>NC_135182.1:22458008-23058008 GCF_041146795.1 Maylandia zebra | reverse complement strand
TCCAAAAATGAAAGTGTTGGGATGATTTTCTACAAATTGCTAAAACAAAATCCTGTCAAAGTTTTGTTTTAATTTAAATTTTAGTACACATGTGAGGTGTTAAACAAAGTGGAGGATGAAGTTGGCTCTTGGCTCTGCATGGTCTCAAAGATGGAGAATATCCTCAGAGATATCTGAGATATCCTCAGAGGGTAAAATCAAGGACTGCACTATGACCCAGTATAAAGCTGCAGAGAGCACAGTCTTGTTTCACTGTAGGATGCTTTCCTCAATAGAGCCACAACAGCCACATTAATGTAAAATACTATCAGGTTGAAATAAATTTTAATTATCCTTGAAAATGCTGGATTAACAGCTGTAGCACCAGTATTGGCTCACAGGAGCATTCTCTCTCTAACACACCCACTGGATGAAACGATCAAACATACCGGACCTTAAAAAATCTGAGAATTTTTCTGCTTTAAAGATGGCGTGCTGGTCCCCCATAGCCAGCTTTGTCAGGACTTCTTGATCAACATCACTTCCTGTGGCAATCACCGTGGAGACCACCTCGTAACGACGCATGGCACTGATCGCTTCGTCCAGGTTGTCGCTGTTAGTGACACCATCTGTAATGAAAACGAATGAAATCTCTGCATTGGGCCTCGTTTGCCGGGCGCTTTCTCTAACCAGGATGTTGTTGATGGCATGTATGATGCCGGGCGCCACGCTTGAAGAAGAATCTAGATACTGTAAAGCTGTTAAACTGTTAACAATCTGGACAGGGTCATGTGTTAGAGAGAAAGCCACCCGATTCTCTGACTCCTTGCCAAACTCCATCAGTGCCAGACGGGCTCGCTCTCGATCGGTCCTGGTCCTGGCCAGTACCAGCCTGTCTGCAACCTTCTGAACAAATTCACGAACAAGGAGGAAGTTTCTCTCCCCGAGACGCTCTGAACCATCCAATAGAAATACCAAATCCACAGGCCTTGCAACACAAGGTGCTGAGTCAAGTTCTGAAACGAAACAAAAAAGAGCAATCACTTCCTGAAGTGCGTTTCATCATAAACCAATCATATAACTATGAATAAAACCCACCACTTGTACAGGGGAGATCAGGGCACTTAATGACTGGATCTGGTGAGAAATCATAGGTTAGACAAACACACAAGGACTAGTACTGTCAGGCTGCTGAGATTATTGGTACAGGCTTACCAGGACAGAGGACAGTTTCCATCTTTTCTAAGAATTCATCAGCCACCAAATCGCTGTAGCGCCTCATCTCAGTAGCCCGATCCTTCTTGTTGCATGCGATTGACACCAGAGTCTCGCTGTCGTGTCTGGTGTCAAACATATCCCCTATCCCGATGGCATTCACCACCACAGCGGGGTCGTTGCAGAGGTATGTGAGCTGATTGTCGTCGTCTCGGGGGTCAAAGCGGCCGTCTGTGACCACGACGACGGACACTTTGGATCGGGCTCTCTTGCTGTCCCTGATGAGGTTATCATAGGCGTACTTCAGAGCAGAGGGGGTGAAGGTGCCCCCAGCAATCCACCTCAGATTCTTCACTGCAGTTTTGAATGCAGTCATGGAGTTTATGTTTGGGTCATCGAGACGAATGCTCTCAAAGGTCCCGTTGTGACTGTATTGTACAACTCCAACTCTTGTGCCTAGGAGATACACACATCTTTAATCAGTCTAAAAGTCAAACTTTTACATTTATTATTTCTGTAAATCTTTTTGGAAAAGCATCACAGATAAATCTGTTAGGGGTTACTCGGTAACACCGATGCATTTACAGCAGCACGGCGGTTGCAGGCTTTACTCCAATCATAATTTATAATGTCAGCAAGTGACAAGTGGCTCTGTAGTCTTAACAAGTAAAACATCCCTGGATGAATCACAGTTGTAATATTATTCATTTTCTCTTGTTGGGTATTTAGCAACTTGCTCAAAAAACAACAACAAACTGTTGTTTTGGTGTTGTGTTCTCAGCATGAATATTAATCAACCATTTTTATGTAGCACGATTTGAAATACTTTAGTCTGTAGTTGTTTCTGCAGAGTCACAGTGTTACTGAAGATTGGTGTGTATTTTAATTTCTTTTGGGTAAATCTGTAGAACGATTGCTTGCTTGACGTTACCTGTTGTTGATGTAGGTTCGGGCGCCATAGATCCCAGCCTGTTGATGGTGTTGATAACAAAGTTCTTCTCCAGGGTAAAGTTTGTCAGCCCGACACTCTCTGAGCTATCAATTACAAACACGATGTCCATAGCTCCACAGTGCTTCTCGCAGTCTGAGAGACAAACAACAAGAAGACCATCAGCGCATTTAAACACCACATTTATGAAGCTGTGTTTGAGTGCTTATACTTTCTTACCGCAGCAACCACACGTCTCTCTGATGTAGCTCATGACATCACATTCCTGCAGTGACATGTGTGCAGATTAAAGTAATACACTGAAGTGAGTAAAGGAATTCTTGCATTAAAATACATCAGTCTTTTTAAAATTTTACTCACAGTGAGCCCAGAATCGCCTGCTGGTCCTGGATCCCCCTACACACACACACACACACACACACACACACACACACACACACACACACACCACAGTACAATGCACCTGGATCTCAAACTTGCATGCATGGTCAGCTCATTATCTGTGTGGCTGTAGCTTACATCAGGTCCACGTTCTCCTCTAGGCCCTCTTTCTCCTGGCGGCCCCGACTGGCCTGGTTCACCCTAGATACAAACATTTTTACAGTCAATGAAACCTAAATGACTCACAAAACACTGAAGGCTGTGCAAAAACACTGTTGTTAAGGCACAGTACACCCATGCAGCTGGTGTCATGTGATCCTGTGGGACTGCTGTGGTCTGATCATTTGTAATGTGTTTGAACAGGAAACAGCACCTGGTAAAATATCCAGCAGCATAAATGGCATTGTTCTTTGGCCTAATTCATACATATTTTTTATTTACCTTGCCATATTTTACAACTGTCACTGTGAGGCAAAGACAAAGTGATATGCTCACACTCCAGAGACTAAATTCAACCTCATTTATTTGTTTTTTAACACTTAACCTCAAATGACTTGCAGCCGTGCACTGCAGATATTTTCAGTTTCGTCAGCTACGTTTTTGCCTCCATTACAACACAACAGAGGTGGATAATGCTTAGTTTAAGGTGGAAAAAAATCCCCAGCAACATCTATTTCCAGAAACACCGAGCTTTCTATTCTGATTGGTTAAGGTAGAATAATAACGGTCCATGCAAACAGAATTCAGAATGAACTATTGGTTTCGGGGAGGTGGAATGAAACTTTTCATTAAAAAAATTAAAAAGAAGGAAAAAATGACCAAATAAATGTTTTCACCTGATTACTTTCTGCCCGTGTTATTTCTGTGCATCGTTTTAATATAATGTAATTTGCGAAAACATACTCGTGGTAATTGGGTCATTTTGTGTGATTGTAGAGAGCAAAAACAGCTTGAGCTGATTTGGATTTGTTGAAAATCAGGTCAAGGTCACACTAAATGTGAAAATCTATAAACCTTGCCCTTCTGGGGTTGTTGGACACTCTAAGTGCTCTTGTCTCTTTTAGTTTTAATAAGGAATTGCTCTATATTGGCTTTCTGTTTATCATATTCCCAGATGCTTTTCATTTTCTTTGTTTTTGTATCTTCAGTACCTCATTCACTTATTGGTGAGCAGAGATGGGCAGTAACACTTTAATCTGATTACTTTTTTCAAGTAACGAGTAAAGTAAGGGATTACTATTGCAAAACGGTAATTAGATTACCGTTACTTTCCCGTAGGAACGCTGCGTTACTGCGTTACTAAAACCGTGATTTGTTTGCGAGAATGTCACATGACAGTGATGTAAGCAAGTGCGACGTTCATGACAACAGCTGTGTGCAGATCAACAATGGATCATATATCGAGTGCGGGAGAGAGTATGAGCGTGCATGCAGCGTTTAAAGCGTGGAAGTACTGACCTTAGTTGTGTGGATGCCTTAATAGGCATCCACACTATTGAGTTCCTGTTTCTCTTTATTCTTTATTATTCCGGGTGTTTCCGTACACTTTTCGCCGTGGATCTACTTCCACAATTTTTGTGCTATTTTCACCGTTCAAACTCTAAACTGTTCTGCTCTTTCTGCTTATGCCGGCTATGACTTTTGGTGTTTATTACTATTATACTTTTTAAAATATTACACTTTTTTCCTTTAATTTGTCCCATTGAAATGAATGGGAAACTTCCACAATTCTGCTAAAACTTTCTTGTCTTTGAAACTTAACTACTGCCTCATACTTTCACCTAGAAACTCCATTCAAACTTTAAAACGTTCTCAAATGATTTGGCTATTCCTGTATGATTCAGCTTTTTCAGATCTTCTACCTTTTTCATCTTATCTCTCTTTAAGTCTTCAGTTGCAAAATTGTGATTTTTCAGAAAATACATGCGTTGCTATGGTTGCTATGCAATTAACTCAGAGGGGACAGTGAAACTGTTTGAATTTTCTCTTCATGTCCAAACAACTTCTTGCTACTCGCTCAATTTCCACTCAAGCCCCACAAATTATACATCAAAACGTAGGTATTTTTGCTGGCTTTCAGAAAATGTCCCTATCATTGTTGTGGGACTCATAGATATTTTGCAAATCTCCTCAGAGTAACACAAAGTGTGAAAACTCTCCATATAATCTCAATGGAGAGTTTGTTCAAAATCACCGCTGGATTTCTGTAATGAGAGGCATTTTCAAATTGTCATATCTCCTTAACGAAGCGAAGTTAAGACATGAGGCTTGTCCCCGTATATCTTCAGACACTCCTGATGCTCACAATTCACGAATTATTTTCTCACCTATTACCGTTCTGAGATGAGTTAGACTTGTTTGAGGGTAGGAAATTTGTCCCTCGCTCAGATTTCATCAGATTTCAAATTCTGGAAATGAGTCACTTTTTTCTCTCATCATATCTTTTTGATGGATTTCCACAGAGCCCTGAAAATTTCCATGACTGTTCACCAAAGCCTGCTGTTTCTTACGGTGAAAGAATGATTTTGATGCTCCATATAGATTTAGAGTTACCAAAGGTTGTTTGAGAGCAAGTCAATGCAGTTTTTGCTTCGCCTCTACTCAGTTACAGTGTATTACAAGTCATATATCTTTAATAATTTATATTTTATCTCTGAATTATGAAGACCTGAAGATTCCCCCATCTCTTCTGAACAAAACGATGTCTGAATGACCGTTCTAGCCTCTACGGTTAGGAAATTATGGCCATTTGTTCGAGGGGAATCCTGAATGTCAGAAATACACTGAAGAAAACTCACACCTCTCTCTGTGTCTGTGTGTGTAAGGGCTGACTACAGCAGGTGCAGCTAATTTAACTGACCTACATATACCAAGCCCAGACTCTCCACAGCTCCTGTTCCCTTTACTCTCTGTGTATGTGTGTCTGTGTATCAATATTTCTCCTATGTTTAAGTATTACTCCTCAATCATAGTATTTCTGCTAAAGCAAAGTACTTCTACTACATCTAAGTACTTTTGCCAAATCATAGTATTTCTGCTAAATAATAGTATTTTTGCAAAAATCATGGTATTTGCGCAAAATCATGGTTTTGGGGCCAAATATTTCTGTTATTTTATAATGTATGTGCTGAATATATTATATGTGCCAAATCATAGTATTTATCCCAAATTATAGTATTTATGCCAAATTACAGTATTTCTGCTAAAACGCAGAAATAGTACCTTTTAGCAGGAATTTCTACCAAAAGATAGTACTTCTGCTAAATCAGAGTATTTCTGCTAAACCAGAGTATTCCTGCCAAATCATAGTATTTGTACTGAAACATGGTACTTCTGCCCAATCATAGTATTTGTACTAAATGATAGTACTTCTGCGAAATCATAGTATTTGTGCCAAAGCACCGTATTTGTATGGAGTCATAGTATTTCTTTTAAGTCATAGTATGTATTTCAATCAAATCTCAGTAGTTGTTGTTAAAACGCAGTATTATTGCCAAATCATAGTATTTGTACCCAATCATAGTATTTCTGCTAAATCATAGCATTTGTGCCAAATCATGGTATTTGTGCAAAAACATAGTATGTCTGCAAAACCATAGTATATCTCTTATGTTATAGTATTACTACTAAGGCATAGTATTTCTGCCAAATCATAGTATTTGTACTAAATCATAGTACTTGTGCCAAATCATAGTATTTGTTGAACATCATAGTATTGGAACCAAAACATAGTATTTGTCCCAAAGCATCGTATTTGTATTGAGTAATAGTATTTCTTCTAAATCATAGTATTTCAATCAAATCTCAGTAGTTGTGTTAAAATGCAGTATTATTGCCAAATCATAGTATTTGTACCTAATCATAGTATTTTTGCCAAATCGTGGTATTTGTGCCCAATTAATAATTCTGTTATGTTATAGTATTACTACTAAGTCGTAGAATATCTGTTATGTTATAGTGTATCTGCGGAATATAGTATGTGTGCCAAATCGTAGTATTTATAGCAAATCACAGTATTTGTGCTAAAACATAGTATTTCTGCCATATTGTGGTATTTGTGCAAGAACATTGAACTGTTATGTTATAGTATTACTACTAAGTCATAGTATTTCTGCGTTGTTATAGTATTTGTGCTAAAACGTAGTATCTCTGCCAAGTCATAGAATTAATGCAATTTCATAGTTTTTTTTTAGGAAATCTGTTATGTTATAGTATTACTACTAAGTCATAATATTTCTGCCAAATCATAGTATTTGTACTAAATCATAGTACTTGTGCCAAATCATAGTATTTGTTGCACATCATAGTATTGGAACCAAAACATAGTATTTGTCCCAAAGTATCGTATTTGTATGGAGTAATAGTATTTCTTCTAAATCATAGTATTTCAATCAAATCTCAGTAGTTGTGTTAAAATGCAGTATTATTGCCAAATCATAGTATTTGTACCCAATCATAGTATTTTTGCCAAATCGTGGTATTTGTGCCCAAATAATAATTCTGTTATGTTATAGTATTACTACTAAGTTGTAGAATATCTGTTATGTTATAGTGTATCTGCGGAATATAGTATGTGTGCCAAATCATAGTATTTATACCAAATCACAGTATTTGTGCTAAAACATAGTATTTCTGCCATATTGTGGTATTTGTGCAAGAACATTGAACTGTTATGTTATAGTATTACTACTAAGTCATAGTATTTCTGCGTTGTTATAGTATTTGTGCTAAAACGTAGTATCTCTGCCAAGTCATAGAATTACTGCAATTTCATAGTTTTTTTTAGGAAATCTGTTATGTTATAGTATTACTACTAAGTCATAGTATTTCTGCCAAATCATAGTATTTGTGTGAATTTGTATACTGTAATATCACTGTATTATGTAGTGGCTAAGTAGGGGCTGTTTACTAAGTGCATCAGTGTAAATAGGTCATCTCTTGTGTTGGAGTGCCCTCTTGTGGCGCCTTTTGGGAAGTGCCTTAGTAAACGGGAACCCTGTAAAAAGTGGCATCAGACTGATTTGTAGTGGAGGAATTTGTTGCCAGTTTTCTTAATCTTTAATCTGTATGCATGTTGTAATGCATACCCTGTTCTTAATCATAGAAACCACACCATATCACCTCTCCACATCCTCCTACTGTATGCCATACCTCCCTGTACCATCCATCTGACCGCAATAAACTCCACCTGTGGTAATCTAATCCCTGGATGTCAGCCTCTCCTTCTGACCGAGGATAGTTATAGTATTTGAGCCAAATCATAGTATTTGTGCCAAAGTATAGTATTTCTTCCAAATCATAGTATAACTGCACAATAAAGGTTCTTGAGCCACATCAGTGTTTGTGCCAAATCTTAGTATTTCTTCTAAATCCTAGTAATTCTGCTCAATGATAGAATTTCTGCTATGCTGTAGTACTTTTTTCCTAGATTGTAGTACTTCTGCTAAGTCAAAGTATTTCATGTAAATCATAGTATTTCTACCAAGTCCCAGTGTTTCTGCTTAATCATAAATAATGTTTTAGTACAAATTGTATGATTTGGCAGAACTTTCTGTGTTCCAGCACAAATGCTATGATTTGGCAGGAAAAAAATATTATTTAGTATAAATACTAAGTTTTAGCAGAAATACTATGTTTAAACTTTAAAAAATTCTGCTATTTCTGCTGATGTGTGTTATGACTTTTGACCATTGAAATGAATGGAACACATTATCAATGTGGTCACTGATTTTGCATGATGGGCTGAGCTGTGTTTTAGCTCAGTGAGATAAGCATCCGTTCTCAGACTGGGAGGCCTGGGTTCAAATCCAGCTTATGGCAACATTTCTTTCACTTAACAGTTAAACTTTTTTTAAACTCTTTTCAACACAAATTTCATCTTTTTCACCCCTTTTCAGCAAAATTTTCAGTTTTTTTAACCCCTTTTCAGCACAAATCCAAACTTTATCAGCTCTTTTTCAGCAAAAACCTCTTTTCAGCAGAATTCTGCTCATTCAACTCTTTTCAGCAAAATTTTCAGTTTTTTCTGCTGTTTTCAGAAAAAAACTCTTTTCAGCAGAATTCTGCTCATTCACCTCTTTTCAGCAGAAATTCTGCTGATTGAACTCTTTTCAGCAGAATTTTCACCCCTTTATTTTTGCCCAAATTCTGCTTATTCACCTCTTCTGAAAAATTTTCCGCCTTTCCACCTGTTATCAGCACAATTCTCAGTAGCTTCTGCTCATTTCAGCACAATTGTCAATCTCTCCACCTTTTCTTGGTGAGAAAGTGTTTTGCTCAGTGAGCTAAATAGCTGCCCTTTGACCAGGAGGGCCAGGTTCAAATCCTGCTCAGGGCATCTTTTTTTTTTGTTTGTTTCAACTTTTTCAGCTTTTTTCAGCAGATATCTTCAGCCGTTAAGGCATCCACACTGCATTTTCGCAGGAAATGCAAATTTTTCTAGTTTGAGTTTGATTCCATAAAAAGTGACAAAAACATTAGTGTCCGTTGTGCGTGGGGAGAAAACTTCTTTTTACAACGAAAAAAAACCCCTAAACAAGCACCGAGTGCACTATGACGTAATGGGAAATTCACAGAGAAACTCGTGGATTCTTCAACTGATCGCTGCAGCACACCTGCACCAGGGTAAACCTCCGCCTACCCCACTCCTGCTTTACAGGTGAAAATAGAGCAACAGGACCGCTAGTCTTTGATGTTATTTATTTTCTGCTGTGTTTTACTTGCATCTATTTGAAAGACTGAGTGTAAACACAAAAAAACATTTTATTTTATGTGCTGGAATGTGCAGAAAATAGGTTTAAATGTTAAACTAATTTCTTCAAGTCAGAGAATGGTGCATATAATTTAATTTTTGCTTGATGCATAAAGTTAAAAGATTAAAACTAATAAAACAAGTTAAAAAGAGACTTTTCCATTTGATTACATTTTGTATGATGGATTATGCAGAAAAAGTAGAATTGGGCTGAAAGATCTATCGCTTTATCACCTATTCAGGTTGTAAATCGTGTTTTTAAAAAGTAACTAAGTAAGTAATTAATTACTTTTGAAAATAAGTAATCAGTAAAGTAATGGGATTACTTTTTTGGGAAGTAATCAGTAATTAGTTACTGATTACTTTTTTCAAGCAACTTGACCAACACTGTTGGTGAGTTTAAATTTATTAGTTCCCTTTGTGATCCTCCTCTGTTCCCCGAGTCTTTCCTCTGTGGTTGTTTCCAGCTTGTGTTGCATATGAGTCTGCATGTTTAGCTGCTTCCTGTCTTAATTTGGTTGTCTTGTGTGTTTTGTGCTCTGTATCTAGTTTAAATTCCCTGCCTCGCTATCCCTGATTTGTTCCGATTGTGTCTTCCAACTGTTTTCTAAGTCTACTCTTGCCCCTTTGTCGTGCTGTCACACAGTGCTGTGTGCTTCGCTGCTCTGTGTTGGCTGTCATAACCATCTGTAGGTTCACATTCTCCAAGAGGTGAGAAGACAATTTTTGGGATGTGTGGACCAACTTTCAGGTATTTTTTGCAGCAGAACAGCATGGACAACAGGAAATTTAAAGTTTGCACATGAATTTAATCAAGGATCTCGTTGGCTTGTTTGCTGACTTAAAGCCTCTGTGGACAACAGTGTAGGCAGCGGATAAGGCCAAGTCTCTCTGTCCTGTCCTGTTTATGAGTGCAAACATCTATAAAAGTAAAACTGTACATCATCAGTGGTTTAACAATCGCATCTTACAGGCGCTCCTGGTTGCCCTTTATTTCCAGATTCTCCTTTGGCGCCACAGTCACCTCTGCTCCCTCTGGGTCCTCTCCTACCTGGTGCACCCCTGTCTCCCTTTAAATATCAGAGTTGCTTTAGCCTCAAGAAGAAACATCTTGAGACATGCAGGTCATTTTATGAGGTAAAAAGAAAGCTGTTACAGGCGGTCCCCTTGATCCAGGATAGCTGAAACCTTGCCTTCCTCTGTCACCCTTTAGAAGAAAAACAACGTGGATGAGAGTAAATTATTTACTGATAATCATGAACAGAAATGCTCAGACTTTCTTTTTACCTTTGGTCCAAGTGGCCCAATGTCTCCCCTTGGTCCTGAATCTCCAGGATCTCCCGTCGTGCCCTGCAGCCACAGAAGATAAAATTCAAATAAAAAAAGAATCTACTTGAAAAAGCAGAAAATGATGATTAGATTAGATTAGATGAAACTTTATTAATCCCTCGGGTGGCTTCCTCCGGGAAATTCAGTAACAATGATGATGACAATGATGATAAAGTTATAAAGGAACAAACATTTCGTCCAGGGGCGCCTAGTTCTCCTGGCTGACCCCTCGGTCCCGGTAGTCCCAGGTCCCCCTGTCAGAGAGAGAAAATAACAGACAGCCCTTTTTACTGGACTCGACCTTGACTCCAGCCCACACAGGCACATGCAGGATGAGTTTCACTGATGTGGATTTGGCAGTTTCAAGCTAATCATTTCAAATTACTGTATAGTTTCTGATATTTTCATCTGGAAAATAAGTGTTTTTATGATGAAGGCATGGCTCCAGTGTTGAATGTCTAATGAAGGCATGCCAGGTTCTTGGGAAGCCTCTGAGTCATTGCTCATCAAAAATCCACCCACAGCGTGTTCTCCTCACCTTAGCGCCCTTGAGTCCATTTTCCCCAGGCCGACCTCTGCTTCCCTCCGGGCCTCGTTCTCCCTCACAAAATAAATGAATGTGTCAGAATTCATACCAAACCATTAATTACTTCCCAATATATACAAGACACAACAGTAACAGGGAGGTAATACTTCTGGCTCAGGGAAATGTCTGAGGAATTTTTCTGAGATGACCGACTGAAAGACAGAACTGTGTTATAGTAGTTGGGATTTCACTATTTCAGTTCCTCAGAATTAAAAACCACAAGCACACTTCAGACTTTCTTCCTCAAAGTTCTTTCTTAATTCATCTTTCTTAAAAGGTCAAAGGAAGCCAGTGTTTCACAGTATTTCAAACCAGCAGCTAAAATGGTGCAATTTTGCTTAAAAATAAGCGGAAAATGAAATGCCATTCATACAATAAGACAATTCATTAAAAAAAACAATGACAAAAGCTTACCTTTTTCCCTTTTGGCCCAGTGTTTCCTTGTGATCCCTTTATTCCCGGGTTTCCTCTCCTCCCCTATGAATATTTATTTAGTAAATTTCTTTTAACTATTTTCCAAATGGGGATTTTTTTTTCCAAGTAAAAACACGAGTCAAATACCTCTTCGCCTTTTGCCCCAGGTGAACCCTTTCTCCCCTGCAAGTGTCAACAGTTTAATTTGAGAGTTGGTTTTGTAACATCGGTTTAGTGCACATGTAAAAAAAATCATAAAATAAAATAAATTCAGGGCTGTACCGGACTCCCTCTTTGTCCAGGCTGTCCTGGATTTCCTTGGTTTCCTCTTTCACCCTAAAAAGCAGACATTCAGTTTTAAAGTAAAGAAAAATCTTTGTTGTGCGCTCAGTATTTTTTCCACTTGTTTTTTTAATTTGAAGGTTACCTTCAGACCTGGATTACCCTTAGGGCCTGGGGGGCCTGGCTTTCCAGGAAGGCCTGTGTCACCCTAAACAAATGCAAAAACAATCAAAAAGAAAAGCCACAAAAAATACATAACTGGACATAATGTAACATTATTAATAACTGAGCTTCAGTGAACTCTAAAAAAATGGTAAATGGCCTGTATTTGTATAGCGCTTTACTAGTCCCTAAGGAAGTGTCTTGCCCAAGGACACGACGACCGAGACTGTCGGAGGCGGGGCTCGAACCGGCAACCTTCCGATTACAAGACGAACTGCCAACTCTTGAGCCACGATAATAAAATAAGTTTATAAGGAAAAAAATGGTCATGTCTGATTGTCTAGTCATTGATTCTGTAGTTGAGTGAGCATGGGCAAAGATACAGTCCCAATCAAAAATCTAAGACTTTAAAAATGCCAAAATATCATATTTTGCATGGTTGGATCTTAACAAGGTTCCAAGTGGAGTTTCAACATGTAACAAAAAGAAATGGGAGCGAGACAGAACATTTTTTGAGCATGCAATTTATTGAAAACAACGCTTAAACTGTTTTACAGCTGATCAAAAATGTATAACTACATGCCATTCAAAGGCCAAATCTGTGCAAAAATGTGGATTCATTGTCATTTTCTGTCAGGTAGTCACACTGTCATGACGTTCTGATGGCAAAAAAAATGTTCCCTTTTTGAATGTGGTCGGGATGTTGAACTGCCAGGGGTGCACATAAGTGGTCCGCAGGTGCGCATGCGTGGTCAAAATAAAAGACACGCACCAGATAAGAAGTTGCAACGCGCATTTGCGTACATAAGATTTTCTGGAAGAGGACAGACATTTGTTTAGAACTCTTAAAGATGTCGAAGAAGCAAGCTCCTTTAAGCAATTACTTTGGTGTTCCTACACCTCCAAACAAATGTCAGAAGGAGTCAGAACCGCAAAAGAAGCACGTATTCTTGGAAAAGTGGTTGCAGGAAATGAGCTGGCTTCAAACAGCTCACTTATGTGCACCCCTGGAACTGCATAAGCAGGATCTCTTGCAGCACGCCATCGCTGCTGAGGTGGGGCGCAGTAAGACTGTCATTTGGAATTTCTTAAATGACTCCTAGCGTTATGGAACAAAAAAGTCAAAAAGTGGAAGACCCAAAGAAATTTCACCAGCACTGAGCTGGAGGATCCAATTGCCTGCCTGTAAAGACACTGGACAGTCCTTGAACCAAATTAAGGCCGTTACTGGTCCTGACTGGAGCCCCATAAACATCAGAATGTAACCTTGATGGTTCTGACGGTTTCCAAACTTACTGGCATGACAAGCAGATCCAACCTGAGATGTTTTCTACGCGCCACAGTGGAGGGGGCGCATTAATGGTCTGGGGTGCTTTTTCCTTCAGTGGAACAATGGAGCTTCAGGAGGTGCAGGGGTGTCAAACGGTTGCTGGCTATGTCCAGATGTTGCAGAGAGCAACATTGTCTGTGTGGTAACAGCTGGGTTTTCCAACAGGACAACGTTAGGGTACACAGTGCCTGCAGGTTACAGTGGTTTTTTGTTTGTTTGTTTGTTTTTTTGAGGTGTGGTCCTAAACTGATCAGGCAGTTTAAACATTGTTTTCAATAAATTGTATGCTCAAATTTTTTTCCGGCTCATCCCCATTTCTTTTTGTTGCATGCTGAAGCTCTACTTGGAACCTTGTTAAGATCCAACCATGCAAATTATGATTTCTTTCTTTTTTAGGTCATTTTTCAAGTGGTCTTAAACTTTTGATCGAGACTGGATGTCTGCACACAGCCCAAATATTTAGTCTGAGCTGTGCTTTGGCTACATTCATGACGCATAATTACGGAAATCATCAGTACCAACATTTACATCTGCATGAGCTGTACATGTTGAATGTACTGACAGAATAAACACAAATATGTCAAGAAAAAAAATGTCGAAAAAATGTCTGCCGAGCTGCTGCAGCCGTCAGCTATGTCAGATGATTTAATTATGAAAAAAAGAGCATTTCCTCTTTGTATTTATGTGCTGTCATTTCACTGCATAACATATGTTATGTTTGCATGGCTGGAAAAGGGAGGGGGTTCCTGTTTATGAATACAGCACGATGAAGGTGCTAACATGTCAGCACACTGTTTGGTGGCACATGTTAGGCCACATGTTAACTGCTATTCAGACTAATGTTCAGCTTCTCTGTGATATGCATGTCCAGATTAGGAGTTCTGGAATTTGTGACATTTGTTTTAATATTCATGCCGATGCCCAATTTAGAATCACCCATTAACCAAACACGCATGTCTCTGGACTGTTCTTGTTGTGAGGTGAAAGCGCTAACCACTACACCACGTGCCACGCAATACAGACAAGTATTTTTAAGATCAATTTAAAAAAAGACAAAAACCTAATTATAGCTTTTAAAAAAAATCCTTTAAGAAGACAAACTGAAAGATTTGGATTTTTGCTTCCGTTGTGACAGGCATATTTTAAAATGCACCCACAAATCAATGCACATCTCAGTGTCACAGAAGTGCCTTAACTAATGAGAGCTGTTAAACTCTAATTCACTGGCTGAAGCTGCTCTCACGTTCCCTCATTCGTCTTGAACACGACAGTGTTTTTGGTGGAGGGCTTTTCTGTTTATACTTCAGTTAACGGTCAGACAGCCCACATAAGCCTAATCTATCAATTTTGAGGCAAACGTGTTGCCACAGAAAGGCAATACATAATATCATAATCTAAAGCTCTTATTAGCACAACAGCAAGAGGCTGCACTACCAAGCAAATTCAACATACCATGGATATCTTTCAGTCATTAATCTGGCTAAGCAGTCACACAAAGTCCTTATCAACAGGATAAGTTCAGTCAGGTTTTTCCAATCTAGCTGTGGGCATGTTCCCATGAAAGTGGTGGTGTTGATAGGTCTGCTAGGAGCAGAGGAGTACTTTTTCAAAGGAAGACAAAATCTAATAATAAAAGATATGAAAAGGTTAAACACGCAAAACAGGCAAAAAGAAATGCAGCTGCTGCTGGGCAAAATTTTGCAGTATGAGCGTAACAGGAAACAGGGGCACATCTACAGAGCAGCAGTGGGTGTGTGTGTGTGTGTGTGTGTATGGGGGGCAACAAATTTAATATGACATGATAAAGGAGACTCTCTCTTTCCTTCACAAAACCTTTGTCAACCTCAAGGTAAAGCAGTTATTAATAATAATAATGGATTGGATTTATATAGCACTTTTCAAGGCACCCAAAGCGCTTTACAATGCCACTATTCATTCACTCTCACATTCACACACTGGTGGAGGCAAGCTACGATTGTAGCCACAGCTGCCCTGGGGCAGGCTGACAGAAGCGAGGCTGCCATATCGCGCCATCGGCCCCTCTGGCCAACACCAGTAGGCGATAGGGTAAAGTGTCTTGCCCAAGGACACAACGACCAGGACAGAGAGCCCAGGGATCGAACCGGCGACCTTCCAGTTACAGATACGCTTCCCAACCCCCTGAGCCACAGTCACCCCATTAAAAGGAGTTTGGGGTTTATATTATCTATCTGACTACAGTCCAGACCTGCAGAAGATAAAGGAGACGTGTGGTGATTTAGAGATCTCCAAACAGCTGGTCTTTAAATATTTTTCTCTGACCTTTCTTGGTGCTTGTACCTTTTGGCAATCAGAGCACATTTTGACTGTTTAATAAACAGTCAAAATGTTATGAATCACGGTATCTGTGAATCATCTATGAATGTGTTGCTGTAGCACCAGCACCACATAGGCAGAAAAGTGGTCTTGAAGTAAATATTGACCCTCACACAGACCAAAAGAAAATACATATTAAACCTTGCCCAACTAAAAATAATAGTAGTTGGTTCACTTGACAGAACTTACTGTTTTAACCCGACAGGCCAGCCTGTGCAGGCATTTGGTGTTTAATCCTAGAAGATCACATCGTTCAGCTGTTCTGACACCTGTTAAAGCTAAAGAAATATTAGAAATGGTTCTTTAAGGCTCTGCTGTGCCACCTTTAAGAAGCACACTGAAAATTTCACGCTATTTTCTAGTGACAGTACTTTCCTTTCATATATCTGGTGGCATGGTGGTTAGCACTTTTGGCGCATAGCAAGAAGGTCCTGAGTTCAATTCAATTCAGCTAAGTTCAATTGTGATCTGCTAAGATTAAACACCAAATGCCTGCACAAGCTGGCATGTCAGGTTAAAACAGTAAGTTCTGTTAAGTGAACCAACTACTAGTATTTTAGATAGACAAGGTTTAATATGTATTTTTGTTTGGTCTTTGTGAGGGTCAATCTTTACTACAAGACCACTTTTCTGAAAAGGTTGGGCTTGTTATTATCAGGTGAATGTGATAACCACTACAGTACGGAAATGACTTCACTAGAATCCATCTAATTACTGTGAATACTTCACTCTAGACTCAAGTGCTGAAATTACCAACTGACCACATACCAAAATGCAATCGTGTGAATATATTTTTTTGTTCACTCTAAATAACACTCTGTCTCTTTCAGTATGAACCGAAATGATTAGATTATTGTGATTTAATTCAAACCTTTTCTCCTTTGTCACCTAATAGTCCAGTTTCACCAGCATCTCCTGGGTAGCCATCTGGTCCCTATTAGAGACAAATAAAAAGTGTCTCAGTGGTTCATTTAACCAGAAATGCTAACAATACTAGAAAAAGTCAATGTTAAAGAGAATCAGTGAAATACATGCAGCTGTATGGCTGATATAAGTTGTTAAAATGAAACAAAGACATACAAATAAATATTAAATGCTCGACTTACCTTGTCGCCTGGATCACCTTTACAACCGGGAGCTCCAATTCGTCCAATTTTCCCCTGAAGATTTCAAAGGAGCATTCATATAATATCAGTATATTTATAATCAGATTACCATTACGGTAAAAATCTCACCGTAAACACTCACCTTTTGCCCATCAGTTCCATTCTTGCCAGTCGAACCGGCAACACCCTTTAGCGAAGAGATAAAATGAACTTCAGTGCATAAACGCTCTTAATTTTGGATGTTGCGGTGCACGAAGATGAAGCATTAAACTGTTTTTTTTTTTTTTTTTTACCTTTGCTCCAGTTAATCCAATTTCCCCCTGTTGAGATAAAACAGACCCATTAGTCCCCCAAAACACTTCCTTCAGTTTAATAAATGAACAGAAATGAGAAATATAAGGATTTTAACTCTTACCTTGTCACCCTTTAAACCAGCCTCTCCCTACGGAAAAGCACAAAAGGACACATTAATGAGATTAAAAATACATCGTGTAATTTTAATTAAATCAGTTAAATAATTTAATTAATTTTAATGAAATAAAATCATCAACGAGTTGGGCTCAGCAAACCTTTGGACCAGGTCGTCCAATTGGACCTTCAATGCCAGGATCACCCTGAAATGTAACAAATATATAACTCAGTAAATAAGAATGCACTTTTTAAAATATATTTAGGTTTCTAGACGTAAATTCTAGGTACCTGTCTTCCTCTTTCACCCTTTGGCCCTAGAGGGCCTCTGTCTCCTTTTGTGCCCTATAAAGATCCAGAGACATACGCATTTCAAAAGATGAATCATTGGCACGAGCAATAATAAAAATTATTGACTTTAATTCAGTTTTTAAGTCTCACTTTTGGACCTGAGGGACCTCTTAGTCCAGGGCGCCCAGGACTCTCGAAACATCTTGGTTTGTAACACTGTGAGATGGAAGAGAAAAACAAAACAATATTAAAAGACTGAAGCCTTTTAAATACCAGAATTGTTTAAAGGAAGCTATTCTGCTAATTTCCAACTTCATTGTTTCAGTCTTGGACTTATAGCAGCTTTGCATGAGTGACTGAAACAAGCCTTTTTAGCTCCTTCCCCCTTCCCTTTGTGGCAGTTTTATTCTGATTGGTTGTCTTTGGTAAAGAGAGTATTTGAAAGGCAAGTGGGCGGGGGGAACATATCCTCTCTTTGACTTCACAAACAGCCAACAGTACAAAAAATGTGTGAAACTGACAGGGTTGGATCCTGAGCTTGTGGCTAATAGGGATTACTTGCACATACACTCATTATGTGGAACTTAACATAATGAGTAACCTTCTTACCTGTAAATATGCTTGGTATTTCTGCAAAAAAAAAGAGAAAAAAGACAGCAGTCAGTGAGAGTCACCTGACACAACATTTTAAGGCTAAAAGATGTCAGCTCACCATTGCTTTTACGATACGATCAATGGTTTTAGTGCTTAGTCTTGGTTTCCCATCAACGATTTCCACCGCTATGTAGTCGTCACGGAACAGCTCATACGGAGAGTTCGCTATCTCCCTCATTCCAAATTCATCGATCTCCTTGGACGCTGCTACTGAGAAAATCTGGATCCCTTGATCCCGGGCCTTTTCCGCCATCACCTTGATCCCTGAACATGGATTTCCTGTCACGTAGCCATCAGTGATGACCACAGCGAAGAGAACCGCCTTCGTCTCTGTGTAATGTTGGGTCATCTGGTGAGTCATGTTTTTGAGGGCACAGTCGATGTAAGTGCCTTTGCCCAGGTATCGGATCGAAGCGAGATTCCTGATGAAGTTCTCTCTGGTTGTGAGCTGGCTGAAGACCACCTGCTTCTGGGAGAAGTGCAGCCCACCTATGGACCAAGTGATCTGGATATGGCCCCTGTACTCCTCATCAGCCAGCCTCTCGGCAAAGATCTTTGTGAATTCTCTGATACTCTCCACCAGGCTGCCAGGTGGGGGCTCCTGCAATGCGATGGTTTCTGAGGTGTCAATAGTGAAGTACACCCTGATGGGACAGTCGATTATACCTGCTGGAGGAGAAGACAGCTGTTACTTTTAATTAGAAAAATAATGAAATTGTTTTTAGATGCTGAAAAATGTGAGGACTATAAGACATTTATGTGTTGTGCTGCAGAGATCTAACTACTACATGCTAAATAGATAGCACAGGCCTCTCAGATTCAAATTTTGCTGACCGGACGTCGTGTTTTTCTTTTTTAAGTCTATAAATGTAAATCGTGGTCACTGTGCAAAAATGACTGAAGCTATTTTTTGAAAAGGGACATGAGGGGAAATAACTGGTCAATCATCTGGCTTAGTTTTTGTTTGTTTGTGTTTTTTAGCTGAGCACAGCAAACCAAGATTGTTTAAGATTGTGCAGTCTTGCAGAGGAAAACACATGTTCGCTAAAACGTGTAGAAATTAAAGAGCACATAGGAGCTGGAGCCTTTGCTTCAGGTTATAGAACCATCTTAATATAACCACCTTATTAGAACCACCTTAAGTAGCAATAGCTTGAAGTAATGATTTTTGGTATGATTTTATCAGTCTCTCACATCATCGTCGACAAAATTTGGCCGCTTATCTTTACAGCATTGCCTTTACTGAGGTTTGCAGGCATTTCCTTCTGCACAGCTTGTTTCTACCAGAGCATTTCAATCAGATTAAGGTCTAGACATTAACTGTACCATTGCAACAGCTCCATTCTTTGGTTTTCTCAGCCATTCTGTTGCAAATTTACTGCTGTGCTTCCTTTAGCTGAGCTTTAGCTGCATGCTGTCACACAGGTATCCTCACATTTGACTCTAGATTACTTTGGTATACAGAGGATCCAAATACTTTCACAGCTGAATCAATTAAAGTCAAAAAACAAAAAAAAAAAATTACCATTATTTTAACCCAGAAAGAAATTAAGGGAACCTTCACCTTCACAGCCTTCAGGTCTTGGTGTGGGTTCAGGCAAGAGTGGAGGTACCGTTGGCTCTGGACTGTCACCTCGCCCCGGTATTGGTCTGGGTCCTCGAGGTGTAAGTTGAAGGTTTACAGTTTGGACCAGCAATACAAAGACAAACCCTGAAAGCATTGTCATTTTTTTCTGAAAAGAAAAGAAAAGAAACAAAAAAGAAAAACCCAAACAAGACAAGCAGGGATGAATAAAACTGTTCTTCAGAGATTATTTTTGACTGTAAAGCTGTAACTTAATGCAGGAAATAGCTGTCAAACATGTGAGTGTTCACAGAAGGCGTCTACACAGCGCTTAGGAATGTTTAATGTTGTTTTAAGTCATGTCAGTGAACAACCGCACTGTGTGGAAACAGAAGACAGAAGAATGTTTGAAACTGCATGTTTCATCCCACCTGTTTAATTAAACTGAAATCAGAAGGAGCAGGAAAGATTCTGTGGAACTACCATCCCACGAGAGTTACTGTTTGATAAGAGCTGACAAGACGGTGGTGTGTTATTGCTGGTGATAATTTACAATTTGTTTTCTGGAAGTGGAAAATTCCAACAGCATAAACCAACATCAGAAATGACAAATGAATAAAACTCAGCTTAAAACTGCTGGTTAGTGCAACTTCAGTCTGCAGGAGGGGCTTCCAGACTATTTCATGTCAGGAATTTCAAATACAAAAAAACAACAAGATAAAAATCCAACCTGTGGGCGGGGGTGCTGATGTTGATGTTGCACAGAGATGGAATGTAACTTATTTGGTTTAATGCTTCCGCTCTATCACGTCCCAGAGGGCATACTGAACAGTTTTATTCTATTAAAATCATACTGTATTTACACGCTACTTCACATAGCTTGCAAGTACTGAGTTAGGCCCTCTTTTACCTTCAGGACTGACTTAATTCTTCACGGCATGGATTCAACAGGGTGGTAAAAACAATCCACACAAGATTTTGCTCCATATTTAACTGATAGCATCACATCCAAATGCTGCAGCAGGAATAAACTCATCAGACCAGGCAATGTTTTTTACGATCTTCTATCATCCAATTTTGTGCAGGAAAATTCCAGTCAACAGTTTTTTAAACACTCAGATCCTGTCAACAACAACCATGCCATGCTCAAAGTCAACTCTCTTCTCTGTTACCACACTGCACTTGCACTGAAAGCTGCCCAATGCATTCTGAATGCTCCACTTACTTTATTAACATTTCAATGTCAACGTGATCAAAAAAATAAAACAAATAAAAAGTAAATCAGAAACGCGACTCTCTGGTAGAGCAGTCCTGTTTAATTTTATTAGATTATACATTATACAGATTATACCTAACAAAGTGTCCTGTGCCGATGCTTAATTGTATTGTTAAATCCTTTATTTAAACACATTGTGTGCCTCAAACGTAGCTTGAGGCACACAATGGCAGAAAAGCCACACACAGGCACACAAAAATAAAAATCTATCCACTTTATACACATTTAGAAGTTAAGAAAAAAACATGTGAAGACTGATTTCAGACACAGGCCCAATTATAACCTTTAAAACATAATTTCATGTTTTATGCAGTTTCTTTTCTTTTCAAAATAAACATGCAATATAATATATATAAGCATTTAATGAAAATTAATTTATGTTGTCATGTTAAGTGGAGTACTACAGAGATGGAACACCTTTTTCTTTTCTGAAAGAAGTCAAAAAAAAGTTTTTGTTTTACACCACAGAGAATCTAAATATATTCTAAAATTCACATTAACTGTAGGGAAAAAAGAGGTAACCAGAAGATTAATTTATACGGTCTATCAGTCGGTATAGCATGCAGTACAACCCTTTAAATCTCCGGTAAATTTAAAATAAAATGTAGGCTGCTTACCGAGAAGACGGAAAAGAGAAAGTAAACTCCAAGCTGCGATTAGAGACCTACAAGATATTCAAGCAATTTGTACAGATGGTAAACCTGACACACCCGTCTCAGCGGGACTGTTCCCAATAAGAAAACATTAGAGGGGGGATGGAGGGGCAGCTCTGGGTCGTTTGCGAACGAGCGCTAGAGACGCAGGCGTCACTGGAGAAAGAGAGATGTTCAGATGATTGTTTGCTGGCAGCTGGAGATCAGCAAGGTCTCCAGGACAGGTCTGGAGACTTAAGAGGTTTCGAATAAATAGAAAAGGCTGAAATAAGCCATTTATCCACCTGATCAGACGGATTCAATGTCAGAGTCACAGCAGATTCTCTCTAATGGCAGCTTTACAAACACATCAGCTCCCAGTGCTACATATCCTTACATGGAGACAGCTGCTCACACTCACCCCCTCTGTTTATGTTTCAAGGCTATACAGCGTGAGAGATGTCATGCTGGAATTTAAGTGCAGAAGCTTTATTCTTTTTACCATACTTTCACTTTATCCAGTTATTAGATCAGACTGTTGAAAGGAAAATCAAATGATGAGTGTTTTCTGCCTCCAGCCTGTCAAAGATGAGGATTGACTGCTTTTCTTACTTTAAAATCAAAGAGACCCTGAATTAAGACAAAGAAAGATGCTGACAATGTGAAAACCGAGCATGCAGCTTACTTTAATTAGCACGTTTTTGTTGTTTGTTTGTTTTTAAAGAAATGTTCCTATTTCCATTTTCTGGGTACATTTTCATGAGGTCTAATTAAAAAAAATGTATATATTTAATATATGGAGGCGTGTTTGCATCCACATATACCTGGTCTTTACCTGTAGTTCAGTGAGAAAGCCAGCATCCACCGGTCCTACTTTGGCAAAACGTCCTACCGTAAGTAGTTTATGCACATTTCTGTTGTCACAGAGTAATTCCAACACAAATTTAAGTAGGTATTACGGTTTGCCACTTAACTTTTCCCATCAGACTATGCTTGTAGCTCATATTCATAAAGCCAGGACGGTTTGCCACTTCATTTTACCCGTTAAACTATGCTTGTCGGTCACATTCACAAAGGTAGCATGGTTTGGCACTTTACCCATCAGAGTATGTTTCTAGCTCATATTCACAAAGGTAGGACGGTTCGCCACTGGATTTCGTGTTGTGCGCATGCGCAGAAACAACGGGTAGGGTAGGATGGATTCCTAGAACACCCTGTCAACTTGGCCACAGTGTGCCCCACTCAATTAATGGCTTACCTCATTGTGAACCATTCAGACATCGAAGGAATAAACATTTTTGATATTGAACTGAAAATAAGTCAGTTTGCAGATGACACAGTAATATTTTTAAAGGATAAATCAATACTCGAGAAAGCATTGAATGTCATTTCAATTTTTTCTAAAGCTTCAGGCTTGTGTCTGAACCTAAAGAAGTGTGAACTTTTGCCACTTTATGATTGTTTGAAAAATAGCATGAGGACGATTCCAGTGAAAAATGAAGTTAAGTATCTAGGCATCTATTTAAACAAAGACATCAACACTAGAGAATCAAAAAACCTAAAAGACAAAATTGATGGCATGTCCAAAACACTAAATCATTGGTTGACGAGAGATATTACAATTTTTGGACGCAATCTATTATCCAAATCAGAGGGCGTCTCAAAGATGGTTTATCCAGCATACTCACTATACATTACCCCGAAAAGTATTAAAAAGATTAACTCTATAATCTATCAATTCATTTGGCGCAATAAAACACATTACATTAAAAAATCACAACTTGTCAAAGATTACGCTAAAGGTGGTATAAAGTCAATTGATTTTCAATCAATGGTTGGAGTATTTAAAATAAACTGGATAAAAGCCTTCCTCTTGAAACCTGACTCCATATGGTTCCATATCCCAAAAAATATTTTCAAAAAGGTGGGAGGGTTGGATTTTCTCCTGAAATGTGATTTTGATATATTGAAGTTGCCTGTGAAACTGTCAGAATATCAAGCAGGTCTTGTCTTATTGGAAGATGGTGTTTGCCCATAACTTTTCACCACAT
Source organism: Maylandia zebra (assembly GCF_041146795.1). NCBI lineage: Eukaryota > Metazoa > Chordata > Actinopteri > Cichliformes > Cichlidae > Maylandia > Maylandia zebra. The sequence continues at coordinate 23,034,293 of NC_135182.1, read as the reverse complement.
TGCTCCACCTTGTGGAATAACAGAACAATTACAATTAATAAGAAGTCATTGTTTATTAAAGAGTGGTTTGAAAAAAACATAATCTTTATAACAGACTTACTTGATGAAAGGGGTCAGTTTCTCTCAGTGGGTGTTTTTAATGCTAAGTTTAACATTCAGTGTTCCCTTAGAGAATATGACAAGGTTTGTAAGGCAATCCCTTTACCTCTGTTGAGTTTGATTCAAGGTTATTTGTATTACTCTAAGGCACAAATTAGTCTACCTTCTTTACATCTAAACCAGATTCCTTTGACGGATAAAAACTGTAATAATAAAACCATGAACAAGATATTTAAAAACAAATTATTTCACGACTTTAACAGTAACACAAAACTAAAAGGGAGTAATGTTAAAATAACGAACAAATATACGCACTTTTTAAAATGGCCCATCCCCCCCAAAGTCAAAGAAATGCAATTTAAAATAATTAATGGATATTACCCAGCAGCTGAAATGCTTAAAAAAAGGTTTGGGTTTGAAGTAGAGCCATGTGGATTTTGTTCACAAAATGTGGAAAGTATTGATCATTTGTTTTTTTCCTGCTCAGTAACAACTGACTTTTGGCAAGATCTAGTAGACTGGTTGAGTATAAGAATAGATGGGATGACCCCACTGACTCGAACACAAGTTTTATATAATAATGGTGATCCATCTAAGGAACTGTCCATGCTACACAAGGTGGTGATAATTATGGGCAAATACCACATACACAAATGCAAATGGCAAAGTAAAAGACCTTCCATAACTGTACTGAAAATTGAATTAAAATCTTTTTTGTCATCTTTAGAATTACTGAGGGATTCATGTAAAGAGGCTGCTTTGATATGCGACAATGGGACTCAATCTCTATCCTTTTAATGATTGTGTTTTTGGTGTACTAAGTAAGCCACATGTATGTTAAAGTGATCGCAGAAAGGAAACTGTTTTATGTCATAAAAATGGCCTTCATATATTTATGTATATGTATATATGTGCTTTTTGTTTTTTGTTTTTTTTGTTTTTTTCCTATTTCGTTTGGTTTCTTATTCAACCTATTCAAGATGTTGTTGCACTAATGTTGTCTCCCAACGAGAGATTGTAATATGTGCATAAATTTAATTAAAGTATTGGAAAAAAAAAAAAAAAAGAAAAAAAAAAGAAAAAAAAAAGGCCACAGTGACATGCCCTTCACATGAACGTGGACCCGCTCATCAAACCTTTGCTCCACAGCGCCACCAGTGGTCAAAACAAAGCAGTTTAATTTTTTCGTTAAATTTAAGCTCTCACGGGACATTTTATTAAGTACACAGTACCTAGTACCGGTTTGACCCCCTTTTGCCTTCAGAATTGCTTTAATCCTTTGTGGCATTACAACAAAGGGCATTTTACATCACACAGCTGCACATGCGTGATGTGAATGTCCTGTTCAACCACATACCAAAGATGCTCAATTTGACTGAACTCTGGTGACTCCACATGCCATTTGAGTTACACTGAACTTGTTTTCCATGTTCAAGATGACATTTTGAGATGATCTGAGCTTTGTGACATGGACAACAACAGCAAGTACGATGGTGTAAGATAAGGATGGTAAGCAACAATACTCGGGTAGACTGTGGCATTTAAATGATGCTCAGTTTGAACTTCAGCAGGTCGTCTTCACCATGTCTAAATGAACTGAGTCGCTGAAATGATCAGGCCAATAAAGTGGCAGACGAGCAGATATTTTCATTATTATTTTCCAGTTTTAATAATAATTTGCAGGTGTGCTAGCATCAGCAAAAGTATATGTCACAGTCAGTGGATAAAGACAAAGTTTTCCTATTTGCAGAACTGAAGAAGCTTCTCGGATGAGAGGTGAAACGTCTTCAAGCAACTTAAAGAAGTCCAGACGCTTTTCTTTGCAAGCTCCTTTGACTATTTGCTGTATAAGGTCACATAATCTGTGAGATGACAAAACAAACACTGGAGTCTGCAGGACTATTTGGACCGTAACTTTATACCATGAAAACGTGGCCCACCAGAGGTAAAATCAGCCATGCACACACCATTTAAGTGGATAAAAACGACTGAGTGGGCTCAGTGTCTCTTAAAAGTCAAGCCTAATGCAGTGTCTTAAATATGCATTCCTTACAATGGCCAGCAGGGGGATACTTTGGTTGCACAATGAAATCAAATTGTACAGAAACCTTTGGGAAAATGACCTTACTGCTCAGTTATACTATAACCTCAGTAATCAGTTTTAAAATTGGATCATGGTTTCATTGCATTAAATAAATATTTCATATTTGTGGTCAACCATATTGGATACTGTAGAGATATGGTATTCTTAAGAGGAGTGGCTACCCCGTGATTGACAAGTCTCAACACATGAGCCTGCAGTCTCAGTTTCTCAGTATGAGCAGAGATCTTCTAATATAATCAAGAACTCTCAGCTGATCTTCTTTAAACAACAGTCCATAAAGATTTGGGAACTGAGGAGACCAGCTGCTGGACCTTTGGGAGAGGAATATTGTCCCATTCTTGTCTGATATCGGATTCTAGCTACTCAGCTTGTCAGCCTTTTGTTTCCCCCCTTCCCAACTTTTTGGAGATGTGCTGGTATAAAATTCAAAATGAGCTAGTATTTTTCATTAAATGATAAACACCTTAGTTTAAGTACTTGATATATGTTCTGCATTTTACTGTGAATACAATTTGGGTTTATAAGATGTGAAAATCACTGCATTCTTTATTGTCAAATGCACATTTTACACAGTGTCCTGACTTTGTTGAAACTGAGGTTACACATCTGGGATGAAAATCTCCATAAAAAAAAACATGTGTACTTATCCAACAGTCCATTAAAAACCACATAAAAAAATCCAAAAAATAAAATAAAAATTTTCTGATGCAGAAAGACCCGCCGGGACTTTGAGACCTTATATACTTTACTATACCATATTATTATAGTATATATTAATAATATACTACATACATTATTGTGACATACAATTTCAATTGAATTATAAGTTAGCATCATCATTATACTTTTTAAAGTTCAAAACTTTTAAAATAAAATTCTTTTTTTTAAAAAAGAAATTCTTTAGAAAAACACTGGAAAGGTTTAGAAGATACTCTAAACTCTTCCTGTGATAGCATCCATTTGTTCATCATGATGCAGTAAAGATTATGAATCTTCTATTCTTTTGTCTTCAGATAACGTCCAGTTTCCAGGTAATAATTCGGACAGCAGTGAATCAGGGAAGTTTGTAGTTTTCTGTTCACTGCAAACACGATGTCTCAGCATCCAACTGGAGTTACAGCACGTCTGCAGGCGGAAAGAAATTAGTGTAAAATATTATATTATATATTATTATATAATATATATATTATATAATATATATATAATATATATATATATTATATATATAATATATATATTATATATATTATCTCACTGATAATATATATTATATATATTATCAGTGAGTATACCATTCTCATTGTTCTCTGTTATTCTCACCTCTTTTTGGACACAGAGTCTTTCTTTTGACATAAATAACTATAACTATAACTATGCCAATAACTAAAATCGTCAACAAGCAGCCAATGATGATTGGGACCACATTATCCTGATCTTGTTCTTCACACTGAGCATCAGTTGTAGCATTTCCTGGTCTTATCAGCTTAAGGTTTAGGGATTCACATCTGGAAGGACAGAGAGACACTTTACAGGAAAATGTACAGATGTGCCACAATCACTGCTGCTGGAACAAATCAGACGTGTCTGTATCTGCTGTAAAGCTTCACTTACGGTCTGTGTGGCCGGCAAAACTTTAAAGTCCCATCTGAAAATGTCCCATTGCTGCAGTCAGAGCACTCAGTGTCTCTGAAGGCTGTTCCTGCACAAACATGATGTTTACACCATTTTCAGCATGTACATCACGTAGGATCAGTGAGTGACTGTGACATCGGAGTAATTACACGTGCCAGGTGACTCCACCTTTGATTCTGATTTAAAAAAATTTAAAAATACAAATATGATCCTTCTAAACTTTACTATAAAGTTAATAACACCTCATTCAGAAACCACTGCAAGTAACAAACAGATTATTTCATCCAGGTTATTTACACTACAAGCATAAGAAACCAACCTGTTTGGCTGATGTATTCTCCTGGTTGACATTGCCTGTGTTTGTGTGCTGCCATGCAGCTACCAGCTGCGACGTCAACACAGTAGAATCCATCCTCTGGTTTACAAACTGTATCTAATGTTGATGTGCATGTCCTGTTCTCCTTCAGACCAAAACCTGTGAGCATGTAGAGAGGACACATCTTAGAGAGACAAGGCCGCGATGGTTTCTACACGTGCAGGGAGGGACAGGGAATATACACTGGACATAGGATGTTGAAGATGGAGGTTTCAGGTAGGAGGAAAAGAAGAGCATAGACAAGATTCATGGATGTGGTGAAGAAAGAGATGGAGAGATGGTGTGAGAGAAGAGGATGCTAGGGATTGGTGAAGAATGAGCCAGAGGGGTCACTGCTGTAGTGACATTATGATGTCATTCATCAAAAGTTACTTAAGATTATTTTGATTGATTTACTAAAATTTTGTAATAATTGACAGATTGAATGATTTGACATATTAATTAAAATAATACATTTATAGAAAACGTTAATGAAATGATGCTTCATTTTATTTAGGTGGAAATCTAAAGGTTAAGTGGAGGCAACATCATATCGCAGAGCGTGAGAGCTGATCATGAGTTCATGTGGAATATCTTGAGGCATAATTACTTAATCAGTTAGTGTGTTAAACATGTCGCCAGTTTGTCACATTCATTTACATGCAGTCATACATGTTGTAAATCAATGTCAAACCATCTTTAACTGTATTAATTCTTACATCACATTAACAGCAGAACATGCAGTAACAACTTCCCTAGTTTCATAAATAAAAACCTACTTAGGTCACAGATTGTGCAGTGAGTGCATTGTTTGAGTCCACTGGGCTTATCCATGTGGGTTCCACCCTCGCAGGCCACACAGGAAGTGTGTGCAGTCTCTGTGCAATCTGTCTTGACTCGATTTCCTGTTATAATAAAAGAACGGCAGACTATTTTCAATGCATATTGTTTTTACTCATATAAACTGTGAAATCTTTAGAGTTATAAAGGTATGAAGTTGAACTTTTACATACAGAGAGACAGTAAAGAGCAGGACTCCATGTTTAATAACCAAAGTAAAATCAGCCTCTAACATTCAGCTGGATCTTACCTGCAGGACACTTTTGACAGCATAGGTCTTGTGCTTGATACATTGTTGAAGAACACGAGAGAGTGAGGACACTGAAGACTTTCATCATGATTAACTGAAAACAAAGAAAAAGGAATACATTTAAAAGTAGAAGCACGCTTCAAACTGAGAACTAACAGAGAGGAGCAGGAGGTGGAAAAGAAGAAAGATATGAAATGAAATGCACAACAACCTGAAAATGAGAGCCGATGAGTGAAGAAGGAAGATAGTGAGGATTATGATATCAATTTAAAGGAAAAGTAGACAGTATGGGAAATTACATCATGTAATTCACAAGGTGAATTAAACACATGCAGAAGTGATTCAGAAAATACTGAGTGGGTTAAATAGTTGCAGACAAGGAAAAATATTAAGTATGAATTAGTTACATTAAAAAAAAAGAAGCTTTTTGTAAGTTTGTATGAAAAATATTTTACCAGCAACACTGCAGCTGTCAAAGAATTTCCTCCTGAAGTCATTTTATACAGCAGAATGAAGACTTTCCTGAACTGAAGACCGTCTCACTGAGATTTGCAAGGAGATGAGCTGTATGATCTAAAACAGCAGGAGAACATCTGAAAAAAAATATGTAAGTGAGCAGCAGGAAACCTGGTTCATGCGGATATTAAAACCTTACGGTACAGGTTAAAAAGTAGTATCTTGTTGTTTGTTTATCATAATTAACCTCCTAAGACCTGATCTCTTTCATGGCATGCATTTTTAATTTCTCTTTGCTATTTGGGCTGAATGGGACCCGATGGATGTAAAAACAAAGAATTATCTTTTTACCTGGTTTTGCCCTACAAGGGCCTCATATGCACATATGAGGACATTTGTTTTTAATTTTAAAAACAAATGTCAGTGGATATCAGTGGATATCAGGCCCTTGTAGAGCAACATTTAGTATTGTGGTCTAGACAACCCAAAATGTGATGTTCACATATGTGGATGCCAGGTCCTAGGAGGTTAAAGAAAAAAAATATTTAAAGGAACAACATATTGGGGTGAGTGAGCATAAAGTAAAGTTGTAGCATAAAGAACAAGAGGACATAAAATAAAATTGTTGTTTCTGGTTCCCTGGTCCGTATTACAGGAAGCGGGTTTACGGCAGGAACCTACCTGCAGATGTTCTTTGACAAAGTCTTCACTTGCTGTTGCACCTGCAGCTTGTTTAAGGTGTACAGCCTGTAAGAACAGAGACAGTGACGACCGTATATTGTGGATTCACTACAAAATCTATAGGATACATCTTTCCAACACTGATAGGCAGCTGTCAGGTTGTCAGCAAGTTCCTCTGCATGAAAGCATTTACCATAAGCATTCAACTTTCTTGGTCCATGAGATTAAAGTGAGGGCTCAGCTCTTTATTTGCCTGATGACGGAAAGCTTTCACTCATTACATACAGATGTGCTTGAATCAGCTCACTTAATTGAACTAATTTTAATCAACTCTTAAGGAAGTCAAAACTCAGAGTTAGTCATCTCAGATTTCATCATTTCAGAACAGGGCCCTGTTGTTTGACTCATATAATATGCAGAGACCACTGAAGAACTACAGTTTTATGGAAAATTGTTCAAAGGAATGATCTTGACTTTATTACAGCTAGCATATTAAAGTCGCCGCCCTCTTTCAGCTGCTCCCTTTCCAGTCCCTTGCCTCCTCCTCTGACACACCAACCCTCCGCATGTCCTCCTGCTACATCCATGAATCTTCTCTGAGGTCTGCCTCTTCTCCTCCTCCCTGGCAGCTTTATATTCGACATCCTTTGTTCAGTACATCTAGTTTCTCTCCTTTGCAAATATCCTCAGCTCTGCCTCTCTAACTTTGTCTTTCAAAGCGGACCCTCTGATGTACTCTTTCCTCCCTCCTAATAACAATATTAACATCTTCAACTCTCCAGCTCAGTCTCCTGTCATTTTGTCAGTACCACCATCTCCAAACCATACATTATAGCGGGTCTCACTACCATTTTGTATACCTTCTTATCACTCTCACTCTCAACAGCATCCATGGGACGAATGAAGTTAGGTGAATCTGAATCATTTGCTATTATCTTTCTGTCACAAATCCCCCTAACACTCATCTCCAACCTGCCTGCACCGACTTCATCACTTTTCTTGTGCACTGTACATTGCTATGGATATTTGACTCCAGGTAATTAAACTCATCTACCTTCACTATCTCTATGCTCACTTTCCCACCTTCCTCACCTGTCATTCTCGCACATATTCTGTCTCCAGAGAATACCCCCACCTCTCCAGGCTCGCTTCCACTTTCTCCCTACTCTCAGTACACATACTTCTCTTCTCTTGGCACCCATCATATACTTTCTCTAGATCCACGAAGACACAGTGCAATTAACTTCCCCTTGGTCATCAATACCAAACTATTAAATCTAATAATTATATCCGACAAAGTTTTTGCAGAGATCAGTTTGGTTTAGATAAAAGTCTGTATTGTTTCTTGTTACAAAGCATTGCTTGAACAGGACTTTGGTTACTGTTTTATTCACCGTTCACTTTCTACGGACCTGCTTTCTCCACTATGGTCCGCAGCCGCATTACAAACAGCCGAATAGCTGCTTCGTTTAACAGCCTGTAACCAAACATTCTGTAGAAGTGATCTAAGGAACTTACCGTCAGCGGTATAAGACGAAGTTCGGAGAGTCTCCGTCACAGCGCACCGTAGGCTGAATAGTTCAAGACGCACTGGAAAGTAAACATCTGCCGTTTCTTGAAAATTAAGCTTTCAAAAACAACGGCTAAGCTTCAGGGAGAAAGCGAAAGTGCGCAGAACATGCAGAAGAGAACAAACGCGCAGTCCGTCATGACATTATATGGCCGGTTTCTTATGGAGGAGTGTCGAGTTGGGAGCGGTCGGTGGGTAATAGTGCCAGAGGCAAGGTACACCTTGGGCAAGCTGCTTGTTTCATGACCCAAACAATTATTCACACTCACATTCACATCTATGGGCAATTGAAAATTTTGGGTCCAATTGTAATTGATTAACGCCACATTTGATTGAATGTTTAAGGATATGTTTATTTAATTCATTATGGGACTCGTAGACCTCCATATTTTCCTACTGTACTTTCATTTTTATATGACCTCTGTGAGGTAAAAGTGGCTGTCATACACTATGATGAGCTGGAGCAGACTAATTCTGAGAGTCTTAATGAACTTTAAATGAGCTTTAACTCTTTAAAATCTCTTCACAGAGCAAACAGATGCTTTTCTCATATATATTGGTACTCTTAGAAATGAAAACATTTAGTATAGATGAAGAAAAACAGAAGTCTGTCGGGTTGCGTAATTCTGAACTCTTGTCTTTCAGTTTCACTTTGTTTTGCTCAGTGTAAACATCTCTAATGGCAGAATACACCTTACTATTACCTTACTACTAATAAACCTTACTATTCATTTCTGAACAGTGATCAGCCCATAATGGAAAGCTTGTGTGCCTAAATGTAACTCCATGACGTACAGAAACATTACACACACTGATGTCAGTTGCTTTTTTAATGTAATAACAAGTTCCTTAAACTGATGTGACTTTAGCTGTATTGTGAATGACATGAATCAGCTTTGTGCTCCAAAATAAGAGGAAATAAACTGTATAATATAAAAATGAACTTTTATTGCGCAGAATTACATAAATAAAATATTAAAAAAGTCTTTTCTTCAGCTTCTTTAGATTGTGGTATGATCTTTTGCTGTCACTCAAAAAGCTCAGTCACAGCAGCATCACACCGAAACAGTGCACATGAATTCAAATGTATGGGATGAAGCTCCTGTTACTAATGCACTATATCACCTTCATCTGATTTTAGCTGTTATCTGGAAAAAACCTATCCATTTTCTATCATCCACACTGAAATATACTTTGACCTAATAAAATATCATTTATTTGCCTTTCTTTGGTATGTTTTTGGTATGATACTTGAGTATGTTTTTACTTTCTGCTTTCACACCACTGAACAGACTGAAGAGGACTAGAAGCTTTCCTAGCTGACATGTATAAATGCAGCCTTTTCCATTTACTGCTACTTTATACAGTACTTTTATTCCTCTACATTGCGCCATCCATTATCAGAGAGGCCTCAGTTTCTATTGATGTTAGGCACAATGTGTGATGTGGTGGTTAGTAATACTTGGGCACCACAGGGACGGTCCAGTCTCCATTCATGTTCACTTTGTACACCTCAGATTTTCAGTGCAACAGTGAATCATGCCACCTGCAGAAGTTCTCTGATGTCACTATAGTGAATGGGCGGGTTAAGGGTGAGCAGGAGTCGGAGTCTAGGGAGCTGTCGGGGAACTTTGTGGAGTGGTCGGGTAAAAATCACCTCCTTAATGTCAGCAAGACAAAAAGAGCTGGTGGTTGACTACTGGAGGAAAAAACTGCGACTAGGTGGATCAAGCAGGTGGGGTCTCTTCTGTTAATCTTCATATAGTTTCACACTGAGGAGAGAAAGATATTCAGTTAAATAGCAAACCTCTTGTACGTTTGCAGAGACATCAGGCAGTGCAGGTTTGAGTGGATAACTCATGGCCATCTTACCTGGTTTCTCATTCAGTATTTTCAGTTCTATTTCTGTTTCTTTTTCTTCATTCTTAGTAAAAAACAAAAAAACGAAGACATAATTACTTTGATAAATCAGGTGTTGCCATCCGTTACAGTCCACACTCCTGTGATATTCAAACATACCTTCCTCAAGTTGATTAGGTGTACAATTATTTTTTCGCCTTTGCAAAAAGAAAAACAATTTAAAAATTAGTGTAAAAATATTATTTTCTATATAGATCATGATAAGATTTTCATTGTTCTGTTACTCTCACCTCGTTTTAGACATCCAATCTCCTTTCTACAGAGACACAAAGCTATAAGTATCACAATTAATAAAATCAGTAACAGGCAGCCAGTGATGATCCAAGAAAGAACCACATTCTCATCTTGTTCTTCACACTGAGCATCAGTTGTAGCATTTCCTGGTCTTATCAGCTTAAGGTTTAGTGACTCACATCTGGAAGGACAGAGAGACACTTTACAGGAAAATGTACAGATGTGCCACAATCACTGGTGCTGGAGGAAATCAGACGTGTCTGTATCTGCTGTGAAGCTTCACTTACGGTCTGTGTGGCCGGCAAAACTTTAAAGTTCCATCTGAAAATGTCCCATAGCTGCACACAGAGCACTCAGTGTCTCTGAAGGCTGTTCCTGCATCAACACGAATATGCACCATTTTCAGCATGTACATCATGAAGGATCAGTGAGTGACTGTGACATCAGAGTAATTATATGTGTCTAATGACAACCAGTTTAAAATACATCTAAAAACATTTCCTTGTTTCAGTTTCTAAATTTGATCTTTCTGAGTTCATTCATGTGGTGGAGTGATGGAGAGCAGCTTTACTACAAAGTAATAACACCATATTGAGAAACCACTGCAAGTATGCAACAGAAATATTATTCCATCCAGTTTATTTACACGTAAGCACAAGAATACAACCTGCTTGGCTGATGTATTCTCCTGGGTTACAGGGTTTGTGTTCTTGTGCTTCCACACAGTGAACACCGTCATAGTCAACACAGTAGAATCCATCCCGTGGTTCACAAATTGTATCTGATGTTGTTGTGCATGCCCTCTTTTTCTTCACATTTAAATCTGTGAGCACGTAGAGAGGACGCATGTTAGACAGGATGCTAGGGATTGGGAAAGAACGAGGCAGAGAGGTCACTGCTGTGGTGATATTATGATGTCATTCATCAAAAGTGACTTATGGTGTTTTTCCTGCTTAAAATTAGACACTATAACAGTGATCAACATTTAATCAATTATTTTAAAATTACTGATATATTAAAAGTTTGTAATAATTGTCAGATTGAACAATTGAACATTTTAATTCAGAAAAAAATATTTATAGAAAACATCAATGAAATCGATGCTTCCTTTTACTTTGATGTAAATCTAAAGTACGGTATATTATCTGTAGGCAACATCATATCGTAGAGGGTAAGAATGTCAAATCAAAGCAATAGGACCCTTATAACAATCTTTACTGAATTTCCCGGAGGAACCTAAAGAGCACGAGGAAATAAAATAAAATGTTCTGTCTGTCTGTCTATCTAACACTTTTAATTCTTATACAGCAGTAACAGCTTCACTAGTTTCATAAATAAGAAATATGAATAAAAACCTACTTAGGTCACAGATTGTGCAGTGAGTGCATTGTTTGAGTCCGCTGGGCTTATCCATGTGGGTTCCATCCTCGCAGGCCACACAGGAAGTGTGTGCAGTCTCTGTGCAATCTGTCTTGACTCGATTTCCTGTTATAATAGAAAAAAGCAGACTATTTTCAATACATGTCGCTGTTACTCATCTAAACTGTGAAACATTTAGAGTTATAAAGGTATGAAGTTGAACTTTCACATATAGAGAGACAGTAAAGAGCAGGAGGGAAATCAGCCTCTAACATTCAGCTGGCTCTTACCTGCAGGACACTTTGAACAGCACAGGCCTTGTGCTTGATACATTGTTGAAGGACATGATTGAGTGAGGACACTGAAGACTTTCATCATGATTATCTGAAAACAAAGAAGAAGAACAAAGAATACATTTAAAAGTAGAACTAGGCTTCAAACTGAGAATGGCTCGACTAACAGAGAGCAGCAGGAGGTGGAAAAGAAGAAAGATATGAAATGAAATGTGCAACAACCTGAAAATGAGAGCTGATGAGTGAAGAAGGAAGATAGTGATGACAGCATCAATTTAAATGAAAAATAGACAGTACAGGAGGAAATTCTAGCATGTAATTCACACAGTGATGCAGATGTGAGTCAGAAAATGTTGACGGGGTTACAAAATAGTTACATAGAAGGAAAAACAATAGTTTTAATTTTTCTTTAAAAAGCTTCTTGTAAGTTTGTATGATAAATATTTTACCAGCAACACTGCAGCTGTCAAAGAATTTCCTCCTGAAGTCATTTTATATGGCAGAATGAAGACTTTCCTGAACTGAAGACCGTCTCACTGAGATTTGTAAGGAGATGAGCTGTATGATCTAAAACAGCAGGAGAACATCTGAAAAAAAAATGTAAGTGAGCAGCAGGAAACCTGGTTCATGTGGATAAAAAGTTAAATGTTTATGATTCAGGGTAAAAAATTTAATTGCTTTTTGTTTTTTGTTTGATTGTTTTTTTAAATTGTTTTTTTATAATGAAAGAAAAAAGTATTTAAAGGAATAACCTGGTGGTTTGCTTACAGTGCTTAACAAATATATTAGAACAGAGATATTTTAGAGATCTGTCAAAAAAAACTAAAACTAAAACTTATATTCTTTATTATCAAACAAATAACAAACTAAATTCACGATTTTACACCCACATTTGAGCTGACACGCTTTACTTCACTGATATTATTCATAAATATTATCCAACCACTAAAACCAGCTATTCTGTAAGTAAACAACTATAATTTGGATTCTAACGTAAAACAGTATACTTTAAAATTCATGGAAAACAACAATATGTGGATTTCAGCATTAAAATGTGACTTTTGCTTAAAGAGGTTGTACATACTGATGTAGTAACCATGAGAGAAAATTAAAATAATTATCATTAGTGTTAATTTAGGGCAGATGTGGCACAAACGTTAGAGCACACGAGGAAATAAAATAAAATGTTAACATTTTTTAAATGTAGATCAAGGCTTGAAAATATGTATTTCCCTCACAAGCTCCATGCTATTGTAAAGATATAACAACATTTAAAAGGAACTTTTTCTTGAGGAAGTCAAAATGTAGTTAATTTATAATCAGTTCAGAATTTAAAGTTAGAGTTTGTTAAACGTGCCCTCTGGAACATGGCCCTAGTGTTTGTTTTGTATATTATGCAGAGTTCATATAGAAATTATAGATGGCTGCCGTGCCTACATATCAGCCTAAGTCCTAATCACCAAAGAATTTCACACAGTACCACTCCAATGAAAAATGTGTGACAATTATTTCACTGAATTATCAATAAAGATCATTAAAACAGTAAAAACTGTCATATATTATTCTGATTTTTTCTGGATTGTTAAATAATATCGAGTTTGTGGAGACAAATGATCAAACGTGAGGGCAGCTTTGGGCCTTGCCTGCTTTGAAGCTGCTTCAGCCTTTGTCTAACTTTCCTTTAGTCAACTGTAACGATTGTAACTTCAAAGTTTTTGAGTAACTGGCTGGATTTAGATACAAGTAAGTATTGTTTCTTGTTACAAACCACTGCTTCATTTACTTCTCTAAAAAACTCTTTTCTTCACTAATGTCTGCAGCTGCATTAGCAACAATTTAATAACTGCATCGATGCTGCGAACACCTTCTGTATCAGATCCTATAAACAAACATCATGCAGAACTGATTCAAGAGTCTTACCCTCAGCGGTATAAGATGAAGTCTTTAGGTTTCCATCGCAGTAAATCTTTGCTGTTCGTGAAAATTAAACGATTAAAACGAAAAGCAGCTTCTCTGTGAAAGTGAAGGTAAAGAAAAAATGTTACAGAGCACGAAGGGGAAGTCCGTGTGAACTATGGAAGTGAAGGTACTGCCTATCACAGCACAGTTTCTCTGTGAGCTTTCTCTCTGTTTTAGATTATCTGTGTTACTTAGGCCACAGGTGGCTGTTGAGTTATGTGAGTGTCTTGAGTTATGATTCGGAGTGGACGACTTAAAACCTGACTAAAGTCTCTTTAGAGCTCTTTAGGGCAACAGAGTAAACACAGAACACAGAGCTTTAAATCCAACCTGGCACCTTTCCCGTACCAGTTTTGGGACTCTTTAAGAGATGAAAACTTTCAGTGTAGATGAAGAAACGCTGAGGTCTTCTGAGAAGACAAAAGAGCTGGCAAGATTCTGGGGAAATTCCATTATCTTTTCTTTCGGTTTCACTTTGTGCTCAGTTTAAACGCAGCACAATACACAATGAACTTACTGTTCATTAACTTTTTGTAGCAAGACAGTGTATGCAAACACTTTTTGGCTGCAATATGCTGTTTGACACAACACAGCCACAAAGTTACCTCTCAAATGTCTCCTGAATGCAAAAATCCTCTCTTTCTCTCTTCAGCACATACAGGGAACAATAGTTGCTCATTGTAGGAGTCATACAGATTTTAGGTACAGACAGCAAACCTTTTACAGTGAGCAAAGTGCATTTGTGTGTCTAATAGTGTGTGTCTAAAACACAGAAGCAACAGACTCACTGATTTCAGCTGTCTTTTATATAATAACAAGTCCCTTAAACAGCTGTGACCTCAGCTGGATGGTTACAGAAATGCAATAAACTGGGGATGGTAATGGGGTTGCCTAGCAGTAGCAGCACTCTTTGTGCTGGTTTGGTGAGTTGCGTCTCCATCCCCATCCCCCTCACCCCTCAAGTGGGTTCATGTAGCAGGGTCTACCAGGCATTAGACCTCGACGCCATCAGCAGTAAGATGTGGGAAACGTTTCCCACTGGACAGCAAATTATTTGCTAAGGCAGCTATCCAGCCATCAGGTTGAGCCTTCAGGTCTTTGGAAAGTGCTGATCCCAATGCTGCACTCTTAGCACACCATTAATGAAAATGTTTGCACCAACCTGTCTTCATAGCCCAAGAAAAACATTCCAGACAAAAAGACCAAACCAAAGCTGACAATAAACGGCTGATCCAAACAATACAATTCCACAAATAGTCCACATTAACGCTCCTTAACGGCAATTTAAACTCCAGTCTTTAAAGTTTAAACTCACAACAAGTAAATATCCTCCAGGCACAGACCTCATCGTCTAAGTGGCACCATGCTTTTGGCCACGCCATGTGATCAAAAATTACAGAATTAAAATAAATAAATTCTAAATACTTCCAGAGTCAAACATTTAAATTCACACAGAGGCACAGCTCGGCACCTGAGCTGCTGCTGTGACCAAACTAGCATCCCTAAATTTTTAAATCCTCAGTAAATAAAAAACTTAATAGAAGCTTGAAAAAACATACGCTGCAACTTGGCACACATGTGCTGGGGACACACGCACACATTCAACCATATGCGTGCACTCTCACAAACTTTACTACTACTATAGGTAGCTATGAGACCTTAGCTCTGCATTCAATACCACGCCTGATATCCTAATCAGCTTGCTATGAGACTTTGGCCTCCTCATCTTCATCTGCACCTGGATCAAAGACTTCCTCACTGACCGCCCACAGAGAGTCAAAATAGGCCCCTCACCTCTCTTCCTCCATTACACTAAACGCTGGTACAGCTCAAGACTGTGTGCTGATTCCAGTCCTCCACTCCGTCTGTGCTTACAGCTGCATACTAGTCCACCCATCCAACACCATAATTAAATTTGTTGACTGTTGTTGCGTTCATCACAGGAGGAGATGAGTCAGCATACAGGGATGAATGCTCAGTGAATAATCAGACGCTGAAGACCACAAAGATAAATGAATTGGTATGTGACACCGATCCAACCCTTCGGTGCATAAATGGTTTAGATATTTAAACCAAATATTTATGTTGCTGTTTTAGTAGTAACTCAATTCAAAACACTTAAATCTTACCTGCACTGCTTACTGTCCAGTGACCTTGTGGTATAGTGTCCCGCACTTGTATTCTACAAAACTGCACTGGGCTACTTATTAGCTCAATGCTAAGATTTTGGATGTACCCAACTTTGGATGCACTTTTTTAGCATGACTATCTTTTCAGACAGCCATGTAATGCTTTACAACATGCATTAAACCCCCAAACCAAGACGTGAGACCACTTCTGATAACAATGACCTTAACAGCTGACACTGCAGCAATAGACCCCTTCTAAAGATGGGTGTAACACACACAGACACGTACAGAGATTTCTTGATATATTAAAGAGTATTTGTTTCACTCCCACCAAAATTGAATATTTGATAAAATGCTCACTGAAGGCTCAAACTGTAAGTCTTGAATCTGGCACCGGAGCTTCTGCTGCGTTTAGGTCTCATTGTTACGAGACATAAATCGTTCATTATCTCTTGAAGGACATTTCTCCTGTCATACACTGTGGGTAGATTATTACAGATAACCTGCCTGCCTTTTCATGCTTCCCTGATTTTATTCATAATATAATGAATGAAGGGCAGGAACATGTCTTCTCTGTAGTTGCTGTGAGGAGGTCACTCAGTGGGTCCTGATGATTGAAACTCTATGCTTCATTTAACTTAAGTGTGTAAATGCAAGTGTAGATGTACTATGGCAAAAATGTTATGAGAGACACTTACAGACCCTGGAGTGTATAACCGCACTGCGCTTGACCAAGGACTCCCACCATTAAGATTAATCAGTTACAACTCCATACTGAGAGGCTGGAGCTGATATGGAAAAAGAGCTTGTTACTGACATTATCCATCGGACTGGAGCCCAGCTACCATAGCTACACCTTGAACAGATCACCAGCCTGTCACAGGGCTAACACATAGAGACAGGACACCATTCGCACTCAAGTTCACACCTATGTGCAGTTTAGAATTACCAGTTAACTTAACCCTACTAAATGCATGTCTTTATGTAAGAATATTTTATATAAGAACACTTTATAAGATATTATACAGATTGTTATACGATCCAAATTGGTTCCTTCATCATATACATGACCTTGGGTGATGCTACTCAAATTGGAAGGTCTTGGATATCTATTGTGGCTAAAAAGGCTAACTCCTTTGTGTAAGAACAAAACTAAAAGAAGATCTTGACATGGCATGAAAAAGGCTCACTGAAATTTTCTGAGAAGGCTCTCATCTTTCCCAGTTCATCCGTCACCAAGCAGCACTGTTAAAAATGGGAAAACTGGGAATACTGCACTTTGAGACCAGACATTTAGAGGCATGATGCGTCCTAGTTTTGGAAATGTCTTTTAATCAGGTCGCACGCTGTAGACTGACACTGTGACTACAAGCGGGGATGCTTCAGTGGACGGCTATCGACGTTCAAAGACAGCAAGCTCAGGAAATCTCTCATCAGGGACTCAATTAGAGAAGTGCAGGGATACTAGCATTGACCCACCGTGCAGAAGTGCTGCTGCTGTTTTTAAAGCAGCTGTGTGTGTATGAGGGTGGGGGTGCATTTCCAAAGGGATGCTGAGTGAGCAAGAGAGAGGCAGGCAATCTGAGAGTCTTTCTCCTGGGCAACATTTTTTTTTTTTAAACCACTGCTGCATCTAGATGAATGTTTATAGAAGAACAGCTGAACATTATGAGAAGGGAAACAGGCATTAGAGACTAAACACAGACTAAGAAACAGCCAAATTAAACATATTGTGTACCTATGAACACTGCACTGTTTTTCACTAAATTTTATGTTTACTTAATTGATACCAATAAATACCAGTCAGGATGGCTTTACTTTTTTTCAGAAAAAAAAAGATATTTTGCATTTTCAGTTCATGACATAATCAGGCTTTGTGATCCATCCACTGGTGTGGTATTTTGAAATACTAAATAAAGTAATAATGTGAAATATTGCTCACAATCTCATTGGTCGTGACCTTGGAGACCTGGTCCTGCTGGTTGACTCACAGATTAGGAGGGTGCGGTTGTAGCCTTCCCATCACCACCCTGCTAACATCAGCAATATGACCAATGCTATGGCATGCAGATATATTCACGTATTTTCATGGTTTCATGGTTTTCTGAGGATGTAACAGCGCACGATCATCCTTGAAGCTAAACACAATGACACCATTTGTGGGATTTATCAGCATGGACAGAGTATATATCCTACAGTTAAAATACATGCAGATATGTAGACATAGGCAAGACGGCCTGTTCAAACAAAGTTCAAACAAAGGTGATTTAATGACATGGCTGATGTTGGCTGCTCTGAGTATTTCAGAAACTGCTGATCTATTGGAATATTTCCACGCAACCATCTCCAGGGTTTACAGGGAATGCTTCAAAAAAAGAGAAAATATCCAGTGAGCAGCAGTTCTCTGAGTGAAAATGCCGTGTTAATGCCAGAGGTCGAGGAGAATGGCCAGATTGTTTCAAGCTGATAGGAAGGAAACGGTAAATCAAACAACCACTTTTTAGAGCCAAAGCATAGAAGATTTTAAAAACGTTACCTGGTCCGATGAGTTTTGATTTCTGCTGCAACATTCTGTTGGTACGGTCAGAATTTGTCATAAAACAACATAAAAGCATGAATCCATCCTGCCTTGTATCAGCTGTTTAGACAGGTGGTGTAATGGTGTAGGAGATGTTTTCTTGGCACACTTTGGACTCCTTAGCACAGCCTACCAGAGTATTGTTGCTGACCAAGAGCACCAGACAAATCTGTCAATATAGGCTATGTGGCTGTATGCCACAAAGAATTAAGACAGTTATGAAAACGAAAGGGCTTCATCCCAGTACCAGCAAGGTGCACCTAATGTCTGGTGAGTGTAAATTTCCATCTTACCTGTGTACCTCTCCCTGTTAGCTGCATTTCCAAAGACTTCTTTTAAATGTCCTCCTTGACCATCAAATCATTTTCAGAAAGTTAAAACCTCGGAAACACTTTAATTGAAGGACATGATTAAAATGACTTTTCTTTTAACTTAAAAGACAACAGTGGTTTTTGGTGTGGATATTATGTGTGCTGTATATGTGCTTTTTAACTTCATTTAAGCTTCAAGTTATCAAACTTCCCGTGGTTAAGTGTTGAGCTTGAATAAATTATGCCTTTAATATTTTAAAAATCCCAGCAATGCCATTCAGAGACTGCAAAGTCTACTATATTAAAGCTATGGATATGTCATTTAACTCTTAAAGTCTAGTGAGATTCTATAAGGAGAAAGCAGTTGTTCTGTGGAAGGGATTACATCCTGAGTCATCAGCACTAGTGAGTTCAGAAACTGTGTAGCGTGATCACAACACGTGTTACAGCCGACAGCGCTGATTGCGTCACACACGTCAATGCTGAAGGTTCAAATCTCTGCCCATAAATCATATTTTGCCACTTTGGTAAAAACATCACACTGGATGTTCAGTAAAAGGCTCTACAAGTCGTCAGAAGCAGTCTGCCCATTAGCCGCCGAGAGGGGAACGCATGTCACTGCTAATCTTTCCTATTGCAAGATGATGATTTCTGACAAGTAAAGTACAGAACGGCTTTCATCTTTTCAATTGGTTCCACTCTTGTAAAAGTCTATTTAAACATAATGGAAGATTGAAGATAAAGCAATAATCTTTTTATGTGTGTGTGTTTTTTAACATAGTTAAAGTGCATGGCCCTGGAGTAGTATTTCTGACATTTCACAGTAACTATCCTCGGTGTGACTCTCAGCTCTTGGTTTCCTGTTTGGAGTTTCTTCCTTTGTGTGCAAGTGTGCTCTGAACTATAACTATAAATTGACTATATGTCTGAGTTTTTTTTTCTGAAAATCTCTCAGCAAATGCCTTATCAGCCTCCACCAGCCTCTAAATCTGAACACGAATAAGCCGACGGAGGACAGGTGTAAAGCGTATCATTGCATTGAAAAACAAGAAGAATGTGTCTAGAACTGTGAAAGCTGCTCTCCTGCAATTTGTTGCTGACCGCTGCTGCTTCTAGGGCTTCCCAATAATACCCATCATTTCATCTCACCTGACAAAAAGAAAAACCCAGCTATTCAAAATGCTTCTTTTCATTTTCAGGATCAGAAGAAGTTGCAGTGAATGCAGGGCTTTCTTCCCGAGTGATTCAGACTTCAGACAACTCGCATGAATAGCACATTAGCTGTATGCAATTTATTCAGTTTCAAAAGGTTCATAGGACGCCGAACCTTTGCAAGTGCACCAGAATATGTTTTTAAACACCTACAGTCTGCAAAAATAGTTCTGGGTCAGTGTTCTGGAAATGAACATCATCACCAACCAGAAGAACGGCAGCCCTGCTGATATTTCGCACCTTCAAGTCTCCTCAAATAGCACAAGTACTGGGGGCTTTCAAATTGGATTGAAAATCTGATAGATGCAGCATAATTGAGTTTTTCACGATTTCAGCAGTTCAGCCTTAGTTTCAGTTTGGACTCATTTGTAGCATACAAATAGCAAAATGCAATTATGTGTACTGGGAAAGCAGTGTGCAGGGTATACAGGGACTATTGAAACCCGAGAACCATAATGGAAAAGGGGCTTGAAGCAACCTCGCAAGTGTTTTGCATGTTTAAGGAGATGCACTTAAGAGCAGAGATATTTATACTGAAAACAATCCATTAAAAGTAAGTGAGATGACCCCGAAGCAAATATATGAAATGAATTTAAATATGCAGCACCATTTTATATCTAAAGAATATTTTTTTAAAATCCTATGCATCTGGTTGTTTTTTTCCCCTTGTGTCATATCAAAGCTAGGTCTGCGCATCTGTGAATTCAAAGAGACAAGGTGTGAAGAGAACGGAGACGAGCAGAATCACGGTGAACTCTGTGCAACCTCCCAGCTCCTTGCAAGTGGTTTCTATACAGCCGCTCCCACCCATTGATATCAGCGCTTCACGGCTTAAATAATTCAGCAGAAAATCACGACGCTACCTGATTCTCTGCATATACTGTACTCCTGTATTTAATTACGAGGAGGGGATGGTGAAACAGCAGATCCAGCACAGTAGAGGTTAATTGATAAAAATACGAAAGGCTAAAGAGGAAGCAGAAAGTTGAGTTTGTGAAGATGCAAATATCAAAGCAAACAGGGATATATATTGATATGGCAGGTTTAAATTATGGCACTGATTCCCTGCAAAGACTTGCAAGAACAGAGTGCTTGACATTAAGCACCAGCATCATTTAAATATCTTTTCGATTTGATGCACTTTAAAGCTAATGGCGTGATTTAATGTAAATCATGTTGGAAAATGCTGAAAGGCACCAGAGGCAGAGCTCCTGAGAAATGCTTCACACTATGATCTGCTTTCGGGTTTTGCTTCTAATGGATAAAATTAGCATCCATTTTTAAAAAATTGTTGTTTTCATCCAAATCAGAAATTGTGCAATAAAGCACAGCGTCTTCACTGTGTAGTATCTCGTGGTCTTGTGTCTTTCCTTGTGGGGGGGGGGGGAATGTTCCCTTCCCAACCTCCATCACCCCCTGCTATGAAGATGTTTTTAACAGTGTTTCTCCCCTCCTACAACATGATTTAGCATTGCCCCCTGAGATAAAAACTGATCTTTCATGGACATGAAACAAGACCTGGAAAGAAATATCAAAGAGCACATCAGAATCCGAGAGCCAGGAGACGGAGGAAATTACCGGCTTTGTGAGCCGAATGTGAGCCTGAATGTGGGCCTAATGGACTGTAAGTGACACCACTGCTTTGTAGCAGAAACGCGTTTCTGTGAATACAGACACTGGCTGAAGCAATTAAACAAACTAGCTGGTGACTTCCTTTAAAAGAGATTTCTTCTATTGTTCAGCCACATGCCCCCATTTTATGCATCCTGGCAAACTATGCTGCAAAAAATAGCCTTCCTGCAATCAACAAAAATCACATTGAAAGTGACAGACGAAATGCCCATCAAAGACATTACTAAGAAAAAAAGCTGTTTTTGTTTTCTTAAAAAAAAAAGCCCCAAAATCCATCAAGCCTTCTTTGATGTAGTGGGGGGGAAAACCCTGAAAAAATGTTTACAAATGGTTTTAGGCAACTTGTTTACTGCACTACATCTTGCCTGTGATTTACATCAGGCCACATAGCGATGTGCACATCACACCTACTGTAATATTACTGTAATATTCTCTCTGATCACACAACATGGACGAAGAAGTCTAAATTCAACACTAGCATCTCTCTGTAGTGTTACAAACATGACGGTTTATGACATAAGTAGGTTAGACCTGCATATGAGATTTAGAAATGTGATTCCCTCACTTTTATGACTGTTGCAGATCACGCAGAATACATATGATATTCTTAAAACACTGACTAAGCTGCTGCGCGGCATGTTATGAAGTCTCAGTCTATGTGTTGTTCCTAAACAGACTATAGATCAAAACTTTTGCTTTTCTAAATTGGTTAAATGTGATCTTAGTGTGATGTATGGAAGAAAAGGACACCATGGAGTGATGTACCGATTCCTTTTGAACTACTCCATATCTGAATTTGAGTACTTTAAGATTTGGATGCAGATCTAAACATTCAAAATATTTTCTTTGGTTAAATAAAATCTAAATTCAATCTGCAGTCACAGTAGGGAAACCAGTGTAGGAGCCTTTGAAAAGCTTGCTTCAAAGATGAGGACCAGGTCTGTGGCTGCTCACAGACAGTTGCATCTTTGGAGCAACCAGACAGTGAAATAAAAGTGATGAAATGGCAAGAAGACAGAGTCAGTGTGCAAAGGTTGGTAATTACATGCATACTCTTTGTGATAATACAGCAACTAACTGTGACAAATCAGTGAAAATCATAAAATGTGGTGTTGGTTTAATTTACAGATCGAGCAAGTGACCATGTCCTGCAAGGCTATCCTGAGGTCCTTTGCTGCACGTCTTCCTCTACTCTCGCTCCTTGCTTCACTGTACTATCTAGTAAAGGAAAAAATCACACTCAAAACAACAAAAAAGTAAAATTACAAATCTGTTGTTGTCTACAAAGAAAATCACATTAACTACTTATATTCAGAGCCCTGCTAGAATCTCACAGATCTGAAACTAAGAAATTCCTCTACAAATAGTCAGATAATTGCAAATGCAGTTGGTCCGAGCTGAACTGCAATTGTTTGGAGACAAGTTGCCACAAGTGTCCACCAGGAAACCTGTGCAATCACCCACATTTAGCCTGGTGGACAACTGTGCACAGAGTTTGAGGGTGTTGCACGCTTAACCTCTGGTTTCCACAACTGGTTGCAATAGGTCACTGAATGTGAATGGCATTCACTGGGCAACCACCTCATCACAAGGTAGGTTGGTGTCCTATTTTGACTCATGAGCAATACAGACCTACATGTGGAAGATGATTGCAGAGTGTACAGCATACTCAAAAACCCACCCACTGTGAACACACTACCCGTTAACTTTCTTTTTCGTTTGGTTGCTGCTGTTTTGGAGATGCTTGACAGGTTGCCAATAAGAAATTATAGCTGCTGTTAAGAAAAAAGTATAAAAACCACAGTACGTGGTTTCCCTACAGATTAACAATTCAAGCACATATTTTTGAACGTATCTGTCAAAATAACCATTTTCCAACCGATTCTGCAAATCAAACAACTTTGACTTTTATTCAATCAATGTAAGGACATCAGAGATGCATTTTCAAACAAACAAGATTGTGTTGATATTAATCCAGTGCAGTTAAGACAGGATCTTTTCTTCAGCTGTCAGCTGGTTCAAAAATCTCTCCCCTTCGTGTGAGATAAGGCCTCAACTGACTCTTCAGACTGTAGTAACCCTCATGACCAGCTCTCTTGTGCTATTGCTGGGTTGGCTGCGGGCCTCCGGCTGCCTCAGGTGGCTGAGCAGGTGGAGGATGTTGTATGGACAGTGTTGGTCTGGCACTGCGCTGCCGCTGTTGGGGTCCACGTGTGTTCCCACTCCTCCGGCGGCCGTCACCACGGTCGTGGAGGTGGAGCCGGCGGCAGTGGAGGCCACCACCATCAGCGAGGAGGTGGAGGTGGATACTCCTATCCCAGTCTGGTAGCCCTGGGTGGGCTGAGATAGAGTCCTGTCTACAGTAGTGTCCTTCAGGTCGTCGCTGTCCATCGATTTATCATAGTTCAGAACCTTCCACTGCTGGTTCACGGCCTGCCAGCGGTGGAAGATGCGAAACACAGAAGGTCCCTCGTGGACAATTAGTGCTGTGGAGATCAGAGCACCAGTTAGACAATGTCACAGTCGGGCTGCAGTCTTGAGATACACTACATCCCAGAACACTGGTAGACACACTGTGGTAAAGCGTGAAGAAAGTATTAGCTTTGGCAGTAACAGAACAAAACAACTCATCTTTAAAGTACTGCGCCACAAACCAGACATCAAATCTTTATTTCTTAGAAAAAGCAGGGACTGGATTTGGATTTAGGTTAAAAAAAAATAATGCATCCGTTCTGCAGCCTCGTTCGATAGCAGCTTATCTCAGATTCAAAATTGCTTATTGATTCATGTTCACTGAACTCAGCATCTGGAAAATTGAAATCCATCTGTAGCAAAGTTGTTTGGACCCCAATATTTTACTGCATGTTTTCCATTTTAAAGGCATGTAAAGGGAAATTCATCATGTATGGATCAGTCCACATTTAGCACTTATAACCATGTTTTTTAACACTACAATATAGTTTGCATCATGGAACATTACATGCAAAGTCCTTTTTTAGTGTTCAAGGTATTTGTTAACAACTTAAACATGATGATTTTATATAACTAATTCTAGTAACAAAATAATACATATTTTAAATAAAATATATCTAAATAGGAGGTATTGTAATAATTAAAAATACTGTGCACTCAAACACTTGAATGCTTTTAAATCTCCTTGTAACGGCATTAAATGCATTTTAATGGCATTACTTGCTTAAATGCTGCTTATAAAAAGGAGAAAGTAGGAGATTATTAAGTGTTACCACTACATATTGATCTTCAAGGAGCCTGCTAGTTGCTCGCCAACTACTTTATTACAGCAGTAATGTAATATTGCTGTTTAACAAGCCAATGACTACAGTTGCAGCAGCTGGAGTTTACTTATAAAATCCTGCCAGCTTTCCTCAACTCTGCTCCTCTCCCTCTCTAACTTTGTGGATAAGTGAAAGTCAGGTCTTTGCTCTTTAACATCCACCAGGTGACAAGTTAATCTCTGTAAAGTGCACCGTTAATGACTCCACAGTCAATCCTTCACAGCACCAAACCGGAGACAATCAATCACCTCTTTCTTACACCCTGCTGTCTACTGCAGTGGCACTTAGAGTCTCCTTAATGCGAGATGCCATCACACAGTTGTCCAAAACATGTGGGCCTCTGAGCGCCACAGGAGGACAGCAGGCTTAAATGCTATACATTTCAATCTGGACGCCCACGCACCAATGCAGGGAACTGTTAGAAATCCTTTGGTGCACCTATCTTATATATATATATATATATATATATATATATATATATATATATATATATATATATATATATATATATATATATATATATATATATATATATATAAAAGAAGAACAAAATCCCTCTTGTGTTATGACAGCACATAATGGTCTTTAACGTTTGGCTGAATTTGGCTCCGTAGCTTTTTATTATAGACTGAAATGCATTTTAATGTATGCAGTGAAAGCCACTTTAGCTGAATTTTGAACATTCAGCGTTCATGTTTAATTTATGATGTGAGCTTTGGTGCAGCATCTCAGCCTTGTGAATATAGAAACAGCGATAAAGACAACAACAAATAATCGTAGAGATTGACCAAACAATGCAATCAAATATTGATATGAAGCAGCTGACTTTGTGGTATGGATTAATTGCACTGAAACTGCCCGTGGAATTTACAGTTATTTGTAGGCAGCTGTTATGTATAATTACCCACTCTCCTGAGCACTTTTGACATTTACTTTTGCCTGTTGAATGCTCATGAATTAATGTGACCAGAGTGAAAAACACTCAATATAATTTTCAGTAGTAAAATGCTCAAACCCATTCAAAGAAGACGTAGAAATATTACATTCAGTTTGAAAAGTGATAAATCGCAACTGCTTAGCGCCTCACCGATGCAGACGACATCCATGAAGCCATACATGCCGTAGCAGATCTGGAAAAGCAGATCTTGACGCTGCCAGCGGGCTGACGGGCTAAAAGATGACCACACCAGCCAAGAGATGCTGGCCATCAGGAAGAGGGAGCCCAAGATAGCTGCTGCTATCTGCACCTTCTCTATCACTGTCAGAGAGATAGCCTGCCACTGCAAGAAGCAGAAGAAGTAGAAGGATTAGCGGTAGAGCTTAGGAGAAAATTGAGAAGCTAATCATAAACCAATTAATGTAAACATTCAGATTATAAGTTAATCAGGCTGAACTCAACAAAAAGACGAAGTCACACATCGCTCTCACCCTCGAAAACAGAAATCTGTGGCCTCT
The DNA here is from genome assembly GCF_041146795.1 of Maylandia zebra. Classification (NCBI taxonomy): domain Eukaryota; kingdom Metazoa; phylum Chordata; class Actinopteri; order Cichliformes; family Cichlidae; genus Maylandia; species Maylandia zebra. The sequence goes on along the minus strand of NC_135182.1, from coordinate 23,007,928 downwards.
CATAACCCCATCAAATCACAGAAAAAGAAACTGCTTCTGCAATCCTTCTGTTCTAAACATCAGAGGGGAAAGGCCTGTTTAATTCAGATGCTTTCATTTTTTTCCACCCTGAATTTCTCAGTTTAGATTCTCCTTCTTTGGGTTGCTCTCTTTAGAGGTAGCCACAGCGGATCATCTGTCTCTATCACACCCTATCCCTAGCATCTTCTTCTGTCACACCAGTCCCCCCTGCATGTCCTCCCTCTTTTCCTCCTGCTTGGCAGCTCCATATTTAACATCCTTTGTCCACCCCAAACATCCTCTGAACATGACTGCCTTCCTTCCTCATTTCTCCCTCCCCAACCTCCTGCAACAATGGCACAGTTTCCACCCGCACCCTGCTGTTCAACAGCACCGGTGGCGGTCGTTAACCTGGATCTCGACCAATCTTATTGAAGAGCTGCATGTCTGATTTGGCAAAGATGCCCTTCCTGATGCAACCCTCCCCAACCCTTTATCTAGCCTTGGGACTGGTACTAGAAATATACTGGCTGGTCATCAGAGACCAGCTGGAGCTGCGGTTAATGCGTGTTTTCTTAATAAAAAACAAAACAAAACAAACAAAATATGACATGAAAACAAGTAACTCCATATAAGTGGTGTCATGCTCCTAATTACATAACAAAGGTTCTATGATTTGAGATTTTGCAGTGTTCAGTTAGACTGCCATTATCACCAAAAAACAAACAACTTGGTCATAATTTCCGAGCTGTAAATACACAGTGATATTTCTGAATTGGTGAACTTAACACCCACAGCTCACCTGTAGGGGGTTCTTGGTGCTGATGGCAATGACCTGATATTTGTAGTAGCAGAGTTCACAGGCCCAGGAGCCTCTCTCACTGATCCATTTGATGAGGCAGGGCTGGTGAGTGCAGCGCACTGACCCGCTGCACCGGCATGGGCTCAGGAGCTCCCCCTGCAGGAAACAGGCAGAATAAGTTAGTCCCTGCTAACCATGACAAGAGCTTCTCATAATTCAGCCAAAGTAAATGCATAAATGTTCTGCTCTGGTTTGAATATAACTTGATTTAATGGGCTGGTTAACATTGTTTAGATGACCATTTTATGGCCTTATGGGCAGGGATAGCTCAGTAGGTAAAGTGGTCGCCCCATGATCGGAAGGTCGGCGGTTCGAATCCACTTAACGGCTACCCTGAGGTACCCCTGAGCAAGGTACCGTCCCTACACACTGCTCCCCGGGCGCCTGCTTAGTGGGCTGCCCACTGCTTCACTGAGTGAATGGGTCAAATGCAGAGAAAAACAAGTAATTTCCCCATGGGGATCAATAAAGTATCCATTATTATTATTATTATACTACCTTCGTTGAGTACACTCTAAGAAGTGATTTATGATTCAGAAAAAATACCAGCTGACGGACCCTTTCTCTCCATCTTATTTACCTCTTGACGTAACCCCTTTACATACAATAATAAGTGCGTTACACTGTGTTTATATTTCTTGCACTTCTTTGTGTTGGCTTATTGATTTTCTGAGCGCTCTTTGTGCACTGCTAGGCACACACACACGCAGAGCACTTTGCATGCCTGTTACAGCAGAACAACAGATCAGGTGTGAAATGAAAGCTTTGCCTTACACCTAGTTGACAGGCAAAATGCTTGATTACTAGTACCGCTGAAAGTGGAGGATTAGTCACCGAAGCACCTGTGAAAGAGCAAACCCTAACAAAGCTGCAGCATACAGCACAAAGGGAGCAGACAAACCACAGCTCTTGACATCAGTAGAGCTGCTATAGACATTAACTATTTTATACTTACAGAAATGCAAAAGAAGCTCAAAATACTCGTTCTGGTCGACCTACATTTCTCTACAATTCACATAACAGTTCAGAGCTAGATCCAGTATCTGGTCTAGTTATCAGAGGATGGTTTCTTGACATCCTGTCCATCATAAAGTGACATTTTTGAAGGCACTGTTAGTCACTGAGGTTGTTAAAGGGCATTTCAAATCCCTTCTGTCAGCACGATGACAGCCACATACTGTATGATTAATGTGACCGGACAGCCGAATAAATGTTTGTGTTGCGGGTTTATTAAACTCTAGGTGGCACTGAACTATATCTTAAAGAGGTGGCTCTTATATCCTTTTTTAAAAATGACCTTCACTTTACCACCTTAAAGCAGCTGAAGTAAAGGTCTGCCTTCGCTCCCTGAACGGCTGCTCGGTGGTCAGACGTGTGAACCACATGAAAACATCACTGGTGTCAGGTGAGGGAGCAGAGATCAAGCTGCCTTATTTTTAGCCGTTTCCATCATGTTTTCAATCCAGCTGGATGTGACAAGATTTCAGAAAACCAAAGAATTTACTTTTTTTTTTCTTCCCCTCTCTCTGTCATATAGAAGGCTCGTAAATACTTAAAATGCAGCGAAACCATGAAGTTCACTAAATTTGACACCTCTCAGGGTTTTTTTTTCCCATTTTGTACCAAGATGTGCTCAGCTATATTCTTCACTAGACATTCCTCTTAAGCCGTATTTAGCCTGAGGAACAGATGAGTTTTCTAATCTCTCACCCCAGGCTCTGAGCTCATTAAAATATATTACTAATCTTGTCATATTGGATATTGATGATGACCCATAAGATGTAGGCATGCCACCTTTTTAAGGTTCTGACCTGCACTTAAGAAACTTGGCTCTATAAAATTCATAGCAAGACCTTCTTGTACAGATATTTTAATCTTAATGAGAATGAACAAAGAGCCTGTAGTGAATGAACAAAAAGAAATTAGCCGGCTGTCTGCTGAAAGAAATCCCCAACACCCCTCCCCTTCCTTACTCTCTGAACTGAGCCACTGCATTTCTAAGGTATTTTTAATTCAGTATTTTCTCTCCATGTCTACCCTGAGTGCAAAAATTGTACGAAGCAGTGAACAGAGTAAAAAATGCAGCAAGTTTCCAAATGATTTCTCCACGTTGTTATTTAGCTGACACCTCTGACAGACGGAGCAGCACCCTGGTTGAAGAGAAGAGAGGAAAAAGCAGGGAGTTAGGGGAGAAAAGGCCCATCTACAGATGGCCAGGGTGGGAGTGTATTGGCAGGAGGACCAGAACACTTCTGTCGTGTCCAGAGGGACTCGGGCCACTCACTGTGACTGGCCTGATGGCAGCCAAGAGCCAAAACCTAGATCACTCCAATACAACCGAGGCTGGAGGGAGCGCAAGAGAGACCGATAACAAACGTGGCACCAAAGCCCACGCATGGAGAAAGTGATAACTAAATGTCCTTTTGTTGATCAAACAGCAATAATCAGTGAAAAGAAGCCCAACACAATGGAGCAACATATTAAAAAGATATGGCTGTGTTATTTCACATCTCTGTGCTGCATTTTCCCAAAACACCTCCCTACAAGTCATTTTCTCCTTAGAAAATTGGATTCCCTCGCAATGTATATAATGGCATAAAAATAAATTAGAGGTGGCTATTCACATTTTCTTAAGGGTCTCGAATCAATGCAAGTGAACTCCATTAACTCTGAGCAAGGAAAAGCTGTGCTATGATAATCTGGCTCGCACAGAAGCAGAATGAAGGAGGATTTGTACAATGATGCCCAATAACAATCAGTCCGCGGGCTTTTCTTCTTTAAGAACCTGCAAAACTGCCGGGAAAAATTTTCATCTATAAACGTAACCATATTAAACCAATTACAAGGAAAATAAGAGCAATAAGTGAAAAATGAGGCAGAAGGCCAATAATATTTAAGTTTATTTAGTTATGATGACTGATCGTAAAATATATGCAGAGGGATGTTCCACTGAGTGCTGATTTTATGGGAACCATCGGGCCTACAGTGGCGGTTAATGACTCTTTAAAAGGTAATTGAATAAAAAGAGAAACTAGGGTTTCTAATTTATGTTCATGAATTTACAGCCTCTGAAAACAGACTTTAGCAATGCCAAAAAAATAAATGAATAAATAAAATCTAACATTTTGGCAACTTGTTTATATCCCATTTCCAACGAACGGGCAAGCAACATATGATGGAACAGAGCAAACTTCAGCACTGTGGGGTCATACAGAAAGAATGATGCTGACGTGACCCCTGGAGGCTTCTTGTTGTGCCTCAGACACAACACACTCTGCAAGTGCATTATCTGTGCTCAGGAGAAAAAGCAAACACATATTTCTACCCAAGCAACAGGCACCCGCACAGTTTCAACATCCAACTGACGTGAAGACAACAGTAGGAGGATTGCCTCAAAGAGCACTTCGGTAACCTTCGTACGTGGAAAATATTCCACAATTTTTCCTTTGCATTACTTAAAAAAAACAATAAACTTCTTTTTTGAAGTATGTGCATAACACGAATGTATCGTGGGAAAATCTATGACCTGAAAACTGCACATTCTTTGAGTGACGAGGTCGAGATTAAGTCTGAAAGCAGGAGCCTGAATAAAGCAAGCTACCGAGAGCGCTCTGTAAAGCTTCTCAGTGACCTTTAGCTAAAAGGAAGCAATAGTGGGCTGAAATACAGTATGTATGTCTCAAGTTAGCTGTTTAGAAAAAAAGAAGAAGAAAAAGATGAATAACCCGAGGTGCAGAGGTGAAAGACATGAATTCATGCAGTTTCATCTGATATTGGCTTCGTTTTTCATTATATTGTTCGCAGTATGTGTCTTACAGAGTGGATTATATTTTCCAGTCAATTCTGATAAAATAGGCTGATATATAAATTTATATGTCAGCTGAAAGAGTTATTCTTTGGTTCTTCCTTACCAAACTGGCCATAAAATTCAAGAGAGGAAAAACAACTCTACAAAACAGTCCAGTCTGTAAATTGTGCTATCGAGACTATGTGTTCAGTGTTTCTTGTTACTGCAGAGAGGAGGTAATATCAGAGAGATTTTTTTTAAAAGGCATTGTCTCATGGCATACCTTAAAAGTTACCATTACAATCACCAGTACCTCTTAAAATCCACATTTTTGGAAATTCCCTATAGAACTCCCTGAATTTAAAAGGAAAATGTGAAATCCTTAAAACCAGAAGTACTTCTGGTTGTGAATCTCACCTCAAGGAAAACGGCACTTATAACTCTGACAGGTATCCGATTACATGGACTTATTACATTGTTTGGTGTCATATTAAATCACAGTGCAATCATTTTTCAATGGCTGCCTCTCCTAGGCACTCAAGACTCTTTTCTAGTGGGATGCTTGAGGAAAGCGATGTCTTTCACTCCCTTCTTTACTCTGTCTTGCCTATCTCAGCCTTGGGGATGGAAGTGTTTTGGAGGTGGGTTGTCAGATCAGATATTGGCTGCTTTGGTCTATGTGACATCCTGAAGGCTAAGGAAGAATAGAGGATAACTAATGTCCCCACTGCCTGTATCACAGAGCGATACACAGAAAGTCCACTCATCCCTCTTTTTTTAAATGGAGCCTCATTCTCCTTGTACCCATTTACACCTCAGCAGATCCATATCTGGACTTCACCCAAGCCAACAACTCAGACAACAAGAAGAGGAAAGCTGGCAAAAGATAAAAACTTGCATAATGATAAGACAGCATGAAATCAAGTGCTATTGACTTGCTGCAATGTCTCAAGGAAGCATTAATGAGATGTGTTGGGGGAGGCCATGGGAAATACTGCAAATTTTCAAGGCAGTGTTTTGTATGCAGTGCAGCATGTGCTGACTATCCATGGAGTTTGGGGAGAAAAAAAAAAAAAAAAACCAAGGATGAAGCCTTGTCTTCCAATCTCATAACTAGACCCCATGTCAGTAATAATTACAAAGTCTGAGCTCAGAGGTGGAATGATGCACAAAATTGCTCTTGGAGTAATTAGTTGATGAAATACAGAAAGATCATAGGCTATACACTGTGCAATGACCATGAAATGATGCAGTAAATCTTCCGCTTAAAGGAAAAGCAACTGTGAGTGCAGACTGTCGGATAAAAAAATGATGTTCTACACCTCGGTTATCTTGCTTCTTGATTTTTTTTTTATAACCTCTCTACCTCCACTACCAACAGGCGAGGTGTGACATATTTGTCAACGTGCTCTCAAAAGCTCTGTCAAACAGTGTAACTAATGTGCCTGCAAATTGCTAAGTGTCTGCCTCTCTGATATAATTTAATGTTATTTCTTCGTGGCCATCTTTTCACATTTTCCTCTTCTGATTGATGTACTGTGACATTATCATCAATATGGCCCCAAAGGCGGAGGCAAGCGGTGTGATTAACTTGAAGGCTCTCTTCCATCTGCTTTGTGCACGTTATTATTATGTTGCCGTTTCCAGGTGGTGTGCGTGAGAGGCAGACTGAGAGGTATTTTTTATTTATTTTTTTATTTTCCATGCATATAATGCCTCGATGTGAATTCAGTGTTTGGCTATAATGAGTTGTTACGGCATCCCTGCATATCCTCCACACTTGTCAGCCACTGGGACAAGGTCTTTCATTATCCTCCCACTGCTAGCTTTAGCTGTCTTTTCAAGCCATGCAATGGGATGAGTGCAAGATGCAGTGGGGCCCTATGCTCAGAGAGCTCTCTAGCCCTGCAGCTGCCAGTATTGGGGTCGTTCCTTAAATAATTTTGAAAGTAAGATTACACTATTCTCGATTTTCCACACAAAAAAGCACCTAAGTGTCATGTAATTATAGTTAATAGCATTAAACCTTAAATATTGGCATAATCATGCGAGGTCTCTTTTATACTCTTTACCACAAAGTTGGCAATAAAAACAGACCAAAGAACACCTTTCAGGAAAATCTTGTAGCTAGAACAAGGCTCAATTGTGCTGCACCAGCCAAACTGCAACTGATGAGTTACTGTAATGCGACTCATGCTGAGTTGTAGACCACCAACACTGCTGGCTGCCCTAACAAGACACTACTAGTGTTTTTCTTCTTCACTGTATAAATAAAACCTGAGCAGTGCACCCTCATCTAATGAAAAGTCTGCAAAATGTGCAACATTTCCAACACCTGATCCGGCCACTCGGCGGAAGGACTTGTTGCTACAGTTAACCTATGCTCCTCCGAGAGCAGCAGCACCAGATTGCATTGTGTTACAAACCCCAGGAGAGCAGGTGTGGGTGAGTTATTATTAATTGATGGATGAGGCTGACATTGCATGGCATTAATCTAATTTAAACATGCAGGTGGACATTTTTCCTTCACTTACATGCTCTGGTCCCTGGAAGCAGATCCTGCACACAGGCGTCCTGAAGCCACTTTCCGTGTAGCTTGTGAGAGAGAACCTCTCCTCCAGTTTGCCCTTTGAGCAGTCATCGGAGGAGCTGCTGCAGCCGCGCAGGGCCGCCGACAGCTCTGCAGCATCGACCCAGCCCGCCACCGGCCGCTCTGCACCCGGTGGCTCGGTGGCTCCCGCAGCAGGCTGGGCAGTTCGGTCCCCGGGGTGCTGGTGGCTCCGCGTTAACGTGTTGTTGTTCTCGGGGACGGTGACGCTTGTTTCATGGCTTTCCGAAGCCTGGCCGCTCATGGGGGTCAGCGGAGGAAGCGTTGTCGGCGGCGCCGGTGGCCCGAGCAGGAGCACCCTCAGGTCACCAAGCAGGACGCAACAGCGGCTCTTCAGCATGCCCTGTCTGCGCAGCATCAGGCTGTCTCCGGCCAGAAACTCACAGTACCATCCAAAGGTGCTGGAAGAAAACAGTATGTACTCTATGCGTCCCCGTCATAAGCAAACACTTCTTCATATGTGGTGGGATGGGATAGTGGGGGCTGAGGTGCGTCTTCCAGCGCTTGTTTGGTTTCAAAGCAGCCTTTTAAGATTTTTTCTTTTCTTTTTAAATCCACTTTATTTAGGTTGGGTGCTTTTTATTGTCTTCCCACGAGGGTGTGGATATAAAATGCAAAAAAATCCCTCCTATGCAAACAAGTGTCTGAAGCCATTAGCCTAAGTTCAATGAATGAAACGGCTATTAGAGGAAAGTCAAATATGAGACTGATAGGAATATGCATTCAAGTAATAAGGTTATGGCCCGCTCACTCAGTGTCCACTATCATTTCATGGCCTTAATAGTCTGCCTGTTCTCTACAACATAAACTATCTCGACGGGCTTCTCCCTCCGGATTCGCGACGTGTGCAGAGACCAAGATTTAAATCTGCCTTTGGTTCAAAGAACTGAGATAGAGAACAAAATGTCAGCGCTCAATCTTAAAATTAGAAATTAAAAATAAAATCCAGCCACAACAACGAAAGCCACGCTTTAAAACCGGTGGAGCTGTCGACGTCCTGTAAGCTTTTCACACCACGTTAAGTCGATCGATGGCGTGCCATGTTAGGGAAGCGAAAAAATCTGTCTTACCTGGCGAGCTACACCGATTTCTACACGACTCACAGTCTCGTTTTTTTTTCCCCCCCCATAGATTTTCAGCCAGAATGCAGGTCGCTGGCAAGTCTCAGTGAGGTTTACATCCCTAATTATCGAATTTCCAAGCAAGCAGGAGGGTTTAAATCCGTCCGTTTAAATCCAACGCGATGGTCGGACTGTCCTGCTCCGGGTGAAAGCATCCGTAGCCCCGGATTCTCCTGTGATCATTGGCTGCTGAACTGGTGCTGCAGCTTCAGCACCATGATTCCTGGGACAGCTCCCAGACGCCACACGTCACCACCGCACAGTGATGCAAGCAGCCAACTCATTACTACAACTGTGGACGGAGACAAATATGCTTCCTTATTTGTTTCAGGGATACAAGGAGACGTTAAGTTAAAGGTGACACCGGTGTTTGTTTTATCTTATTTTAAGGGGGTAGGTGTTTTCTGCCTTTACACCTGGCAAAAAGAGGCGAAACTAAAGTTGTGGATTCCCTTTAATTATTAAAAGAATCCAGTTATCACACAGCACAAATTTAGCAGAAATATCACACAGCACAAATAATTTAGCAGAAATGATTAGTAATATCTCAGGTAAATGGTGTAGTTGTGTGGCATGGATAAATAGGGTGAAAGAGGATACAATATTGCAAATCATCAAGTATGAACAAGGAAAAGGGGGAGGTGCAGGGTTAGATGACAAATTTAAAAATGCGTCTGATTTTAAGCAGTATAGCAATAAAAAGATGCATAAAACAAATGTTCAAACCAAGTTGTGAAAGACAAATTATAATGAGAATCTTAAGAAAAAGTAGCACGACTGTCTTAATCTGTTTTCTTTAAAAAAAATAATCAATTATTCATTTGGTTCCCAAGTGGAAGAAAAAAAACCCCCAATCCATCAACCACTTCCATCACAAATCCCAGAGCACACGATGATTTATTAATATTTGTAATAATTAAACAAAATAACATACAGATGTTATTCAGAGTGAGCCAAAGATTTTCCTGGTAGTTTGACATTAAAGATGACACATTCGAATTACACTATACTACTGGGTAGTTTCTTTTTCTTCTTCTTTAAGCTGCTCCCTTTAGGGAGATCAGCTGATCGTCCGCTTACATCTCACCCTATCTGATAGGGTGAGATGTAAGCGGTGGGAGATGTAAGATGGGATAGGGCCTATCCCACCTTCCTCTGTCACACAAACCCTCTGCGTGTCCTCCTACACTACATCCATGATTCTCTGCTGTGCTCTTCCTCTTCTCCTCCTTTCTGGCATCTTTTTCTAATATATCAACTTTCCCTACCCTGCACATGTCCAAGCCATCTCAACATTTTCTCCCTCTAACTTTGCCTTCAAACCGCTCGACCTGGCCTGTCCCTCTGATAAACTCACTTCTAATTCTGTCTATCTTGGTCACTCCCAATGAAAATTTAACATCTTCAGCTCCGACACGTCTTTTTGGCACTGGCACCACATCCAAGCCATTCATCAGTCTTGCTTCTACTTCTTCATCACTTCAGTGCATACCTCCACCTCTCCAGGCTCTCCTTTTCCTCACTCGTACCACACACCTCACCACTATCTCGCTGTTAGATGTCCTGCACCACCCTCACATACAAAGTTCCTCTCTCATTACTTTCTTTAATGCAGCTCCTTCGGACCTTTATACTTTTTATTCTACTGGGTAGTAATTTAAATCTAAGAAAAAGCAGTCACTAACTACCAACAAATGCAGCAGAATAAAAAGTATAATACGTTTAGCTGTAATGCGGTGGAGTAGAAATAGCATCAAAAATACTCAAAGTATTTTAAAGTTGCTACTTCAGAAAATTGCCTTGGTTAATTTTTTTTTTACAAAAGAGAACAACTCCAGGGAAGCTGGGTAGACAAAGGGTGAGCAATTATCCGGCTTGTCAGGGCAGCTGTGCAGCTTGATTGAACAATTGAAATGAACACACCTGTGACTGGACCCTGTCAGCCAACTGAAATGTGTTTTTTAGGGGGGGTTGTCAGAATTTGTATGACTGTGGTCAAGCTGGTGGCCATGGGGTGAGCATTTAATGGATTGCCAACAGTAAACTGACACATTAAACTGGCACCTCTCACTCCTGCTGCTTTTCTATTCTGGCAGATAATTGCCAGTGATTGCTCTTACATCGCATCTCAGGTGCAAAGTAGTGCCTGATTAAAGTGCTGTTGAAAATAAGCCAACCGTCATTTTGGACTTTTTGAGAAAAACAGCAGACACAAACTAAGATTATATAACAGCAGAGGTGGAGTAAGTAATTAGGCCTTTTCTTAAAAGTCCCACTTTACTTGGAAAAAAAATGTTTGTATGTTTGATCCTCTCTGGGAACAATTCAGTTTTACACCTCTGCTGAAAAGTTTCCCCTGAGCTCAACACCTCCAGGCAGGATTTGTGGCATCACATCTGGTTTGGGAGTCAGTTTTTGTCTTATAGATAGCTAAGAGCTGACTTTCACTGATGTAGGAGATATCCCTTAGTTAATGGTTAAACTTTTGAGACAAACTTTTTTTTTTTTTTGCCTGTCCCGTTTGGCTCTTTTGCCATCAGAATTATTGTCTAAAGGCGAAGAAAGATGCCCAACGGATTTATTTTACCAAATTGACCATCCCAGCCTTGCCGTAATGGTCCATTTGATTCACCTTTTGTTTATTTTATTTTCACTTGCTGAATACGGGACAGACTTAACTGGGGGAAAGAAGGGGAGAAAGAAAGAGGGAAAGAAAAAGAGCTGAGAAGAGGGACGGGGGAGAAGGGCAAAAGACAAAAACCAACAGAATAAGCAGAGAAAAAAATGCATATATCGATCACCTGGATCACCTGTTGAGAAAGAAAAAAGAAAACAAGCAGAAGAAAACAAGAGTAATAGAATAAACAACATCACAATGATATATGGGAATATGACAGTAAATACTAAATGTTAAACATTATTGTGCAGCACATAAGATCAACAGAACACAGTGTGCTTTGAGGTAGGAGCCAAAAAGGGTGTAGTTTGTGTGTGTGATCACCCGTTTGTACACCTGTGAGCATGGACGCGCTTGTTTTTTTAAAAGGTTCCTTCATGTAATGATCTGCTAGAGGGTGTGGGGGGGCCACAGCCCCGTCCTCCAGGGCGTGAAGCAGGTATGGAGGAGATCAAAACTCCAGACATCCAGAGGCCCCCAGAACACAAGAGACCAAGGAAGACCAACAGAGGGGCAGCCGCGCCACTGTCCCAGAAAGAGCTGAGGAGAGTCCCAGATGAGGGCTCACTCAGCAGCCGCAGAGCAGAAGCCAGGGGGGGTTGCAGTGACACGCCCGTGAGCTCCGCCGGCAGCCAGCTGTGCCTGAGTGACCGAGCCCCAGGCCGAGAGGCCGGGGGCACCCCACCTCCGAAGTGGCCCGAGCGAGCCCCAGGCTCCAGGCCCCGATAAGCGGCCGCCAAGGAGTGAGCCGGTGTGTACCTGGACGCCCATCCCCAGACACAAAGAACCACCAACGCACCGATGTCTGAGGGAGTCCGCCACCGGCAGGGGAAGTGGTGGTAGGGGGAGATAGGCCTCCAAACCTTGGAGGGCCTGAGATGTCCCCAGAGAGGTGGCGCCTGACACCCAACCTGACATATAGACACAGACATACAGGCACACACAGATACAAACATCCATTCCCACCCTCATGCTCTCATATGCACTTACTCCACACTCAACCAACGTGGAGACAGACATGAAGAGACGCTGTACACACAATCACACTCCCCAAGCGTACTCTACAAACCGGGTCTAGGTGCCCCCGCCCCTGGAGGGGGGAACTGCACCCAGACCCAGGTGGTGTTACCCTTTTCCCTGCGGTGGGGAGAGGCAGACCGCCCCGACTCCGCAGCAGCAGGGAGGCCCCACACTCCAGACCCCAGTCGGACGGCCAACTCCTCCTCCCAGCCCCCCCGCTCCAGCAGGCCGCAGAGAACGGGGGTGAGAGAAGACTCCAAACCTCCCTCCACCCGCTCATTGTAGTGTTGATGCATGTGTGTTCTAAGGTGCATTTAAAACCCAGGAGGGCATGGAGCTACCTGCCAGAGAGCAGCAGGTAAGTTGAGACAAACTTTAAAGCGCTGATCAAACATAGCTAAGGAAGAAGAGGCTGACATTATCTTCAAAAGACATGAAGTTAAATAAGAAATTTCTTCAGTACTTGAAATAAAACTTTTTTTTCTCTCTCTTTTTTTTTAACAGTTTCAAACATAACCATGAAGAAAAAGAGCCAGAAACAAAACTTTGGGGAGCATGCATGGCCAGTGCTTTGTGACACCACCTCTGACAAGTACCATATGCTTGTAAATGCAGCTCGTAGTCAGCTAAGAGGCTTTTAGTTCATGTGTGGGGGGTTTTTCCACCCATTCTTCCCTCAAAATTCTTCGAGCTCTGTAGATTTTAGGGCTGTCTTGCATGAACTACACTTCTGAGGTGAATTTTTTGATGGTGTTTCAGCTGGAGGACTGTGATGGCCATGGCTTGGCCCTTTTGAAGCACTCCATTGTAGAATTTTAGATGTGTTTGGGGTTATTATCCTGTTGCAGGAGTTATCCTCTTTTCATCTTCAGCTGTTTTTTTTTTTTTGAACAGACAGTATGATGTGTTGGCTTGCTGAATTTGCTGCTATTCACTGGGATCCATTCTACCTTTTACCAGGAAATGTTATAGCTACAAAATTCTGGTGCTGAATTTTGTTAGGAGACCTCAGAAATTTGTTTTCTGATGGTTTTTCTGGGAAAAAACTCATATTTGTACACATGTATCTGTATACCCATCACCCAGCACTTGAGACTCAGACAAAGCTTCTTTAAATCTTTAAAGTGGACTTATTATGCTCTTTACAATATTTTGTCACGCAGATCCTGTGCAGTGCCATGTATAAAATATAGGCAACGTTACTAAATGAAACCCTTTTTGGTTTGTTAGAGGTAACCAATCAGAAGGAAAAAATGCCTTAAAGGAAGATGATGAACTGACGGACGCTGGTGCAAGCTGAACCACGCTTGGAATAAAACAAATGGGTCATTCTATGTCAAATTACTGTTGTGCTTCTACTTGATTTGCCAAAAAATGTTATAACATATACAATGATTGCTAATATATCAAAATACTCCATCAGGTACTTCCAGCATGTTCTTTCATATCGAGGTATTTTCTGAACATGAATACACCAAAAGCGATTAAAGATCAAAGCCTGAAAATTTGACTGGTCATTCTCTGCATAAAATCAAATCAGGATCTGTAATTTGGGACACGACACACATATCAAAAAATGTCTGAATACTGGCTGATTAAATAAACCCATTTTGTGTGCACAGACATTGCCAAAAGACTCTAATAATTCAAGTACAAGTACCAATGCAATTTTGTACATAAATATGGCAAAACAATTAAGAGTAATGGGAAAAAGGATTTAGGTGTTCACTTCATGTGAGTAGTCCTGCAAGGCAAGGTTTCCTTGTCTACTTGGTGTGATTGGTAGTCTAACACAAGACCCTAAACCATTGAACCTGACAGCCATGAAGGGATCAGGCAATCAGCGTCCTGACTGCCACAACGAATGCTGCAATTATTTTGATATCCATGAAAATTCTACATTGTTGTGTTTTAATGCCCCTTGGTATATTTTAATTTGACCTGTCTTGAAATCTAAGTAGAGTAAGTCTCAAAAATGAAACATTTTCTCTTTTCCTCATTCTTAACTCTCCTTGTCAGTGTGTGTGAATGAGTTAACCCTGACTTTGTGTTTCAGGGGTAGGATTACTCCTCGGGTCTTTGCCCTCTGGGCTCATGCACCTTCTTCCTCGCCTGTTCATCATCATCTGCTATTTAAGGCTGAAGAAGTGCTCCGGTCGATCCCAGATTGTTGCATGAACTGTTCTAGTGTGGTTCATCTCCTGATGCTTCGTTCACATGTTCTGCTGTTCTTGAACTCATTAATCCCTCTTCTGTCGAGAATCCATAGTTTTAAAAATTTGGAGATGTTTGTGGAGAGTATTCTGTGGAAAAGAAATATGTGGGCTTACCTTCTTACTTGACCCTGGAACTCCTTGGAAAATAATCAAAGTCTAAATAGATGGTAAATGGCCTGTATTTATATAGCGCTTTACTAGTCCTTAAGGACCCCAAAGCGCTTTACATATCCAGTCATCCACCCATTCACACACTGGTGATGGCAAGCTACATTGTAGCCACAGCCACCCTGGGGTGCACTGACAGAGGCGAGGCTGCCGGACACTGGCGCCACCGGGCCCTCTGACCACTGGTGGTGGTCAGAGGGCTAACCCTAACCCTAACTCCCAACTCTTGAGCCACAATCGCCCTTGTGACCATATATGAAGGTAAGATTGTGAATGACTGCTCCTCCACTGGCTGGAGAAGAAATCATTTTATACGTCTAAACTTTCGACCATAAAATGTTTAGGCAAATTAGAGATGGTCCAGCAGAAAATGATTAAGTTAAACTATAGAAATACTGAGCTAAAGTCAGCATAACAGCATAACCCCCCTCCAAACCTCTCCATTTTCTCTTTAACTAGATGTCTTACGTAAGAAGTATTAACAAAATGTGCGTACTAGAGCAGAAAAATACTCACATTAACTGATAATTAGAGACAAATGTAAATGTTTTACGTAAACTTCGGTAGCAATAGTGTCACCTTCATAGTGGAGAATCACAAATTGCAAAATAAATAAATATTTTCCTGTTTTTTTAAGATAACATATTCGCGGTTTTTATCAGTACAAAATGATTTTTTTAAAGCCGTGGTTAATGGCAATAAAAACGTCCCTGTAGTCGTTGTAGTTTCTCAAGAGTAGATTATTTTTGCCTTCACTACCTGCACGTGCCGACTTGTTTTCCTACGTCACTTCCTGCGCGCCAGATCCTGAACCAAGAAGTTGTAAACTAGCGTTAAAAGTTTCTGCTGACGACATTCTTGCAGACTTCGCTGTTTTTAGATTGTATTTTGGGGTCATCCGCTTCAGACGGCTTAAAGTTTAAGTATCTTTAATGCTACTGTGGTTGTTCCGATAATATTATGTTGCTAAGTTTGACTGTTAGCAGCCAGATTAGGGTCGCTAGCTGCTACCATTAGCAACAGAAGCAGCAGTGCAGATAACGTTAAACAAAACGAAGTTAGTAGCTCTAAAAGGCAACATGGATTTACACAGATCACCTTTTTGCAGACGTAGGGTGTCTTAGATTGTAGCCGATGTCTGCTAGATAGCTCTAGCTGTCAACATGTCTAATCAGCTGACTGCAGAGCAACAGCGAATGATTGAGGAGAACAGGCGGAAGGCTTTAGAAAGACGAGCCCAAAGACTTGGACAGGCTAACAGCACCAATGTTAAGCCCTCAGTAGGCTCCAAAAGTACTTCAGTGCAAACACAGCTCCCCAAACAGAGTCCGGATCCTGTTGCCTCAGTTCAGCACAGAGAAACCTCAGTCTCGGGACCAAAATGCTTCCCCCCTCCCTTAAAAAGGGAACCACAGAGCCAAAGTCAGCAGCAGCTGCCTGGCACTAGCAGCCACTTCAACCAAAGCACTGTGTGTAATTCTGCATCTTCAAACCAGGTGAGGTTTATGCTTAAATGTGCAGTCATTTACTGTCGGTGAGGATAGTTTTATAATGCTTCGTATTATATGTCTCTGCAGACTCTTACTAACTCAATTCCTCTGGTAAGTCAACATTTGAGGAGCTCCGTCTTGTCTCCTGAAGGAAGCATCCCCGTGGGGCCAGCTCAGGGCAAACATCAACTCTCATCCAGCAGCTCCGGAGGTGCAGTTGGCTCATTTTACAAGCAGCCCAGTAAACCTGCTCAGAGTCAAGTGGCACAGCTTTCCTCTAACCCCACCTCTACAAATGTCGTACCTGCAAAAAAGCCTGCCATCTCTGTAAGGGGAAGATGTGTACCTCACACAGAAGACCGTTTCAGGGTAGAAGTGAGCTACCATGCAGGGCTTATTGCTGTTTTCAAGTCCATCCCCTCAAAAAACTATGGTAAGTGTTTGAGATGCTTACTGTGCTGTTTTGCAGCTGATATGTTACTCCGTGAATTTTGCAGTGAATTTTCAGTGCTTGTTACTCTTGAAGACCACCAAAAGCCATTGGTATACAGTCATATCAACCATGTGACTAGACATTTACAATGTGACACCTACCTCCTAAAAGTGTTATTGACTTGGTTAGATGCTGTCAAGTTGTTTTCTTGAGTTTTTCTTATGATCATGCACTTGGCCTCCCTCACTGCACTGAGATCTCATTGGATGTCATATTTAAAATTACAGCACAAATTCAACACTTTGGATCAGCTTTAGATATTATGTCAGTTTCTTTTGTCATAAAAGGGAACAGGCCTCACCTGGCCATAAAACTGCTTACCAGTCAATTATTCTCTGCTTGAATTAGTCTCTGAAAATATATATAAAATTTTTGTAATTCCTAAACAGTTAATGCAAAAACTGTAAAAACTGTTATCTTCTTTTATGAACATAAATCTCTAATCCTATATAGGATGATTAGCAATTTTAAAATAGTTATTTTGTATTATATACTGATTTTGCTGGCTTTTGGAATTAAAAATGCAATTTTCTGCCTTAGATCCTGCCACCAAGATGTGGAACTTTAGTCTAGAAGACTACCGACAGCTAAGTACGGAAGTATTCACAGGATCTTCCATATTCAGGAGCTCAACTCATGCACGCTGCTGTTTTTAAACAAACTCTGTCTTAAATCATTACTTTTTTTCTTGACCCCGTATTGCAGTGGAGGAAGCAGCTGCCATTCCTTCGGTGTCTTTGAGACCTTTGGAGGGAATGGAAGCGGTGGACGTGACGGAGGCCACCAGCCGAGCTCGGGACGGCACGGCCCTGGCAGCGCTGCTCAAGTTATGTAATGGCTGGCAGAAGCCCGGAGCCACTTTGCAGGGCCAGTGCATTCTGGTGTCCCAGACAAAGTTTGAGGTGGACATTGGCTACCATGTTGATGTCATTGCAGCATTCAAGCAAATGCCAACAAAGAACTACGGTAACAGTGGCTTTATTTGATTATGTTTGTTTTTTTGACAGTCTCTTTGCTTTTGTGGTTTCTGATCTCAGATTTTTTTTGTCTGTGGCAGACATGAAAACAAGAAAGTGGAATTTTTCACTCGAGGACTATAAGAGACTCAGTGAGTAATGACACTGGCTTTATTTAGCAGGTCTACCAATGTCCCTGTTACATTTGCCATCTTGTCTTACCGCGCTGTGTTCCATACCCAGTGGATCTCCTCAGTGGGATAGCAGCAGTGGAGGTGGAGCCTCTTCCCAGGGCAATAATCCAGGCTTTCTCTGCCAGGTTTGATGGGACTGAAGCCAGGATTTTAAACGTCCCTGAGGCAGACCTCTCTAGCATCGACCCCTCTCTCACCCGAAGCCTCATGCCCTTCCAGAGGGAGGGAGTCAAGTAGGTCTCTTTGGGTAGTCATTATTGCTCTTTCTAAGCAGTGTAGCCAATAATAACAATAAACAGTTATTTATTTGTAATTTCTTCTATGTGTGCACATTAAAAGCCACTGTTTGTGAGACATTCCAGTAATGACCTTTTATCTTAAATATTTCCTTCTGTCTCTGCAGCTTTGCAGTGTCTAAACAGGGCCGCCTCCTCCTGGCTGATGACATGGGCCTGGGAAAGACTATTCAGGCCATCTGTATAGCAGCTTATTACAAAAAGGAGTGGCCTTTGTTGGTGGTGACTCCGTCCTCTGTACGATTCACCTGGGCTGAGGTAAAAACTGTGCCTAAAGAAAAATAAGCTCATTACTTAAGAGGTGCTAGAGTTCATCGCTTTGTTTCCATTTAATAGCGTCACGTTCGGTCAGCACGCGCCGTCTTAAGGATATCCTTCTACTGTCCTTTGACTCAAACTCTGTTCTCCACATTATAATCCTGGTTTCTGCTTAACTCTCTCTGCATTTGAAGAATGTTAATGTGGTTCCCTGTGGACTTCTTGCTCTTTGTTAGGTGCTTTATCTTAGCAGCGAAGATGGCAGCCTTGAATTTAATGCTTCCATTTCTTTGTCTCATGGGTGACAAATTAGAACTGTGAAGCACTGATTTATGGTGGAGGTGTTAATACATGGTGTATTTATTTGACTCCTTTCCTTTGACTGTTTTTATCCTGAAATCAAATATTTAAATGCACTGTTAATTAGTTCTTTTCAAGTTAAATGATTACTTGTTTCATCTTGAACTTTTCAAAACAGAGAAAAACATCAGTTATTTGTTACCAGATCCACAGGAAACATATTCACATGGCTTGCTTTTTATCTACTTAAAAATAAAACTGATATTAAGTTTTCTGTTTCTTTGTGACAAAGAAAAGTAGACTGGGAAATTGTAATCTTAGGTACAGTGCTGTGCAAAAGTCTTGAGTCACCCCTCATTTCTTTATATTTTGCATCCAAGTAGACAGTCTTTGATGTCATTTTTAAAATGGCTTTCTGAAGGTCTTGCCAAGTTTTTATTTGGGTATCAACTGCTTCATTTTCAGCCCAGTCCTTGTACCTGACCAGAGGATTTCTTTTTTGTGACGCTACACAACACTGGGGTGAAACATTGTTGTCTCTACAAAGACCATATTCACAAAAAATCATAATTTATTCCAATCTCTTTAGTTCAGTCTGCAAAAATTGCCAATGTTAACACAATTTGACAAAGGGGAAAAAATAGTATTGTTGCACCAACAAGGTGATTCAAAGAGCTATTAGCCTCTAAAGAATAGAAGAAACTGGAGAAAAAAGAAATCTCAGGCTCCGACAGTCTCGGTCGTTGTGTCCTCAGGCCTTGGGGCGATCGTGGCTCAAGAGTTGGGCGTTCGTCTTGTAATCGCAAGGTTGCCGGTTCGAGCCCCGGCTTGGACAGTCTCGGTTGTTGTGTCCTTGGGCAAGACACTTCACCCGTTGCCTACTGGTGGTCAGATGGCCCGGTGGCGCCAGTGTCCGGCAGCCTCGCCTCTGTCAGTGCGCCCCAGGGCGGCTGTGGCTACAATGTAGCTTGCCATCACCAGTGTGTGAATGTGTGTGTGAATGGGTGGATGATTGTGTATAGTGTAAAGCGCTTTGGGGTCCTTAGGACCAAGTAAAGCGACCATTTAGCATAAAAAAACTATCTATAGCAGATGAACAGCAACTGACGCAGAACGTGAGCGTGATCCATATTAATGAAGGGAAGCAGGCCAAAAAGGTAACACTGAAAACCAGTGGCAACTGGTCTGCTAGCCAAAAATGGTTGACTTTGAAATATTAACATCTCTTTGTCCCTGTCTTTCAGTACTTTCTAGTGTCAGTGACCATCCGTGTCTTATGTTCTGTAGCATCTATTTTTTTTGTTTAACTTGCAGCAGCAGTGCATTTTCAAAACCAATTTCACTCACTTTCACAGCCCCCCCTCCCGCCCCAAAATAGGACGAAACGCAGTCCTCTTATCAGAGGTTGAAATCCCAGTCACCGGATGTCGTCCCATTAAAGGACACTTCCTCTGTCTGTTAGTCTTGTGCTTTGGGCCAAATGTACAGCACAGCACAGGAGCTATAATTTAATGAGTTTAAACTGGGCTGACAAGCGAATGGCAAGAGAGTAAGCGAATTGTCAGTGGGCAGTTTTTCTAAACTGCATGATTGATTGTTTTTCAATGGGAGCACTCTTGCAGTGGTTACCATGAATTATTTGTGGTGGAAAAACATAAATTGGCTGTTATTCACAAAGTAATGTTGGCTATAAATTTAAGAAACTGGTGGGATCCCAGTGCTAGTTAGACCAATCCTGATGCTTTGAGAGTGTTTTTTCAGTCTGTCTCTCTCACACGAACCTTTATCTGTGCCTGCAGGCCTTCAGACGCTGGCTTCCCTCCTTGACTCCTGACAGCATCAACGTAGTGGTGAAGGCCAAAGACAGTCTGCGGTCTGGTTTGATCAACATCATCAGCTATGACCTACTGAGCAGGATGGACAAGCAGCAGCCAGGAAATCCCTTCAATGTTCTCATCATGGTGAGCTTATTATTTAAACATGGCTGTTTTCAGTTCACATTCATGTTCAGGTTAAGGTTCCTAAATCCTCGCTGACGTGTCGTTCTGTGTAGGATGAGTCTCACTTTCTGAAAAACATGAAGACTGCTCGTTGTAAAGCAGCATTGCCTCTGCTGAAGGTACTTTTTTTTTTTCTCTCTCTCTCTCACTTTTATTTAATGTTTTACTGGGATTAATAATTTTGTTAGATACACCATAGGGATTGTTTGTTTTTTCCTCCTTCCTTTGCATGGGTCACAAATTAGATTTGTTATTAGATTATATTTGAACGGTTTCCCCTCATAATTCATTAAAATTCAGGTAAGGCCCAGATTTCAGTAAATCTGTGTGTCAGATAGCCCATAGGCTGGCTGAACAATTGATTTAATTTTGAAGGCAAACAGATCTGGGATTTCTGCCATCAGACAATTATCTGTTTCTCTGCAATTTACAATTTAAGCGAAATCCACAGTCCATGCGACTATTAATATCATGGTTATTTTTCCACCAAGATTAAAAACATGTACCGTAATTGTCGGGCTATAAGCCGCTACTTTTTGCACAAGCTTTGAACCCTGCAGCTTTTAGTCAGGTGCGGCTTTTCTATGGATTGTCCAAGATTTTTGTCATATCGTAAGAGGATTTATTTTGTTTGTTCCGCTGTTGTACGGCACTACGTTGACTGGCAGGAGGGCATGTGATCAGACACACAGTATCGGGGTTCAAGAGTGGTATGTTGGTCACGTGTCCATCCGCCAGGCAACATAGTGCTGTACAAGTAGCGCGAAAAACAAACTTCAAATTAACGCTACGCGTTCAGCGGAAGTCGTGGATGACGAGCGGCGATAAACTTGCGAAAAGCAAGTTATGCTCAACTCCACCGGTGGAACCTGACAGCGTGGAAAAGTGTGAAAACATCCACGATCACCAACGGATTTCAAAGGGCTGGACTGCTGCATTATGGAGAGGAAGACACTGCCACGGCCCTTCAGAGGGGGTTCGACTCTGACACTGACAACGAGGATTTCTTTGGTTTTGTAAGTGACAACGAATGAAAGAAGCTGAGAGTGGATGACGTAGCCATCCTGAGCCTGTTCGTTTCCGACACTGGAGAAGAGGACTTTGGTGGTTTTAGTGCGCAGGAAGATGGTGGTGAATGACTGACTTTTCTTCTTGTTAAAGCCGTGTCGCTGCACCTGAGCCTAAAAGGTAGTCCGAATCTATTTTTCTGGTGTGCTGTAGGTTATTGTTATGTACTACATTTGTTACTCATTTATGAAGCACAGCACATGTTTCGTACTTGTAATTACCGCTACTTGCACATATACCTAAAAAGTTATGCAAATATGTACCCATAACTTGTTTTTCAAAATATTAATAAAAGTGATGTCTCCAAACAGCCATCTCTTTCCTGACAATTCCCTTTGTGCATATTCTCTTACATATGATAAGTCAACATTGAAACACCTGCGGCTTTTGGTCAGGTGCGGCTAATGTATGTACAAAACAGGATTTTCCACTGATTTTAGCTTGTGCGGCTAATATTCAGGTGCGCTTTGTAGTCCGGGAAATACGGTAATCAAATCAAAATATATAATTTGCTCCCATGGACTAGACTGAGTAAACAGTTCTCTGTGATCAGAGTTGTCCGTCTTTCCATCCTCAGGTAGCGAAGAGAGTGATTCTCCTGTCGGGGACCCCCGCCATGTCCAGACCGGCTGAGCTGTACACTCAGATTTTGGCCGTCAGACCGACACTCTTTCCACGCTTCCATGAGTTTGGGATCCGCTATTGTGATGCCAGACAGGTAGTCTGTTAACTATAAAGAATTTTTGCTACACTAATTGATGTTTAGTGCTGTTTACTTGTATGTGGCTGTGACTCCAGGACACATGAGACTATTAGAAGACTAGCCAGCAGATATATCTGTGCCTCGCCTACTTTGTAAAGTGTCCAGTTCTTGATCGGAGATGTCTAGCATTTGCAAAATGGGTTAAATAATTCATAGGACTGCTGACAAGTACACAACAGGTTTATGAGGTTACAGTTAGTGCATGCTGTAAAACCAGTGTAAGCTTATGACTGGTGTATTGGTGTTTAAACACATGTTTGACTTTTATTAAAGCAAATTTTTGTAGAAGAAAGAAAAAATCTTAAAGTTTACATTCAACTCTTTCCAAGTATAACATTTGAACTTTTACATGCCACATTTTATTTTCCACCAGTCATTCCCACTATCACCTGTTCTTTTATTTTTTTGCCTTTCACTGCACCTACAGATGACCTGGGGCTGGGACTACACAGGCTCTTCTAATCTTGGAGAGCTGAAGCTGTTGTTGGAGGAGTGTCTGATGCTGCGCCGTCTCAAGTCTGAGGTCCTTTCCCAGCTTCCCGCTAAACAGCGCAAGGTGGTCACGGTGACCATCGATGGGATCAACACCCGCACGAAAGCTGCTCTGTCAGCTGCAGCCAAGCAGCTGGCCAAAGGACATCGCAATGTAAGTCATAGGTGTTGAAACCTTTGAAACCCGGGAAGGTAATAGAATTTGAATACTGTGTTTTCTAATCATTTCTACATAATCAGGAAATCATAGAACTGATGGATATACTTTCAATGGACACTTTATTGAGTGTACCTTTTCAACTTCTCATCTAATTAGCCAATCACATGGCAGCAGCTCAATACATTTATAGTCATGGTCAAAATGAGCTGGCCTGGTCTTAGTATTCCCAAAACTCCTGATTTTCCCGCACATCCATCTCTACAGTTTTCGGAGGATGGTCTGAGAAGGAGAAAGTGATTATTTATTATTAAGTGAGTGGCAGTTCTCTGAAAATGCCTTGTTGATGTCAGAGGTCAGTGGGGAATGACCAGACTGGGTAGGAAGCCACTCATATAACCACTCCTGCAGAAGAGCATCTCTGAACACACAACACGTTGAAGCAGATAGGCTACAGCAGCACTGGGCTAAAGTTCACAGGTGCAGCAAAATAGGACAACAGAAGGGTCATAATTTGGTGTAAACAGCATGAAAACGTGGATCCATCCTACTTTGAATCATTGGTTCGGGCTTCTGGTGGTGCAATAGTGTCAGGGATATTTTCTTGGAACCCTTTTGGTTCCTTAGTACCAACTGAGCATCCTTTAAAAACCAGACACTACCTGAGTATTGTTGCTGACCATGTAATTTATGGTTGTACAGCCAAAAAATCTGCATCAATATGGACCAAAAACCTCTGAGGAATGTTTCCAGCTCTTTGTTGAATGTGCCACAAAGAGTGAAGACAAAAGCAGGTCAAAATCAAAGTGCCTGAGTGTATATTTCAGTAGTTATAAAATATCACAATATCTGCAAAAGTAGGATTTGTTTTATGTCTTCACTTGTATTGCTTGTACGCTCCTAAAATACAAAATTCATAACAAAGACTGTGACTAAAAAGACAAATCTGTTAAGAAGAGGCTGAGGAAGCTTTTAGTTAGCCCAAGGTAATCAGATGTATTGGCTCAGTCCTCGAGCCTCAAGCGCACACAAATGCTTTTAAACGACCCAGAATTCTCCGGCCCAGCCTCATTGGAGTGTTTATACGGCCCGATGGGAGTGAGTCGCTGAGCTTGATTGTGCATAATCACAGTACTCCTCCGAGTAATGGCAGTCTTATCAAATCATCAAACAGAATCTCCTGTCAGTTCTTATCTTGTGATGTTCCTTATCTCTTTTTCAGAAAATGGAAGAGAAGGAAGCCCTCCTCGTCTTTTATAACCACACAGCCGAAGCCAAGCTACAAGCCATTATGTAAGTACAGACCCTCTAATGGTGGGGATCAGTGAGTCGAATCAGCTTATATTTGATGAGCGCTGAGATTAAAATGTAAAATGAAAGAGAATCTTTTGTCAGAGCATTATGATTGCACCGCACTGGAGATAACCAAGACTTCAGATAAAGACTGAATATTTCAATGTTTTTTTGAAATGGTTCAGCTCTGCAGTATGTTGTTCTGTCCCTCTCAGGGAGTACATCATAGACATGCTGGAGTGTGGGAGGGAGAAGTTTCTGGTGTTTGCCCATCATAAATTAGTCCTGGATCATATCACGACCGAGCTGGGGAAAAAAGTAAGGAAGACACATACTGATGATACCCCACACAAAGGGCTAGTAGTGGAAAGTGATGCAGCTGTGACGTAGAAGAATGAAGTTTAACTTTTTTGTTTGTTTGTTTGTTTGTTTTAAACCGGTTACTCAGATGAGATCTTTTGTGGGAGTAAACGTCAAACGGGTCAAGTCCTTCAGTAGCTGTGGAGAACAAGTGTGGGCGGCTCTGAGCACATTTGAGCTTTAGCACTACTACTATGACTTATTGTTCTTTCAAGTTTAATAAGGATGGGATTATTTAATTAATTTGGTGATTTATCTTGGTCTGCTGCAATAAGTCATTATTTTTGAGTGATTGTTTTCAGAAAATAACAAAGGTTTACTTCCTCCTCAGAATGTCGGTTTTATCCGCATTGATGGGAGCACTCCATCAGCGGAGCGACAGCAACTGTGCGAAAGGTTTCAGTACTCAGCCAAGACCTGTGTGGCGGTACTGTCCATCACTGCAGCTAATATGGGCCTAACCCTGCACTCTGCAGACCTGGTGATCTTCGCTGAGCTTTTCTGGAACCCCGGGGTGAGACATGGAAAGCTGTCCCTGCAAAACACTCCGCTGTCACTGAAAGGACACTGTCAGTAACACCATTCTTTAATATTTTGGAATCCCGCTGTTTAAAAAGCTCCGGTTTGCTTCTCGGCCCACACATCAAATATAGAACAAGAAGTGTTCTAATGCTACCAAGCTGAATCCGAAAATTAGAGGGCTACTGTATTAATACTGGTTGTCAGCATTTAACTTTTAAATAGGGAAAGGAAATTGAAAATATAAGATATGAAAGCACTTTTGTTATGAAAAGATAAATTAGTTACCGAGAAGAAAAAATAAATAATAATCTGCTCTTTACAAGACAATAAATGTGTTAATTTAATCTCTAAAGCAGAGTAATTTTAATATGGGAGTCTGTGGGGATTGACTCACGTTTTAAGCTACCCTCAAGTGGCCTTTAGAGGAACTGCGCTTTCATGAACACCACAGTTTTTCTGGTAACAGAGAACACAAAATTACATTATGACATTAGATTATATGTTATAATCCAGCCATAGTGTGTGTTTTAGTAATCATCCATGTGTTTAGGTTATTTTTTCCTGGTAGCCTTCGAAACATTATGTCGCTCTGTTTCTTATACCCACAATGTGATAAATTCCCCCAAAACCTGAAAGGAGACATTTCCCAGAAGCACACATCTTATGCGGGTTAGATTTTTTTTTTTTTTTTTTTTTTTAAAGGAGTCGAATGCAGAAAAAATGTGACTCATTATAAGCACATATTCAGCCACAGCTTCAGTTCCAGGTGGAAACTAGTGCTTTAATTTCAGCTGTCGGCAGATAAATTAAAAGCTTGAATAATGTCTTTTCATCGATTTTTCTTCTTGAGGAGTCTTTGGCCTTTTGGGGTCACTGCAGCTAAATGAAAAGCCAGAATCATTCTCTAAAGCTGTGAAACTCCTTTGCTCTTTTTTGCTATAAAGGAAAAAGCTTTTTTCCTCCACTGCAGGTTCTCATTCAGGCAGAGGATAGAGTTCATCGTATTGGACAAACCAGCAGTGTGAACATTCACTACCTGGTTGCCAAGGGAACTGCTGATGATCACCTATGGTATGTGTCAATCAGGAGGAAATACTGTATGACCCAACTACAGGCATTTATGTGGCTATTCAGACTGTTTCCTGCAACATTCATTAGTCTTGGTCTGTAACAGCAGAGGGAGGAGGAGGGGTTAATGTGGGCTGACTGGTGTGCATATTGTGACAAACAGTGAGTGAAGGGCTGGACTGATATTTATTTATGTATCATTCCAGGCCCATGATCCAGGAAAAGATGAATGTCCTGGAGCAAGTGGGTCTTTCTGAGGCAAACCTCTCGGAAACTGCAGAAAACACCAGCTTCCACTCCAAGGTAAACTGTGTATTTGTATGTAAATTAATAATGTATAGTGTTGTTAAGAGTTTTTACATATACATTTATGTTTTAAAACACACTGATTATTTCTGTTTGTCTAGGATCCTGCCCAGAGGAGCATCATGGAGATGTTCCAGAGATCATTCTCTGCAGATGACGACATGGATGAGGCCATCTTGTTGGAGGCCGCAAATGACTGGGAGGACACTCCGCCCGAAACCACGTCTGCTCAGCACCACGGCACCAGTACGGGCAAGCAGTGGAGCTACAAAGACCAATGATTGACCAATTTTATTGCCATCATTTTTTGGGTTTGCCCATGGAGCAAAGCCTAGTCCTACATCTCAGCTACATCATGCCTGCACTGAGTTGAAAGTTATTTTAATGGGTGAAAACTACAATAAATCTTTTTGTTTTGCTAATACAGGAAAATGTGAAGATTTTTTTCTACCATCCTTTTGACATCCTTTAGAATAGAATAGAATAGAATTCAACTTTATTGTCATTGCACATGCACAGGTACAGGGCAACGAAATGCAGTTTGCATCCATCCAGAAGTGCTTTAGTGATATAGATATATTACAATATATATTAGCAATAATATAGATATGTGAGTATATTACAGAAATGGGTCTATTATGGTATGTTATAATGTACACGGTATGAAGTATGTTGTGAATATTCTATAACTATAAGTATGTACAGGCTGTAGTGAGTACAAGCTATGTACAGGATATGAACAGGATATAAATATGAAAAACTATACAGAATATGAAATAAATAACTTTACAGAATCTGGGATATACAGCTATACAGAAATGGGAACTATGCAAGTTGTAAACAGTTGTAGGATTAAAGATTATCGAATGTACAGAATGATTATTTACACAGAGCTATACAGTAGTGCAGTTAAGATAAGTGAGGGTGTAGATAGTTTCTACAGAGGCTATATAAAGTGCTAGTGGTTGTGAGTGGTGGTTCAGTCCATGTTATTATTGTGTTTGAGGGTACAGTTGTCCATTGTGGGTGTGTGTATGTTCAGTCCATGAGTTTAACGTGGGTCAGATGTCAGGAGGCAGAGTTCAGGAGTCTGACAGCTGTGGGGAAGAAGCTGTTCCGGTACCTGGTGGTCTTAGTCCGGAGGCTCCTGTGGCGCCTCCCAGAGGGCAGGAGGGTGAAGAGTCCATGTGATGGGTGACTGGGGTCTTTGATGATTTTCCCAGCCCTTTTCAGACACCGCTTCCTGTAGATGTCTTTTATGGCAGGAAGTGGTGCTCCGGCGATGCGCTGGGCAGTTTTCACGACCCTCTGCAACGCCTTCCGGTCCGAGGCAGAGCAGTTCCCGTACCAGACTGTTATACAGTTGGTCAGGATGCTCTCGATGGTGCAGCGATAGAAGTTCACCAGGATGTCTGAGGACAGGTGGTTCTTCCTCAGAGTCCTCAAGAAGAAGAGGCGCTTTAAGTTGCATGGTGGCCAGATTACATGTTTAAACTCCTTCAAGATACTTCAGATTAACTTGGATTATAGTCATTTATAGGTTTTAAATTTATAGACTGTATGTAAAAGAAGGATGTTACCACCTGTGATGTAACTGTTAGTTTATGAATTTTTGATTTGAAGCCAGAAATGACCAAATTTACATGAATGTGGCGTGCTAAATTATCAGCAAATGATAAGTCTTTTTTTTTAACAAGATAAGCCATAAACTAATACACAGTACAGACAATTCCAAATACAAAACACAACCAAAGTTTAACTTTGAAACTCAAAACTAAGATGGGCAAGAAGTCCAGTTCATTGACTCAGATTAGATTAGAGCAGCATCTATAAACTATTTAGAGCTAAGTAGGAGACTGATAAAATATTTGTTTCACTCACCAAAACTGAGCAAAACCTTTGTGGATCTTTTAATTTTACCACATACTAAGCTGTCTTATGAGTCACATATTTCCACTAGAGACGCTCCATTAGGCACCTTCACTACAAACTGGAAGCAGCATATGTTGGCCTGTCTGTTAGTAAAAGTAGCCATGCCACTAATTTTAAGCTTTAACAGTCCCCAAATGGGTGAGTTTAACCTTAGCTTCTCACTGCCCTTGTGCATTTACTATGAACAGGGACATTAGTTCCTTATTCATTTTCTTAACAGATCATCCCACTCAGGGTTGTGGGTGGGCTGAAGCCTATCCAGGTTGTCATATGGTGAGTGACACCAGACACCAATTTTTCATACCAGGCTGAAAACATGTTATTTAATTGGCTGAAATCAGCAATTTTAACATGAGAGGCTATGGGGATTGATTTACTTTTGGAGCCACCCTTAAGAGGGAGGACAAGTCTCGAGAGGAACTGCAGTTTTTTTTCCTTTTCCATGTTGCCTTCATTTTTCAGTCCTGGAGGTTGCAAGGTGGTTGAATTGGTGGTTGAAATGATCTGCAAGAAATACCTAATACTAACAATTATGTAGCTTTTTAGAGCTGTTAGATATTTTCTTTATTCATGCACCTCATTAAGGTAGTTTCAGTGTGTAATTTATGTCCCATTGTTATAGCAATATCCCGCAATAATTACGGTAAAAGGAAAAAACTCGAGCCTAATTGCTCTGTTACGGTCCCCTCTACTCACCCCTTGAATAAACAGGAGTAACACTCTTTATACTACCTTCATATTGTTCATATTATCACAGCACTGTGGTAGTAAATTACAGGAGACAACCTAAGGTACTGATAGTGGCACAGTGTACTCACTAAAGGATTCTGTGAACACTGAAATTGTCAGTCGCTTTTTGGTGATTGTACTATCCTGGTTTTAGTCACGTAGCCCGCGGCTGCTGATGTGAGCTGAGAGAGCCATCAAACTGTCGACGGCAGTATTAAGCGAACACGTCTACAGTGTTTCTTGAATGTGCCGTCTTGATACGCCACCTACAAAAGGTGTAAAAAGTATGATATATATTTGTCTTGTTTATTTCATGATTCATAGAATGGCAGGCGCTCTGTTGTTCCCACGATTTTACACATTAAGCTTATAATAGAAGAGAAAACACAAGGTGTGATGATTCAGTTTGAGTGCTCTGGATCGATGCTTCTTCCTGTTTGTGGGTCATCTGCAAAATAAAGAGGGATGCTGAAGATAACTCTTCTAAATATCACTGCTGATAAGTAATAACGGCTTTGCTGAACAACACTGTTGCAGTGTTCATAATTTATCAAACATGGGCTGCACACAGATTCAAGATTCTGTCCCCTGATCCTAATTATGCATTAAAAAAACATGGCAACAGAAAAAAGATACAGCACACTGGAGGTGCAATTTTCCTCCGCAGGTATGAGATGGTATGATTCAATCAAGATTTACTTCATTCCCTACACACGGAGAGGCTGTAGCGCCAGTTTGCATCGCAATTCAAGCAGCTGTTTGTGACATTATGGAGATGAGTGGCATTAGTTTTCTCTCAGTCAGGAGAGACGCCTCTTCTTGTGCAAGTAATCTTGATTGTCATTGTAAAGAGATGTATCTACTCAGTGTTCACAGTAAACAGTAATTGTGGTGTCCCAATTTCAGTCTCTCTTTAGCTACATTGTTGACTAACACACAGAAAAATGGCCATTAATAAAGTCAGTAGACATACAGATACCAATACCTCATCCCTGTCTTTGTAAAGTGATGAAAATACTCTATGGCTTTCTCATCAATGTGAAAGCAACTTAAATTCTGCAAAAGTGCAGACTCTAAAGGGTCAAGTCCCTTCAGTTGAAGATTGTATAATTTCTGGTTTTCTCTGCAGCCTTTACTTCCTCTTTAGCCAAAGATGAACAAAAAAAAGATTTATTTCAGTATGATAAGAAAAATTTAGTTAACACCAAGAAAATCGATGTAAAAAATCAGCTGCAAATTGTTATTTAGAGGAAACCAGATGGTGTGACAGATGGTAAAGACTTTCACACTCATTATATGGTCACCTGAAATGGGATCGTCACTGGTGAGCTCCGCATCTGTGCTGATGTCACCGAAGATAAAACGGATCTTTTCCTCCGCGTGCTGCTCGTTGGAAGAACCATGAACTGAGTTATGGAGGATGTCTGCAGCAAAGCGAGCCCTCAGAGACTCCGGGGACGCTTCCTTTGCCTTGTTCGGGTCTGTGGGACCCATCATGGCCCTCCACTCCTCCACCGCATTTTCCTTAGTGAGGACAAGCATCATACAGGGTCCCCTGAAACAAACATTTGTGGGATGTTTACACGCTGTAATGAAAATGCCACAGTGAGTGAAAGGATTGTCTAACTGTAAAGCTATCATGTTTGGCAATATGATTGCAAACATGCAAAGACAGAGGAATGCATCTGGTTGTTGGAAAGTTTGGATAACCAAATATACGAGGCCAGCTTTTCAGTCTGGCCTCGTATGCTGCCTTTGATATAACCTTGAAATATAATAACAAACATGACAAAATACTATTTTAATACTGAAATAACACACAAAATAATGCAGTTAAATTGTCTAGGGCAACAATGGGAGACTTCCTATTGTTACAACAAGCACCATTTGACTGTAAGGATGAATATGGTGCACTGCAGGTAAAAAACGATGTGCAGGTGTCTCTGTTAAAACTGGGCCAGAACAGGTATCTAGGTTAAATGATGCTACTTCTTTAGGCTTTAAATAACTATATTTTAAAATGTAGCTAGAACTACTTTACACTGAAATGTGGCCGGCAAGATTATATCGTAAAAATGTGTATCCGTTAATAGCTGTTACTGACGCTCTGGAGCTCTATAAAAGCTATTCAAGGAGGAGCTCTAGATTCATGTGATAGCCATCCTTATTGCATATATTAATACTATTAATCCATAATTAAGGCTAAAATTGAGCTAATATTGAGGCACTGAAGACATTTTTTCAGGCTGCTGTGACCAGCTGCACTCAACTCTCTCATTTTGTCCAAAAAGTTGTGTAACAGCCAAGTGAAGGAGCTAATCGGAGCGGAAGATAGCTCTAAAATCTCGATGTGCGATGTGGGACAAAGAATGAAACTGAGATGCACTTCGCAGCCACTCGCCTGAGGCTGCCTTGATTCTTAGCTGCTAAGATTACTGTTAAAAGTGCCATTAGAAATTGGAGTGGCAGCAGGAATTAGGGCGGGTATGCTGTCACTTTGCACTGCTCTGGTGGCTGTATTCGAGAGCAGACTAACCGACACATGAACTCCACCAGCTGGTTAAAGAAAGGCTTCTCTCTGTGCTCTTTGTAAAACTCCTCAGCCATCTCCCTTGACAGCACGGTCTCCTTTAGCCTTGTTACAGAGAAACCTCGGCCACGAATCTCCTCCAAAATAGCCTCTGTCAGAATGAGGAGCAAAAATATATGAAAAATATGTCAAAACAAAAGTAATGTCAAGCATTTCTGTGTCGTTACAAATGAACATAAAAAGACCTTTGTGTTCCTCCATTGCATCTGGCTTGATCACTGCCACAGTCTGTTGTTTAGGGAAGAAGAAGCTGATCTCTTGCTCTGCCTCTTCGCGGCTTCCACTGCCGTGGAGCTGGTTGATAGGCTTATTTTCCACTGCAAACTGGGCCCTTAGACTGAGTACGAGGGAAACAAAGAAGAAAATTACAAGTGTGATTGTACTGTCTGGCACTATCCACGTCGAAAAGAAAGTATTGATGGTTTCCAGAAATTATTTTCAAAGGAAAGGATGTAATTTAATGAGTAATTTTTGTGTAATTTAACTGTCATTTTCTTTACTTCTGTTCAGACTGCCTTGTTTGATTCCACTCCAGTTAGAAAGCACAGAAACATATGGTGCATTGCAGACAGAGAAAGACAACAGACAATATTTAATTGTGTCAAAGCACTGCTGTTTGAAAATAAATACAGATAGTTCATGCGTCTGCAAAAGAAAATGTTCATCCTTTAACAATGTCTTGGAGCAGTCGGTAGTGAATCCATCAAAGTACAGATGTATATGAATGTTAGATAGGAAGCACTTAGGCATAAAAAAGTGTTTGTATGGATGCTTGAATGAGGCATGTTGTATAAAGCACTTTGAGTGCTCCAGTAGAGTAGAAAAGCACTATGTAAGAACCAGTCAATTTACTCATTTATATAATTCCTCATTCAAACACAAACTACTCAGAACTAAACAGAAAATCCAAAGTATACTCATCCTGCTCTCTTCCCTCTTTAGAGTCATTTCTTTTCTTTGACTTTTAAAACATAATTTAAAATGTTGCTTTTCCAAGGATCTACTCTATAAAAATATAAAGAAAAAAAGTTGTTTTTAGTTAGTCATAGTGGATGTCAACAAGTCGTATACACATTTTGCACAAATTAAAGCAAAGTCAGAAAGTACGAGTGATATATTTCCCAGTATGCCCCTCTACCATCAACTTTTCAGAAAAATTGTTTATTTATAATCAGTGGAGTGTAAAATGACTGACTACATATTTGCAGAGCTAAAATTCAATTCCATCCATCTATCTGTTTTCTTCTGCTTATCCAGGGCCAAGTCACAGGAGCAGCAGCCTAGGCAGAGAAGACCAAAACACCAAGGCTTTCCCAGGCCAGCCGAGAGATATAATCTCTTCAGTGTGTCCTGGGTCTGCCTCAGGGCCTGCACCCGGTGGGACATGCCTGAAATACCTCACCCAAGAGTGTGAGTGTGATCAGGGTCCAAAAACATACTTACATTTAATAAGTGATTCTAAACTGGTCATGGTTGTGAGGTGGATGAAAGTGTATGAGAGAAAATGTGTTTAAATCTCTGTAAATGTGTGGTTAGATTTGGCTTGCAGTCTGGAGCGCTTTAAGTGGACAGCAGGACTAGAAAGTGCTTTATAAATGCCCGTCCCTTTCCATTTTCAATGACTGCAATGGAATCAGACAGAATCAGACTCAAAGACACCCAGGGAGTCCCTGCACCACTTTAAGAACCACTTATCTAGCTGATTTTGTGTTGTTTGGCTCTTTTTGTAATTTTTCTTGACAAGGATAAAAAGAGAGGTGAAAAGAGTGCCGAGTTCTCTCTAACAAGCTGTTAGAATCTGTGACAGACAGTAGATTAGCTTTTTAAACTTCACTGCTTTTCTACTGGTAGTTTTCCTCACTGTGGTGCACATTACTCACCAGTCTGGACTCTCCTCTTTGGCTTTATTGATGTCAGAAGGACCGAGGATGGTTTTCCAATGACTTACAGCCCCTTTTCTGGCAAGAGCCAAAGCCAGCACCGGCCCACTGTAAAAATACACTTGTTGTATAATCATCTGGAGTATAAAAACAAAACAAGAAAATCTCTGGATTAATTATACAGTTTGTTGAAAGTTACCTGGTCATGGTTTGGAGCAGTGCAGGGAAGTAGTCCTCCTCAACATGTTGACAGTAAAACTGTCTGACCTGCTCCTCTGACAGCATCACCTCTTTTTGAAGCGCTATTATAAAGCCAGACTTGTGGATGTGATCTAAGATCTCTTCTGCAAAATCAGGGATATGAAATAAAAAAGAAAACATAGCAGTCTACCTAAAATAAGCATGTGGATTTTCACTGCATTGTACAGTGTCATTCAACACCTTTGGTGAAGGAGTCAAGGAGCAGTCTCGCTGTTAATATGAGCTGTTATTGAAGGTGTATCTGTGCTTGCCCACGTGTGTACTTGTGCATTTGGCATGAGCCCCACCTCTGTTCTCCCTGGCAACGTCGGGGCGGATGAGAGCCAGTGTCCTCTCCACATGCTCTTCCTCCCCATCCTGCTCCATTACCGAGGCCGTCCGAAAGTTGGGGAAGAAGAAGGCGAGTTCCCTGCTGGCCTGGTCGCTGTCCTCACTACCGTGCACTGCGTTGAACAGTGTCTCTGTGCCGTATTGTGCCCGCAAGCTGCAGGAAGCCAGGGGGGAGAAAGGAGAGGAGACCAGATGGTTGCTCAGCTGGTGCTCAACCAGAGAGAAGCATAATGTTTGGGTGTGTCTGATGGAGCAGGCGACAATGTGCTTTTTGTTCCTTTTTCCAGACTCCAGATTGTTTCGCACTGTTGCAATCAGCAGTGCAGAGATAAATGTCGATGCTGCAAACAAATGTTGTACTTCCCAGAAATTATAATTTACTTAATGACACTGGATCATATGCATAATTTCCAGTAACTAACCTTTCTGGATTTTCTCTCTTGGCTTCTTCTATGTCTGCTGGGCCAATAAACTCACGCCATGCCGGTACAACGGCTGCAGATCCCTCTACCTGAGAGAGTACTAGAATATGGAAGGGACCACTGGACATAAACTGCACCAAATCCTCAAAGCACGCCTACAAACCACCAACACATACAAAGAGCAGGCGAGACACAGACACATATGTTAATGCACTGAATACAAAACCTGCAAAAACAAATACATATACAACTCATGCCCATTTATTATTTTCTCAGCAGTAGTATTTCCCAGGCTTTTCTCACATATTTAAAATTTCTGTATCTATAACAATTTGGTCTCGTCAAAAACAGCACCATAAGCAAAATAGAAAAAAAAGCTGCTTACACAGCAACTCTATTTTGAGCCCCGTGCTAAAATGCAGATGGATGTGTCATGTGTAGCAAAGTAACTGAATGATTTTTGCACTGGTCGTGACTGCTCTGCTACCGGTATGTTGACTCAGAATATTAATGGCCCTGGCTAACATCACAAACATTCACTGCATCATCATCAGTTTTCCTCACTTTGACTTGAATGTCAATCTATGCAATAAGCCTCTGTCTGTGAGAAGAATTGTCTTTTTGTTATTCTATACCATTCCCCTCTATTTCGCTATACCGCACCTCTGCTGCTTTGTGTTGGTAAAAATCTCGAGCTTCAGCCTCCGTTAGCGTGCGTTCCTCATGCGCCAGGATCTCAAAGCCAGCATCCTGAATCTATCCAGGAGAATATCAGCATCAACATAATGAATTAATATCAGCAGGAAAGCTTGAGACAATCTTTCCTTCTCCCAATGTGAGCAGTGATCTTCTTTATATACCTTCATAATAATCTCATTTGCCTTGCCGTGAGCAACGGCGTCTGGTTTAATGATGGCAACTGTGTAGGATTTACTGGCAGGGACTGCAAGAGAAGAGAGGAGCTTGAGTGATGATCTGTAATTCTGACAGAATGCAAAATATTCCACAGAATCAACAGGAAACACCAATGATAAGTAACATCAGCACTGAAAATACTGCCAATTATATTTTTCCACAGTACCAATTACACTTTCTTCATTTTCCAAATGTTGTGGCAACTCCTCCTCTTCTTTGTTCTCCTCATCTGTCAGACCATTATCTTTCACCTAACAAAGACACAACAAAGGAAATAAAAATAATGAATCCCTAAACATGACTGTCTTTACATATGTGTGTATAAACTACAGCTATGGCTAATGGTGGCTTTAGTATTATTTAACGTGGCTTTATAACTTTTATTTTCCACCCAAGAGTCACATAAGATATAGAAAAAAAACCCAGTAAAGCATTAGGTTCTAACCGGGAAATGTTTGTTATTTTTGCTCCAAATGTCATTAAAACAAAATCTTTACTTAGCTGGATACAATTTAATATATATTCGACTTCATTACACGTCTGTTTTCAGGAAAACCAACTGCTCTCTGAAGTCCAGAAATTATTAGTAAATGCCAATTTCTCCCTAGGGCCCTGTACAGGTTATTTTAACTCGCCAAGCGACTAATAAATTCTAATAAAAATAACCTACAAATAAATAAATGTAATACATTCAACTGGTAGCCTTTTAAACCATACTTATTGGAAATGACAGTGCAAAGAGTGCAGGCTGTCTGTTTTGCCCTGAGATGCAGCAAAAGACTAATTCATACACAACTATTAGTGTCAGACTGACAGGATTTTGACATGAACTTGGTGGTTATTAGGCTTTATTTTTACTCTAAATGTCGAAAAATAAATAAGAAACACCTAAAAAAAAGCTGCTGATATATTTTCTGCTGCTTGACTTAAGTGGCTAAAAGCCATCATCCACAGAAGCAATTCTGAAATACTACTGTAGGAAAACGAAACGGGTAAATAATAAAATAAACACAGACTGATTTGATTTTAGTCACATTGCTTTCAGCACTGGTAACATACACGCTGGCTTACTGTCACGTTGTTATGGACTACTTTACTTAGAACAGAAAAATTAATTAATATTAATGCTTTAACAAGCCGTGACAAGGCAGCATGTCTGCAGAGAAACACTCTATTGTTCTGGCAGAAATATGTGTGAATTCATGTGTATAATGAGCTCCTCACCACTTTGCGTTCACCACCTTGCTCCAGGACCAGCTTCTCTTTGGCTAGCTCCTCCACAATCATCCTCTGAAGCATGGGAGCGTTTGCCCCACGCAGTACAGCCACCAGCTCCCCACCCTGTTCATTCAACATAAGCCTAGTAATAAGTTAACTTTTTTTTTTTTACATTTAATTTAGCATTTATAAAATGGTGAGATACAAAAAGGCTTTAGAGGCCTATGTAAGCGATCCACAAAAATATTAAAAAATTTAAAAAGAGCAACAAGCTTAGAGACAAGTGTAATTTCGATCAGACAAATAAATATTTCAACAGAATATATTTAATTTACAGAATATTTTTTCACCGCAAGGGGGGCATGGCTCTAAAGCCATTTTCACACACAAACTACAGGCCTGAAATTTTAGCTGCATCTGAGATATTCAACTTTAACCAGCCAGATTGCAAGTACAAAATCTATATGCTGGTCCCATGTGAGAACAGTCTAGGTACATTAATTATTCACTTAATATACATCAAGTGAGTGGTGTCATGTTTCCTGGCTGCGCTGACCAGGCACCACCCTCAGTTAAACCAAGCACATTGCTAGTAGTGAGAATGTACCTGAAGATGGTTATGTGATGCAAACGATCACCCATAACAAGACTGAATGCTGGTAAGGGAATGCCTGCATATGCTCCTAATATGGAAAGGCCTGCATGGCTCTGGCAGTGTGGGTTTGGGCATTTTCCTGCTGAAAGAGATGCTGCTGGTGTACTGCTGCAAGAATGGGACAAGTAAAGACTGGAGCGCCTCATCTCGATACTGCCATCTAGTCAGATTTCCACCAAGAACACTCGATTAGACATGGTGCTCTCGTGAACAAGACTGCAGCAACACATGCCAGCATCCAGCATGCGAATAGCCTGGCCTTGGTCAGTCAGTCAGTTGCAGCATGGTGGGACACATGACAATATTGTACATACAAAGGGTTTTTTGCATTCTGTGATCACTTGGCTTGAGACTGCACTAAATTGAGCCAATTCATAGGACTTCAAATGACTTATTTGTGTTTGATAAACAAATCACCAATCTCATTTGAACTGAGAATATGTTTGGGCTTTCTAAGACATGCTGAGAAAGGGGATTTAAAGCAAATATTGAGTCAATATTTTACGGCACAAAACATTTCTTTCTTTGACTAGCATACTTGCTTATACTTAAATGTAGGTACAGAATAATGCAACAAATTTAATTTAATAATTGTAATAACCATTACAGGCTACAGGTATCATAAACTGAAATAGACTGAAATAACTAGAGACAGAAGTTGTGTATAAAAAAACAGCAAAACACACAAACCTGTCTGGCACAGTATAATAGTATGCTAACACTCTGTGTTTACTAAGCCATTTTTGCGACATTAAAATCCTATATTCAGCCACTGTGATGACATCTGATATTTGATTTGTATACTTTTAATAAGGCATTTTTATTTGTTTGATATTGTTTATGTTGAAACTGAAACTGAGACACACACATATATCACTTTGTTAATCAGCTTTTATTTAATTAAATAATTCATATAATTATTAACAATCATTTAATATTTAATTTATAGGTTTACTTCTCTTTGTTTTATTGCATTTTTTATTTTTATTTTAAAGTTAGTTTTCATCTTTATTGAAAGGTGTTTTGTCATATTATATTGGATACTATTTAACTATATACAATTCTACATATTTAAGCTAATACATTTGAGATTATGCTTAATTTAATAAAGAAATTTCGCAACCTTTGGGATAAGAAAAGTATACTGAATCTTATCTTAGTAATAAAGCACTGAACACACATTTTGTCGTTGAACTATACAGTCAACTATATAGCATATAGCCAACTAGCCACATTATTAGGCATATACGACCTTACTAGTACTGGGTTTGAGCCCTTTTTGCCTTAAGATCTGCCTTTATTCTTCATGGCATACATTCAGTAACTTGCTGGAAACATTCCTTAGAGTTTTTTGGCCATATTTACATGATAGCATCACACAGTTGCTGCAGATTTCGAGTTGACTGCACTGCAAATCATTCATTCCACCACATTCCAAAGGTGCTCTATTGGATTCAGATCTGGTGACTGGAGGCCATTTGAGTACAGAGAACTCATTGTCATATTCAGGAAACCAATTTGAGATGACTGAGCTTTGCAATATGATATGTTATCCTTCTGGAAGCAACCACCAGAAGATGGATGCACTGTGGTCATAAAAGGATTGACACGGTCAGCAACAATACTCTAGTAGGCTGTGGCATTTAAACAGTTAGTAGTTGGCGCAAAGTGTGCCAAATAAATATCTCCCACACCATTATACCACCAGCAGAATGAACAGTTGGTACAAAGGATGAATGGATGCATGTTTTCATGTTGTTTATGCCAAATTCTGACCCTACCCTCACATCACCAGCTAACATTTTTCCAGTTTTCCATCGTGAGCCATGCCACATTCAAAGTCACTTAAATTACATTTCTCCCCCAGTTTGAAGCTCTGTTTGAACTTCAGCATGTCATTCTGACCACGTCTACTTGCCTAACAGCATTAAGTTGCTCCTGTGTTGAGCACATTGGGTTGGCTGATTACATAGTTGTGTTACTGAGCAGTTGAATAAGTATACCTAATAGAGTGGCCAGCGACACACACAGACACACACTCACCCCATAGAAGAGGAAGGTGGGTTCACATTTCCCTCGATACCTCTCCAAAACATCAATGCTGTCTGCTTCAGCCTGCACCAAAACACACTCACACACACAATTTCAAAGGTCCTTCTCTGAAAATTTTAAATTCTTCATATTTTTTATTGACTCTTCTTACTGTGGCAAAATGAAGCAAGTCATCACCCAGTTCATTCTTTATTTTTCGCAGGAGACTAACCACAGCACGACAGGGACCACACCATTGCTGATACACATCTACGACTGCAATGAGAGAGTCAGCAACTGATTGTGTGCGTGTGTGTGTACAAGACAGGAGGACAGAAAGGAGGTGTGGTAGGCTGGTACAATTATCACACTGAGCACAGGGGGGCAGCAGAACACAGCAAATAAGTAATGACGATGCCAGCAGTCCTTCACATCACGCTGTAACATCTTTATAACAGTTCTCGTGGAGCGTTCATTTTTATTAGGACAACAGCTCTTTTACTGATGAAAATCTTACCTGTTAAACCCTTGGTTGCAAGAATCTCTTCCCATTGCTCTTGGTTTGTGACGGAAGCCTGGATATGAAAAGACAAACTGTTATCCCCAGAGATGATAAAAGTAGCTTTAAAAAAAACCCCACAAAATCACAAAAACACAACCTGCAGCGTTGCCTCCTTTTTCTTGCCTGCCATTTGTTGGTCAACTTAAACAATATATTTAAACTAAAAATATAAAACTACTGAGCGCAGAGTAATATGCTAAAAAGAAAAGGATAAAGTTTAATTAGCTAAAATGCTAACACGCCGAAATGGTGCTCGCGCTTGTTTGGCCCCTTGGTTGCTAAGCAACGCTGCCTTCCGCTTCCCGGAGTCATCCCAGGCTCCGACTGTTGCTTGTGCTATCTTCAATAATTAATGCTAAGGCAGGCCACATTTTCCTCCTGCCAGGTTAATGTATTACGGCAGTAAAAAGAAGGCATCTCTGATCGGAGGCACACAAACCTGTTTAACTTTTGGATCCAGTTTTTACATGGAGAACTGCAGAAAAACCTCTCTATCAGCGGACCCTGCGGGCTCATTAGGAAAAAAACAAAAGCACAGGAGCTTAGCTACCGCTGTGTTACACGTAAGCACATAGCTTTTATTTATTCATGTGTATTATATTCTATATCAATAATTAATAATCTGTTTTCTTGTTGATTTGTTTACAAAGGTTCATACAAGATATAAAACGTCCTCTAAGGGGAATTCAGGGGTTCAATGTTATTACACTTATAAAAATAGCAGAAAAGCTAAATCAAAGTGAAAAACACTGTGAGCTTACCACTGTCTAAATCAATGACTGTATATAAAATATATTTTATACAGTCTTCAGTTCTTTGTGCCGTTTTTTGTTTTGTTTTTTTAATTTGTCAAGCCACTTAACACTGACCTATGAATCATTCAAGCTTAAAAAGGAAACCTAGCTCAGGGGATAAACCAGTCTTGTGTCTACACATAACAGAGAACTAAGAACCAATTTTAAATGATATCTTTAGGCATTTCTTTTACCGACATCTTGTTGTTAAAAAAACACATTTGTTACAATTTCTTCAGTCGAATCTATGAATACTGGCAAAGATAACACAGTTTTACAGGCATAAAATAGTATTTTTGCACCTACAAGGTGATTACCAAAAACTTGACATATCTCAGCATGGTGTGTACGGTGTGTCTTTAAAGGAAAGTGGGCAAGTAGAGGAACAAAGAAGAAATGCCAGACCTAAACCACTATCTACAGCAGACGAACAGTATACTTGTGTCCTTTAAAACTGGGGAAAAGTCCAGCAAATACCTGACACAGGACATGAGAGATCCATCTGAACCTCAAGTTGATCCATCTATTGTGTTTTTAAGGAACTGAAACAGGGAGAAAAGGCTGGGGTATTTAGGCCAAATTACACAACAACTGGACTGAAAATCGGTGGCAAAAGGTCTAAAGTCAAACATCGAAATTGGGAAATTTTTGGTGAAAATCACCAATAGTCTTTATGGAGAAAGAAAATATTAAGAAATAAGGGTGGTTAAAGATTTTTGCACAATACTGTACTTTGACCTCCTAAGACCTGGCGTCCACATATGTGGACATCACATTTTGGGATGTCTAGACCAAAATACCTAATTTTTCTCTACAAGGGCCTGATATCCACTTACGAGGACATTATACTGCCACTGTTCTATGAACATTTAAAACGAATGTCCTCATATGTTGATCTCATTTTTCTCAGAAACCAAAATTAGGTAAAAAAAAAAAAGAAAAGAAAAAGAAAAAAAGGAACAGGTAATTCTTTGTTTTTACATTCATCAGGTCCCAATCAACCCAAATAGCAAAGAAAAATTAAATATGCATGCCATGAAAGAGTTCGGGTCTTAGGAGGTTAAAATATGTGTATGTTGATACTAAAGACCTTTAAACCAATAAGATAAGAAAAACTATACAGTATATTCTCTAATTATTTGGCTGTGAAGGCTGCACGGTATGGTATATAGAGACTTTGCAGTCTGTTTTCAAAATAGCAATTAGTTTTCTAAGGTGAATTTAATTTATGTGGTGTAAGAAAGCAGGCTCAGTAAGTAAGTTAGCAAATCACCAGTGTATTCATGTCTGCATTAGGAAAAGTTAAATGCAAACTGTACATCTGGTCCTTTGTATTCCTGGATAAACATGTAGTTAGCAGATTAAGGTGCACAAGCAAAGTGACTATAGCTACATTTTAATGAATATGTTTAGTGGATTTAATCGATTCTTATGTACAGAGTTAGATTGTGTCTTCACCATCTGTAATTACCAGAAAATAACATTTTGTCAAGATTTAATTTTGGGGTTTTTTTGTGGTTCTGGGTAATCCTTATCTGCCACGCAAACAAACCATTAGTCAAACCAAAGTTGTGCTT
The DNA here is from genome assembly GCF_041146795.1 of Maylandia zebra. Taxonomy (NCBI): domain Eukaryota; kingdom Metazoa; phylum Chordata; class Actinopteri; order Cichliformes; family Cichlidae; genus Maylandia; species Maylandia zebra. The sequence continues at coordinate 22,965,557 of NC_135182.1, read as the reverse complement.
GCTGTTATTGTAGGGAGCTGTAAGCATATATCAAGAGTTTAACATTGACAACCTGTGTGGGTTGCGTTTGATCGCAGTAGATTGATAATGGTAGAGAAACATAAGCAGATGGCAAAACCAGAAATTATTTACCAGTTTAATACCAGAAAATGCACAGAAAAGTCCTTCGTATCGGTTTAGTCTGTTGACATGTAATAGATGATTTTGCGCTACATTTGTCATGTAAATAAATGATCTTCCCACTGTATGGTATGTGGGTGTGGAACAGATGTCGCTTCTCTGGGACTGCATATGAAGCCCAGGTATACACAGGCCCTGTGAATTGTTTTGTTAATTGCTATGCTGCAAATAAAATTAAACAACAAAAAAATTAAATAAAAAATACCTTTGTGCACATTTACCAGCCATTACCAGTGATTGAGTTGGGCAGAACAAAGAAAAACAATACTTGGATTCTTTATTAAATTTTTTAATGAATATTTAAATGAACATTTAATAGTATTCCCCCAGCCTTTCATGGCAGGTGGCCACAATCCTGGTTCTGGCAGGGTTTCTTCCTCTTAAAAAGGAGTTTTTTCTTCCCACTGTTGCCAAGTGCTTGCTTAAAGGATTTTCACTGTATTATTTTAAGGTCTCAACTTTACAATATAAAGGGTCCTGAGCCAGCTGCTGTTGCAATTTGGTGTTAAATAAATAAAATTGAATTGAAATGGTGTTTAATTGCCTTTTGCATTGAATTTTGTGGAATCACGTGTTTTGTTTTGTTGTGTTGTGTTTTTTTTGTTTTGTTTTGTTTTGTTTTAACTAAGTCCTTTGCTTTACACGACTCTCTCATGAAACATAACCAAAATAACTGAAACTGTGCTCTGCAGTGATGTGGATTAACATGACCTTGACTCTGCAAACACAGCCTATAAACATCTGTTGTGAGTCATGATCATGAGTTGGAGAAAGTCTGTAACCTCAGTTCATCCCACTCTGTGTAAGGTGTGTTTGTTCCTTGAGTGTGAAAAGGGACACGGTCTGCTGGCTGCCTGTTGTGATTATACCTGTTTTTGTTGTGTTTTATGTGCTGGACATTCTAGTAGAATGTGAGTCTTATATAACAAAGTCATTATTATCATTATTGTTGTTGGAATAATTAATAGTTTCCCTAGTATTTATTTTCTCTGCCCTTTGTCTCACTTAGACTTTTGTTCCTTAGTCCCACTGTGTTTCTTTGTTCATTGTTGGTGTTGACTGTGTTTGTTTCTTTGGGTCTTTTCATGTTTTACTTTGAAGGTTAGTTTTCCTGCATGGTCCGTTTCTTGATCATTTTCACCTGTCATTGATTGCATGTTCGCATCTCACCCTCCCTCTTCTGTGTCTAATCTGTAATCACATCATTAGATACACGCAAGTACCTGGTTGGGCCTTTTTTGCCTTCAGAACTCCCTCAATTCTTCAAGGCATAGATTCAACAAGGTACTGGAAACATTCCTCTGAGATTTTAGTCCATATTGACATGATAACATCACACAGCCATCAGAAGTTGGGTAGGTTTACTGTGGTCATAATACTGTGGTTTGCTGGGCTTGGTCGGCAATAATATTCAGGTAGGCTATGTGTAAATGATACTCACTTAATTAAGGGGTCCAAAGAGTGCAGAGAAAACATACCTGACAACATCACACCGCCATCATTAGCCTGAAACTTTGATGCCAGGCAGGATGGATCCATGCATTCATCTTGTTTATGCCAAATTCTGACCTATTAGCTGATAGGAGTGGCAACTGGTGTGGTCTTCTGCTGATTCGGTTTGCTGTGTGGTCAGCAATGCTCTTCTGCACACCTTGGTGTAACTTGGGATTATTTGAATTACTGTTTACTTATCAGTTCAAAGCAATCAGACCATTCTTCTCTGACTTTAAGATAGCGTTTTCACTCAGAAAAATGCCAATCGCTGGATATTTTCTCTCTTTTCGATCATTCTCACTTGAGATGGTTGTGTGAGAAAATGATATACTCAACGTCTTGGCAACAGCAACACCACATTCAAGATGACTTGAATTAACGATGTTCTTTGGATTTATTCTCTATCTCACCTGTGTTTTGAATTCCTGTTTACTTTATGGGCTTTGGGTTTTTTTGGGTTTTTTTTTTTAGGTCTTTGGTTACTTACCGGTTGGTTTACTAAGCCAAATCCTCTATGCCATATCATATCACATACACTGTAGTCCAGTAGTATTGTAGACTCCAGATGACAGCTTACAGAACGTTTGGACTGAACCCAAACCACCAACCTTTTTATTACATTCAGCACTTCCAGTAATGATTTTGTTGTTTCTGCAGTACCACATTCACTTGGTATTTGAGTATTGGTTGGACAGGATGAGGCATCTAAAGACATCAACTTGGACTTGATGACTTGCATTCTTGCAGTGTATTTGCAGCAATAGACACTAAAACCCTCTTTATTGTTGCATCAATTCTCACTTTATGAAAGAGGAATACTGATGAACTTAGGTGCCATTTTTAAGCAGACTGATCTATTCCTGTTTCCCTCCAGGCCTATTACACAAATGAAATTAAAATGATTAGCTTTTGAAACATTATCCACTGGCCCTCATTTTTGGTATTTCATTCACGCTCTTTGTGTACTACAAAATTTCCCACCATCCCACTTTTAACTCTTTAAACTCAGACTGGCACTCAGGTTTGTGTTCAGTGTTGATTTAGGCTGAAACTGCTTCTTATGCACTTTTGAGGTAAAGACCAAAGGGGCATTGGTGTTGGAGCTATCCATACTTTCTTACTTTGCGCTCTCCTGACGCCTTTAAGCGGCTGCCCTTCAACTGTAACATTTTATTTGAAAGTGAAATAGGTCCTCTAAAGAGATCAGACCACTTCTGCATGCTCTTCCCACATGAATTTCAATGAACTGCTGCACTTAAGCGGTTCAGCTCCACAGCCTCCTCCCTCACAAACTAAGTGAGCCCAGGAAAAACAAGCCTTGCAATTGGAGTAATTTTGTAAAAGGACGAATCGCATCACACTGTGACAGTAAGTGAGAAAGAGAATTATAAAATGAGACGCTCAAAATGAAATGCCAGCTTCCTTTTATTTTAGCGAAAACAGCTGTACAGTTTGTTGTTTTGCTCCCACTGTGCTGTATGTGGCGTATGACAGATTTCTATTAGTAACCCTGTGTCTCGCTCTGAGCTCATTACGTGGCCAGATGGGAACAACAATCACCTCCTTCCATCCCCACAGCTGTGACAAGGTCCTGACACGTCCACAGAAATAAGATTCACACAGTGGGTAGCATGCAGTCCTGTGTTTCTGTGCTGCGTTTCATCATGAAGGAGGGTGATTGCTTATGTTCTATCAAGTCGATGAGAAACATTGATTTGATGGTTTAGTCTCATATGTCCAATTGAAATTTTGACCTTTGTACCATCAAATGCCATCAGTAAGGTCTGCTGCTGGCTGAATGATGAACAGATATGCGTCTGCCCTATACTCACTCAACACGGTAACGATGTACTGATCCCTAAATCAATATGCCACATGGTTGTTTGTGTAAGATGGACCTACTTTGGCTTGAAGGATTCACTGTTTATATCTAGATACACTCAACAAAAATATAAACGCAACACCTTTGTTACTGCTCCCATTCCCCATGGGATGGACATAGAGACCTAAAATTCATTCCAGATACACAATATAACCATCCCTCCCAAACAGTGGTCACAAATCAGTCCAAATGTGTGGTAGTGGGTACATCTGCTATATTGAGATAATCCATCCCACGTCACAGGTGTGCCACATCAGGATGCTGATCTGACATCATGAGTAGTGCACAGGTGTACCTCAGACTGCCCACAACAAAAGGCCACCCTGGAATGTGCAGTTTTTTGCGCTATTGGGGGTCTGGGGACCCAGAACCGGTCAGTATCTGGTGTGACCACCATTTGCCTCATGCAGTGCAACACATCATCGCATGGAGTCTATCAGATTGTCAATTGTGGCCTGTGGAATGTTGGTCCGCTCCACTTCAATGGCTGTGCGAGGTTGTTGGATATTCGTGGGAACTGGTACACGCTGTCGTATACGCCGGTCAAGCACATCCTGAACATGCTCAATGGGTGACATGTCCGGTGAGTATGCTGGCCATGCAAGAACTGGGACATTCTCAGCTGCCATCTGCCCTGAACAATGTGAACCATGATTCATCCGTGAAGCGCACACCTCTCCAACGTGCCAGACGCCATCGAATGTGAGCATTTGCCCACACAAGTCTGTTACGGCGACGAGCTGGAGTCAGGTCAAGACCCCGATGAGGACGACGGGCATGCAGTTGAGCGTCCCTGAGACGGTTTCTGACAGTTTGTGCAGAAATTGTTTGGTTGTGCAAACCAATTGTTCCAGCAGCTGTCTGGGTGGCTGGTCTCAGACGATCTTGGAGGTGAACCTGCTGGATGTGGAGGTCCTGGGCTGGTGTGGTTACACGAGGTCTGCGGCTGTGAGGCCGGTTGGATGTGCTGCCATATTCTCTGAAACGCCTGTGGAGACGGCTTATGGTTGAGAAATGAACATTCAATGCACGGGCGACAGATCTGGTTGACATTCCTGCTGTCAGCATGCCAATTGCACGCTCCCTCATTGCTTGTGGCATCTGTGGCATTTTGCTGTGAGACAAAACTGCACATTCCAGGGTGGCCTTTTGTTGTGGGCAGTCTGAGGTACACCTGTGCACTACTCATGATGTCAGATCAGCATCCTGATGTTGCACACCTGTGAGGTGGGATGGATTATCTCAATATAGCAGATGTGCCCACTACCACACATTTGGACTGATTTGTGACCACTGTTTGGGAGGGATGGTTATATTGTGTATCTGGAATGAATTTTAGGTCTCTACGTCCATCCCATGGGGAATGGGAGCAAAAACAAAAGTGTTGCGTTTATATTTTTGTTCAGTGTATGTAGCACCCTGGGATTTTCCTCCTTATGTTGCGAGTATTCCTACAAATCTGTTTGCATTAACCTAACTTGGAAGAAAATTGTCTGACTCATTTAGGTTTCTCAAGCAGTCCCAGAGAAACTCCTGAGTATTTGTCCACTTAAATTTCATCTTAAAGTAAAGGCTTTTTATATCTCGGCCTGAAAACTTCACTGACCCTTGACTGAATTCTGAGAACTTCTTCCTGCAGGGCATAAGAGTCTCTGCCACGAACAATTTCTTTGACAGACTTTGAAGGTCCTTGCTTGAAGCTGGTTACCATACTAATGCTAAGGGCTTCTCTGGTACAATACAGGTCATTTCAGCGTCTCAGCAGACCCTCAGTCCCTGTGTGAGCTGGAAAAAGGAAAGAAAAAACCCACTTATCATCCTCCCTGGCAGATTTCTGTTAATCTCTCCTCTTCCATGAGAGACGCAGTGGATTTGAAGCCACTGCATGCTGAAGATTAATCTCCATTAGGACATCTTAAGCGTAGAAGTCATATTTAAGCCTCATTAAAGAAGAATTCCATTTATTTTGTTTGTTTCTTTCTTTTTTTTTCTTTTTTTACCAAAGGCTTACCAACCTCAAAGCTGAGGCCCAAATCACTTTGGTCTAATTATTGAGCAACAAACGTATGAAATCCCAGTTTATCTTTGTCTTTGTGCCTTTAAGACATTTTTTCAAAAATGACAAATATCTTTATTTACTTTGCTTTTCTCTTTTTTTTTCCACCTCTTTTTGGTTGCTTAATGCATGGCTGTAGCTAATTATTGATAGATCTACAAATAATTGTTTGATCAATTGCCAGAGCTGAAGGCAACATCTTAAAATGTCTGGGGTTTTTATTTGTATTTTTTTCATCAAAAGAGACGCCATTTGTTCCACGAAGTGCTTGAAAAACGATTTAAAACGATTAATTTTGAACAAAAAAGAAAAACCGCTCTTCTGAAGAAATAAATGTCAGCTGTTCAGATATCCGATGTATTTGCAGTGATAAATCGCCATAGTAAATATTTCTTAAGACGCTGTATCGAGAAACATTTGATAATGTGGATATTTTCACACACAAACTGAAGCTTGTGAGTATAAAACACATTAATATCCAACACCCAACAGCAGAGGCTGGTGCTCTGAGTTTTTTCAATAGTAGGAAAGCTCTATGTCTTCAGTATGCTGGTTGAATGCTTATCAGCTCTCCCAGGCCTAAAACTTTCCCGTAAGCAATACAGCAATTGAATACAGAATAGGACAATTTTTGCTGGCATATTTGTTATGGCCTATAATATCAAGTGCTGTTATGAGCAAGAATTAGAAAAACAATTTATCTCACTCTTTCGGCAGACTGTGGTTATGGGTGGCAGCTCTGCTTTTGAGTGACACAGTTTCAATCAACCTTCTCCCATTCTGCTTTATGACAGTCATAACTATCTGTCTTCATACTGTATGCTGTATGTGCAGCAGTCTAGCTGAGAGATAGTTGGCTCTCAATAAAGATTTAACAGAATAAATTGAAAATAATGTAAGCCAGAAGAGAGTTTTAGGGAGCGTGTCAACAGTCAGTCTCGTACGTAGACAGACAGCATTGGTGATTAACTGTCAGTCTATTTAAAAAAAACAAACAAACAAAGAAACAGGAGGGAGCAGCTTTCTCTTTTCTCATGGCAGGCGTCTGCAACAGTCAGAGGAAGCCAGTATGCAGGAAGTCATCTGCATCTAAATAAAGACCGCCAATGGCTTTGTCAGAGTCCATTAAGCAAATTGCCATATTTGATGAATGCATCTACCATCTCTTTTTGTACCACCCATTCGTACCAATCAGCCAGAAGCAAAAATGACTTTTGTTTGCTTTCCTAAACAGGGAGGAGACCCCGTGAAAAAAGAGTCGCCTGAAATATCATTTTGATGCAAATTATGATCGATTTGTACGTTGTATGACGCGTGAGATGAGTTGCCTCATATCAGGTGTGCAATGAAATTCACTCACTCAAGGCTACTGAGACCTATCGTGATTAAAAATTGGAAATTGATGATCACTTTTTGCATGGATGCTAAATGAGACAATTATTACTTTCCCTTATTTAATTATTTATCCTCTGTGTCAGTTTGCACAAACAGCAAATTTTCCTCTGAGTGCTTAACGTCGTAACTTGAATGCAGCTATTTGGGGGGGTTTTTTTTTCTCGTTCTCCTGACGATTAAGGTGCTTGATTGTTCTTGCGACTCTGTGGCATCATTAGCACCAGGTCTGGGTTATCAGTCAAAGCTGAAACAGCTTCGGGTTAATAGCTGCACTCACTCAGTCTACTTATTCATCTCTGCTGCTTCCAGAAAGCCTCATTTCCTCGATCTGCAGCTCACTTTCCTACTTTCTGTCTTTTTCCAGCACTGAAAACAGTAATGAGAATCCTTTACATGAATCAGGGGTTTCTAATAGTCTTTTTACTTTCAGTTATATAATTTTTACCAAAATAAGGAAAAAAATAATAGTCCCTCTGTACCTTATAATCTCTGATATTGTGAAATATATGTTAATAGTTATTGCACTGTGACAAAACATCGCACAGCAATAGTAGGGCTGAAATGACTAGTTGATTATCAGCAGCTGATAGTATATTGAATTATAGTAAATTGAATGCCTTTTGACCGCTGGTCAGAAAAACATTGCATTTGACGACATCATTAAAGAAAATTATTTGGTAAATAGGAGAATAAAGAAGCATTAAAAATCATATGTTTGCACGATAAAATATATGGACGAAACCACTGAGCCACACCTCTGTCTTGGAATTTGAGTGTTTTCAGTCCCATTGCCACAGGAGTATGAAATATGAAATCAAGTGTCTAGCCATGCAGTCTGCCTTCACAAACATTTGCAAAAGAATGGGTAGCTATATAGAGCTTGTTTTATTCATTGAATAAAATTCAATGAATTCAAAGTCATTTTATGAAATGTCTACGCTCCTAGATCTTCCACAATCAACTACAGGTGGTATTTTTGTGGGCGTGTTTAGGAACTGCAGCAACTCGGTCACCAAGTGCCACTCGTCAAGTGCCGAGGCACATAAAAGTTACAGACTTTCTGCTAACTCAATAACTGGAGATGTACAAACCTCCTCTGGCATTAAAATCAGCACTAAATGTGTGCAGCAGGAGCTTCATAGCAAGAGTTTCCAGCTTCATGATAGAATAATAACAAGCACCAGATGGATAGGTGTAAGCATGCTGCCACCGGCCCTGGAGCAGTGAGATCATGTTCTGTGGAGTGATAAGTCTCACTTCTCTATTTGGCAGTTTCATGGATGAGTCTGCATTTGGCAAATGCTAGGAGAGCATTACCTGCATGACTGTTGTGTCAACTGTAATGTTTGGCACAGGTGGGATAATGCCATGGGGTTGTTTTCCGGGGCTGGCAGAAAAAGAAGTTTGGTGCAGGAGGACTTGACTGGCAGAGCTCTGATCTCACCTCTGAGGTGAATTAGAATGGAAACATCAGTATCCGTCCTCACAAATGCTCTTCTGGATGAAGGGCAAAAATTCCCACAGGCGCACTCTAAAATCTTGCCTGTAGATTTTGAATGGGATGTCATAAAAGCTCCTGTAGGTTTAATGTCTCCATGTGTATGAAAAAAACACACAAAAGTGTCTGAATATGTTTCTTGCAAATCTGAGGTCAAGCTTAAAGCTATGCACAGCATCATCAAGGAAAAACACAAGAAGCACAGAGTTGTGAAATTTAAATCCAAGTGTTACATCCTGAAGCTACAGATTAATCTTTGCTCATCTCACCTCCAAAGGTGCCATCAACATCCCAATACACAGACACACAAGAGACTATCAGGACCTCCAGGAGTCTGGCCAACATTATATCTCACATGTGCCTTCAATACTGATAATTCAATGTGATACCTTCTCCTGGTTGGAGGACAAAAAGCCCTACGGCGGCAGCAGAGGAAGAGAATAAGAAAAAAGAAGTCGTCAAATCAGGCCAATTAAGTGGATTACGAGTTATCTGCAGCACGGCGTGTAATTGGTTTTGTGTTATCGTTGTAATGTCAGATAGGTACTAATTGAAAAGCCAGTTTATTAGTGGGCTGACAGTCTGCAGAGGGTTGGGCTGTGGTTTTAAAGGTCTTGTTTCAGATAGCCTCCCAAATGATTATAGATAATAGGCTGCTTCTACTGAAGCTTGTGGTGCTCTGAGATCCAATCCCCATTCCTGTTTTCTGCTGACTTCATTCTCCTTTCGCTCCAAGTCTCGTGAGCATATAATTTAATTTTGTGGTAATAACGTGTTTTATTCCGATGTTAAGATTTTATTTGCAGTATCATGCACTTCTGGGTTTTTATTGCGCTCTTACAGCAGTGTGCTTACAGTACTGTACTTGGCAAAAGCAATATGTCTGACGCTACTGTGAGTCATGAAGCAAAACACCAGAGTCTCTGCAGTCTTATTTTGTGGGATTTCTGTACAAGCTAGAGGGTAGTGTCTTGATGCAACCACAGCATCCGAAAAACAAATGTGTTCGTTCATACAGACAGTGCAGACTTCAAACACTATAATGTGGTTGCCAAGGCTTCAGATTTTTGGCATACAGGTCTAACATGGCAGCAACTGATTTACGACTGCCAGACCTATTTGGCAATGACCAGGGCAGGAGAATAAAAGATGAAAAATGCCTCTGTCTAAACTCAAAACACATAATCCTAAAATCTCAGATAGGGCAGCAACAATTGTGAGCTGGGACTGAAAAAAGCCTCTGCGGAGGCTGAAGATAAAGAGTACCTGCACAACTCTTTGTCAAACCACAGAAACGTCTTTTTTGTAAAGAATGACTGGATGTGGTTGGACACACTTACAGGGATTTCTCAGAAGTTGTGAAACCTAATAGTGAAGGTTCTCCATCGAGTCCTACGATTCTGCAAATGGCACAAAATGAGCTGTGAAAACGGAGCATGAAGCTAGGATCTTTGGCATTCAAATGGAGAGAGAGCTGAGGTGTTCAAACTCCAGCTATGCTCCATCTTTCATGTCTCGTATCTGCAAACCTCTGAGTGCTGTTGCAGGAACTGAGTGTATAGTGACCAAAGAAAATGATATACCCCGACAATCATCTGCGGTCGACACAGTCTGACAAAAAACAGGACTGTTTGGATGGTAGTGCCCACTTTAAGCAAGCAGGCTGCTGAGCACTGTAGCACTCCTGCTGCTGGCTCAGTTTTCAGCGTTGATGGGTGCAGATGGGCTGCTTGCAATTTGGCTGTAAGGACAAGAAATGCCATGGAGGCTGCTGATGCATGCAGCTAGCAAGCATGCATTATTCAAAGACTGAATGCAGAAAAAGAAAAAAAAAAGTGATGTCTGTCTCATAGTTGGCGGATGGACTGCCACAACGAGTTCTCATAGTCAGCCGTTTCCTCAACAGTGCTCAATAAGCAAAAAGAAAGCTTTCGTTGAAATGGTATCCTTAAAAAACAAACACTAGGCTGGGATAGTGATGCAGCCAGTTTCTGTTCACCTCAGAGCAGAGAGCATCTATTCAAAACATCAGCAGTAAGTGTCAACTACCATTTAGGGTGTATATGTGGAAAAGGAAGGTTATTGAATTAGCCTTGTCTGTAAAGTGAATTGGAATTGATTGTCACATTCACTTTGATTCTGCCGGGCATGCTTTTATCACCAAACAGTGCTCGCAGCAAACCAAGCATCTGTAGGCTGAGCTAATCTTCTTTGCTTCAGTGCTGAAAGCGACCCTCCACTCCATAGTGCCACAATCACAATAAGACTGGTTTCAATAGTGACATCCGAAGATGAAGGGATATGGCTGAATCCATTTAAGAGCCCACGGGGCCTTGTGATTTCAGCTTTCTGCTTCTAATAGATTCAGTTTCAGTCTGAATTGATTCAAGATGCTAAAGAAGCTTTCTGGCAGGTGATGCTAATCCAGAGCATAAAATGCATCAAGCACAACCCAGCTTGCCTCTGTGTTATTTCATGTATCTGCTGGTGGAGAAATGAAACACCCCATGCAGATAAAGAGGAGCAGTGAATAGCCAGACATCCAGTATATTAATTTCAACAATGTAGGGTTTCATATTTAGGAAGATTTCACTTTTCTAGCATCTCCAAATGCATCTGCATATCACTTTAATGCATACCAGCTGGTATTTGCTATGTGATTATTAGGACCAAAGGGGTTACTATTGGCAGTCAGGGGACTGAAATGTCAAAACCACAGGTAGATAAAAAGAGGAGGACAGTCAAGCCCCTCAGATGCTGAATGTCTTCACTAGCTTTTTTGTAATTCCATCTGTCTGCCATTTACTGCTGGGCAGGTAGTGCACATCAGGTTTAATTGAGCTTTTTTTTTTTCCTGTGACACAGCTGTCTGCTTTGGGAAACGAGGTGGTGCTGTGACAATGAGCCACAACAGCAAAGTTGCAGGCTGTAAAACTCTGAGAGAGCTACAGGGAACTGCAGAGTCGGATGATAATTCTCAGTGGAATCGTCACTTCCAGTGAAATCCTTCACATTACATACAATGCAATCATTTCACCCACTGTTAATATAGAATATCTATCAGAGCAGCTTTAAGGCTGTGTTAGATTATATAAGGTGTTGCCAGAACAATGACTCCACTAAACACTGCGTAACCCTACATCAAGGTTGCACATTTATAAAGAATATGGACTTTTATCAGGCAGTATAATGTCTAGCAGACAGTTTTAGGGCATCACAGGTTAATATAGAGCTCATTTGTTCTGAAATAGGTCTTGTTTAACGGTCTATCTCACAGAGCAAAGAGCTTTTATCCTGGCAATGAAACATAGTATTAAAGGTTTAGTCAGGTATCGCTGCAGCAGATGCTGAACTAAAAATGCTGCGTAGCTTTATGATGTAACAGATTTTTGAACCTTGTTGTTTCTCAGTGTACCAACATTTTGCTTTTGTGTATGCTTGTGCCTCTGTTTCTGTCTCACAAATAACATAAAATAACAAAGAAATCTGACAAAATTCTGCAAAATCCTAATCCATGAGTTTCAACAGGTTATTAGAGTAGATTTATTTAATTTATTAATAACAAATATAATCTTAATCAATAAGGAATTAATCTTATCGATTGTAACCTACAAATGAGAATACAAAATATTAGGAAAACGTTTAAGGGCAATCCAGTCTAGTTAAGTAAAATCACTTAAGCTTTATGAACTCACCAACACAAACTGAGGATACAGATGCTTAAGAAGAATTTAGGGTAGAGCTGTTGCATTTCTTTGCTTTAGATTTTACATGTGTACCTAATAACTATTATTTTCTCTGGCAATAATGTATAGCAAGTGTGACATATAAATTTCCTGTAGTTATTACTATTACATTTATGCCCTCAACACCTTTTTCAAATTGTTTATTTGACCTGCTTGTTTGAGCACTCTGGGACTTGTGAGATTAATACCTCAGTGTTAAAATCTATGCTGTATTGTAGCTGCAAACCCTTCTGAAACCCTATGTCGTAACTGTGGACAGTGTAAAAGATGGACATAGCTTCTGGGTCTGAAAACTAAATCCAGTGTGTAAGTGCTTTAAACTTGGATTCTTTTTAAAGGGGCAACACATGGTGGAACCTGTGGTTGCAAAAAAAAAAAACCTCCGGTCCTACAGAAGTGGGGGGGAAAAGTCCTCTGCTGAGCTGGGATCTATGTAAAAAATTTCCTGCTGAGTTTACAGTCTTATACATTCATTTTCAGCCATAATGTGTAAAACACGAGGAGCGTTTTTGTACATTTTGGTCACTCTAAGTGTCAGAAAGGAGGTGGTTCACAGTTATATCTGTCCCCATCGTCACATCAAGTCTCCATACACCCAGATGCTGATGGTGAAAATGTTCTCATGGTGTCACAAAATAGGGGGAGGTGTCTGGATAACTACATCCACCATTAATTGTATTGAATCATTTAAAAGTTTAATATTCTTTCTTGATCTCTTCTTGTTGTTAACTGTCTGCCCAGCTTTTGCTCCTGTAGTGGTGTTGTGCATTGTGGGTTTCAGAGCTTTTTTGTCTGCAAACAGCTTCCTACTGCAGCCAAGTATTGAACCAAACAGTAAAGTTGGGACATCCAATTAAGCTGAAACTCTTTATCAAGCTTCGCCAGGTAATAATTCTCTGTACAAACAACCCTGTTCACACTTTAACAAGGCTGATTATTGTCGCTCTTAAGTAGACATGGCCTCTCCTGTGTCTCTGTCTCAGTGAGGAAAAAACCCCACAGACTTTCTCTTAGTGAAAAAGTTAGATTGTTCATTAGTTTAGTGGCTCCATAGCAGGTGGTACCATCACCTTGGGGGTTGTGTCATGATCAAAATCCAACAAATCAAACCTGCTGTGTTGAACCTCTTGCAAATAAGGGAGTAAATGAAAGCAGCTCTATATTGTTCATTAGTTTCTATTAGTGGGTAAAAGTAAAATAACCACATCACATCAGTGTTTAACAGCCTGTCCATCAGCAGTGTAGCATGAAACTAAGAATAAGTGTTGCAGTGGCTGTGGGTTGGGTTTGATGCTCTTCCTGAACAACCTCCCCACATTTGATGCAAATGTAAGCATTTTTGTGCCTAACAATTATTATTTTAATGATTAAATAGACACAGTAGACATCCAACTTGTGTTAAAGTTGTCTCATTTCACATCCTGCTTCAACAAAACACCCCGTGTTTATTCAAAACGCTCTGAAAGCACCAATTCAATGAGGATTTAATGTTAATGTGTATTTGTGCTCTCTGAGGCTACAAGCTCTGTTTGGAAGATTACCGACTGACTATTTATTATCACACAGAATGACAATCAAGCCTTTTCAAAAAACATCTCTAGCTGATTGTCTGAATATCGCTGAATATGGTCTGTCTAAAGAGCTTGTCCCTCTTGAGCCCAGCATGCTTCCTGCCTGCCCTTCCTCCTCTCCCCTCCTCCACTCCCACCATCACATCCGCCTCCAGCGCTCTGAACTCTACATCCCTGAAAGTTCAAGGGAAAATCAGCCGCCATCAATCACTAATGCAAATGAGGAGAGCAAGCTCTCTGGAGCAGCTTAGCCTGTTGAACATCACACAGCAACAATTAAAACCCCTGAAAGCAAATCATCTTCAGTAGACCACTAAATGAAAAGAGCCTTCCTTTCAAGAGTGCTCAATAGTGGCAGGATTTTCAAAGGCTCTTGCCCATGTGTGCAGTTTAATGATGAAAGTCAGGATGGGGGGCTGTGACGGAGGGAGACTGCACTCTGTTCGGCAAGGTTGTTACCATGACATTTGGTGCAACATCAGACTCAAGAGGATCCTATAACATGCTATTACAAAGGGTCATTCTTATTTAGATATTCACATGCTTTCCTGCTCCTCCTGGATCCTACCAAACTGTTTCAGTGTGCCACACATAACCCAAAACTTTACTAATTAAGAGAAGTACCTGTAAGGACAATTAGATTTCAGTGTTTTAAGTCTGGTAATTTCTTTAAGTGTTTGACCTTTCTGCCTTTGCAGGGAAGTTTGAGAGCAAGGTAAAACACTCCTCACAGGACTCTGGCCGTAACTAAGTAATTAAAAAGTGCTCCACTAGGCTCTAACCTTATTATTCCAGCCTTTGAGAAATATCTTCAGATGTTCTTAAGCACTCCTCAATGGATCTCGGTGAGAAAGCCTATTGCAAAGGAGGGGTCTGAATATATTTTACCTTGTACTCTGTGACATTTTGAAAACATTTTGAAAAGTCATTCTTATTAAGAAGAGCTTTGCTTTGCATCCTGAATAGCGGCTTTGTTCTCCCTAGCTCCAGGGAGCAGCATGTTTTTCATGCTGACTTCCACTCACTGAACCACACATGATGCACAACACATAATTACCATACACAACATGTTGACTGTGTTGTCTGGGGGGGAAAACAACGCTCTAAAACTGCGTCCAGACAGCGAGCAATTAGCTTGTCAAGCACCTCTTTGAAGCTGACATTTGGTCAGTGGACTCCAGGCTCCAGTTGCCTAGGTAACTCTAAAATGTGTTTACTACCATGTCACAAGTCAATCAGCAGTATCATGCGGTCTCATTGGTAGTTGCTTCAATCACTGGCTTAGAAGTTGAGAACAATTTGCACTGCTAGCATTTTTTTTTTCCCCCGCCCAAGTTACTTGAAGTCACTTGACTTTCAATGAAATAATGATACAGCCACTCATAGACACAACAATACAATAAAAACTGCAGTTCATTTTGAAGCAGGTGAAGGTTCTAGCTTCATGGTGCCCCTTGAAGCATGCCTCAAAAGCAATTCCGCCCTCATAAACGCCTATGCTAAAATTTCCAACTTTCCAGCGTTACAAAACATGTTTACAGCCTGGTACAAAAACTGTTTTTAGCCTATCCAGTCTTCAAGTGATGACGTATGAACCCTGCTTATGGGGCCAAACCACTCTACACGTTTATTAAGGCTGTTGTGTTTTGAAAATGTTTTAATGCTTTATATCTTGTTTTATTTAATCTGAACAAGCTGTCATGAAAGCTTTAACTGGCAGCTGCAGTCACAGAGAAGCTTGCATAGCTCTGTTTGGGAATGGCAAATATGACAGGGACACTGCATTAACTTTCTAAAACCACGATCGACTGTTTCAGACTGACAGCGTGAGGTGTTCCGCAGTAAATTGACTCACCGCCACACTTTTTCGGTAAGTCAAATGTTTGTTTGTTACGTGTCTGCAGGCGGCATGATTTCTTTCCCTCTCCTTTTGTTTGCTATTTCCTCAGGTACACAGACTGCAGGCTGGTGTCAATTTGTGGATCTCCAGCTAATTAGAGGAAGGGGGCTTTGATTGAACAAACTATGAGTGCACACCTTGATAAGGAGACTCACCTGTGGTTAGGGTGGCTCTCTCTTCCTTGCATAGAATTGTTTGGCACATGTGTAGAGTGCCTCTGGTGTATTTTTTTTGTTTGAAGGTTGTGGTGGGAGTAAAGAGGACTAGGTAAGTCTGGGGAACCCATACACTTACTCACATAGAATCTTTTCTTTTAGAAACACTAGGTAAGTAGGTTGGTGCCACCCATGTAATTTTGAGCTTGTTTTGAGTTGAGGATTAGGGTCCCCCCCCCTTTTTTTTTTTTTTTTTTTTTGGCACAACCTAACTGTCCCTTTTTCCCCCACATTTGTTGTATGAATTTGGGTTATTGTTTTTGTGAGAAAGCTGCCATTTAACTTCTTTCTGTTTATAAACAGAAGAAAGAAGAAGAGAAATAACAAGTTAACACAAACCAGTGACACACTCCAGGGCCTGATCAACCCTGGCAGGGCCTCCTTGGATGAGGGTGTCTAGTGATAATGGTCGAAACACCCGATGAATCCAAGGTCCACTACTGACTATGTGTCCCAAACTGGTAAAGTGTCTTGTCTGCTTTTCCTCATAACAGCCATCCTTCAAGATTTTCTCCATTTAAAGCAATGCATTATCAGGGACTGTAACATCTAGTCCTTTTTACTGAATCGTTTATAACACTTGTACCAGGTTTCTGGAGTTGTTGTGTTACCCCCTCCTGCCCTCGAGGAGGCATAACAGTGTTTGTAAGCTAATCAGTAACCGATGTTTTTAGCTAGCTAGTTTAGATGAGCTGTTGGGGAAAGCTGTGTTTGTTAGCTAATCTGTACACATGAATGAATTTACCCCAAATTTAAAAAATAAATAAATAAAGTATTCTGAGCTGTTGATTAAAATCAGTCCTATAGTTCAGACATTAGCTCTGCTGCTTCGACTGAATGTGCATTACTCCATATAGCTTACATCCTTTGAGAGAAATACTATGAAGCATACATATATGGTGTCCAGTACTGAGGCAGCAGTTTAAACCTTTATACGCTTCTGTTTTCCTGCAGATGACCACTGTGCAGTAGCACAACTGAACCAGGACTGGAAACCTGCCCTATCATCTCATCTCAAAGGTAAATATTCTACTAGATAATCTCTTAGTATATCAGACCCCTTTTTTTTTTTTTTTTTGTAAAAGCTCACATCAGAACAATAGAAGTGAAAAATGTAAGGGCAAATCTTCAGAACCTGAAGTGGGTGAGGACAGGGAAGAATCAGTTTTATTTCACATTTGAAGAATAAATTTCACATTTTCAGTTTGTGATGAGTCTTTCCTTTGTGATTACAGGAGTTGCCCTCAGATTCAGACCTCAGCATCACCCAGTGACCACAGAACAAACAGCTTATATGTTCACTCTTTGTAGTAACTCCAAAATTAAATGGTGCAAAGGCTAAATTACTATATGATGTACTGTCAGTGGATGCTGCAGCTGTTTTATTGATAAAGTTAAAGATGAAAAGTTAAAGGGTTTAATCATCCACATAACTGGTGTCACTATATAGGAGCATAAACAGAACCTTGGGGATTAATAAAGCTCCTGATCTCAGACCTGCACAGCTTCTGTTTTTAACACTGAATGTAGAGTCCATTATATTTTCCATCAATAAAACCCGATGTACGGTCAAAGGTTTAAAATTAACATTGAACTAATATAATTTAATCCAGACTTCTATCACAGAGTGTTTTATTTACCATAAGATATTCAGAGTCATTCATATTTGAGTAAACTGAGAGGATAATATAACTTTTGGCAGGACTGAATATAACATCATTATGTAAAGTTCCAGGCCCTCTGTCCTTTATCTGAGGATGGTGTGACTACTTCTGACATTACACAAAGCAAAGGCCACTGTCACACTGTTCATGAAGTGCTGGGTTTGTCCATCTTCTTGGGCGGCCTTCAGTGGAGGTCTGGTGAAGACATACCTCATATGAGCTGTTCGCACTAAAGTAAAAAATACCATCAGTTATGCGGATACCCCTTTGGCGCCAGCTGCAAGGCTGGAGCTGAACAACAACACCCTGATAACTACTATGTTTAGTCTGTTCCTTCCCATTCCATGCAAGGCCACCTGGGTTGGCTGGAAGACTGTTTAATTAGCCTGGCGGGGCGAAGGACACTGTCTCAGCTGAACTCTGGACACACACACACACACACACACACACACACACACACACACACACACTGATATGCACACACTGATCCCCCCTCCCTTTCCAAACGCCTTCGATGCTTGTGCCCTACCAGGGAAGATGGCAGTCGACTGGACCAGCACAGACATGCTGCAGGACCGGATGCGCTGTCTACACCGGCTCTCTCTTACTCTTTACCCGCCCCTGTTGCTTGTCTTGTGTGTCTATGGTGTATTGATAGTCATGTGCTTTTTGTGCTGAGGTGTTTTTTCTGCTATCAAACTGTTCTCCCACTAGGAGCTCAGTCTGAGTGGAGTTTTTTTTTCTCCTCCTCTTACCAGTGGCGTGTCTAGAAAATTTTTGTTGGGGGGGCCAGGTAGGGGCACAGATTTGGAGAAGGGTGGCAGATTTAATTGGCAGATAATGTTTAAAAAAAAAATTCTACCAACCCTTAACCATAATTCAATAATCCTATAAACCTAATAACCAAATGCACTTTTAACTCTTATTAGAATGAGATTTTAACCACTACGGTGCAAAGTTTTTAGATACTGCGTTGATAAAGTACAAGAGATACAATCAGTGCTTTGTCAGTGTTTACTCAGCAGTCAAGGACATCAATATTTACATAGTATTTTTACTGACACATAGTGCACATATGTTTTGGGCAAAAACATTTTTGAATATTAAAATACGAACATTTTTAACATACAATTGACAAATTAGCCAATTCCAATGTAAAACTTTATCTGCTTATTAAAAAAAGAAGATAATCTTCTCACAAACTGGTGTTTGATTTTGAAACAGGAAAAAAGTGGGGAAACAAATGAAAAGACTAACATTTGAATAAAACCTGAAAGCAAGTAAATACTTTCTATGCTGCCTTATGGTAAACTTTGGTAATATTGATAAAGAACAACACTGGCTGATGATGAAATACAGTCAGCTGGCATGGTGACACTGCCAGTATTAACCTGCAGGGCTGGACTGGGACAAAAAAATTGGGCATTTTCACTACAGACCGACCCACCAGGTATTAAAGCCATAAAGACTTTGACTGAAAACAAACCCTGTTGTGACAGTGATGTATAGTCTTGTTGGTATATGTATGATTTCTATACATTTTACGTCAGATAAAAACTTTGGTTGTAAGATTTAGATAATTATTTAATAAAAGCTAGGTATTTTAAATGAGAATAAGAAAGAAAAGTATTTCTTTGTGCCTTTCCCTGTTAATGCCCTACATGCCCCCCTGGCAAAACTTTCCTAGACCCGCCCCTGCACAGTTACCAGCTGTCAGCTACATAAAAAAGGATCCTGGTGTTATTTGTCTCTCAGAAACAGTTCATAACTTCCCTTCAACTCATTCATGTGACCTAAAAGGTAAACCTGTTTCTCCATCACCTGTTCAGCTCTGATGGTTCAGTAAGGACATCTCCTGGTATCATCTTCATGTTTCCCTCTCACCACATATCCAAACCGATATCATGACCAGCAGCTTTACAGCTGTGGCTCCAGCAAACAACAGCTGATACTAGAAATTAATATTAAATAAATTCTAACAACAGCTGATCAAGCTTAAACGTGCTGCTGTTGTTTAGCGCGACATCCGCTGGTTTCCTCTTTCTGGTGCAAAGTGGGCGATAAATAAACAAGAGAGAAAAGCCGATCAGCTGATCATTGATCAGTTTCATGATTGAAGTAGCAACAGGAGAGGCAGGGGAGAGAATGAGAGAAGAAGAGGCAGCTGTGCAGCATAAAGACAGAATAAATCCAGCTTTGTGTCTTTTTTCCATTCTAGCTAAAGTTCGGGACAAACTGCGTCTCTTCTCAGCTCAATACGAAACGTGTAATATTTTCTCTGAATGAGGGACCATTCCATTTTTTTAAGGAGCCGTTGGCAACTCTACTAACTAACCTTATGAATAAAATAAAGTTCACTATCAGTAACATCATAGCACCCACCCAGCTGGCTAAAACGCAGTATGAGTTATTGCAACTGACAGTAAAAAGTCAGCAACATGAAAATAAACTCCACCTAAACTTGGTTTATATCTGACCCAGATAGACTGCAGGTCATAACTTCTTACCTGAAGTTCAGTTCACCTGACACTCGGACTGGCGGCTGCCTCGGGGCTCTCCTCCTGCCTCCCCTTCCCTCATCCACCTGCTGGCCTCTGTGGAAGCCCCACCATAGCCACCACCAAACAACGGAGTTATTTCTACACATCGACCTGCATCTGGCCAATCCACCACCTCTCATTGTTCATGCCATTACAAAAAAAAATAAAAAATAAGTCACTGGGGATATGTCCGGTATGCCCGATGGCCAGTCCAGCTATGTTAACCTGCAACCAAATCTGCAGCTCCATACAGCAATGTTACGACTTAGATTACATCTTATAACTCATAACTCTTATGTTAGCTGCCCTCAGTAGCATACTGTCTGAAATATTCGACGGCTGCAATAATTCTTTAAGTGTTATTTTTTCCTTGGTATTCTAATTTTACCGAAGTTTACTAAACTCAACAAACTTAATATTACTTACCGGGACATTTATTCTGTCATTTTCTTTCACCGAAAAATTGTTTCCTGCAGTGCCATCTTTCGCGCTTGGCTCTCCTACCTTTGCTAACGTGATGCACATAGCGCAGAAGCCGATGCTGCATTCACTTACACTCGGATATCTGAGCGTCACCGTGAAAACATAATCGGACATTTGATATTTGATTGAATTTTATTATTTTGCCTTTGGGGTGGCACCTGGGGTGGCCAGTCTGGTTGGGGGGGGTGGCCTGTGCCCCCCCAGGCCACCCCGCTGGACACGCCATTGCCTCTTACCTCATGTAGTGTATTTTCGTTGTTTTTTTTCCTATCAGCCTACCTTTCTGACATGTCTCCCCAATGTGATGTTTGTGTAAAGTTGGTCAGAAGGTTCCTTTGTAAGTGCGCATGCGCCATTAGCGTGCTGCCTGCTGTAACCCTAATTTCCTTCGGGATTAATAAAGTATTCTGATTCTGATTTGAGGGAGGTGTTGGTGAAAATTATGAGTCCTGCTTGATCTCTGTGATGAGCATCAGTCCTCATGACGTTTCTGAAATGCTGTGTCTCTCAGTGGATCAACAGAACATCTGGGAAAAGAGCGATGTGATGAAAGGAAGGGAGAAAGTTTCCCCAAAACTCTGGACCCAGTTTCCAGATAATTCTGATATTAACAGTAACTCTGGGCCTCTGTGGAGTGCGCAACTGACGCCATCTCTGCCTAAAATAGGATAAGAAAAACTAAAATGTGTTAAATCATTCAAACCATGACTACAATAACAATGCAGGTTTGTAGCATTGCTAATTAGCTAGCAACAAGCCTCTAACACAGTCCATATGCTAACGGCTAATCTAACTAACGAATTAACAGGAGCTACAGAGTGATGTCACATGCTGTAGAACTATAGAAGCTGTGTCTTTTTGAATATACAGCCCCGTAGTTGTAGTTACCTTCATTTCAGGAGAAAACTGGAGCAGTGGGTGGACTCTGGCTCCAAAAGTACAACATGGCAGCTCCAAGAAAAGAGAAATTTTAGCTTCATTTTTGTAGAATAGGAGGGAGCGGAGCCAGGTCCTCCATGTTTTTACAGTCATTGTTCAAAACCAAAAAGTGTTGTCACAGTGTCTGTGCTCCAGCTTGGGCTCTGGAATACCAGCAGATATTGGGAAAGTGGAAATGTTCCATCTCAAACATTTCCCCATCACCTTGACATAAAGATCTCAAAATCAGGGAAAACATTTGACAGCTGAATCAAACATAACATAAATAGTTAAAGTTATTATAAAATAATGCTAAGCCTTCAAATGAAACTATTCCAGTCCTTTAGTCGACGTCACATAAAGTAAGAATCTTGATATATAGTAGTGGCAGTGTTTTTGAAGCTTTTTCCATTGTCTTTCTTATTAATCACATGCATTTTCTTGACTTCAGCTTAAAAAAACGAAGCCTTGTGGACCTTAAAACAGTTAATTATCCACTGGAATATGAAAGATAAAGTAAATACCAGCAGACACTGTGAGCCACCAAGTAATGAAGTCGCCCAGTGAAATCTGGATTTTAATGAGAGTAAAGTAAAAAGTCTCCTTCACATCTCAGGACAGCTGGAAACAGATCACCCATGGATTTAGCTACTCCTGTAGAGAGCCACAGTGGGTTCCAGTATGTTTATTCATCAGATAGATCAGTGTGACTAAACTGTGTGTATTTGCATGGGAGTGTGGGGATGAACGCGTCAAATATTAATTAATAATATAAACTGGTTTCTTTGCAATTAGCGCTCTGTTTTTAGCCTTGGTTGAAAGAAACCCGCAGGCAGAATCTGAAAATGTCAGTGTCTTTAAATTACTCTTTGCTTTGTAAGAATAGTTTAAAATATGTCACAAGTCTGGATATTATTCTCCAACTCTGCCATTGGTCCTGTTTTTCTTGCCGCTGTCCAGCACTGAGCCCCACATGCCTCAGCTTGATCCGCAGCACCTGTAATCAGTACATTTACTACCTAAGAGCCAGCTTTTGATTGGCAGAGATAGGCCACACATGAGAAGTAAATCTAAAGGCACCGATCCAACTCACCATCTGCTTGTGGACAGGAAAGTCTGCATGGTAAATCATCAGAAGCCCACATCACCTTCACGATGTCCTTGTCCTTTTCTGCCCTGGAGGTGAAGAGGTTTGAACTTGCGGCCTGGCAACTGTGGCAATCAATGCTGTGACAGAGGTGATTATCTTTGACTTTCATCTATTCTGGTCAGTTATTGTGAAACTGAAAGTGTTGGGAGAGACAAGGGTGCACTGTGGCTCTGGGCAACAAGCTGTAAAGGCAATTATCACCCTAAAATGTTGTTATTGCAAACAGAGCTGTCACATTTCGGGGGTTTCTGTCAATTCGCCACCTCATTCTTGTTGCTTCAAGCTCTGGGTTTGCTTGTGTTCTTACTTTTCCCCCTACCTTTTCTCTCCCTCTGTCTTTTTTCTTTGTAAACCTTGCCTCGGACAAGTTTTGTCTGTTTTCAAGTTTTGACTGTCTTCGTGTGTTTAACAGAGCATTAAACATTTATATCTTGGACTTAAGTCTGCCTCAGGTGTCGTGCATTTGGATCTTTTTTCCTGTAACTATCTCACAAAGATGTATCTTGTTGCTGGTCCAGAATATAATGTATTCCTTTTTTGGGGTTATATTTTTTTTTTTTGGCACATTTGCAATTTTAGAAAAAACTGGTAGCATAACCTTGCAAACTTTTCAATATTTATTAGTTATTTATTGAATATTTTTGTGACTTGTGTGTTATTCTTTTTTCAAGGTGCTTCAGCTACTGCTAAGTGAATGATAGAGAGAATCTGCAAAATAAAGAAATGGTATGAGCCACAGTAATATTACTGATTACCATGAGATTAAAGTATTGGGTAATTATATTTGTACAATTTATTGCAGATAACGTAATGTAAAGAACAACCCAAATTCCAAAAAATACGGTAAAATGTAAATAAAAACACTGCAGTGATTTACAAATTTCATAAACTCATATTTTATAGAAAACATGAAATGTTTAAAGTGAAACAACAATTCAGCACCTGGACTCTTGTACTGAAGTATGCAGTGTAGCGTTGTCATCCTGAAGTATGAAAAGGAAAAAAAAAGGCATCATCAGGATGGAAGCATATGTTGCTCTAAACCAATATATACCGTTATATACTGAATGCTGATAAAAGCTGGATGGTCCTTCTTCTCTTTAGTCTTGAGGACACAGTATCAATGTTTTCCTAAAAGAAAACCAATTGGGATTTTTCTGAACTGTGTTCACAGACAGCGATTTCTGAAAGTGTTTTAATGTAGTTCCACCCAGGGTCCTGAAGATCACGGGCATCCACTACTGATTTTTTTTGCCTTGTCCCCCTGTGCAAAAAGATTTGTCCAGATTCTTGGAATCTTTTGATGATGTTATGTACTGTAGATGAGCCTTGGCTATTTTATGTTGAGAAACATTATTCTGAAATTCCACAATTTGGGGTGGGGTGGGGGTGGGGGGGGGGGGGGGGGGAATCATTTCGTCTGTGAAACTGCATCTCTAAGATTCTCTTTTTTCCCCTATGAAGCTAAATAATTGCTAAATATTCCTCCAATTATTTCGTTTTAATACCACTTCCTTTTCCAGGCTTCTGTTGTGCCTGTCCCAACTTTTGCAAAACTTTTTGAGATGTGTTGCTGCCATTAAATTCAAAATGAGCTTAACTTTTTTCTTAAAATGGTGCATTTACAGTTTTGTTTTGTTTTTTATAATTTCCTAAGTTCTACTGTGGACAAAATATGGGAGAGTTGTATCAGAAAAATTGCAATTAGTTGCAAGTTCAAGTTCAAGTTCAAGGTTCTTTATTTGTCACATGCATAGTTATACAAGTATAACACACAGTGAAATGTAGCCTGACACGCTCCTCGACATGTGCAAAAAAATTGGGGGGGGGGGGGGGGGGTGTAGAGGAAAAACATTATATATATATATATATATATATATATATATATATGTAGTATATACATTGGGTGAATGTGCAGTAGTAGCAGCAAGCAGGTGAATTCTGTACATTAATATGAATAGACATCTGACTATTTTACAGGATAGACAATATAAACATATTTAAAATTAAAGGAATTGAAATGTACATTGTGCCTTGGTTTAGTGAGATTTGCATATCATTGCATCCTTTTTTTGTTCTCGTTTTACACAGCAGCCTAATTTTTTTTTGGAATTAGAATAAAATAAAACAGCCCTTTATTCTCATTGCACATGCACAACAAAATTGTGGGATATCCATCTGGGCACATTTTATGCTGGGATGCCCTTCCTAATCTCAACGCTCCCATTTGTCCAGGCTTTGCACCGGCACCAGGTTAACACTAGCCCATTAACCCCTGAGGCTGGGTTTGTGGCTCCTTCCGGGCATCTTTCACATGTTGACCACTACATGGACGTGCTAACTGTCGTGAGAAGTGGATTTATTCTGGGAGAGACCAAATCTGAAATTGTGTGGGTTTTTAGCATTATATTATCTTAATGTATTGTAGATGCATTAGTTATATGTTGTGTTGATGGCAGTTTTTTTTTTTATTATAGTTTATAATCTGGGAGATGGTCACATGACTTTATTGCCTTTTTATGAAATATGGAAAAGCCCGTGGCGTGATATGAGCAAAGTGGCTCAGCAGCAGCAGCTTATAAAAGGCTGCCTGTTGCTCAATTAGTGGCTGCTAGTGATGGAGCCCGCAAGTGCTCTTTAGCCCCGCCATGTTTGAGCTCTGTATAATACTCAATACATGAAAATAACTAATTTTGGTCTGCACCAAATTCTCCTTTTAACGGTTTTAGCCAAGCTGCTCATAAAATCCAAACAATTATCAAAAATAAAGCTCAATTATTTTAATAGCTTTTAATGCACTGAACATCAAATTCATCCCACATGTGTCACCAGAAGCATTTAATCCCATCCTATCAGCTTCCCTGACACATTTCAGTGCAACTTAAATCTTGTTTCTATATCTAAAGACATTTTATCTCAGCTCTGTTGGCAGCCTGTTTGTTTTGTTTTTTTAGTTGTTTTTTTTTTGTTTTTTTTTATCGTCCCTGAAGCTTTCCCTCTGCTTTCATGCAGCCAGTTAGTCCCACCTGAGGTAGCGGTGACACTGGGCTTTGTGTGAGATGTTGATAAATGAGACAGGCGCTCAAACTGTCGAGGGAAGCAGCGTGATTCAAGCAAGTACAATAATGTGGCTGTTCACCTTTTTATTACTTCAGGGCGCAGGGACGAGCTCGTGTGGAAGGCTGCTGCAATGATATTACATTGATGACACTGGATTATTATTACTATAACATTTCTGCTTGTCAGACGCACAGGAGATGGTTAATCAAATCTATTCCTAAACATAATTTGCAGGAAGCTGTAAGCTGTCCTTTAATGTTATGTGAAGCATTGTGCTGTATATTTTAGTAGTATGACAGCCTTTAATGTGTGGCACATATGCTTCTTATTTATAACATTTTGCCTCTTTGTGCTGATGCTGCACTTGTCGCCAAAGGCAGTTAAAATGTAACTTCTTTCTTTTTAGCATAGGTGAGCTATCCACAGTTGTGAAATCATCCATTAATGAGTGGAACACTCATTACATTCTTCCAGAGAAGGATCCACTTATGCAAGTTCTAATTTTATTGCAGCATGAAGCACTCACATTTGCTCCAACAAATGAAATAAACCTTACTGTAATTTATTCAGACTGAATAATTTGTGTCTTCTGTGGCTGACATGTGAATAGAAGTAGCAATTACTAGCACAAAATTAAAGGGCAGATGTTGTCGCACTGTCGAGCCCACAGCCTTTGCTGTCACTGGATCTACTCCGTTACCTTCTTCTGTGCTTTTACCATTTTTATTGCATGCAAACACATTTACCCATGATTGTTGCATTCATGAAGGTTTCTGCAAAAAGCTGCCAAATGCATGCACATAGTAACAGCCCAACCCCTGTGACTAATCTTAATTTTGAAAGGCATCATAAGAATAGGAGAGGCAGTGATCTTGCACTGCCTCTAACAGCCATTACTCTCACTGAGGAAGAAAATTCACTCTGTAAAATGACTCTCCCTCCCACCCGAGATCAGATATGTTGATTTTTTTTTCTTTTTTTTTCTGGGGGAAATAAACACTCTGGCAGCTCACTCTCACTCCCACACAGCCAAATTAGCTGTCACCAAGGACATTAAGCTGTCATCTTCTGAGGTCCCTCTCTCAAATGTGTTTGCTGCATATAAATATATATATATGCTCTGCGAGTGTCACTGCCCAAGATGCTTTTTTGGAAATGGATGCAGCAAGGTTAGTGAGGTTCTGCTCAAACAACTGACTGCACGGAGAGATAAATACGCATATAAGATGATATGTGTTCGCAGTTTATGGTCCAGCTGCCCCTAGCTGAGCATGGAACCAACAGTGTGGAAAAAAAACAACCCCTACCCTTCCAGTCCATATTACAAAACACCATCACAGTGGCATTGCTTGAAGTTAATTTGCTCCCTGCATGCAGTGATGAAGTGCACCTCATTGTGCATACTAATGGCCCACGTGAGGCTCACAAAATGATAGAACAGCTCTGTTTTGGAGATGAATATTGAAAGTTAAAATTAGTTTCAGCTTATAGAGATCTCTCTCCCATCAGTGCTGATAATTACGTTGATGCATTTGTTCAAAATGGTAAACAGCCAATTTGCTTTCAGGTCTCGCTGATGCCGGAGAATGATGCTTTTTGGCAAGGGATGTTTATGTTTACTGTAAAGGTTCTGGCTCTGCAGCAGCTGAAAAAGGGGATGTTTCATCCCTCATAATCTGAATCTCAGTGAGCACTGTGGCACTGAGATGCTTACTGTTGTCTCAGGACTGGAGGTAAAACAGATGGCTCTCTGCTGTTGCTTGGCCGTCATGTTGTAACTTTGGCCTGTCAACCAAATGTTCAGTAGTGCGTACGTAGCAATCACAGGTAGTTTTCACACTTGGTTTGAACCCCACTGAAGTTCAGAGACTTCTAAAGGTGGCGCTGACATCTTAAAGCCTTCTGTGAAGATGAGTGTATGACAGTGTGATCGCTGTTGCCATTTTCTCTGCAGCTGCTGCATGTTTGCCAAAGTGTCTCTGCCAGTGAATGAGTTCATTTTAAAAAAAGCAGCAGCGTTTGTTTAATCACTTCACACTCTGTGTCATATTAACACTTTTAAATCAAACAAATGAATCGTTGATAAACAATTTTAGCCACTGATCAGCATGTTTTAGTAGTGGTTGGTCTGTTGGTCCACCAATTTATATATCAAATTAATTAGTGATGAATTACCTTAAACGTTTCTACAGAAGCTAAAGTATCAGGACCATGAACTGACTTTTTCTGTTGTGACACCAGCAGGCTGGCATCTTTTATTTTTAATGCACTGTCTCACTGCCGACTTCATAGGGTACACCTGTTCAACTAATTGTTAAAGCAGACCAGCCAATCACGTGGTAGGAACTCAATACAATTAGACTTTTAGACATGATCAAAACAACCTGCTGAAGTTTAAACTGAGCAGCAGAATGGGGAAGAAAGGTGATGCAAGTGGCTCTGAATGTGGCATGTTTTTGTTGTTGCCTGTTGTGTTGGTCTGAGTATTTTAGAAGCTGCTGATCTGCTGGGATTTTCCAGATTGGGAGAATGGTCGGAACATGAGAAAATATCCAGTGATCGGCAATTCTCTGAGTGAAAATGCCTTGTTGATACCAGAGATCAGAGGAGAATAACCAGACTGCTTCAGGCTGATAGAAAGGCAACAGCAACTGAAATAACCGCTCTTTCAATGAAAGTATGCAGGAGAGCATCTCTGAACCTTGAAGGAGATGGTCTACAGCTGCAGCAGAAGATCGCATTCCTGCAGCAAAAGACAGGAAACTAAGAATATTTGTCCAGGCTAATCAAAAGTGGATGATAGAAAATGGCAAAATGTTTCCTGCTCCGATGAGTCTTGATTTCTGCTGCAACATTTGGCTGTAAATAACATGAAAGCATGCCTCCATTGTTTTAATGTCACAGCCTACCTGACTATTGTTGCTGTATTGTATTGTATTGTAGTTTCCACCACCTTGCAAAATGTGAGTTATGAAGGTAAAGAGGAGGCCAACCCTAAACAACAACATGTAATAAAAATGGCTGTTGAAATTATTTAAATGTATCCATGTCAACCACAGGATGAATCGTAATCTCTGACTTTCCCTTCAGTCCTTTCTTTCAGCTTAAAATTTCAATTTAAAACCAGTAAAATTAGCATCATTACCATCAGCCTTTTAGCACTAATACAGGCTAAAAAAGATTTATATGTGGTGTAATTAATGATAATTAAAACAAGCCACATTTATAAACTGCTTCAAAATTTCTGTTGAATCCACACATTAAAAAAAGCTCCAAGCACAGCTGTATAAGGTTGGCTGTCATCTTAAATTTGAGTTTCAAAGTTTCATTCTTGACCTTGGAAACAGCTGCGAACAAACTAATCTCCCTTGAAGCTCCATTAAGAAGCTGTTGTGAGGTTAACTTATTACATGACCTTCATCAGCAGATGGCATTTGCACTCGTTCATACGAATTTTTCTCCATTTTTCAACTCATCACTGAGTTAGCGAGACAGAGATGCTGTGAGATGGCGTGAAAAATGTCAAATCTACATGTAATATTCAAAGAATGCATTAATGAAGGCAGACGTCGTTCCTTTTTTTTTTTTTTTTTTTTTTTTTTTTAAATGACATCAGAAACAGCAGTATGCGACATTACGTGATGGCAGAGCTTCAGTTCATCCTTTGTCATTTTTTTTTTTTTTTTTTTTTTTAATAAATAGGACAGGGGGAATGAATGAGAGAAAGAGGGGGAGAGAAAGAAAGAAAACCAAAGGGGAGAAGAGACGGTGAGAAGGGGGGGGAAGAGAGAGAAAAAAAAAAAAAAAAAAAGAACTCCTGGGTCACCTGTATGGAGAAAAAAAACAAACAAACAAAAAAAACAAACAGAGGCGACAGCAAACAACAAAGAGCAACATAATAATAGAGAAAACAAAGCACCATCACAATAAACTAGCTAGTCATAGATATCAATATTTACTAAATAATAAACGATATTGTGCAGCACGCAAGATAGACAGCGCACAGTGTGCTTTGAGGCAGCAGCCAAGAAAGCTTTAGTCCGCGTCTGTGAATACCCATGTGTGCATACCTGTGTGGATCAGCATGCTTGCATTCCAAAGGTTTCTCCATGTAATGATCTGCTAGGGAGTGTGGGGGGGCCACAGCCCCGTCCTCCAGGGTGTGAAGCGGGTATGGAGGAGATCAAAACTCCAGACATCCAGAGGCCCCCAGAACACAAGAGACCATGGAAGACCAACAGAGGGGCAGCCGCGCCACTGTCCCAGTAAGAGCTGAGGAGAGTCCCAGATGAGGGCTCGCCCAGCAGCCGCGGAGCAGAAGTCAGGGGGAGTTGCAGTGACGCGCCCGTGAGCTCCGCCGGCCCCCAGCTGTGCCTGAGTGACCGAGCCCCAGGCCGAGAGGCCGGGGGCACCCCACCTCCAAAGGGGCCCGAGCGAGCCCCAGGCCCCAGGCCCCGACAAGCGGCCGCCAAGGAGTGAGCCGGTGTGTACCCGGACGCCCACCCCCAGACACAAAGAACCACCAACACACCGACACCTGAGGGAGTCCGCCACCGGCAGGGGAAGTGGTGGTGGGTGGAGATAGGCCTCCAAACCTTGGAGGGCCTGAGGTGTCCCCAGAGAGGTGGCGTCTGATACCCAACCTGACATATAGACACAGACATACAGGCACACACAGACACAAACATCCATTCCCACCCTCATGCTCTCATATGCACTCACTCCACACTCAACCAACGTGGAGACAGACATAAAGAGACGCTGTACACACAATCACACTCCCCAAGCGTACTCTACAAACCGGGTCTAGGTACCCTTGCCCCTGGAGGGGGGAATTGCACCCAGACCCAGGTGGTGTTACCCTTTTCCCTGCGGTGGGGAGAGGCAGACGTCGTTCCTAAATAATTGCTCTCATACTGTATTCTGACCAAACAAAATTCAGCAATAAGTCACAAATCATATTGGCTTCATTCATCATCCGTGAAGTTATTCACTTGCTTGAAATAATACACAATATGACCTCCCATCTCCTGTGACTATATTGCGTGAAGCTGTTGGTCGTTCATCTTGAGAGCAGGTGCGAAAAGGTTGAATAAGTGTGCTGGCGGCTAGGTTTGTGTCAGGCTGAAGACACTGATCTGATAATGTCCTCATTAGCCGACCTAAGCCCAACAGAAACCGCAGCCAGGAGCAGGAGGTCTGCTCTGCTGGTGACAGCTGCCGCCTCAGGGCCGTCATGGGCCAGATGAGCCCTGGATGGCAGCTCACAGATCTCTGAGCTCCATCAGTCACAACCGATAAAGAGAGAGAAAAGCAGAAAGTTAAGGGGGTGCTGGAGAGAATGACCTTGATTTTTCCTCTAACCGACGTGATAGGTCATTTTATATATAGCACCCAGTACGTTGTATGACACGAAACAGCTGCTGCATTTCTTCCTCACATATGAAATCCTTTTTTACACAAATATGACAACCACCTTTTTTCTCTTTTTCGCCTTCCGCTGAAGCATCAAAAGAAGTCAAACAAGAAATCACACCAGCACAGCTGGTGTTTCAGCATGAAGTACAGAAAGTACAATATCGAAATAGAAAACTCCACTGTGGCAATAATCCTGCGCCTGTATGCTGCAGCTGCATGTGTACTGTCTGGTTAAGGCTGCTTTGTTCTGTTCCTGTGACAGAGCTCAGTTTATAGCCTCAGTGTGAAACTGTGGAGGAAGAAAGTTCACTCCTACCTCTTTGACTGATGGGCCTCTGAATTTATTTCTGCTATCAGCAAAGTCAGCATGAAGAGGTGCCCCCCGAGTGTGTATACAGACATGTTTGATGCTCCAGGATAATGCTGCCACTCTTCAGCTAAAGAGAAAAAGCAAGAAAAGAAGCATATAGCAGAAGTCTTTTTAAAAAATAAACAGAACTGGAGGAAAGCAGAGTGCACAAATATACACAGACCTGCCCGTCTATTCACCAGGAATGAGTGTCATTCAGTCTTTAGCGCTGTTCAAAGTGAATTAGCGTTTCAATTATCGAGGGTAAATGCCAAACATTCACTCCTTCAGTCTTTTCAGATATGAAGATTTATTTTACTTTGTGTCATCTCAAACTAAATAGCTCCGAGTTATGAATTATTATTTTTGGACAAAATAAGACATTTCAAGCTGTCACCTTGGGCTCAATAATGGAGACATTATTATTTTCACTTCTTTCAAAGATTTAACCATAAAAAATTATGACTCACTGATAACAGAAATCACTCGCAGCCTTAACTTAAGATGAACAAAAAATACTACAATTACACAATATGTATAAGGCCTCCCATTTAGCAGCATTCTGTAGTATTTTAAATGTTTATTAGTCAGATGATGTGGCACAAATGATGGAAAATGCTGAAACATGCACATGCCTCTATTTTTACTCTTCGTTTCACTTCAAATCATACTTTACAGTGCAGCCAGGTGAGTTTGTAACATTGTTTCTAAAAGGAGAAAATAAAGACTTTCTCGGTAGCTGTGGACCACAGGTGAACTCAAAGTCATTTTCATCTGTGGCCCACATCCAGCTCAATTTGATCTCAAGTGGGCCGGACCAGTGAAGCTATTGCATAATAACCCCCTAAAAATGACCTCCAAAGTTTTGTTTTTTCCTAGAGACATGCACTCTGAGAGAACTCACATTTAGCAATTTGTTTATAAAACAGAAGAGCACTCTGAGATGTCTTAAGGGTAAAAAATGTGAATATTATGTCTCAGTTTTTCCACATTTTGGCAGTTTACTGTCATTTTAAAAGAAACACTGCCGTCGTAAATTAGAGAAAAGCATAAGCAAGGCTCCTTGACTTAACTATTTTTCTTCATGGTGGTGACGCAGGATTTAGAAAAAGGCAACATATCTCTGGCATAAATCAGTTCAGGCAAAAACTCATGCTGTCCAAGTTAGTCAATTTGAGGCCAAAAACCCCCTCTGTGGTTTTGTAAGATGTGACCAAAAGATAAAAATCTGTTTTCCAATGCTTGAAAACAGTTCAAAGGATGATTTTTTTATTTATTTATTTATTTATTTTGATGTAGACTTGTAGAGTGCCGAGAACATGAATCGCATCCCTTGGCCTTACTGAGAGAATGTGAAATTAGAAGGTGAAAAGAGGGTAACTGTAATGTTTTCAGAGTTGCCTGTGCTACTGAATATGTGGAAATTTGTTTGACCTCTTTCGTGCCCTTACTGCTGCCTGCTCTGAGGGTTTTGTTCCTCCTCACCCACAACTGGCTCATTGCGACAGTCATTCACTGTTGTGCCTCTTCTGGGTTATCCCAGCATATGGGAAGGATTAACAGCAGAGAGCCTATATTTCTGCTGATCGGCCATCCTGATCATTTTTCAAGCCTCTGCCTCTAAAGATTACGTCGTACAGTAAAAGCCAAGTGAGACGATAGATAGCCAGTTCCTGAACGCCCATCTGTCATTTCCGGCTGCCGTCAGCGCCGAGCAATCTGAACTCGTAGTGAATATAGAAGCATTTTTTACAGTAATTTCTCTGACTCTGACTGTCATAATGTTTTCAGGCAAACACTTGGAAAGGCCAAACAGCCTTTGTTGTGTATTTTCCATCACTTCAAGTATTATTCTGGAAAAGGAAGCAGCAGAGCTGAGAAACCATGTCATGACTCATCCAGTAGGTATGATACCCTAAGTGTGCTCTGCTCAGCCTGCTACCTTTAAAGGCATAAAATATTTCATGACCTATGGATCCTTTATTTCCTTTATTTCCTTTTGTTTTGTTGTTGTTTTTAATCCAACAGCAGGGAAATGTGTTTACACATGATATTTTTGTCTATCCTGGTCTTGGCATCAGTATAACATAGTGTAAGCGAGTCCATATGTCGACAGTGTAGCTTAAATGCAGGTGTTATTGCTTATGCTTTTGCTCTAACACCATTAAGAGATTGCACACTCCATCCCTGGAGCTTATCACACCAGTAGTCTGGCAAGTTTTTGAAAGCCTGTAATTGCAGGTGAGGATCAGCTAAAGGGAATAATGCTGAGCTGTGTTATGAAAATTACAGCAGGCTGTTTATGGTTGACTTTAGCGTATACCACTAAGGTCACTGGAACAGAGACTTGATATGAAGTTTCACTTTCTGCTTGTTCCCCATGGTTTTTGTTATTTCACATTTTGTTATTTCACAGGGTTTTTTGCAAAAATCTGTTGACATAATCTCAAATCTCATATTCAAGTTAAGATGAACTGTTGTGCAAAACATTGACAGTTTTGGGTGGCCACAGTAATTATGGAAATCAGGAATAAACTGTCATTAATGGCCCAATGGTCAAAAAAGAGGGCCTGTGATTGTCTCAATTGTCTGTCTCCACTTCCATGATTACCCTTTGTGTATAAATAGTCCTGCCCCCCACCACCACCACCCTTATCACAGTGTATGTTGTTGCTTACCTTTCTGTATTTTGTAATTTTTCAGGCTTTTACAAAGTTTTCAAGATACTAACAAAGCACCAAAACCAACAATGATTCGAAAGTATTGTGTAGCCTGATATAACAGATTATTGTCTAAAAAGCAATTTAAAGCAGTTAAATGACCCACAGTACTTTAATTTATTCTGACTCAAACGACTACACACACCATCTGGTATGTCATGCAGCCTTCGCAGACGGCAGCGTGGTGTTACGTCTACCCTTGAAACCGTGATACCTATTAAACCGCGCTACCAGTTAAACCGCGGTTAAGTGTGATGGGTGTGACAGGCATTGGACAGCAGTGCGTTTCTAATCCAATTTCATTGTGAAGTTTGCGGACGATACAACAGTGGTGTGTCTTATCACCAAAGGTGAAACCCAGGTGTGACCGGTGTGATGGCAGCTCGGTGTGACCTGTGTATTCGATGCGACTGATGTGACGTTACACAGCTTTTGCAGACGGCAGTGTGGTGTTACATCTGGGGTGTATATTGAACTCTAATGTCTTATCACCAGTGGCGGAGCGGGAGGGGGGGTGGCTTACTGGGCTTAAGCCCGGGTTGTTTTTTCAGAAGCCCGGGGTCTTTTGGAGTGTAATTTTTTCATAGTTAGATGCCTGGCTGACAACTGTATAAAGCAAAAAACTACACACAATATTCGATGCACATAGTGCACACTGTGGGAATTTACGACTGTGTAAATCCCCCCTAATATTGGTATGATCCGAGCTCAGGCACTAAGCGGGGCGGGGCAGCTGCTGCCTACGAGTGAGCTGTTGGAGAAACGGAGCTAGGCAGACAGAGGAGAACTGAAGACCAGGTACCAAAGCAAAGCATTCGTACTGTACAATATGACGGTGTATCACGAAAGATTGATATCAAACTGATCACTTGACCCATATTACGTTACTTGCTCTTCAAGTGAATCAAGAAATGGCGAAATGAAAAGCCGAACAACAACAATGCTGTTTCTTTAGAGAGTCTTAGCTTACATGTGTGTTTATTTCATATTTTCAGTTGTTACCCTCCACGGCTAAATAAATCGGTTTCAGTAATGCACTGATATACAAGAATGGACATAAGGGGCTTCTTTCAAAGAAAAAACTCTGGTAGTATTTTATATATTATGCTTTGTATGTTGTTCAGTATATTTCTATGCAAAACAAGAGGAACTTCAATACACAGCAGTATATTCACAGTTGAAACCAGATATTTACATACACTTTATGGAAAACACAAGAACATTTTTTTACTGTACAACATCAATTTAGAGTAAACTTGTTTTGTTTTGGATAAATAAATATTGAAATATCTTTTGAATTAGTTAAATGTCAGAATAAAGAGAGACAGAGCTGTCTATTTTTTATCACTTTCATCAAATTTAGGAGTACATATACACTAAGTTTATTGTTAATTAATAAGAAAACTCCAGACGATTCCATTCTGAGCTGAAGAAGCTTCTGATAGGTTAGTAGAGTCCATGTGAGTAAATTGGTGGCACACCTGTGGATGCATATAAGGCAAAACACAGAGCCTGTTTCTTTGAAAAGGGAAAATCCAGAGATGTCAACCAAAACACCAGAAAAAGAACTGTGGAGCTCCATAAGTGTGGCTCAATTTTGAATACAATTTGGTGCCATTTACAATTAAGAAATACAGATAGTTTCTCTCTTTACTCTTAAAGTTAACAAATATGTTTTTATATTTATCAATCTAAAAAAATAAACATTTAGTCTGATTTGACGTTACAATTAAAAAAGTGTTTGTGTTTTGATCTGAAGAGTGTGTAAATATCTGGTTTCAACTGTATATTTGATGATTGTCAGCACAAAGAGGGAGAGAGAGGAACAGAGAGGGAGATGGAGAATGAGGACAGAACAGAGGTGGAACAAGAGCAGGTGAGACACACATGTTAGTCAAATGGTCGTTTACAAAAAGTATCACCGTATCATAGGTACTCATGTATCTCGTACCTAGTGTTTCTTTTTAGGTTTACTATTTTTCAAATTCTACATTTATTAAGTTATGCAGGCTTGTTTGCACAACAAGGCTAAATAATTATATAAACTTTTCTCAATCTAAATAGTGTACTTTGGTACAATTAAAAAATAAGTGTAGTGCAGGTCTATGATGATTTTTAGTGCTACTATCATCTAGTTCTGATTTTTGTTCTGTTTTGGTTAAGTCCTCAGTAGTCCTGATTTTGAACTGTTGTAGTCCTGTTTTAATTCCGGATCAGTTCTGGGTCTGGTTGATTTGGGGTTTAGTCCTCGTGTCTTGATACAGCCCCGACTGTGTTCTGCCTTGCTGCTTAATTAAAAAACTAGTTTAAGGTGTCCTGTATATGTGATATATATTTTTCCCTATATGAAGTCATTCTTTTTTGAACAAAACTGAAAACAGAGTCAATTAATCTTTCAGTCATTTCTAATCCCCCCCCCCCCAAAAAAAAAAAAAAAATCCCACATGCATACTACCCTTTAGGGCTAAGCCCCGGGTGTTTCAAATGTCTGGCTCCGCCACATCTGGCGGAGGATCTCAAATGGTCTGTTCACACGAACAACATACCCCTTCATAGACAGCGCAGCGTGACGGGAGTGACAAACCGCGCTAGCCGTGAAACTGTGGTACCCGTGAAACCTTGCTGCCCGTTAAACCGCGTTACCCGTGAAATCGCGCTACCCATTAAACTGTGCTACCCGTTAAAGCGCGCTACCCGTGAAACCGCGCTACCCATTAAACTGTGCTACCCGTTAAAGCGCGCTACCCGTGAAATCGCGCTACCCATTAAACTGTGCTACCCGTTAAAGCGCGCTACCCGTGAAACCGCGCTACCCGTGAAATCGCGCTACCCGTTAAACCACGCTACCCATTAAACTGCGCTACCCGTTAAACCGCGCTACCCGTTAAACCGCGATACCCGTTAAACCGCGCTGCCTGTGAAACCGCGCTACCCGTGAAACCGCGGTGTGACCTGTGTGACCGGTGTGGCGTGGTGTAACATCGTGCAACCTTTGCAGTCGGCAGCGTGGTGTGACTGGTGTGATGGGTGTGACGGCAGTGAGGTGTGACTTGTGTGACTGATGTGGCCAGTGTGGCGTGGTGTAACATCATGCAGCCTTCGCAGACGGCAGCGTGGCGTTACGTCAGGGGTGTATATTGAACTCTAATGTACTCACTCTACACCTACGACTGCACGGCCACTAGTATCTGCTATTTAATCTTGAAGTTTGTGCATGAGACAATAGTGGTGGGCAGTGTTGAGCAAGTTACTTTGAAAAAGTAATTTATTTTAGTTACTAGTTACTTCTTCAAAAAAGTAACTGAATTAGTAACTGAGTTACAAGATTCTAAAAGTAATTAATTAAGATAAGATAAGCTAGAACTTTATTAATCCCTCGGGTGGGTTCCTCTGGGAAATTCGACTTCCAAAAAGCACAGCAACGACCGAAGTTACAGTTACAGAATTGTTATATATATATACATATATATATATATACACACACACACACACACATATATAAATACAGAGACAAATATAAATAAAATATACAAAGGGGATAAATAGAATAAATAGGAATAAAAAATAAAAATACAAGTGAATTGCACATTTCAAGTATTGAGTCTATTGCACTGTTGACTATTTACAAAAAGTATTGCACAAGGTATTGTACAGTGAGGTGAAGAGGCACTACAGCTTAGTTGTTCCCCCCTCCTTTGTCCTCCTGTTTCCTCTCCCTCTCCCCTCCAGAGAGGAGTTAAACAGTCTGATGGCGTGTGGGACAAAGGAGTTTTTAAGTCTGTTAGTTCTTGTCTTGGGGAGAAGCAACCTGTCACTGAACAGACTCTTCTGATTGTTTATGGCCGTGTGCAGAGGATGCCCAGCATTGTTCATAATGTCCATCAGTTTCTTTAATGTCCTTTTCTCTGCCACTGTCACCAGAGTGTCCAGCTTCATGCCGACCACAGAGCTAGCCCTCCTGATCAGTTTCTCCAGCCTGGATGAGTCCTTCTTTGCTGTGCTGCTCCCCCAGCACACCACAGCATAGAAAAGTACTCCAGCAACCACCGACTGGTAAAACATCCTCAGGAGCTTCCTGCAGATGTTAAAAGACCTCAGCCTCCTGAGGAAGTACAGTCGGCTTTGGGCTTTTTTATACAGGTGCTCTGTGTTGCATGACCAGTCCAGTTTATTGTCCACCCACAGCCCGAGGTACTTGTACTTGTTGACCACCTCCACCTCCTCCCCCTCTATCTGAACCGGCAGTGGACCTTCTCTGGACCTCCCGAAGTCCACAACCAGTTCCTTAGTCTTTGAGGTGTTGAGTTGCAGGTGGTTTGTGTGACTCCATGCGACAAATTACTTACCCTGTTTGGTATCATTCTTTTCAGCACAACCTCACGTGTCTGAATTTATACTGTATTTATGTTTTCATTTTGACATACTGTATTAACACAATTGAAATAAAATCAGATTAGAAAAAGTTATATTTAACCACAAACATGTTTACTGAATCATATTTCATGACTTTAAATGCAAATATAAGACTTACTTAGACTTAGATCCTCCCGCACCGATCGGCGCATTGGGCGACAAGGGAACGCCATCGAACTCGGTGTTATGGCCCGTCTAGGCGTGGCCAGACCACAACATAAAGGGTGATCCATTCCCGTCCAACCCCAAGCAGCACGTCACACACTTAATATTTTGTGACAGTGATTTATTTACAATAAGTGCAGTTAAACAAAGGAAGGGAGCATATCATAACTTCAGGGTGAACCCAAGGCCAAAACAACAAACAAAAGGTAACCTATCTCAGGAATAAACACAACTTACCTACTCAAAAGAACTAAACCAAACGACAATCACTTTCCTCCCTACCTAACAAAAACAGGAGAAAACTGATCAAACAAAAAGGCGGTCCACCCCTACATGCTCTTACATTAACATAATATAGTGACACAGTGAATGGTCTGCCGGTTGGGTTGGGCCGAGGATGAATGAAGTGGCAGTCCCCGGCGGTCTCTTCATATCCGCTGCCTCCCGGTCCTCAGCCAATCGGTGTGAGCCATCCACCCTGGATGCACCAATCCCGGAGGAGCACCTGGACACTCAAATTTACATATGATTACGATCAGTCGTAACACTCAGTCTATCGCGGCAGTTGTTGCTACATCCCATGACAGTTCGACTGAACGTAAATCTTCAAGGAAAGTCCTCCTCCGTGTTATTTTAGGTCTTCCTCACCGTCTCTTTCCATTCTTCGGGTTCCACAGAACCGCGACACGGGCAGGTCTCAGGTCCGGTAGCCGAAGGATGTGACCGGCAAATCTGGACCGACGCTTGGTGACTTGGACATGGAGCGGCTCTACTCCCGCACGGCGATATACTTCTTCATTGGTAACGCGATCCCGATATGTGATCTTGAGCAGCCGTCGAAGACAACGTTGTTGGAAGACGTCAAGATGGCGGTTGATCTTTGCAGTTGATTTCCAAGTCTCCGCTGCATACAGTGCCGTCGGTAGTGCCGTGAAACCGCGCTACCTGTTAAACCGCGCTACCTGTGAAACTGCACTGCCTGTGAAAATGTGCTACCCGTGGAAGCGCGCTGCCAGTTAATCTGCGCAGGCAGCACGGTCTGATGGGTATGACGGGCAGTGTGACAGCAGCGCGTTTCTAATCTGTGTGACTGATGTGACGTCATACAAAGTTCGCAGGCAGCAGCGAAGTGCGACTGGTGTGACGGCAGCGTGGTGTGACCAGTGTGACCAGTGTGGCGTGGTGTAACGTCAAGCAGCCTTCGCAGACGGCAGCGTGGTGTTATGTCAGAGGTGTATATTGTACTCTAATGTACTCACTCTACACCTGCGACTGCATGGCAACTAGTATCTCCAATTTCATTGTGAAGTTTGCGGACGATAAAACAGTGGTGGGTTTAATACCCCGGTGTGACCGATGTGACGGCAGCGCGATGTGACCTGTGTAACAGGTGTGGCGCAGTGTGACGTCATGCAGCCTTCGCAGATGGCAGCGTGGTGTTACGTCAGGGTTGTATACTGAACCCTCATGTGCTCACTCTACACCTGCGACTGCACAGCCACTAGTATCTCCAAATTCATTGTGAAGTTTGCGGACGATACAACAGTGGTGTGTCTTGTCACCAAAGGTGAAACCCAGGTGTGACCGGTGTGATGGCAGCGCAGTGCGACCTGTGTCGCTAGCCGTGAAACTGTGGTATCCGTGAAACCGCGCTACCCGTTAAACCGCGCTACTCGTGAAACCGCGCTACCCGTGAAACCGCGCTACCCGTTAAACCGCGCTACCCGTTAAACCGCGCTGCCCGTTAAACCGCGCTGCCTGTGAAAACGCGCTAACCGTGAAAATGCGCTACCCGTGAAACCGCGGTGTGACCTGTGTGACCGGTGTGGCGTGGTGTAACGTCATGCAACCTTCGCAGTCGGCAGCGTGGTGCGACTGGTGTGATGGGTGTGACGGCAGCGAGGTGTGACTTGTGTGACTGGTGTGGCCAGTGTGGCGTGGTGTAACATCATGCAGCCGGCAGCGTGGCGTTACGTCAGGGGTGTATATCGAACTCTAATGTCCTCACTCTACACCTACGACTGCACGGCCACTAGTATCTCCAATTTCAATGTGAAGTTGGCGGACGATACAACAGTGGTGGGTTTAATACCCCGGTGTGACCGATGTGACGGCAGCAAGATGTGACCTGTGTATCCGATGTCACTGGTGTGACGTTACGCAGCCTTTGCAGACGGAAGTGTGGTGTTACGTCAGAGGTGTATACTTTCATGTACTCACACTACACCTACGACTGCACGGCCACTAGTATCTCCGATTTCATTGTGAACTTTGCAGACGATACAACAGTGGGGGATCTTATCACCAAAGGTGAAACCTGGGTGTGACCGGTGTATCCGATGTGACTGATGTGACGTTACACAGCCTTTGACAATGGCACATGTTACATCATGCAGCATTCGCAGATGGCAGCGTGGTGTTACATCAGTGATGTATATTAGAATAGAACAGAATAGAATAGAATAGAATAGAATAGAATAGAATAGAATTCAACTTTATTGTCATTGCACATGCCACAGGTACAGGGCAACAGTTTGCATCCATCCAGAAGTGCTTTAGCCATGATATAGATATATTACAATATATATTAGCAATAATATAGATATGTAAGTATATTACAGAAATGGGTCTATTATGGTATGTTATAGTGTACACGGTATGAAGTATGTTATGAATATGCTATAACTATGAGTATGTACAGGCTGTAGTGAGTACAAGCTATGTACAGGCTATGAACAGGATATAAAAAAAACTATACAGAATACAGAAATAGTTATACAGAAATGTGAACTATGCAAGTTACAAACAGTTGTAGGATTAAAAATGATCGTATGTACAGAATGATTATTTACTCAGAACTATACAGTAGTGCAGTTAAGATAAGTGAGGTATGTGGATCATTTCTACAGAGGCTATATAAAATGCTAGTGGTTGTGAGTGGTGGTTCAGTCCATGTTATTATTGTGTGTTTGAGGGTACAGTTGTCCATTGTGTGTGTGTGTGTGTGTGTGTGTGTGTGTGTGTAGGTGGTTGTGGGTGTGTGTATGTTCAGTCCACGAGTTTAATGTGGGTCAGATGTCAGGAGGCAGAGTTCAGGAGTCTGACAGCTGTGGGGAAGAAGCTGTTCCGGTACCTGGTGGTCTTAGTACGGAGGCTCCTGTAGCGCCTCCCAGAGAGCAGGAGGGTGAAGAGTCCATGTGATGGGTGACTGGGGTCTTTGATGATTTTCCCAGCCCTTTTCAGACACCGCTTCCTGTAGATGTCCTTTATGGCAGGAAGTGGTGCTCCGGCGATGCACTGGGCAGTTTTCACGACCCTCTGCAACGCCTTCCGGTCTGAGGCAGAGCAGTTCCCGTACCAGACTGTTATACAGTTGGTCAGGATGCTCTCGATGGTGCAACGATAGAAGTTCACCAGGATGGCTGAGGACAGGTGGTTCTTCCTCAGAGTCCTCAAGAAGAAGAGGCGCTGGTGAGCCTTCTTGACCAGCTTGGAGCAGTTGGTCGTCCAGATGAGATCCTTGAAGATGTGGACTCCCAGGAACTTGAAGCTGCTCACACGCTCCACAGCCGTCCCCTTAATGTGGATGGGTGGATGTGGGTCAGCATTCCTCCTGTAGTCCACGATGAGCTCCTTAGTCTTCTCGGTGTTAAGCAGCAGGTTGTTTGTGTCGCACCACTCAACCAGATGATCCACCTCCTCCCTGTAGGCGGCCTCATCGTTGTCACTGATGACACAATGTTCTTTGTGATTGTAGATGAGCAGCGGTTATCCAGCCGGACATGTTGGAGGCGGTTGGTCAGGAAGTCCAGTAACCATTTGCAGATGAGGGAACTGATGCCCAGGTCTGTCAGTTTCCTGATGAGTTGTGAGGGGTGTATTGTATTGAATGCTGAACTGAAGTCTATAAACAGCATTCTGGCGTATGTGTTGTTGTATATTGAACTGTAATGTACTCAATCTACACCTACAACTGCACGGCAACTAGTATCTCCAATTTCATTGTGAAGTTTGCAGACGATACAACAGTAGTGAGTCTTATCACCAAAGGCGAAACCTGGATGTGACGGCAGCATGGTGCAAATGGTGTGACGGGCAGTGTGACGGCAGCGCGATGTGACCTGTGTAACCGGTGTGGCGCAGTGTGACGTCATGCAGCCTTCGCAGATGGCAGCGTGGTGTTACGTCAGGGTTGTATACTGAACCCTCATGTGCTCACTCTACACCTGCGACTGCACAGCCACTAGTATCTCCAATTTCATTGTGAAGTTTGCGGACGATACAACAGTGGTGTGTCTTGTCACCAAAGGTGAAACCCAGGTGTGACCGGTGTGATGGCAGCGCAGTGCGACCTGTGTATTCGATGTGACTGATGTGACATTACACAGCTTTTGCAGACGGCAGTGTGGTGTTACATCTGGGGTGTATATTGAACTCTAATGTCTTATCACCAGTGGCGGAGCGGGGGATGGCTTACTGGGCTTAAGCC
The DNA here is from genome assembly GCF_041146795.1 of Maylandia zebra. Classification (NCBI taxonomy): domain Eukaryota; kingdom Metazoa; phylum Chordata; class Actinopteri; order Cichliformes; family Cichlidae; genus Maylandia; species Maylandia zebra. Next base: position 22,922,251 of record NC_135182.1, on the reverse strand, counting down.
CGGGTTGTTTTTTCAGAAGCCCGGGGTCTTTTGGAGTGTAATTTTTTCATAGTTAGATGCCTGGCTGACAACTGTATAAAGCAAAAAACTACACACAATATTCGATGCACATAGTGCACACTGTGGAAATTTACGACTGTGTAAATCCCCCCTAATATTGGTATGATCCGAGCTCAGGCACTAAGCGGGGCGGGGCAGCTGCTGCCTACGAGTGCGCTGTTGGAGAAACGGAGCTAGGCAGACAGAGGAGAACTGAAGACCAGGTACCAAAGCAAAGCATTCGTACTGTACAAATAATGTAAATATGACTGTGTATCATGAAAGATTGATAACTGATCACTTGACCCATATTACGTTACTTGCTCTTCAAGTGAATCAACAAATGGCGAAATGAAAAGAGAGTCTTAGCGGAAGATCTCAAATGATCTGTTCACACGAACAACATACCCCTTCGTAGACAGCGCAGCGTGACGGGAGTGACAAACCGCGCTAGCCGTGAAACTGTGGTATCCGTGAAACCTTGCTGCCCGTTAAACTGCGCTACCCGTGAAACCGCACTACCCGTGAAATCGCGCTACCCATTAAACCGCGCTACCCGTGAAACCGCGCTACCCGTGAAACCGCGCTACCCGTTAAACCGCGCTACCCGTGAACACGCGCTACCCGTTAAACCGCGCTACCCGTTAAACCGCGCTACCCGTGAAACTGCGCTACCTGTGAAAACGCGCTACCCGTGAAGCCGCGGTGTGACCTGTGTGACCGGTGTGGCGTGGTGTAACGTCATGCAACCTTCGCAGTCGGCAGCGTGATGTGACTGGTGTGATGGGTGTGACGGCAGCGAGGTGTGACTTGTGTGACTGGTGTGGCCAGTGTGGCGTGGTGTAACATCATGCAGCCGGCAGCGTGGCGTTATGTCAGGGGTGTATATTGAACTCACTCTACACCTACGACTGCACGGTCACTAGTATCTCCAATTTCAATGTGAAGTTGGCGGACGATATAACAGTCTTATCACCAAAGGTGAAACCCGGATGTGACGGCAGCACGGTGCGACCTGTGTGACCGGTGTGGTGCGGTGTAACGTCATGCAGCCTTCGCAGACGGCAGCGTGGTGTTACGTCAGGGGTGTATACTGAACTCTCATGTACTCACTCTACACCTTTGACTTCACGGCCACTAGTATCTCCAATTTCATTTTGATGTTTGCGGATGACACAATAGTGGGAGTGATGGTTACAAGAAGGTTCTCAGTGCCTTTAAACTTTGAGGGTGAGATGGTTCGCATTAATGTCAGAAAAACAGAAGAGATGACGGTGGACTTCTGGAGGTGTAGTAAAGCACATACCCCGATCACCATCAACGGCGCTGCTGTGGAAAGAGTGAATGGCTTCCGTTTCCTAGCCGTACATCTGGCGGAGGATCTCAAATGGTCAGTTCACACGAACAACATACTTCCATACCCTTCATAGACAGCGCAGTGTGATGGGAGAGACAAACCACGCTACCTGTGAAACTGCGGTACCCATGAAATCTTGCTGCTTGTGAAACTGCTCTACCTGTGAAACCGCTCTACCTGTGAAACTGCGCTTGCTGTGAAACCGCTCTACCTGTGAAACCGCTCTACCTGTGAAACCGCGCTTGCTGTGAAACCGCTCTACCTGTGAAACCGCTCTACCTGTGAAACCGCTCTACCTGTGAAACCGCTCTACCTGTGAAACTGCTCTACATGTGAAACCGCGCTTGCTTTGTAACCGCTCTACCTGTGAAATCGCGCTTGCTGTGAAACCGCGCTACCCGTGAAACCGTGCTACCCGTGAAACCGCGGTGCCTGTAAAACCGTGCTACCCGTGAAACCGCTCTACCCGTGAAACCGCGCTGCCTGTTAAACCATGCTGCCCGTTAAACCATGCTACCCGTTAAACCATGCTAGCCGTTAAATCGCGCTACCAGTTAAACCGCACAGGCAGCACAGTGTGACGGGCAGCGTGACGGCAGCGCATTTCTAATCTGTGTGACTGATGTGACGTCATACAACCTTCGTAGACAGCAGCAAGGTGCGACTGGTGTGACGGCAGCGTGGTGTGACCTGTGTGACTGGTGTGGCTGTAAAATTTAGTACAGCACTAAATGTGCTTTCATCTGCACCTGAAAATATTTCATAACAGAAGTACTAGTTTCTGTTTTTGTTCATATATTATTTAGAAAAACTTGGAACTGCCTACATATTTTAATAAAAAAACACGGAAAAACATTAATACACTTTTGACACTGCTATCTTTAGATACATGATCAAAGCAGTCTAGGCTTCCCACAAATTGGGCTATGTTTCACCAGAATATCATTGAGAAGGTGACACACTCTGTAAAGGTTTGATGGTTAATCAAATGAATGGGTACCCTGAGTTTGTGCCTTCTGAATTATGCTTTGTATAAAACAGTGCTGAAAACAACTGATCCTGAACATGAAATCCTCAAAGCAATAAGTCTGAAATCTTTTCCGAGGGGAGGAGCGAGCTTTCTAATTCTATTTTGTTGCATTTTTGTAAAACGGACAAAACTATTACTGCCACTATCTTTCGGCTTTTCTAGTACATTTCTGTCAAATGCCTCATGGACTCATTCTTCATAGCTTTCTCCCTGCAATGAAATTACTTCTCTAATGAGGTAAATGGAGGAAATGTAGCCAGACAATATTACAGATATTTCTGTATATGTTTTTGCACTATACACATTTTTATGTGTAAGGGCTTTGCCAGAGAAGCTGCGGTAGTGTGCACTTCTTAGTTTCCCCTGGGTTACCCTGCACAGCGTTGGCATGGCTCGTAGTTATTCCTGCTCGCTCATTCATGCAAACACTCGTCTCCTCTCCCTCTCTCTAACCTTACATATCTCACAATATTTCCCTCTCTGCCTTCCTCACTTGCTTCCCATTCCCCTCTCTTGCAGAACCATTCATCCATGGCTGCTACACCAGTGGCTAGCCTGTGTGCTGTGCCTGATGCTCATAGGCTGCTTTCAGATTTCTGTCTCACCCCTAAGCAACAGCACAGATTAAATACTTAACTTTATTCATTTTTTTCCTCTTCCTGCCTCTCTCTCTCTGGTCTGGCATTAAAAATTCATCCACTCTGTGTTGTGTTAAAAGCACATTACGCAAGAGTCTAAATATACCCCCTCCCAGGCACGATGTCCCCTGATGCTTTTACATGTGTGTGCTGCCTCTGTGTATGCATGCATTGTGTATATATGTGTGTGTGCATGTGAGTGAGAGCAGGGTAAAGCTACATCTGTTACATCTGTCATATCCCAGGAGGAAGGCAGCTTGGAAACGTCCCCCAGGTGGCAACAGGGTGATAGAGCAGCTTAGCAAACAGGTTGGGTTTTCAAGGAAACACGCATGGATTTACTTTCTGATCACTGTCCAGGTTTGCAACAAAAGAAAACAGTCTTCGGTCTAGTTTAGTGTTTTCAGCTCATTCACCTGTAAGAGGTCCTGATTTTTCCCAAGCTTTAGAGTGTTTTATCATGTAGTGATGGACATTCAGAAGAGAAGAAAGTTCTGCTGTGTGCATCAGTCTCTCCCTAGGCTGCCTGCATGCCCACAGCAACAAAGGCTGACAGTTGAACCGTTTCATGAAAGGCCCCTGTAATTGGTTGCCATTACAAACTGTACACCATCTTTGACAATGGCAGTGAAAAGAAGCATGTCCCCACCATCTTTTGAAACCAGTGTCTGCCATAAAGTAAAATAACAAGTTCTTTTTTATTTTTAATGCAGTCATTTTGCTCTCAGTATGCTGCTCTCTCTAATTGCTTTTTAATTTATTTATTTATTTACTTATATATCACAATTAACAAAAATAGTTGCCTCAAGGCACTTTGTATTGTGGGGTAAAGATCCTACAATATTAGAGAGAAACCCCCCAACAATCAGATGACAGTGGGGAGGAAAAACTCCTTTTAGCTGGACGAAACCTCCGGCAGAACCAGAGGGGAATCCGGCAGGGAGGGGCAGCCATCTGCCATGATCAGTTGGGGGTGAGAGGCAAGAGCAGAGAGCAGAGGAAACAGAGACAGAGATTAATAATAACTAATGATTAAATACAGAGTGGTTTCAAATCGAAAAGAGTGAAGAGAGATGAGTGAAGACGCCACCAGCAGCCTAACACTACTGCAGTATGACTATAGCCCTAACTATAAGCTTTATCAAATTGGAAACTTTTAGACATAATCTTACAAGTAGTGAGGCCCCATATATTAACTTAATATGCACAATAATATGACATTTACATACATTTAATATGCACAACCTGGTCAAAAAGTGTTTCTCACAGTGTTGTTCAGACCGGGGAATGTCATTCAGAGTAAGCATCTGGCTAGAACCTTTTGTCTGAATTTAGAAAAAGAGCACTAACTAATTTATTTTTATCGTACTTCACAGATAAATAAACTTTGGTAACATCTGCATAGAAATGAAAATTTATGCTGCGTTTTCTAATAATATTATTTAAGAGAAACGTGTATAATGTAAAAACTATTGGTCCTGACACAGAGCCCTGTGGAACTTCATGACTAACTTTTGTGTGTGCAGAAGACTCAAAATTTACATGATCTATTTATTATATAGTCTATCACAGCGGTCCCCAACCTTTTTTGAGCCACGGACCGGTTTATGCCCGACAATATTTTCATGGACCGGCCTTTAAGGTGTCACGGATAAATACAACAAAATAAAACTAGTACTGGTACCGAAAAAAAGAAAATTTATTCATCACACACGTGAAAAGACCCAGGAAAACCGAGTAAACGATAAAAACGATAACAAAATAACGCTGAAAACCGATAAAAACCCTGAAAACTATACATTTCACACCTTAGCCTCAACTCTCGCGGCCCGGTACCAAACGACTCACGGACCGGTACCGGTCCGAGGCCTGTGGATTGGGGACCGCTGGTCTATCAGATGGATATGATTCAGCCACTGCAGTGTAGTTCCTTTAATACCAACAGCATGTTCTAATCTCTGTAGTAATAAGTTTATGCTCATCAGAATTGAAAACTTCACCGAGGTCTAGCAGGACAAACACAGAGATAAGTCCACTGTAAAAGGCCATAAGATCATCATTCATAACCTTCACTAGTGCTGTTTCTGTGCTGTAATGCAGTCTAAATCTTGACTTTTCAAATAACTCGTTTCTCAGCAGATGATCACCCAGCTCTTTCATGAATCTTAGAAATAAGACGAATGTTGGAGATTGGTTAATAATTAGCTAAAACAGCTGGGTGAGGGAAAGGATTTTTAAGTAATGATTTAATTACAGCCTCTTTCAAAGTGGTACGTAGCCTGCTACTAAAGATAGATTCATCATATTTAAGATCATAGCCTTAATTAATGGTCGGACTTTCTTGAATAGTGTTGTGGGAACGGGGTCTAACAGACATATTGAGATTTAGAAGAAGTAATTATTGAAGTTAACTCAAAAAGACTGATAGAAGAGTGTCTAAAAAAATAACAGCAGCTGTCAACATTCCTGTGATCAGTGATATGTTCATGGGATGGCTGTGAATAATTTTTCTCTAATGCTTAACAGTTTATTTGCAAAGAAATTCATGAAGTCTAGTTAAGTTTAAATGAATACTCGGTTCAACAGAGCTCTGACTCTTTGTTAGCCTGGCAACAGTATGATAAGGGATGAATAGTAAGATGTCTTTATGGGGGAGATATAGTAGGGAGTCAAAACTCTCTGACGCTTTTATTTTCAGAGTAGCCACAGTATTCAGGGACATCCACAATGATGATGGATGACTGTGGTTTTCTAACCTCAAAGAGATCCATGTACATGAATTATTTTTGAACTGTTTGAGGCAATAAATGAGTGAAAACCTGGATTGGGACTGAAACCCTCTTTTACCTCAGATAAAAAGAACACGCAACACTGCTCTGCATTGTGTTGGCACATATCGCAATTTCAGAAAGACATCTACTGTGATGATATTTATTTTCTAGTGCTGTGTAATCCATTATAGCCAACTTAAATGTTATGAAACAAAATAGTGTTAAATATTGAGTCTGCGTGCCATATGTCAGAACAAGGTGGAATAAAGTGATGTGTTGGCTCGTTTACATTTTGAGAGTAGCCAATCAAATCTAATTGTGAATTAAATGTGGTGTGGAGGCTGTCTGAGAAATCACATAAAATGTCTGATTAAGGGCCAGAAAGACAATTTTTAGAATTGAAAGCTGCACCATACAAAGTGGGATGGATGTCATCTCTATTGAATAGACCAGGTTTTCCCTGGAAAGTTTTCCAGTCATCTAAAGCCCACATTGTGATTTTCATTTGCAATTAATTGATCAGTCAATAGCATGGTTACTGAATTGTTGTTGGGTGTGTGTGTGTTTATTTATGTTTATTTATGTACTTCACAGTCGCTGCATAATGTTTAGTTTGCTGCTCAAGTATTAAATATGTTTAATTCCCTTTATTGGATAAACTGTAATGTGTAACTAATAACCGTGGAGAATCCAGTTTAAGCAGTGGCATGCTGAATCACCACACTGCATAGATACATACAAAAGTATGCGCGCACGCACACACACACACATAATCCTCATCTAGCAGGCTGCACTTTTTTCTGTAGATTTTCGGGTGTGTGATTTGAGTAGATCTAACAATGATGAATATCACAAGCTGGATGATGATACACTAAGGGTTTCTTCTGTTTCTTCGATCCTCTCCACATGTGACACCTTGATTCTACCCGTGCATCTCCCCACAGACAACACCTGCCAGCTCACCCTGCCAGCCTGCACTGATGTGTGGCATCCCTAACTCGATCATGATTGTGAGCACAACACCTGCGATCTACAAAGTTGAGAAAGCTGCCAAGTTCCTCCCATGGTGAAAGGTGTTTCTCTATCTGTCTGGCTTTCTTTCTTCCTTTCTAATTTCTGTCACCTCTCGTCACCATCTATACCAGGTGCGTGTGCACAGCTTGACACAGAGAGGAGCTGTAACATTTGCCTTTTGGGGCTGCACGAATCTAAAAAGAATGAGTCAATATGATTCCTGCAAATGAATAGTTTGCTCAGTATTAAATAAGACTACCATGCCTTGGAATGAATGAAGACTCAAGCAAGAAAAGTTAGCTGCTATGCTGCACTGCAGTAGCAAGTGCTTTTATTAGTGAGAGGAAGCAACACAGAAGAGGAACATCTGGTCCCTTGTGGCTAATTCGTCTGCTTGGGCACCCAGCGTATCCAGTGTCCCCTCTCTCCTCAGCAGAAACCGTTCTGAGTGACAGTAGTTTGCTGTACATTGGTCTGTTCTCTCTCCCCATGGGTCTAATTTGTGCAAGCTGCTTTTGAATTGTTGCAAAGAAGATGCAGGAACAAAGCCAGCTGAGGGGGCTGGGGCATGTGGGACCTGCTGTTCCTCAGTGCCGTTAGTTCTGTTGCCAATTCATCTTCACTCTTGTGTTCTTCCTCTGCACTTCTTCCTCTTTCACCCCAAAGAGTCAGCGTTGTGTTGGTGATATAATGAAAGAAAGGTGTAAGGGTGAAGAGGTTAGTAGGGTAAATCTAAGTGCATGAGTTATGTGCTTTGAAAAGGGACACGAGGAGGAACAGAATTTTAAATGAGCCACCTGCTGAGTGTAGTTCAGATATAGACCTCAGATGCACACTGGCATAAGATAGTAAAAAAGAACTTTAATAAAAATGACCAGAGATGATCAAAAGGTGCTGAAGGGACCATGCAAGTCAGGGTCAGCATGATTCCACAAACGCAACAGCCTGGTTCACTTATGGAGCCAGCTTCAAGTGTCTATTGGACAAACTGCAGTTTTTGGCACTCACACTTTGCCTATTTTTCAGCCTCTTTGTGTTTAGCGGGAGCCTAAAGAGGCCAGGACTCGTATCGGTCCTGTTCATTTCAGACACAAGAACAGGACTGGCATCAACCCATTGGCCGAGCCCGGGGGCTAGAGGAGGGGTGAGCAAGGGGCCACATGAGAAATTGTGAGCTGAATTCAGTTCTGCTTCATACTACTTTTGATGTGAGCCTCCACAGCGGTTTGATTTGTTGCCCCGCATGAAAATGATTTGAGAGCCGCAATGTCGGCAGGAGTATGACGGTGTCTGCATAACTGGATCAGGCAGTTCAGCGAGCCAACTGGGCAACTGTAGTCTGGTTAGTCGCTAGCAGTGTAGAAATGGTTTGGGGCAGGCTGGATACTACTGAAATGTTCATGTGCCTCTGTAGCAGACCAGTGGTTCACTAATGAGCCTGCAGGAAAAACAAGGATAAGAGTGGAATCAGACTGGGAGCTAACCACTTACTAACAAACCTCAAGGAAAATTTTAATAAAAACCCAATACTGAAACCACCAAAAGCACACCAGTCACTGTCAAAACTTTAATTATTTTGCAGTGATATGAAGCTCAGTACTGTAATTACTATTTACAAAGCTTCACACTACACAACAGTGGTGCAGCTACCACCCTCGTCTTTTTTTATAATGTCAATTTTCATTGCCATTGGCATGGCATTTGGTGCTGCAGCTAATGATATCCTTCAAAGGCTTGTACTAAGCCATGACTCAGAGGCTTTGTTCCTTGAGGGAGGCCCCTACTTTGCAAGTACAAGTATCATACTGTAGTTATTTTCTCTATGGGGGGCAGGATGAATCAGCAGCATCTGAACTCTGCAGGAAAAAGTCAGGGGAAAGAGCTGAGACCTTCAAAGTGTCACTTTAAAAAAAGACAACCTGTCTGTTTGACAAGCGAAGATTACTTACCTGCAACTTTAAAAGTGTCAGCGTGCAGTAAGTGTGTCATCCCTCTGCCCAAGGAAAACTCAGTTTGCCTTTATATGTAGCCTTTTACATCTGAATCCCCACAGCAAAAAAGAGGAACTCTTTCCCTGACACCTAAGTCGTGATGACATGCCAATTTACAACTCCCCATGAGAGAAATTAGAAAGGGTGAAGCTTACGAGCTGTCATCTTTAGAGAGGAATATGGGCTGATCAAACGTTAAATGCACCAAAACTAGAGTCTAGAAGTAGCTTCCCATTAACTTCTACACCTATTATAAGCTAAAATGTTGACATAATTGCTTCAAGCACAAGACTGATCAAATCATTACCTAATATTTCCAATTTTCTTTTAACTTAGAGGCTACTTACAGGTTCCAAGATTCAGGCATTAATAGGCAGAAAGGTTTTTATAGTTGTATCTTTATAAAACACCTCGTTAAACCTTTATTTGAGGAATAGTAGCATATTATTTGCAAAAATAATGGTGAATTGCTACCTTAGTCTTGTTACCTTAATGCCTGTGTGATCATACAATCATGCAGACATACAGAAACCCACGAGACTAAAGAAATTTATATACAACCCTATTCTCCACAGTCCTGGCCTGTGGTTTAAGGAAAGGCACCAGCATTGTGCTTTGTAAACGCTAATGCATTTTATTTTATTTCTTTATTTTATTTTTATGGTTGTGTAGACTGGAGAATATCTATGAACTGGAAAGAGCTTCAGTGTTATAAACATTAACTTTATCACGAAAATAAAAATAAACTGTATTTTTTCCATGAAATTAAATGTTCAGCTTAGAGCAGTTCTCTATAATCGCATTAACACAGGATTTTAAATTGAATTCAATCAATTTTATGTATTTTATTCTTAGTGTTATAGGGCCAAATCACACCAGCAGGCATTTGTCTTTATGTTGTAAGGTGAGGACCCTACGATACAGAGAAAACTCCAACAATTTGCTTAAACTTCCCGACAGTATCATTTTCCTGTATTAGGAGTGGTTGCCTCCAGAGAAAGTTCAGCAGCTGTCATTGCATCAAACAGGGTTCACTCGCAAGGAAATTGCACCTGAAATAACCGTTTACCAGATGATCAAAAACTTCAAGGAGAGTGGTTCAACTGCAGTTAAGAAGGCCTCATGCTGTCCTGGAGTGTCCAGCAAGTGCTGGGATCGTCTCCTCCTGGAGTAGGCAGGTGTGAGTCCATCTCCACACGCTCTGAGGCACTGAATTTCTGGAGAAGCGCTTACTATTGAGAAGGCAACAAAGAAGCCACTTCTCTCCAAGGGAGACATCAGGGACAGACAGCAGATGATTTGTGCAAAGTCTCTGATGGAGCACAATCAAGAGTCCAAAGGAGATCTGTGCCATGTCAACAGTGAAACATCCCAAGACTACGTGTGGGGTTTCTTCTTATCCATGGGAATGGCCTCTCATAATTCTCCCACAAATCTCTGCCATGAATAAAAAATAGCATAAAAACATCCTCCAGGACCAATTTAGTGACAATAATATGCTCTTATACCGTCTGTGCTCCTCGGTATTGTGTCTAGTGTGAATCTTAGTGTCTGCCGTGTCTTATTTTGGCTTTTATTTCCTGTCTGTCTGATTTTACATGTCTCATTCCGAAACCATTTTCTTATTATATTGTGTTATTGTCCTGCCTTTCCTTGTCTATGTCAAAGCATCTGTATAGCTACCTGACTTTCTTGATTTCTTACGGTCTGCTTTTCCTTTTACTTTCATGGTTTTCTCTGCTGTCATGCTTTGGTTTTGCCTTCCTCTTTGTCTGATTGATCGGTTGAACTCCTTTCACTCTTGTGTCTCCTCCCCAGTCAGTCCCTAGTATATTTGGTCCTGTCCGTATCATCTGTGTTTCTCCTCTGCTGTCATCTGTTTTTCTTGGTGCCCTGGGATGATTTGGATTTTTCTGTTTGTTCCCTTTTTTGATTTTGTTATCGGAATACATGCAATGAACTAAATAAAAGGTTCACTTTTTATTTTTGCCTGCTGGATTTGGGAGCTTTTATCTGTAGACACTCTGACAACTAAAACGCCAATAAACAGCCATTACACCATTGACCTCCTGCGTGGTTTATAACTGACCTCCTGTAGTCACCACAGATATGCACTGGCATAGTTTTCCTCTCACGGTGTGGGATTATTACCTCCATTAAGGGTCGGCTCACTCTACGGCTTTACTCCCTAAATACAGCGGCTCAGATAATCTGATAATCTGGCTTATTTAAAGACTCCTCACATTTCTTGTCACATAAGACCTTTAACTTAGCAAAGTAGATGCTGTACAAGAAATCACAGAAACTGTGACTTTTAAAATGAAAACATGCATGAAAAGGGAATTTATCCCTTTTTGGAAAGTGAGTTATGTCATAAAACCAGCTTGAATATATAGTGAAGGAGTGTTTACCAATGGCCAGAGACAAAAGGTGCTATTCCTACAGCTACAGCTCAAAAGGGACAGACTGCCATTATGGTGTAAGTTGGAAATAGTTTGACGTAGAGGAAGATTCTTCCAGAACAAGTTATTTTGGTGAGTTTAGCAGTTAAATATGCAGGACAGCATGGAAACTGTCACCTTACAGCAAGAGGGTCCTGGGTTTTAATCTCCCACCTGGCTGATCGTGGCTCAAGAGTTGGGAGTTCGCCTTGTAATCGGAAGGTTGCCGGTTCGAGCCCCGGCTTGGACAGTCTCGGTGGTTGTGTCCTTGGGCAAGACACTTCACCCGTTGCCTACTGGTGGTGGTCAGAGGGCCCGGTGGCGCCAGTGTCCGGCAGCCTCGCCTCTGTCAGTGCGCCCCAGGGTGGCTGTGGCTACAATGTAGCTTGCTATCACCAGTGTGTGAATGGGTGGATGACTGGATATGTAAAGCGCTTTGGGGTCCTTAGGGACTAGTAAAGCGCTATATAAATACAGGCCATTTTCCATGTGGCATTTGCATGTTGTCCCTGTGCCTGAGGTTTCTTTCCCCCAGAATACTCAAAGACATGCATGCTAGTTGGTGACTTTGAGTGTGAATGGTTGTCTGTCTCTCTCTGTTGGCTCTGTGATGGACTGGCGACCGATGTAGGGTGTACCCCGCCTCTTGCCCTGTGACAGCTGGGATAGACTCCAGCAACCTTCAATTGGAAGGATGGAGGGAAGGAAGGAAATACTTCCACGTCTGTTAAACATAAGTCAGTTGAACATTGGTGCCAAAAAATGCTGGCTTGGAGCCAGATGTTTTTCACTGTGGTTAAAATATAGTATAGACTGGAGCAGACCAAAAAGCCTAATCGTAATGAGTTATAGTATTCAAAGACGCCCACACATACGCAGCTGCCAGGCTTACAGAGACTGAATCTTTCCCATTTATTAACTATTGGACTTTTCCTTTCATTAGGATGGATTCAAAACATTTCTGGGTGGCAGAGAAAAGAAGGAATAAAACAGCTGGAGTCTAATAGTTTGTTGTTGTTGTTGTTTTTTAAGTAATGTGCCCTTTTTCGCCAGAAATGCCAGCAGCAGAACATAAAAAATAAGCCTATTTTAACAAGATACAAGTGAAACAGAGCATATGCAAGCTAAAAAGTGCTGGGGGGCTTATTAGAACACCTATAATGATCTATGATGCTGCAGAATGGAACATAAATCAGAAGACACATCCCGTTACAGACAATTACAAATTAAGCTGGGTAATGGAGTGTGAGAATAAACTGTGAAAAAATGCATTGGATTTCACCGTGCAGACAGAACTATTGACAACAGCAGTGGAGGGAAATCCTGCTGTGAGCCTGAAATGTTTGCTTCTGAGCCTCCTGCCTTTTCTCTAGATTAAAAAAGAACAGCACTGGATATAAAGGATGGAGTGTGATTACTCAGTTTTTAATAAAATTTGTAAAACATTTGGTGCATTTGTCTTTTCCCTACATAAACTGAATGTTTGTCACATAAGGCGCTTCTTATTTTTATTCATCAGATAGAAACGAGGTACGTCTAGTCTGTTTCTATAGGTGTCAGAGGTGTTTCAGACTCTACACACTTTACTCTTCCACGTACTTCCAGTTGAGATTGTTTTGCATGTGTGTTTCTTTTTTTTTTTACTTGCTTGCAGCCCCATCCTGCTTTTAATGACTTCACTGACAAAATGAGACAGCCGCTAACAATGGTCCCATTTTCTATTCTCCACAATGAGCGGAGGCGATGCATGATGTCATCTAGAAAACAAAATGAAACAGACATCTTTGTACAAAAAAACAGCCTCGGTGCTGTCCCTGGTTAATATGATGGGTTATGTAAGGGTTAAAACATATCACTGGAAGCAAATCTTGGTGAATAAAAGGAGACTAATTAAAACATGTAGATAAAAAAAGGAAGGTTTTTTTTCCCTCTCTCTCTGTCGCTCTCTGGCAGGTTTCCTTCCCAGTGCAGCTGTGTTGTAGGCCATGTGAGGAAGCAGAGAGGGATGAGAAAATACTCTCTGCATTCTGGAGACATCCTAAAGACACAGACGGTGACAGTTTAGTCTTCATTAAGTCTTCTTTCAGCCGGAGGCAATTCTGAGTGAATATCTGCTGCTCAACAATATTGTTTCTCAGCAACCTTTTGCAGCATGCATGCATGCAGCCTGAGGTGCCGAGCTTTTGAATGGGGACTGAAATACAGATGGATGACAGGGTGCATTGAGACTAAGGGAGAGAGATGATGGGTGATGATTTTTTGCAAGGTGAGGAGGATAACAGCAGACACCGACGGTCACCAGACTTCTCCTGACTTTGTCAGCTTGAAAGGACAAGCTGTCATCATTTTTTGTGTCACTGTGCATGCATGTGGAAATGCAGTGGCGTGGAAAAGAGCTGTTATTTCACATTTACATCTAATTGCGCAATTTTAATTCAAGTGGTTTTCGTTCGTGTGTGGTTTTACAAGAGTTGAGCGAGTACAGACAAACCTCCCAAGATGGAACCTTTTGTTGCTTTAACAAACCGTGAAACAGAAACAGGCGTATGAACCTGGGAGGGTTTGGCTATGGAGGACCAAAAGGTCCTGGAAGCAGTAATGAAGCATTCCTTTCATTGTTAAATAGCTATTAATAAGTAAATGTAGCATGCAAATCAATTTGTTAAAATATTAATTAAACCTTAAATTTATAAACAAATTAAGGCGACACTTGATCCCATCACAGCATAAAGCCAAGTCAGTTAAACTTCATGGATGTTAATCTACTCAGCTAGGAAACATAAACCACTGCCAATCCATTCCTTCCTTTGTGGCAGATGAAAGTGACAACAGGTGCAGTGGAGAGGTAACACATAAAACAAACCCCCCACCCCAAAAAAAGGAATGGCAAGGGACCAAGCTGATTAGACATAAGGACATAGGAGTAATTTTGGAAAAAGTGGGTTTTATTTACTCCCCAGAATGCAAAAATATATTACATAAAAGTCAAATAATAATGGAAGGCTCTTAAAATAGACCAAATAACTGCAGGTTAACACAACAAAATCCTAATAAGCTAACTTCATGAACTAAACTAACAGCCAAAGTGAACTAGCACACAAGAGACAATGGAGGCTTAAATACCACCTGAATAAATCAGTCTGACGCACTCAGGGCGCACAAATCTGCATGAAGGGCAAATTTTACACTAAAACTTTGATGTTTTACTGTGTTTTTATTAGAATGTGATGCCATTAGTTATGCTGTCACTGTGATGTTGTGGGGTATCATACTGAAAAAATAAGAGTTTTATTATTATATTATTCAATATGGTTTCTTGAAATTTTTCGAAGGTCAGTTTTGACCTTGGGTGTTAACAGTGAAGGTCAATAAAGTGAGGGAAGATAAAATAAAATATTTAAAATAACATAAAATAAATTACTTAATTCCCCAATTACATTAAAAATCTATTTTTTTCATGATGCCAGCAGAACTCACATGGAGCTCCCAGCAGTGGTTGGATAAGAGAAAGAAATGAACCAAAGATTTCTCTAATTTCTCAAAGCTAACTACAAACAGAACTAATGTCTTTCAACTGTGCCAAATATGAGGATGAGAAAGTGAGGAAATGTGTCCTTTATATATTTGTGTCTCCAGTGTATATGAAACTAAAATAACTCAAATGTGTAAAAGTGTTGGTGCACCTGCTTTATAGTAACACTTAAATAAATGGTTTAGGAGGAGTCAGCCAAATGCCATTCCTCTCTTCTTATCCCTACTGACTGATTTGTCTCTAGTTTTGCTTTTTGCCACTGTTCTCCTCACTCCTGGCATCATGAGATGGCACCTGCACTCCATTAAGGTTGCACAGGTAGTGCAGCTACTCCAGGATGGCACATCCATACGTGCTGTGGCAAGAACCAGTAAGGACTGGTCTGCTCCTTTGAATAAGGAGGAGAACTGCCAGAGGCCTGCAAAATTATCTCTATCGGGGTATTGAAGTGCATGTGTGTGACTCCATGAGCATAGCATCAGGGCCAGTGCTCACAGCCCAGCACCATGCAGCTTGATTGGCATTCACCCAACAAAACCACAGCTGCCAGGTCCACCACTGGCATCCTGCTCTCTTAATGGATGAGAGCAGTTTCAGACCTAAGCACATGTGACACACATGAAAGAGCCCAGAGATGCCTGGTAATTGTTATGCTGCCTGCAACAGCAGGCATTTGCCTCCAATCCTTGGAGAATTTGTTCTAGGTGAGAGAATCCTTGGACGGATGCACAGACCTCTACTTAATCGTCAACAGTAACCTGACTTTTAGGCACTGTTAGGTACCAGGATCAGAACTTGTGCTGGTGCAGTGGGCCCTGGGTTCCTCCTGGTGCAGGGCAATGTGGTTAGAGCACCTAGGCAGTCCTTGGATGACAAAGGCATTTGTCACCTGAATTCAACTTAGACCCTCAGAGACGTTATGAATTGGTGCAATTGAGCTCAGTGACGCTCTGATCCAGTTCTGGGATGTGGGGGCCATAGACACTTACAAGTAGGGATGGGTATCGTTTAGGTTTTATCCGATACCGGTGCCAAATCGGTACTTTTGAAACGGTGCTGGTGCTCAAACGGTGCTCAAACCAGTGCTTAAAGAATGGAGAACACAAAATTGGTCCAAAAACCTCTCATGTTCAGCTGGTTTTTTGTAAAAAGATAACAATGTTAGCCTTTTCTGCAGCTATGGGGCATATATGGTATCACTCTTGGCTGGAAGCAAGGAAGCAGTGGAAGCAGTGCTTAAACAATGGAAAAAACATAAACTTTGTCCAAAAACCTCTCATGTTTAACTGTTTTCCACTTTTTCTTTGGTCATTTTAGCCTTTTTGGCCAGGGTGAAGGGAGTATCTGCCATCAAACAAGAAGACAGCCGCATGTAGCTATGATGATGTTTGCTAGTTCACCTTACATGCATTAATGTAATAACGTGGTTAGCCTACTCAACGTAAATTACACACGAACAACATTAAGCTACTCACGCAGAGAAGAACGGCTGCTGCATCATCATCCTCATCATTTCTGCTACACTGGCAGGGCTAGGGGCCAGGACTCTCCTCTTCGTGTTTTTGGGGGATGTTGCTAACTCCGGTCCGATAACAGGCAACCCACCCGCAGTAGATGTACTCGGTGTGAGGTCTCGCAGCAAGCTATCAAATACGGCGCATTTCTGGGCTTTTAAAAAAAACTCTATGCGTCGCCAGGTGTTTCATCGGATTTGAGGTGTTACCTCCTTTGACAGTATCACAGTATCAGCTTAAAGCACTTGTTGCAGGCTGCTGAGTTTGCATATTTTGCTGTGAAGTACAGCCAGGCTTTTGACCGCTTCGCCTTGGACATTTTTAATCTGTAGCTCTGCTCTAAAAGAACGTACGTACCTGGCCCCGCCTACTATCCTCGGAAACGTAAAATGATTGGCTAGAAGTGTATCACAGCTCAGGGAAAAAAAGCACCGAAATAAAGCACCGAAATGTGCGCTGCTTTTCGGTCTGGTTACTACCGTTTATGTAAGTACCCATCCCTACTTACAAGCACTCAGTTTTTAACTCTTTTGGTGTGATTTTAAATCCAGCCCACAAAGGGTTTCCTCTCACTGCTGTTACATTATGTCAGAGTATCTCAGCAAAGAGTTTCGGTCTAAATGCTTCATTCATCAAGCTCCAATGTGTTTAAATCTTTCCTTCATTTTTTTAAAATATAATTTTATTTCATTTCATTTCTTTGGCTGACTGCCCCAGCAGTAATGTTCCAGTTTGTGAACATGCTCTGAAGAGGCTACTTCAAGTAATTATGAAACAGCTGGCGTTTAGAGACTGCTGATGGTATTACCTAGACAATCAACTGGGATGCTGCCGAGAGGTAGTTTAGTTTAATCCCCACCGGCCAATCCCGTGATAGCATTTCCTCTCACATGACATGCCAGGAAATAGCCCATCAGAGATGTAGTTACACTCTCCTCAGGTCGGTTTTGGAGAATTTCTTGCAGAGCAGGTCCCTCTCCTGAGTGCTGACTCAAACCATTGAGCTGAGACTCATCAAAAAAGAAAATGAGCCATAAAACACCTGAAAGAGAAAATGCCTGAGGAAATGGTAACTGTCTTTCCTGCAAGATTCACATTTATGTTTTGTCTAATTAAAGTCCAAAAGTATAACACAAGACAACTCAACACACCTACAAGATAGCCTTGTTATACGGTTTACACTGCGGTGATTTAGAGCCACATACAGACACATGTATGCCTGTATGTGCAAATGTTGTTGGGGAAGGGAGGGGTAAATGTGTGGATGTATCCTGTAAAGGGTGGGTAGAAGGAGAAGAGAGTGTGGGAGGTCAGAGGGAGGCTGGGGTGGGGTTTTCATTAGCAATGATGCTTTATGCAAATTATCTTTTTTCTCAGAGTCTCCTTCACTTTATCCTTTCTTTTTATTTTACATTTATTTTCCCTTTCTCCCTCTCCTCTTCCTCTTGCTTTTTCTTTCTCTTGTGTCTTTTGAAATGTCCTCTCCCCCCAACTCCTTTGGCTTGCAAGCTCATGGAAAGGCAAAGAATGTATTTTATATTATACTAAACCATGAAGCAGTCTGGAATGAGCTGTTAGGATCTAACGAGCCATTATTGTGAAATATATCACCAAAACAATCAGCTGAGGCAGCGCACCTAAAGCTGGCAGTATGTGGAGACGAGGAAGCTGATTATCACATCTGCCCCACTTGCCTTTTTTCTTCCTCACCTACTTTTCCTTTTCGACTTTCTCCACGCAAGGCTCGATGCACACTGTCTTTTTCCACAGTTTTTCTCTCCTCTTTGAGTCTCGTCTCTAGAGCATTGCAAGTAGTCTTCTCTCCTCTTCAGCTCCTTGTCCTTTTGAGCAAGGAGGTCCAAGAATTCCATGAGTTTTAATACTAACCCTCTGTTTTCCTGTGGATCTACTTGGAGCTGACTCACCTCCTGTGTCTGTCTATCTTCCAGGAGGCTCGTGTGCACCTGTAGAAATTTGCTGGCCTCCTTATAACAGTCTTTATCTCCTTGATGGCAGAGCAGAGGGCATTTCTCAGTGTTTGTACAGCTTTTATGCTGCTTTTTCACTGCTGCCAGTCAGTACTGGTTTGGGCCAAAAAAGGCATGACCAAACTGTACTGGCACAAAAACCTGAAAGATAAAAGCGTGCATGTACTTTTTTTTGCCTAAAAAACATCCAATCCTATCTCAACACTAGATACAGAAACTGGTGTATTCTAAAAACAGAACTCTCCGGAGAGATGCTCAACAAGGAGCAAGAACTCAGATTTGTACATATTTAATTAAAAAAGAGAGAGAAAAACAAACATCCAGCTCTATTAGCTTTTAATTAAGTTTCATTTGAATTTGTTTGAGGTTAAGTTGCAGAAAGTTATTAAAGTTGTGACACCCACATTTATAACTGTGAAATTCAGCATCTTAAAATGAAATGAAGTTCTGAAAACACAACAAGAGAAAACAACGCTGAATAAAGTTTGGCTCATTAAATCTCTTACTGGGCTTCTTCGCTTGAATCTTTTGTCCATGTAAAGTGCATGAAGATTTAAGAGAAGCTGTACTGAGAGGGGCACTCGAGTTGTATTGTGTTGTATAGGTAGAAGCACTCACTGGTCATTTCATTAGGCACACCTGTTCATGATCTTGGAGAACGGCCAGACTGTTTTGAGCTGGCACTTCAAGGCAGCAGTAATTCAAATAACTACGAGATATCCAGGCGATCGTGAATGTCTGGATACGCAGCATTTCAAAGCAGATGGATTACAGCAGCACTGATAGAAGACTGAAAAATGTTGTCTGGTTTGATGAGTCTCAAGCTATTCAGATGGTAGGGTCAAAATCCACCGTGCTATGTATCAGTACTTCAGACTGGTGGTGGCAGTGTAAAGATGTCTTAGAGATTATCTTTGGCACACTTTGGGCCCCTTTAGTTGCTGACTGTGTTCATGCCTTTACGACCACAGTGTGCCCCTTTTTTTATTGGCTCCTTCCAGCATGTTACTGTACTCAAATGGCCTCATAGGTCACCAGATCTTAATCCAACTGAGCACCTTTGGGATGTGGCGAAAAAGGAGATTTGTATCATGGATTAAAACACCTGAAGAATATTTCCAGCACCTTCTTGAAGAATTAAGGCAGTACCGAAGGCAAGAGGAGGTCCTAGACAGCACTAGCAAGGTGTAACTAATGAAGTGGCTGTTGAGTGTATTTCTAATTTGCAATACTTGAGTGTCCGATGTGGTTGGATACATGCACGTAAGTGTGAATGTTATAAGCATTCTTACAGTGCTTCTGTAAAGAATGTGATCAAAGACTTCATATTTGCAGTGCTTTAACTCAATTACTGAAGTCAAAGCATAAAAATAATTTCTTCTCATGTGGAGTCCATAAAACACAAACTAGAACGTAGCCATTCACTGCAGTGAACTGTTCAGAGCCTTTGTTGCCTCTTAACAAATAGAAAATTGTTTTTAGTGTGTAAGTGGAAAACATTATAGCCCGTAGAGCAATTCTTTTATTTGAAAACAACTAGTGTATTAATGCATGTTTGTATTTCACAATGAGTTAAAATGCTTTGTTACTATTTCCAGCTATTTGGTCCCCCATATTCAGCTGGCTGTTAATGGAAAGGTGGCAGCAGAATGCACTGAATCACTGTGCAGCAGCATAACTACGCTTTTGTCTACATGTGTGTGGGTGAGAGTTTACCAGTCTGAACCACAAATATATGTCCAGTGTTTCCTTGGGTAGGTAAAAAGACACACACACCACACACACACACACACACACACACACACACACACACACACACACACACACACACACACACACCACACACACACACACACACACACACACACACACACACACACACACACACACACAAAAAAAAGACTGTATGGCTCTGCACACATCAATGTGCAGGCTGATAAGTGTATATAGAATTTTTAAAAAGTTTTGAACTGGTCAGGTGCTGGAAGCAGGAGTGAGAGGAGTCTGTGGTCTTCCATCAGACTTCTCAGGGTTGACCGGTCATGCCACTCAGAGGGAAAGATGGACTGTCACTTTTCACGGAGGAGAGATCTCAGTGTGGGTAAGAGGGGTCACTGCCTGGAAGTGAAAAAGCACCAAAGGTTAAAACAGGACTGTGTCTCTTTTGTTCTGACTTGACTGCATCCACCAGTGAAATGCTCTTTAGGAAGAAAGAAAAGGGCTTTGTTCCTGCTTGGCAGCTGCATGTGTGCTTGAAAACCTTGACACTGTCACAGGCTTCCTTTCTGGCTGACTCTAAACTCGATATATTAAAGCCACTATACAGACAAATTTCTCTGCCGTGTTATTTCCAGCAGCGGTGCTACCCGTCTGACTCGTCTTAGGCTCATGGGATCCATAGGAGAGTCTGCTGGGCTTCCTCGGAGATGACTGCTTTTCCCTAAATAATTTAGTGCAACCACAGAAAGCTCAGAGAAGTGAAGGACAGAGGCACTTAGCAAGCAAAAGTGGAGGTACTGTATCTGCCAGCTATGTGAACCTACTGACCTTCTGTCTTTCCCTGCAGCTCTGTGTGGTTATTGGAAGTGCAAGGTATGTGTGTACAAGGATAAATAAGCGACACTGTAAATTGCAGGTATTACATAAAGGGCCAGCAGCTCTCAGGTGAAATATACTTTGGTTACTCAAATAACTTCATATCTTTATGTAGAGCAGAGCACTGAGAGGGCAAAAACACTCTAATCAGGAGGATAATAAATGAGATTTCAGTTTACTCATTTTGGGTTTAGCACAGAAACATTTTGCTCGGAATAAATTGCAGCAAATCAAGGTCTCTTCCTTATTTGACTTATGCCATCTGATGATTAAGCACTGCAAATGTACATGCAAGAAATGTGAGTGAAGGTGAGCTGCAGTCGGGGTGCATCTATCGGACTCTCTGTAGTCAGGATGAGAGCGTAAAAGGAGGAGGATGATCAAAGGAAACAGAATCAAGTTGGAAGATGAAAAAAAAATACTTTGGACTTAAAAGGAAGATTGAGCTAAGGTTCTGCAGTAGTTGAGATATTCTCCAGTTCTAAGTATGTTTGTGAGTGTTTATGGAGTGTCTTTTATGTGCGTTTGGATATGCCGTGCCTTTTAATTTGGTTAAGAGAGCATTTCAGCCTTTGGCTAAAAATACCAGCCTAACAGTTCGCAATTAATCTAATTTGTGGTAATTGTGCTCGCAAGGCTCGATGCACAAAAGCGAAGAGCGAGCACAGAAACAGAGCCAGGAAACGGAGCAGGAAACAAAGACAAACTAGCAGCACTGAGAGCAGGGGAATTAACAATCGGCTGCTGTTGCAGGATGTATACGGCTGCGGAGTAATATGAATTATGTTTACAATAAAAACCTACTCATTAACCTTGCTGAAGTATGTACAGTGTTTGTGGAAAACAAGAAATGTGACAATTTATTACAACCTGGGGTGCCTGCATTGATTGTATCACAAAGCCAAATGGACTCTGGAGTTGCATGTTGATTTATTTGCCATTCAGATTGCAGCTTAATGGACTGTTTGACATTTTGGGAATTACTGTTATTTGCCTTCTTGGTAAGAGACGGCTGTAAAGACAGGATCACTTTCATTGCTGGTAAATGTGGAGCTACAGGCAGCAGCTAGCTAGCTTAGCATGAGGACTGGGAACAGAAGCAATGAGAAAAGAGTCCTGGAAGTTCCTGGTGGAAGTAAAACAGTAAAATGAGATTTGAATTTTTTAAAAATGAATTAAGAAATCAAACATGTTATTTTGACAGCCTTAGAGGTGCTGAGAAAGACTTCGGACAGAGACCTGTCCCTATCGTACTCTTGCTAAAACTTACATGAGTCACATTTGTAAACCTCTCTTCAAGAACATTTTCTTTTAATTTTTTTTGTTTTGGCATGAGCTATGTATATTTAGATGAGAGGGTATAGTGTTATAGTATAGGGTGGTGTTAAGTTATAAGCTAATACACCCTTGATATTTTCTTTCAACCTTAAAGTACCTTAATCACTTCACTTTCCTGGACTGTGTCTGTGTAATTCCAGTTTTGAAATTCAGTCCACATTCTTGCTTGTCTGATTTTGTGCTGGACAGAATATTAATGGATGTTTCAATAATTATTACAAAAAAATTTCCTGTCTTTGCTTTTTAAGTTTGATTCAAGCATCGGAAGAATGAAGAAATATTATAAGCTGCTACTTATATACTTAAATAAAAAAGCAGAGAAGGAACTGCAGGCGTTAACTGTGTGTCTCCAAACCTCTAAATGCCCCAAAGCTAACTTTCTCTCCTTCGCTTCTGCCTTTATATCCATTAGAACTGGTGTCAGTCTCAACAACATACCACCTTTGACATTAGTACCAAGAGAAAAACTAGCTCCACTTCTCCCCATCCACCCTCCCACCGCCTAATCCCACAACAATAAAGAAAATCACACTAATGCACCGAGAAGCTGGAGGTCTGGTGCAGCCTATGACAGCTGAGGTGTAGGGGGTGTTCAGCCAGTATTTGCATGCTAATAGCGTTCGTGGGCATGATGGGAAAAAGGCTGGGGCGGGGGGGTGGTTGTGCCGGTGTCGCCGGTTGAAGAGCTTTTTGGAGGGCTGTGGTGGACACGGTGCAGCAGATCCAACCCTGTGATGCGGAAAACCATCTGCTGGTCCTCATCTGGTCCAGTCAGCAGGTCCATTTACACACTGCTTAATCAGATGTGTCTGTTTGATGCTCCTCCTCCTCCTCTCCTCTAGCACACACACACCAAGGTTTCTTTTCAAACCCAAATTAGCCGGTCTTATTTCCTCCTGCTGAGCTGCTGGTATCATGCACCTGGTTTTGGTCGACATCAAATATTTTATCTGATGATGCTGCTTGTCTGTTTCTGCTGTACAAGGTTCAGCTGCCGCTATTGTTTGCAGACATCTCTGTGTGTTTTAAGCTGAAATATTCGAAGAATATATGCGTTTTAATGTGAACTCACAAAACACCTCGGCCTTAAGTAGCATGCAGGATTCAAGGCTACAATAAAAGCAGCCTTTATTTCTCTTCCTCACTCTAACTTTGTGGTGTAGGTGTAATGTCCTCTATTTAGATGAAATTCAAAGGTTGGTGTGGGTGTACTGTAACTTAGCTATCCAGTAGAAAAATAAGAAAGAGCCCAGAAATAGCCTCACAGAGCCTTGATTGAAGCATACCAGTAATGACACCAATCACCTGTGAAACCACCAATTATGGTGTGGTAGGAAGAACCATAAACTCTGTGACATTTCAGAGCCTCTCACCAAGGAACTTTTTTTTTTTAAACACAGAAGAAGTTTGAAAGTTTTAATGTTGCTTTTTGTACTTCAGTTCAAGGATTATGTGCTTTTGAGGATAACATTTTCCTTCAAGATCTCTACTCACGTTAATGGAGCCACAAAGCTCGTCCTCGGGTGCCATAACGGCCAAAATCTCATAATGCAATCATTCCCCTGAAACCAATGTTTTTTATGGTTGACAGGCTGCGGGCGTTTAGATTTAGAAAGCTTACGTCCCATATTTTTTCAGTCCTATCTGCTGGAAGCAGTCTGGGTCCGGCGCTGGCCTAGTTCAATCACTATTTCAGGCAACCCTTTAGAAAATATTAAACAGAGGAGAACAATACAATGTTTGAGTGGCGGCATTATGAAATGCTTTCACAGATGGGGGCCACATCTGTCCAAAGTGTTGTGAAGCAGCATCAATCGAGTGATAAGAATCAGCTCATGACTGGTTCACAAAGAGAGGTGCTGCAGTTTGGGGATGTTCAATTCTCTGAATGTTGCAGCTGTAACTCCATCATGAGGATGTGTACCTTACATGATTGGAAACATCGGCGTGCGCTGTCATCAGGGTTTACATGATTGCAAACCCTCCCCCGTACACTCAGGGTGCCTGCTGTTGATGAAATCCTCAAGCCGTTTGCTTTGTTTTCAGCACCATTTGGGCTTGAAAATAACAAAATGATTCTCTTTTCCCATTTAATATTATAATAAAATGTTCAGTACATAAAGTAATAACACAAAAAACATGTCTCTTTGACTTGAAACTCAAATTACACTACAACAGAGAACTAAAACATTAACCTTGTTCTCACGCAAACCCCAAAACTAAATAAATCTGCCTGCTCCTAATAACTGTAGTTCATGCTTCAATCGCCCACGAATGAAATAAATTACAAGGCAAAAAAATATTTAAGGTGCCCGAATTGACTTGCCTGGCTTTCAGGTTTGAAAGCCAGAACAGGCTTCTCCAACATCCTCTGTCTCTTTGATGTGATTAAGATGGATTCAAACATTTCTTCAGCGCACAAAAACCCACACTGGCTCTGTTAATGGCCACCATCCAGGGCCTTAAACCCATCAGCAGTGGTTATATAGGGTGAATGTAAAATAGTTTATTTCATTCATCTTAATGACTGGTTTTATGTATTTATTTATTTTATCAGTGAAGTATCCTCTCTCTGGGAAGGGAAGGTAGAGTCTTATAATTTAAACAAGAAGAAGTGTTTTCGAATTTTATGTGCAAAACAATAAATCATCCATTGCTGTGCAGCCCCAGACTAATCCATCAATGCAGACTATTTTACTACAACAAAGACAACTAATCACATTAAAACATGTCAGTGTGAGTCATTCTGCTATGACAAAGAAACCCCACGAGTTTTTCAAAAGGAATATTGGACGGTGAATCACCAGCTTTAAGCAACACAAAAGAGAACACTTTCAAAAACAGCCCTGTCTATCGACACCAAAGCTTAAAGCTGCTGTCTGCGGTTAGCAGAAGGAAAAGTCGTGCTCTGTGTCTAAAAAGTGCCTGAAATCCATTTCAAAGACAAGGGCAGATGCTGACGAAAAATGTAATGAATATTTCAAAGGCAGGGAATGCAGAGCTGCACTCCAGGTGACACTCGTGTTTATAGAGCTTATCAGACACCCATCACCCACAGAGCACGGCTCGGGCAAAGCCATGTGTCCGACTGATTATTAGCAGGGTGCTGGTGGGTTTTCCCATTACGTGCATGCCAATTGCATCAGGCCAGTGATAGGGACAGAATGTTGAAGCATAAATGGTCCCTTTGAGTGCCGCTGTTGAAGTTTAGCTCTGAATATGTAGCTATAGGGGGAGAAGGTATACTTCAAATATGGTGCTGGTTGTCTGTGAGGAACTGATATGGATTTCTAGGATGTGCGCTGTCAAATTGTAAATAATGGTAACACTTTAACTTCCAGATTTTAGTCATAAACGTTCCCATAAGCAGTTTTAGGTTTTGAAAAGTATCTCACTGTACTCTGTCTGACAGGTGGATGATGTTTGCTTTTTTAACCTGTCTGCCTGCCCATGATTAATGCACATGAATCTAAAACTCTGAAGTTTTAAATTTACTTCAGCTATACGCTGTGCAGCACGACCTGCATCCCTATGACTAACCTGAGGGCATTGCTACTTCGAGTGATGGGTGGGTGCTGATTTGTCTCATTCAGCATGCTGTACTCCAAGGAGTCAGCTGTTCAGTTTTCCTGTTAATTGTGTGGATGCCCTCAATGGGCATCCACACTATTGAGTTCCTGTTTCTCTTTATTCTTTATTATTCCGGGTGTTTCCGTACACTTTTCGCCGTGGATCTACTTCCACAATTTTTGTGCTATTTTCACCGTTCAAACTCTAAACTGTTCTGCTCTTTCTGCTAATGCCGGCTATGACTTTTGGTGTTTATTACTATTATACTTTTTAAAATATTACACTTTTTTCCTTTAATTTGTCCCATTGAAATGAATGGGAAACTTCCACAATTCTGCTAAAACTTTCTTGTCTTTGAAACTTAACTACTGCCTCATACTTTCACCTAGAAACTCCATTCAAACTTTAAAATGTTCTCAAATGATTTGGCTATTCCTGTATGATTCAGCTTTTTCAGATCTTCTACCGTTTTAATCTTATCCCTCTTTGAGTTTTCAGTTGCAAAATTTTGATTTTTCAGAAAATACATGCGTTGCTATGGTTGCTATGCAATTAACTCAGAGGGGACAGTGAAACTGTTTGAATTTTCTCTTCATGTCCAAACAACTTCTTGCTACTCGCTCAATTTCCACTCAAGCCCCACAAATTATACATCAAAACGTAGGTATTTTTGCTGGCTTTCAGAAAATGTCCCTATCATTGTTGTGGGACTCATAGATATTTTGCAAATCTCCTCAGAGTAACACAAAGTCAGAAAACTCTCCATATAAACTCAATGGAGAGTTTGTTCAAAATCACCGCTGGATTTCTCTAATGAGAGGCATTTTCAAATTGTCATATCTCCTTAACGAAGCAAAGTTAAGACATGAGGCTTGTCTCCGTATATGTTCAGACACTCCTGACGCTCACAATTCAAGAATTTCTTTCTCACCTATTACCGTTCTGAAATGAGTTGGACTTGTTTGAGGGTAGGAAATTTGTCCCTCGCTCAGATTTCATCAGATTTCAAACACTGGAAATGAGGCACTTTTTTCTCTCGTCATATCTTTTTGATGGATTTCCACAGAGCCCTGAAAATTTCCATAACTGTTCACCAAAGCCTGCTGTTTCTTACGGTGAAAGAATGATTTTGATGCTCCATATAGATTTAGAGTTACCAAAGGTTGTTTGAGCGCAAGTCAAGGCAGTTTTTGCTTCGCCTCTACTCAGTTACAGTGTATTACAAGTCATATATCTTTAATAATTTATGTTTTATCTCTGAATTATGAAGACCTGAAGATTCCCCCATCTCTTCTGAATAAAACGATGCCTGAATGACCGTTCTAGCCTCTACGGTTAGGAAATTATGGCCATTTGTTCGAGTGGAATCCTGAATGTCAGAAATACACTGAAGAAAACTCACACCTCTCTCTGTGTCTGTGTCTGTGTGTGTAAGGGCTGACTACAGCAGGTGCAGCTAATTTAACTGACCTACATATACCAAGCCCAGACTCTCCACAGCTCCTGTTCCCTTTACTGTCTGTGTATGTGTGTCTGTGTATCAATATTTCTCCTATGTTTAAGTATTACTCCTCAATCATAGTATTTCTGCTAAAACAAAGTACTTCTGCTACATCTCAGTACTTCTGCTAAATCATAGTATTTTTGCTAAATCATAGTATTTTTGCAGAATCATGGTATTTGTGCAAAATCATGGTTTTGAGGCCAAATCATAATATTTCTGTTATTTTATAATATATGTGCTGAATATATTATATGTGCCAAATCATAGTATTTATCCCAAATTATAGTATTTATGCCAAATTACAGTATTTCTGTTAAAAAGCAGAAATAGTCCTTTTTAGCAGGAATTTCTGCCAAAAGACAGTATTTATGTTAAAACATAGTATTTCTGCTAAATCAGAGTATTCCTGCCAAATCATAGTATTTGTACTGAAACATAGTACTTCTGCCCAATCATAGTATTTGTACTGAATGATAGTACTTGTGCCAAATCATAGTATTTGTTCCAAAGCATTGTATTTGTATGGAGTCATAGTATTCCTTCTAAATCATAGTATTTCAATTAAATCTCAGTAGTTTTGTTAAAATGCAGTATTATTGCCAAATCATAGTATTTGTACCCAATCATAGTATTTTTGCCAAATCGTGGTATTTGTGCCCAATTAATAATTCTGATATGTTATAGTATTACTACTAAGTCGTAGAATATCTGTTATGTTATAGTGTATCTGCGAAATATAGTATGTGTGCCAAATCATAGTATTTATACCAAATTACAGTATCTGTGCTAAAACATAGTATTTCTGCCATATTGTGGTATTTGTGCAAGAACATTGAACTGTTATGTTATAGTATTACTACTAAGTCATAGTATTTCTGCGTTGTTATAGTATTTGTGCTAAAACGTAGTATCTCTGCCAAGTCATAGAATTACTGCAATTTCATAGTTTTTTTTAGGAAATCTGTTATGTTATAGTATTACTATTAAGTCATAGTATTTGTGCCAAATCATAGTATTTGTGCCAAAGCATCGTATTTGTATGGAGTCATAGTATTTCAATCAAATCTCAGTAGTTGTTGTTAAAACGCAGTATTATTGCCAAATCATAGTATTTGTACCCAATCTTAGTATTTCTGCTAAATCATAGCATTTGTTCCAAATCATGGTATTTGTGCAAAAACATAGTATGTCTGCAAAACCATAGTATATCTCTTATGTTATAGTATTACTACTAAGGCATAGTATTTCTGCCAAATCATAGTATTTGTACTAAATCATAGTACTTGTGCCAAATCATAGTATTTGTTGCACATCATAGTATTGGAACCAAAACATAGTATTTGTCCCAAAGCATCGTATTTGTATGGAGTAATAGTATTTCTTCTAAATCATAGTATTTCAATCAAATCTCAGTAGTTGTGTTAAAATGCAGTATTATTGCCAAATCATAGTATTTGTACCCAATCATAGTATTTTTGCCAAATCGTGGTATTTGTGCCCAATTAATAATTCTGTTATGTTATAGTATTACTACTAAGTCGTAGAATATCTGTTATGTTATAGTGTATCTGCGAAATATAGTATGTGTGCCAAATCATAGTATTTATACCAAATCACAGTATTTGTGCTAAAACATAGTATTTCTGCCATATTGTGGTATTTGTGCAAGAACATTGAACTGTTATGTTATAGTATTACTACTAAGTCATAGTATTTCTGCGTTGTTATAGTATTTGTGCTAAAACGTAGTATCTCTGCCAAGTCATAGAATTACTGCAATTTCATAGTTTTTTTTAGGAAATCTGTTATGTTATAGTATTACTACTAAGTCATAGTATTTCTGCCAAATCATAGTATTTGTGCCAAAGCATCGTATTTGTATGGAGTCATAGTATTTCTTCTAAATCATAGTATTTCAATCAAATCTCAGTAGTTGTTGTTAAAACGCAGTATTATTGCCAAATCATAGTATTTGAACCCAATCATAGTATTTCTGCTAAATCACAGCATTTGTGCCAAATCATGGTATTTGTGCAAAAACATAGTATGTCTGCAAAACCATAGTATATCTCTTATGTTATAGTATTACTACTAAGGCATAGTATTTATGCCAAATCATAGTATTTATGCCAAATTACAGTATTTCTGCTAAAACGCAGAAATACTACCTTTTAGCAGGAATTTCTACCAAAAGATAGTACGTCTGCTAAATCAGAGTATTTCTGCCAAATCATAGTATTTGTACTAAATCATAGTACTTGTGCCAAATCATAGTATTTGTACCCAATCATAGTATTTTTGCCATGTCATCATATTTGTGCTGAATCATGGCATTTTTGCCAAATCGTGGTATTTGTGCCCAATTAATAATTCTGTTATGTTATAGTATTACTACTAAGTCGTAGAATATCTGTTATGTTATAGTGTATCTGCGAAATATAGTATGTGTGCCAAATCATAGTATTTATACCAAATCACAGTATTTGTGCTAAAACATAGTATTTCTGCCATATTGTGGTATTTGTGCAAGAACATTGAACTGTTATGTTATAGTATTACTACTAAGTCATAGTATTTCTGCGTTGTTATAGTATTTGTGCTAAAACGTAGTATCTCTGCCAAGTCATAGAATTACTGCAATTTCATAGTTTTTTTAGGAAATCTGTTATGTTATAGTATTACTACTCAGTCATAGTATTTCTGCCAAATCATAGTATTTGTTTGAATTTGAATACTGCATTATCACTGTATTATGTAGTGGCTAAGTAGGGGCTGTTTACTAAGTGCATCAGTGTAAATAGGTCATCTCTTGTGTTGGACTGCCCTCTTGTGGCGCCTTTTGGGTAGTGCCTTAGTAAACGGGAACCCTGTAAAAAGTGGTATCAGACTGATTTGTAGTGGAGGAATTTGTTGCCAGTTTTCTTAATCTTTAATCTGTATGCATGTTGTAATGCATACCCTGTTCTTAATCATAGAAACCACACCATATCACCTCTCCACATCCTCCTACTGTATGCCATACCTCCCTGTACCATCCATCTGACCGCAATAAACTCCACCTGTGGTAATCTAATCCCTGGATGTCAGCCTCTCCTTCTGACCGAGGATAGTTACTATTGCAGCACCACCCAGCATTAAACTGACGTACACCATTCTGTACAATAGTATTTGTGCTAAAAAGTAGTATTTCTGCCAAATCATAGTATTACTGCTATTTCATACTATTTAAGCGAAATTACAGTGTTTCTGCAAAAACACTGCATTTCTGCTAAATCATAGTATTTCTGTAAACTTATAGTACTTGTACTCAATTATAGTATTTGTGACAAAGTGTAGTATTTGTTCCAAAACATAGTATTACTGGTAAATCATAGTATTTGAGCCAAATCATAGTATTTGTGCTAAAACATAGTATTTCTTCCAAATCATAGTATTTGAGCCAAATCATAGTATTTGTGCTAAAACATAGTATTTCTTCCAAATCATAGTATAACTGCACAATAAAGGTTCTTGAGCCACATCAGTGTTTGTGCCAAATCTTAGTATTTCTTCTAAATCCTAGTAATTCTGCTCAATGATAGAATTTCTGCTATGCTGTAGTACTTTTTTCCTAGATTGTAGTACTTCTGCTAAGTCAAAGTATTTCATGTAAATCATAGTATTTCTACCAAGTCCCAGTGTTTCTACTAAATCATAAATAATGTTTTAGCACAAATTGTAGGATTTGGCAGAATATTCTGTGTTCCAGCACAAATGCTATGATTTGGCAGGAAAAAAAATATTATTTAGTTTAAATACTAAGTTTTAGCAGAAATACTATGTTTAAACTTTAAAATATTCTGCTATTTCTGCTGATGTTTGTTATGACTTTTGACCATTGAAATGAATGGAACACATTATCAATGGCCTCACTGATTTTGCATGCTGGACTGAGTTGTGTTTTAGCTCAGTGAGATAAGCGTCCGTTCTCAGACTGGGAGGCCTGGGTTCAAATCCCGCTTATGGCAACATTTCTTTCAGTCAACAGTTAAACTTTGTTAACTCTTTTCAACACAAATTTAAGCTTTTTCACCCCTTTTCAACACAATTTTCGTTTTTTTCACCACTTTTCAGCACAAATACCAGCTTTTTCAGCTGTTTTCAGCAAAAACCTCTTTTCAGCACAAATTCTGCTCATTCAACTCTTTTCAGCAAGATTTTCAGTTTTTTCTGCTGTTTTCAGAAAAAAACTCTTTTCAGCAAAATTCTTCTGATTGAACTCTTTTCAGAAGAAATTCTGCTGATTGAACTCTTTTCAGCAAAATTTTCAGAGTTTTCACCTCTTTTCTGCCCAAATTCTGCTTATTCACCTCTTCTGAAACATTTTCAGCCTTTCCACCTCTTATCAGCACAATTCTCAGCAGCTTCTGCTCATTTCAGCACAATTGTCAATCTCTCCACCTCTTCTTTGTGAGAATGACTTTGGCTCAGTGAGCTAAATAGCTGCCCTTAGACCAGGAGGGCCAGGTTTGAATCCTGCTCAGGGCAACCTTTTTTTTTTCAACTTTTTCAGCTTTTTTCTGCAGACATCTTCAGCGTTAAGGCATCCACACAGCATTTTCGCAGGAAATGCAAATTTTTCTAGTTGCATTTTGCTTTAAGGAGACAAAATTAGCAACCTTTTTATTATCACATTGAGCTGCAGTTGTGGTCAAAGGTTTACGTTCTTTGCTCTCATGGAGTCCACGAATTTCGTGGTAAATTTGAGCTGTTAATGATTTCTTTGAACTGTTGCCAAGATGATCAACAATCAATTTAAATGACTTTTAAAAACCAAAAACTGGGTGAGCATGTTTTAAATTATTTTGGAATTTCCACACAAGTCAAATGATTACATACAAGCTCAAAACTATACATACCTCCACTAATATTTGTTTAAATATCTCCTGGCAAAATGCAACTCGACCATATGCTCTTGAAAGCCATCAACAAGCTTCTGGAACAACTCTGGCTGGATTTTTGACCTCTCTTATTGGCAGAATTTGTAGAGTTCATTTAAATTCATTTGCTTGTTGGCAGAAGTAGGCTTGAGGTCGGTGCTTTGGGAAATCTATTCCAGAAGCTTAATTGGCTCTTTCTAAACAACTGCAGGATCATCATTTTAAACTAGTGCACATACAGTAGGTACAAGCTATTTAGATGTGTCACCACTTTCCCAGAGTACTCAGATGCAAGGAAATTGGTCAAAATATTCAGGACAAACCCAGGGATCACCAAGCCTGCCAAGAAGTGAAAACTGCTGGAGGACCAGTGCCACTGTCCACAGAGAGGCAAACTTGTATATCACCATTGACAGAGATGGTCCCACCAAGAAAGAAGACCCTGCTCCAGAATTGACACTGTACCAGCTGCCAAGCATAGTGGTAATAGCATCATGCTCTGGGGCTGTTTTGCTGCCAGTGCTACTGGTACATTGCACAAAATAAGTGGAATAATGAAGGAAGAGGACTACCTCCAAATTCTTGAAATTTGAACAGTTATCTAAACACAGATCAAAACGGGCTTTTTGGACGGATAAAGTGCGCTAACAGCAAGCTTCTGGACCGGCCGTCCCAAAGCTACAACCGCAACCCAACTGAAACTTTATGAAATATCCTTAAAATCCTGGTCCATGCCAGGAAACTAAACAATTTCAATGAACTCTACTAATTCTGCCAACAATAATATCCAGCCAGAATTTTTCCAGAAGCTTGTTGATGTCCACTTGAGGTCCAACTTGCTATGGGACATTCAGCTGATTATAAGTGGGGATGTGTGTATGCAATTAAGCCTGTGCACATACTTTTGACCCAGTGGATTAGAGAACCCCCCCCCCCAAAAAAGAAACTTGTACACTCAATTCTTGCTTTTTAAAGTCATTAAACATGTATGATGTTCAATCATTCAACCCTGGAAAAAGAATAGTTCAAAGAAAATACCAGACCTTTTATCCCTTTGGCAGTTCTTTGGATTTTGTGTTTATTTGAAATACAAATATGTGATTTAGAGACATGGAGTTCTCATTTAAGTAAATATAATGTAATATAGGAGATTATAAACAGAGGTATCTGGGAGTGATGCTTCTAATTTGCTTGCAGTTACACACACAAAAAGGTTAGCATCTATTTTAAAGAAACATTTTTAATAAGTTTCTGAGGATTCCCCATGAGAGCAGATGTATTTGATGTATTTCTAAAATCCTTCTCCTACTACTCAGGTGTGTCCCTGCTGGTACTTCATGTTTTCATTTTGTAACTTGAAACCTCTTTTAAGTATGGGGGATCTGCTTGTTTTGTTTTGCCCCATGTAGAGGAAATTGAGTTGTATGAAATTAAAAGGACGTCTCCTTAGGAAGGTAATGTGGTTGTGCAAACATCAGAATGGAAAGAGTGAAACTGACATCCCTCTACAGCTTGTGTGACTCAAGCTGTGCCAACCTGGCCTGTGAAGCAGTCCTTGAACAAGGGCATATTTTCATTTGGTGTGTGACTTGGTGTGTGACTTTGTGTGTGTGTGTGTGTGTGTGTGTGTGTACGTGTGTGTGTGTTAGCATGCTGTCACTGCTCAATGGTTCCTGCCAATCGAATGACTTTGCTGTGAGGGATTAACAGTAACAGTGATCTCTTCATGCAATCGCTCTGTACCATTTGAAAAAAACGGGAACTATTTCATAACGCCGTAAAAATGTGTGTGCGTCTGCACAGACCGGAGCGCGCGCGCGCACACACACACACACACACACACACACACTCGTATGCACACATGAAGTCCATCCTACGACTTTACATGTGCTTGCATCATCATCATCCCGCTAATTGAGCTTCCACATCTCCTGCCTGTTGCTGTACTCCCTCCACAAATTCTCTCTCAGGTTTTCCTCTTCTTCTCCCACTCTATGTCATCTGCTCTCCAGCATTCAATTCCACTCCTCTCCTCTTCATCTTTGGGCAGAATAGTGGATGTACATTTATATAAACTGATTAGCATTTCATCCAAGCCTTGGTTTTCTCTCTCTGTACAAAGGATCGATAGACACAATGCAAGGGGGAAAAGAAGCGTGGAGAAATCAATCTCAGTTTGCAGTCAAGGTGAGAAAGAAGCTTGCATGGTCTCTCATAAAATCTGCTGCTAGACGAAGTGTGGAGAAGACTGTCTGCGACAGAAGCCCAGAGGAAACCGGGAGGGGGTCTCTGTCTCCATCGAACAAGCTCAGTGTTTTCTGTCTTACATAAAGCTGAAGCAAAGAATGTGTCCAATCTTAAATCTTCCACTACAACCTACTCCCGATGTTTTTCCTGCCCCTTTAAAATGTTTAAAATGTGCAGCACAAAGTAATTAAAGCTTTCAAAGGCAGTAAGATACATACCTCAACACAGTTTAGATCAGACATCCACAGCTGAAATAGTGACTCAGTTCGAGTGTATCTCTCACTTTACTTTACTTTGTTTTTTTCTTGTTACCCACTCCAGCTCTGGAGAGCATTAGTCATCATCAGTGTGTCGTGTGGAGGACGTTTGAGTGCATTTTCTTTTTACAGAGGGTGTTCGCGCTGTCCACAATAGATGAACCAGGAGAGAGGGAAAAAAGGTGAGTTTCATTAAGATTTATTCATATGAAAATAATAATATAACAAGAATAAGAACAAAATGCATTTTTCTTCGACTGCATTATAAGGGACTGTGCTCAGTGTAATGTCCAGGGCTGTCCCTGAATAAAAACACCTTGTTTTAATAACTATTACAGGGTTTCTTTGTTCTTTGATAGCATGTTTTTAATTGGAGTTTGACATGAGGGAATCCTGCAAGTGAATGCAGTCATGCAAAATGATTTTTTTCTTCTTCTTCTTCATCTTTTTTTTTTAAACATCTAGTGCTTATAACATTGCAGCCATAAATATTTGTGATAACTGTGGTGATTTTTGCTGATAGCTCTCTGGAAAATAATGTTTTTAAACATTAAAATAAAAGACGCCGCCCAGCTTCATTTTACTATCTGACTAATAAGCTACTCGTTTCTTATGCCAATCACAACATCACAACAGGTATTCAGGCATCCTATCTCACACTCTAATATCTTTTAAGATGTAACCTACTACTCTAAAATGAATGACCTCCCCAGACCCCCCTTTTGGTCATCACGAAAAAGGCATTTCATTCTCAAAAGTCCCCAAACTAGTTAACAATGTAGGTTTATTATTATTATTGTTATTATTATTATGAGATTATAAATTAGATATGTTCCCTCAGCGATATTTGTCTCACTTGTGTCTACTGTGACAACTTCCCTCCCTGTCACTGCAGCTGTACCGGAGAGGCGTCCGTGCTATTCAATTTCTCGGCTGCTAATAGAGGTCAGTGCAAGTCATGTTTTGCTTAACGGGACTGTCGTTCAGTTCAGCTTGACCAGAAAAGGTGGTCAGAAAAATTTTCTGTAAAGTCTTGAGACATTTTTTAGAAGGTATAAGAGTATCCTTGGTCCTCACTGGCAGGTTCAGTATAGGAATGTGCTTCTCTGTAATTCTTGATTGTCAAACACTGACCTACCTACCCTACTGCCCGTGATGGTGTCAGTAAAGTGCAGACAAACTGTGGGCCACAAATCTTTTTAATAATGCGATAAAAGCAGGTGCGCCTGCTCTGAGCAGCTCAGAGCTGAGTAATTAAGGAGTTAAAAGGCCGGTGTGCTTTAGGCCCACGAGAGGTAGCTGGCCTTGTGGTTATTACGCTGAAGAGTCAGAATTACTAATATGTGTGGGTGGAGTCACTGACCGGAGAACAAGGGACGGCATGCTTATCTGCCACTCGAATGCTGAATTGCAGCGAAGTCTGACAGACTGACTGACTGGAGAACACAATAATTACCTAACTGCTCATTATCATCATGAAACATACTCATACCACCTTGGTTCATACATAATTTAGCTCCAGTAATATATACCTAAAGAGAAGTGTCACAAAAAAAGTGTCCCCCTTTTCTTGTTTTCCTATTTCCTCTGATGTGCACCTACTCTAGATTCTTTTTTGTATTTTTGATTTTTCTCCACACGACCATGAGGAGGTCTTTTTGGTAAACTGTGCATGTTCTTGATATTCTTGTGCTTCTGTCTTTATTGTAATAAGTTCAGCAAATTCAATCCGTGCAGAGGATGCGGGCAGAGGAGAGGCTGTTTCAGATTGTAGGTGCGCTGTCCTCAGCCACCTGCAGGAAAACAAATTGATCCCAAAACAACCGGGCGAAGCCCTGCTGAAGCGTTAGGGAGGGGTTTGTTTCCTACTGGTCCATATGTCATAAATCCTTGAGAGTTATTCTCAATAATAAGCTTCTGCTCCGTAGATGTTCCTTATAGATCAATTCCACCTTGATGCCATGTCAGTTACACAGTTGTTTCAATCTTTTCGATGATTTCTATCATAGACTTGGAGGGAGAGAGCAGAGAACAGTCATCCTGATCCCAGAGGCTCCCAGGGCTGGAGTTTCCATCTGTGCTCAACTCGTCATCCTCCTCCTCCTCCTCCTCGCTCTCCTCCTCACAGGACTCCAAATAGTGGAGACCGAGGGCGTTGATGCCGGAGTCCTCGGAGCTTGACGGAGAAGAACAGTGGTCCATTTTGGGACCTTTTACCTTATCCAGTGGGGAGGGGTGTTTGTGTTCACCGTATACCTGCTGCACTGGCTGCACAGGTGCGTTTTGAGTTGACGGTGTCGGTTTGGGCGGTTGCTGAGCCTGGCTGGGATTTTCGGGAACCGTAGGTGTAGCTGGAGCAGGTGGTGGGGGGGTAGGAGGACGAGGCGGCTCTGGCAAAGGAGGCGGGGGACGCTGCACGTAGCACATCTTCCCATTGATACGTTTGACGATGTAGTCGTCCACAAACAGGTCCGCGATCACGCAGTACTTCGGGGACTCCAGGTGAGGCGGGGACTTGAAGCAAGGGGCGAGTTTCAGGAAGCGCTCGGCCAGAGAGACGGACAGGTCGATGGTGCTGCTGTACTCTGAGCCAACAGGCGGCACGGTCGTGCTGGGCAGCTGGCACACATTGGTCATGGGCTGGTACACGTACTTGCCTAAAGAAAAACAAAACAAAACAAAACATGCAGTTACATTCATTTGTATTTTAACAATGACACCACTGCCTACTTGTATGGCAGAGCTGTTGCACATAGTGACAAACCCACACAAAATTATCCCCTAAACCACTTGTAGCATTTTTCAGCTAATCGTTTTGGTCTCCAGACCCACACCTTCACCATTTACTCCCACCTCTGGCATCTGCATATGTCATCAGTATGCAGCTGCTTTCAGAAAAAAAAGAAAGGAAAAACTCTTCAAACCCACTACACTACCTGCCAAACACCAAACAACACAAAGAAAAATTCTGCAGCTAAATGTTGTGAAGGGTTTACCAGCTGATGGCTCAAGTGCTTTCCCATGCAAATGTTTAAAAGGAGGGAAAATAGCAAGGATTTATTATATTCATCTGAAAGTGAGAAACACAGCTCCCAAAAAGGCAAGAAAATGTCAGTATATAGTTAAAAAGAACACTAAGAGAAGAGGAGTGTGTTTGAGTGACACAATGTGCATCAACAAGCATCAATGATATGACAAGAATTTCCTTGGAAAAATCAAATTTGGGTTTTTGAGTAGGTTCTCAGTCATCCATGTCATTGTATTCTAAGGAGCTTGGAAGGAAAGCGACTGGACTTTAAATTTCTTGAAGAAATTTCGGAGTCCAATCGCTTTCTTCCCAAGCTTCTTGGACTACAGCGACCTGGATGACTGAAAACCTACACACCGTATATCAACAGCAAGCAATCTCAGTCACAACAGCAATGCTGGAGACAGCATGAGTACGTGAACGTCAACCACTCCCACACATTCCAGTACATGCCCAAATCTAAGAAAGATGCTAGCTTAACAAATCCCTGTCGATGTCACAGTAAAGTCATGCAAAGTCTTGCAATGCCCTTTGTTTATATTTTGTGACTTGTGGGGTTTTTGTTGTTGTTGTTTTTTTATCCAGCCATGCTTTTACTGTTTTGGCGGTGTGTTTGCGATTATTGTCACACTGAAAAATTTAACCACTGCCAATTAGATGCTTTCCAGATGGTATTGCATGGTCGAGCAAAATATGATTGTTCTTTCCTGCATTCATTTAAGTAGTTTTGACAAAGACAAAGTCCCCACACTGCATCTATCTATCTATCTATCTATCTATCTATCTATCTAAAATCAGATGATCACCTATTTAATCTTATGAGTAATTTTGAGATAATAAAGCATTTTCTGCTGCCAAATTAAAGACGCCTTTCTTCTTTCCAACATCTGTAATGAAACAGCAGCCAGACTGAAACAGTGTAAACTTTAGGCCAGCTGGAGCGGAGCAACAATCATTTCTGACCCTTCAATACTGATGCAAGACTCATTCTTCAAATATAAAAAAAATAAATAACAGGGTTTGTGTGTACAATATTTACAGCCGATGTTTTCATGATTAACACTAGAATTACTGACATAATATAAATACAAAGCTCTAATATATGAGGCAGCCTGCATTCTCAATCCAATAAATAGCATTTTTTCTGCACAGTGACTGTGTTTCTATAGTTTTTCTTTTTGGAAGACTCTAAGCCATGCCACATTAAGTTCTGCTGGTGATAGTTCAAAATAACAGCTCCCAGATGTTACTCATTGTTTGCAGCCCACCACCTCCAACTCTGTGCTGCCTGAATATTGCAGTTCAGATGTGTGTTTAACTGGCTCCCAGGAGACAGAGAGAATCTACAGAAGACGACAAGGCAACGGATCACTTCTCTTCCTCTCGTGGTGTGTCCTTGTCCTTTGTTTTAGTGGCTGCCTTGTTCCATTCAAACTCTTCTCCTAGGCTACACTGACAATATCAAACTGCTTCAAATTAGGGAGGAGGCCATCTTTTTTTTGATGAATGAACAAAGTGAGTTTTCAATGCTGAAGAACATTTTTTTTAAAGCAAGCACAAGCCTTACAGATGAGCTGCAGTGTTGTGGAATAACTCACGCGACCACCTCACTATTAAATTATACAAGACTGCGTTAGCCACGTGGCGTGCGAGGCGTTTAAGAGGATGTGGCTGGATCTTCAGACTTTGTAAATATTTTTAATATCAAACACAAGAGCTAATATTGATGCAGACAAAAAGGGAGGTAGAGTAGCTGTTCTGCTTAATGAGAGAAACTCAATGGTCCATGTTCAGACTGAGATGAGCCCATTCAGGCAGGCTTGAAAGCGGCAACAAATGAGAGCTAAAGCTGTAGAAGGAGATGTGTTGACATTTAGTTGCCTTTTTTTTAGCATATTACATCTAATTGCATTCATCCATCTGGAGTTTCAAATAACATGAGCAATACTAGGAGACAGACAGATGCACAGTCAGACAACAAAACAGACAGGCATATGGAGCTAACGCTACACCAACACTGCTTGTCCTCAGCAGCCCTGCAGAAGGAGTGCAGCTCGTCTGTAAATTTACAAGGTGTCTGCACTTTCTTAGAAATATCACTGTTTCTGTGAGCCCCGAGGACAGTACGGTATGTGTGATAAATCTCACTTACAATAATCTGAGAAAAAAAAATGAGAAGAGAGAATCTTTATATGTTGGGGGGAAAAAAACAAGCTTCTGTTTTTTAATACTGGGACTATGTGCCGTATCCAATAAACATAAAAAAGACTGCAAGCCGGAAAACAATCATAATGAAAAAACAGAACCTTTTAAATGTTCTCATATTATTCGTTCTTTAATTGCCAACGTGTGGAGAATCTGCAAGTGAAAAATACGACGTCATCTGAAGTTCTCGGTTCCTTATAACAGGTTGCGTGCTTGAAATAAATGAAGGCGTTGGACCAGATTTTTGTGAAACCCCCCAAAGGCCTCTGTATGGAAGGAAGAGTTCAAGGGTGACATTTGCTTAGAAATGAAGTCAGTCATGTCAACAACACAGAAAGAGAAACTCAAATATGTCACGGTCTGGCTGGGGCAGACCGTATGTGTTGCAGAGGAGGACTCAAACGCAGACCAAAACGTAGTGTGGATAAACAAAACAAGCCGTTTATTGAGGCTAGCAATGAGGGTAAAAATAATCGGGCATCGGTGAAAACTAAACAATAACCTAAACTGGGTGAACTAATAACAAAACATGAAAACGCTTAACCATAGTGAACTGACATGGGTACCTGGGGATGAGACATGGATGAGCAGACGACCTGACAACAAATGACTGAAAGCACACGGACTAAATACACACAGGATGATGAGGGAAGTGGGAACACATGGGGAAACAGCTGGCACACATGAACATAATGACGTCACCGTGGGAGAGTAAAACTGAACACGATGAACACAGAAACACCAGACCTCTTCACAATAAAACAGGAAACATAAAGAGACATAGACATGACAACCCGAACTTGACAACGTAAGACACAGACATGAAACGCATGAAGAGCAGGGGAGATTTAACATAGTTGGAAACACGAGGGGGAAATAATAAGAACTAGAAACACCTAGGCATGATAACAAATGAACTTAGGAAACCTGACGGGCTTACATAAACTAAAACTCAAAACGCTGGGTCAACAGACCCAGGATCATGACAAAATAAGGTTTAAAAGAAACTACACCAGCTGGGTTTTTGTTTCATTGAGCGACCTTGGTTTCTACATCAATTAAACGCTTATTGAATTGTTTATTAAAGTGCTGTAGCCAAGGCTCGAGTCAGCTTAGTGTTTTTAATACCAGACATGATGAGTGGCGGGTTAATCTGAGTGAAAAACCGAGGTACACTTCATGCTCATATAGTAGCAATCACAAGGTTGGCCAGCCCTAAAGCATACTCTGCTTTTAATGGGGACCGTAACATAAAAATAAATATAATGTTGTTTTCAGTAAGACTTAACACCATCAGTTTAAACCATAAACACATCAGGAAAACTGTTTTCTGAGACCACAGATCAAGAGAGCCGAAGGATAGTTTTCGCATAGACTTCAGCGTAGCCAAACTTTTTTCTAAAACCCGAGGAGTCGCCTACTGTTGGCTGTTAGAAAGAATACAACTTGAAAGCACTTCCACATTGGCTCCAATGATTTTTCAGACTCAGAAGTTACATCCAAGAAACAGCTGACAATAGTAAACGTTTACAAAATTTACAGATGCTTTTAGTTTAAAATTCCTGAATAATTCTACTCTTGTGCACTTCTCTGTAGTGTGGAAATATCAGTTTGAAGTACCAATCTCTCCATAGCCAAAAACTAGAATTGAAATCCTGTTAAACTACTTTTAACTAGATTTTATAATCCAACAATATAAGTCCTCGCAAGACAATAATATGAGGTTTGGCCTTTTTTGGATGTGATACGAGCAGTCACCCCTCTACACACAAGTGTCCAGATCTGTTGTTAAGGAATTGCTTTCCATCTGCGCAGCCTGCAGCTTTGCAGTGGTCATTGGTTATCAACCCAGCATGTCCGAGACATAATAGCAGAGATATGTGGACTAAATGTTTATCCTCCTGATTCAGAAAAGCCTTTTCTACTGCTGGCAGAGAGGGGGTGGGCACTGTCCTCCTGAAATAGCCACAGTGCTACAGTAAGAACATCATAAGTACAGGTTGGAGCACCTCATCTCTGTATGTTCATCCACTCAGGTTTCCAACAGAACAATCAGATCAGTGGTGGTGCTTGGACGCACGATCTGATATCCCCGTGTTGGTGTTGATCCTGCATCATCAGGCTCAACATCGCACTGACCAACGACATTGTCTAAGCATTCAAGGGCAGAGATGGGCAGTAACATGTGACTTGTAACACGTTACTGTAATCTGATTACCTTTTAAGTAGTAAAGTAACGAGTAAAGTAAGGGATTACTATTGCATAAACCGTAATTAGATTACCGTTACTTTCCCGTAGGAACGCTGCGTTACTGCGTTACTAAAACCGTGATTTGTTTGCGAGAATGTCTCATGACAGTGACGTAAGCGAGTGCGACGTTCGTGACAACAGCTGTGTGCAGATCAACAATGGATCATATATCGAGTGCAGAGAGAGTATGAGCGTGCATGCAGCGTTTAAAGCGTGGAAGTACTGACCTTACTTTGAGTTTGATTCCATAAAAAGTGACAAAAACATTAGTGTCCATCGTTCGTGGGAAGAAAACTTCTTTTTACACCGAAAAAAAACCCTAAACAAGCTCCGAGTACGCAACGACGTAATGGGAAATTCACAGAGAAACTCGCAGATTCTTCACCTGACCGCTGCAGCACACCTGCACCAGAGCACACCTCCGCCTACCCCACTCCTGCTTTACAGGTGAAAATAGAGCAACAGGACCGCTAGTCTTTGATTTTATTTATTTTCTGCTGTGTTTTACTTGCATCTATTTGAAAGAGTGAGTGTAAACACAAAAAAATATTTTATATTATGTGCTGGAATGTGCAGAAAATAGGTTTAAATGTTAAACTAATTTCTTCAAGTCAGAGAATGTTGCATATAATTAAATTTTTTGCTTGATGCATAAAGTTAAAAGATTAAAACTAATAAAACAAGTTTTAAAAAGAGACTTTTCCATTTGATTACATTTTGTATGATGGATTATGTAGAAAAAGTAGAATTGGGCTGAAAGATCTATCGCTTTATCACCTATTCAGGTTGTAAATCGTGTTTTTAATAAGTAACTAAGTAACTAAGTAATTAATTACTTTTGAAAATAAGTAATCAGTAAAGTAACGGGATTACTTTTTGGGGGAAGTAATCAGTAATTAGTTACTGATTACTTTTTTCAAGTAACTTGACCAACACTGTTCAAGGGGTTAGCTAGTGCTATTAAAGGCTGTAGCAAACCAACATAAGTAACGTAAACTTGGCTAACAACAAACCTGACTTGACAGTATATTTATTATATTGTATAAATTAATAAAGAAAACACATGAAATGTTGATGGGGGGTTTTATACAATCAAGGACCTTTTTTCCCCACACTTGAAAGCTATGACATCACAACAAGAATATAACTATTACGATGCAAGAACAAAACCAACATGTGAATATCAGCTACACTATGCTTCGACACGAATACCAGCACCCAGCATACTAAAAGCCCAGCCTGGTCGCACTGATGACAATGCTGTGCACACAATTATTATTATTTTTTGTCTTTTGAGACCACTAGCTTGAAACTGCAGTAAATTGAGCCAATTTTGAGGTGTACAAATGAGTTCATTTGCGTTGGTAAACCAATTACCAATCCCGCCCCTGTATAAAACCAATCCACCGGAACTGAAAACTACCCACAGAATATGTTTGGGCTTTCCAAGCGATTAAAATTATGTAAGATTGATAAAACTTGCATTTCTTTTCTGACTAAAATAAATATTGCACTCAGCAATAGCTTTTATAGGGTTGTATGTACGTACACTGCTCAGTGACGACTGAAACCGACACCAGCTCTGTCTGAGCAGCTTTATTGATATTGAGCTGTACTCTAACAATGTGCTGCCCGGTGCTGCAGGCCTCGCATGACAACGTCAGACGTCAGTTGTTGGGTGACCTCTGCGTGTGCTGCCCCCGCTCTGTGCATGTTTGTATTTCCGCACTAACAAAGACCACATGTCCCGACAAAGAAAGGACAGTCTGCAACATTCACCACATGCTGCACAAACTCCCGGCATGGGACATTTTTCATTCATGGACAAAGCAAAAATATTCAACGTGTTTCTTTTCGTTTTGCATTTGTGAAATGAAAAGAGCTAAATTAACTATTATAAAGCAGTGTGCGTGCAGGCGATGCTGTGACTCACTGTTTAGCAGTTTTTTGAGGGCAACAGAATGAAAAGTGGAGTAATAACAAAACAAGCTTTATCTACACAGGCGAAACTTGTTAATATAATCAGTTCCTCGCTGTTTGTTTTGGATTTTGAAGACAATAAGACAAATGTGACAGTGTTGTCCTTGAATAGTGAGGGTTTAAAGATAAATCTGCCTGAAAATGGTGGAGAGGGAAAAACATATGTTTGTCCTTTTTGTCAGAGATACCCAGACAAACAGACAAAATGATGCCACGAGTAATTTGTCCTGCTACAAATGAAGATTGGCAGCATAAAAAAACCATCAGACAGCTGCAACATCAACAGTGAATGTCAGATGGTTTCAGTCCTTCGGTGTCAAACAATGGGAGGTTCTCAACACAAACACGGGCGCTGTGTTTTTCTGCTGACGGCAGCCTCGGTCGACCGGGCGCGGGA
This sequence comes from Maylandia zebra, assembly GCF_041146795.1. Taxonomy (NCBI): domain Eukaryota; kingdom Metazoa; phylum Chordata; class Actinopteri; order Cichliformes; family Cichlidae; genus Maylandia; species Maylandia zebra. The sequence goes on along the minus strand of NC_135182.1, from coordinate 22,877,645 downwards.
CACGCTTTGCACTTCGTGAAGGGGAGGAATGACTCTCGACTGAAAAGCTTTTCATCACGTTACAATTAAAACCCAGCTAAACCCAACAAGTTCACCAGGGACCGATTAAAAGCATTTGGGATATAAATGAGGTCATTAACTAAAGGAGATGTAAATAAGCCAATGAAGAATTAACAGATTTTCATTACAAAATTCTAATTACGAAAGCAGCTTTTTCAATTTGAAAGCAGGGAATGAAAAGTATCTTCAATATATACATAAAAAACATCATCTGGATTATTTTAGTGATTATTTAGCTAGATAAAGTGTTGAAACCGGTACACAAAGAATGTTGCGTAAAGATGCAAAGTTATTTATAGTAAAACTCAAGAGTTGAAAAGGTTAATAAGGAAGTGGAAGAACAAGCAGCTTATCCCTGGGAGATGCAGATTGCTCAGAGGAGGGAGTTGAGTACTCCTCTGCTACCGCACGTCTCCATCTTGCACGCCTCCTCTCTCCTGGGCCTGTAGCTGGCCGAGGGCTGCAAAGACTGTTTTAATACAGGAGGTAGATTCTCTGGAAAATGCTGCCTGCAGCCCATCAGTCCCCTGCTCCCCTTCAAAATCACACTGTAAAAAATATCAACTCTTCTACTGCCCTACCAGCTGCAGCTGGATTATTGTTGACAAGCCCAACATGTAGTCAGCATCACACACACATTATGTCATTTCGATATTGGCTCACGTCGAAGCCTCAGCAGTGAATGAGTCATTAACATCCCCCTCAGTTTGATATTTTGCATGTTTGAGCTGAAGCCAACCGGCTTTACGTAGCCCACTGAATGTGCCACATACCAGTTCAAAGCAGCATGTTGGCAAAACCCATCGAACAAAAACAATTATTTTAGCAGATTGTTATCATTCCTCATAACAGCTGCTGCGCCCAGTCGGCCAGCGGATACTACAGGCTCCAACATCCGCTGCTCTTTGTGTTTAAATCTGGCCAACAAAAAGGGGCTGCGCTAAGGGGGAAACAACACAAGTTTCAGGTTTCATGGAAGAGGACGGTCCAACCCGGCATCGTGCTTCCTGTTTCATGCCTCCGGAGGCAGCCACTTGGAAGTCCACTGTTTAGTCTGTAACCCTAATGAAACACTCCTGACTGTGTCCCTGTGCACACAAAACAGTACACCACTGAAAAGCCCTCCACTGATTTAGCACTGCACTGCTTTAACACAGTTCTTTTATTTATTCTAATTAGAGAATACTTTTTTCTGGTCAATGCAATACAAACGTGACAGTTTGGTTAGAGATTCAAGTGTGTTGTGGAGGTAGCAGATAATGTAGCCACATGCAGAGATAAGGAGCAGGTTACAGATGTCTGTCAAGCTCACTTCTTTTCAACTGCACACCTCCAGCCTACACTGACTCAAGAGGCACTGAAGGGAATTCAAAGGGATTTTTTTTACCTTTACATGAGTGCTCCTCGCAATATGTAACCACACACTGATGTGTAAAATTGACAGAATTCCCCTTTAAGACTTTTTTTGTCCATTAAAAAGAGATACTGATCACTCCTGGCGACAATGGCCAAGAATCGATCTCTTAAACAATCTGTAATTATCTTATGAAATCATTCTGTGCACGCCAAAAGTGATCTATTGATGCTCTAGTGACCAATCAGCAAAGCAAGCCTTTGTTATAGCAGAGATTTTGGCCCGTCACAGAAAGAGAAACCACAGGCTGTATATAAAAAATGGCTGTAGGTGGCCACCGTGATGTCACCCCTTTGTTCGTGCCATCTCGTTCTAAAACCAGACACAAAGAACGGGGGATGTCTCTGAGAAATCAGGGGACACTGGGTGCTCATGCAGCCGTGATAGATCACCGACCTGCTTTATAATTGTTTTCAACTCTAATGGGGACTGTAATTTACAAAATAAACATAATGTTGTTTTCAGTAGGATGTGAAACTGGAGGTTGAGACCATGAAATCATCAGGAAGGTGTCTACTGAGGCCATTTGAGGGGGTTTTTTTTCCTGTAGGCTTTTTCACAGTCTAACCAAAGAAGTCCCCAACTGCTGGCCATTACTTGACTCTGCTTTACAGTCTAAGGAGAATCCATAGGAACTAATAACAAGGCGCCGTTACGCGTCAGTGTCCCGTAAGCCATTACAGAGACAATGAGCCAGCATGATCAATGCGCCCGAAGCAGCTAAACAAATTTCAGCCATTGTTGATTTTATTATTTACACGTGTGCTTTCTGCGACTTGTCAAAGTGTCTTGTTAATGAAACAGTCGATTGCTTTTCCCTCGGTTAATGCAAAATCCAGGAACGGAACAAAAATGAATAAACACGAATAAAGAAATAATGCGTGGAAGCATTCTGGATATCACATCATGCATAAAAACACACAAAAAGAAACAGTTAAGGCTTTTTCTTGCCCTTTTAAATCACATCACAACAAATTTGCCACCTAAATTGTGGACCTGTTAAAAGTAACTGCATGCCAGCTGCGGTGTTTTCCTCTGTAACGATGTATTCTAAAGTTCAGCTCCAAGTTTCAGCAGTCTAAAGGAAGGGCTCATGTTACTTTCCAGCAACGCACACTAATGGAAAAACCACTAGACAGAGAACTAAAAGGTGCACTCTCTCTCCTGGAGCCTCCAACAAACCCCGAGCTGCATCTGATTGGACAAACAGCTCCTGCGCTGTCTGCCCACGAATTTAAAATCAAAACCATCACAGTGGCTGCTGTGCAGACTTTCCTGTATATAACAAATAGTTCAGCAAACTGTGCTAGCACTATTTGAAGGAAGAAATGCTATGAACCTTCTTCATTTTGATCAAAACACCGATTTGAATAAAGTAGCTGAAACCTCAATTCTATGCAAAGAAGAAGAAGACAATTTGAAGCCCTCTGCATGGGCAACAACTGAGCGTGGAAATTATGAATCCTGTGGACACGTGCTTCTTATTAATTAAGTAAGGACACGACAAAGTTGGAGTCTTTTCAGAACCGACTTGGTCAGGTATTCTTGTCAGATGGCAGTAACACAAACCTGTCCATTAAAACAAAAGCGATGCTCTGCATCCATCACTGATACACCAGCATTTAAAGCGACTGAAGGGCTGCAGATCCTAAGCATGAGCAATCAATCAAAAACATCCCCTCAGGCCCGTGCTGACAATATATTGATCCCTTTATAATCGGTGAAGCTTTTTATGATTTGGCAGTGCTATAAATTTTGAACCCGTCACCAAACCGGTCAATACAGCACAGGGCTATATTCAACAAATCTCTGTATTTCCCTTTAGAAATAGTTGCGAGCTTCTGCTGCGTGGTGTAACGGATGAGACTGCCCTGGGAGCCTGACAGAAAGATCCCATTTTCTTGTATCTACAAGTTCAAAATTAGTCCTGGCAGAGTACAAGCAGACTGACAAGACTGTTCAGGACTCATTACAGACTCTGTTAGGCTTTCGTAATGAGTAATTCATTGCTCTGCTTGGTAATTGTAATCAATTCTTAAAGAATAAAGTGTGAGAAGTGAGAGAAGGAGGGAAAAAAAGTGTTCAGACCAGGTGGTTTCAGCGCCGCTTTGAGCAAAAGCTCTCATCAGACATGACATATTGGCGGTGACACTAAACACAGCTAATTACTGCTAATGAGAGGCTTGGACTGATGTTGTCACCAGCTGGGAACATTGCTTCCACCTACATCTAATTCTAGTTTCCACCATCTTTTTTCCGTGGTCGTTTTTGTTTTGTTTTTTGTCAAAAGTTTCCACAACTAAATGGAAAACACTGGAAGACCATCCAACATATTTTTCCTGTGCTAGCCTGCAGACATGATTTGAGTCTGGAAAACTGGAAGAAATGCATTGTGGATGCGTTCAGTTTGCAGCAGGCACATAAAAATAGAAGAAGCCAGGCGTTAAGTCACACCTAATCATCTCACGCTGCTCTACAGGTGAGATAATGGAAAGAATTTTAGTTTGTGAATTTAAATTGCTGAGCCGAGTCTTCATATGCAGTGACCTTTTGTATTTGTTTTGCTGGGAACCTATTAAAAATGTAATTAAAAAGGCAGCCCGGCAAGACTCCCTGTGGTGAATGCACAATTATCAGCTTCAGAATAAGTTTATACTCCAGGCGGCCGTCGCAGGCACATTCAAAATGAAAACGTTACAAGATAAGGCTGTTACAACATTTCCTGCTTTTGCATCCAGTGTTATTATGGATTTCTAGAGGAGAAGGGCGTGAGCCGAGCAGGAAGGCTTTGTGAAGGCGTGCTAGTGTACTTCTCTCACTGGGTGCCCTGGTTCTGCCTGATTCAGCAGTCTTAGCTGGTTTATTTTCACCGTGGTGCGAGGGGAACCTTTGAATTGCAGTGGAAGGAGATGAGAAGGTGAGAAGCTCCATTAGGATATGCCTGGTTCTTTCTCCTATATCATAACAAGCTCTGTGTCTATTTTGTGGCACACTTTCAGTCAGAGTAATGAACATTTCAAAAACAGAAAGGAGGAGCAAGTCTAAATGTTGACAAATGATGAAACACAGAATGGGCTTTGCGTGGAGTCATAAATGCTGTATGTGGCTTGTAATAAACACTGGAAGGAATTCATCATTTTTCTGCCACATCTGATATTTCAAAAACCGCCTGGCTCATTCCGGACGGAGGCGGGCGTCTAAATCCAACGATTACACAGCAAAGATTACAATGTGACTTGTGCAGTTGCACACTATAAGCTCAGAGTGAGTGGTGCAGGGTAGATGGTGATTGTGTTTTACACTGATCTGAGGATTTTCTGGGCAGCCAGAGATGGGGATAAATTAGGGCAGCACAGAGAGAGGGACATCCTGTCAGGTGCAGGCCCGGCTACTGGGAATCTGCGGTGGTCTCAGGGTGTCAGGTCGAGCGAGGTTCAAATGGCAAGCGTGGCGCACAAACAAAGTGGAAAGGAAAGGAAAGTGTGCGTGTGCGAGTGGAGCTGCACCCCTGCACTTCATCCCCATTACAGTCAATGCAATAGTCGATACAAATGAAATTACTACATGGCTGCAGAGTTCAGTGTTGTGGCTCAAGAATAGCAGTTGAGTGCACGATACTTGTGTGAGCATGTGATGAGGGCTGTGGCTACAACATATTAAAGGATGGTGAAATATTCCATTTCTTGTTGTTGTCAACAAATTGCATTTTTTAGTAGGTAAAAAAAATAATAAGGGTTCAGCCCTTCCAACAGTCCTCCCTGTTGTCTTGAAAAAAATGGGTCACAAAGACAGCTGTGGCTCAGGAATTTTCACAGTTAAGGCATAATACTAAAAAACGGGAGTAAATAGTGGATTTAGTCTGGGACTATTTTCAGCAGTGGATTAATACATATTCTACTGCCCTAGTGAGTGTTAACGACACTCACTGCCAATCTAATAAAAGAGTGATCTGCTTTTTTTGGACAGCAGTGGCACAGAGAAGTGAATTATCAGACTGTAGGTCAATGGGGGAATAACTGTGTCTGGTCATTGTGTGCTTTTACGGGACTTTTGCTCAAAAATAAAACACGGAATCATCCTGAAAAGAGAAATGAAAGTGGTGACTCGGGTTTGTGTCATCAGACTGTGTCGACCAGTTTCACAAAGCCTGAAAAACAAGCTTAAAAAATAGCAGAGCTGTACAGTAGTAAACCTACTAGTAAATTTATGAATTGTTCAGCCTCCATTGTCTAGACGGCATAAACTATTCATACAGCAAGAGGAAGGGTAGGAAGAATTAACTTCGATCACATATAAAGTGATGATGAAGTATTACAGGAGCGAGTACAGCAATAAAATGAAGAAGTTACACCAAACAAACAATCAAATAACAGGAAACGACATCAGCTTCTCCCGAGGGGAAGCCAATGCTGCCTGTAGGCGCATGTAAGAAATCAGACTGACGGACAACCTTCACATAATCTGTGAAGCGTTATAACTTGTTTAACAAATAAAGTTCATATCTGCCTCATTCTGAGCCTTTCAGTGGAGGAAGGCAACAGTGCTTGTGTGGTTTTAACTAAACACATACACATAACAACCAAATACCACGCACATTTGCCAGCGGTGATAGTGAGAATCGATTCTTTGAAATAAATGCAGCTGATAAACTACAAACTTACAGTGACACCAGCCCAAGTGACAGCACCAGTGCAGCTTGAAGCACTTCCCGTGACTGTGCGTGGCGCATATGGAGAGTCCATCACAAGGCAGGAAATCTGGTCTCCCAGCGCAGCTCTTGGCCAAAGCCTGCGCCTCGTCCAACTTCTCGCTCTTCGGACACTTATGTGCTCCCGAGGCAGCCATGCCAACATTTCCTGTATCAAAGGGGGAAAAAAATAAAACACGCACTCAGGCTCCTCTGAGTAACCTACAACATAAAGGCCAGTGACCGAGGCGATGTTTACGGTCCGAGTCGCCCCGTAGAGCTTCTCTGCTGGAAGACAGACGCGAAACGAAACACGGTGGCTGGATGTGTGAATCCAAAGCAGCTCGGTTTACACAAAGGGTGGCGGCATATCCTGTAAAAGTCGAAGGGCGTCAGTCAAACGAGGAGGCAAGGGGTGGGTAATGTCATGTGCAAAGCCTCCCGTGATCGTGATCCACACATTTCTCCATCCACCCCTCGCGTCGGGAAGCTCCTCTGTGCCCCTGGTGACGCGCGTACGGAACAACGGCGCGCATCTGAACTTCATCACACAACGGGAGGAGTCCACAAACACAAAGCCAGCTGCTCTGCACACTTCAAACACACACACAGGCTTTCATCAGACCCTCCAAAAAAAAAAAAAAAAAACTTCAAAAGATCAACGTCTGACTATGACATTAATATATTCCGCATTTCACCCAAGAGTAGCATTTTGATTGGTGATTTTGATTCATGAAAGTCTGCTGCTAGATCTCGTACTATTTATTCTTAACACCTACGCATGGGCGTGCGTTATTTAAGTGCATTAACGGTTTCAGAAACTCTGCAGATCGGGGACAAATAAATAAATAAATACAGAAAGAAAGAAAGAAAGAATATGGAGCAATACATCAACACAAGCCAGATGCTCAGCGTGGAGTGTTTTTACCGCTAGGTGGCAACCCGAACATCTGTTCATTGCTGGACGTGGGATGGGATTTACTTGAGAGTGAGCCATTGATTTCTATAAACGCAATTTAGAGTTGCGCGTCTCCCCCGGCTCTCCTGTGTCATCGCTTCGGCTGAGTCAGCAGAAAACACAGACCCAAGGAGACCCTGTGGACAAGTGACGTGGAACCCCGTGAAGAAGCCAAATAAAAGCGGTGCACAACGCTACACTTAAACATATTCAAGCCCCAAAATGCCTGCTTGAAGTAATCTGATTACATGTTACATATATAAATATAATGTAAAATGTTTAATTTAATTGAAATATATATATTCAGCTTATACCGATCACACTTTCCTTAATGATTCATTATTTGACTAAATAAACTTTAGATTTTAGATATTGCATCATTTTGATGAGGACCAATCATTCATTTTTTTGTATAAATCACAACAGATCAACACCTGATTGTATAAAGTCTTTATTGGAAGAGTCAGATTATACTGTGCAGTATCATTAGTGACAACCCGGAAAAGCAAAAAGTTAATTTACATTCAAACGTTAGCATATTATGTGCCATATATGTTTTTGGTAAACAATTTTAAAAGCACAAACAACATTTTATTCACAATTATTAGTTTTATTTCCTCTGTAGAGCTTCATCTGCTGCAATACATTCGCTGGCTTCAAAGCCTGGTCAGGTCTGTTTTTCACTGTGGCCACTCCTAGTATTGTGTCCACCTCCGTGTGTGAATAAAGTAGACAAAATATAAGAAATGATAATACAGTCAAACTGTACAAACTGTCAGTAAGATCAAAATAAAACGAGGCTGCAGTTCAAATCCAGTCTGAGTGATGTTCTTATCCTTTGGGCTTTTAAATCTGTATCTGTTGGTGCCGAGTGCCCATATTTGTTGAGGGGTCTGGCTTTGCAGTGTCCAAGTCATACTTCCCCCATGGGGACAATAAAGTATCTGTCTGTCTATCTACAGACAACACTGCCCAGCCTCTCCACAGTGGTCTGGTCCACCAGAGACAGAATGACTAAGTGCTTTGCTGAACGCCACAGGAGGTCCCTCCTCCCCGCAGTCATCCATCTCTGCTGAAGATGTATAATTTCTTCCTTCTGTTATTCTTATCAGCTGACATTTCACGTACACTAAGATGACTTGCTTCCTGCAAATATCCCCAGTACTGTGCTGTTCATCTACTCCCGTCACACTTTTCTTTCAGTTTATTTTTCCAAATTATGGTTAATTTTCCTTAAAGCGCGTGCCATTCTACTCCTGAAGATTAATTTTTTGGATCAATCTATTGTATCAATCTTTATTACTGCTACTAATACACAATAGACACTGTTTTTATTAGTATTTCATGTTGAACATATTCATCTATGAGGTGAGCAATTTTCCTGTCACGATAAAAAACAAATGCGGTTGGCAAAGACAGGAGGTCCGTTTTTGGTTTAAGGTAAATGCATTTAGTTTTACAGGTGCTTCTTATTATTTGATTATGCAAGTCAACATTTAATCAGCTTGTAAACTCAGAAGTGCATTAACACATTAAAGTTGAAATGTTGTTTACAGCTGGCTGCGGACTTTCTTAATCACTTCCCTCCACTTTTGGATTGGTGGGCTGCCGCTGGCCACCAGCTTCCTGAGCAAGTGGCAGGGCTGCAGGCTGGGCACATCAGGGTGAGCCTGGTAGTAGTGCTCGAGCCTCTCAAGGACTTTGTTTAGGCCAACTGTGGCAGCGTAAAACATGGGGCCTCCGTGGTGTCTAGGCCAGCTGTAGCCAAACACGTAAATGACGTCGATGTCTTCAGGCCCTGCGGCTATTCCGTCCTCCAGGATGCGGAAGCCCTCATTGATCATGGAATAGAGGCAGCGCTCCAGCACCTCCTGGTGGTCTATGCGGTGTGCCACCAAAGCGTGCCGGGCTCGGTACTCATCAAGGAAGCTGTGCAACCAAGGGTCAGGCTTAGCCACCTGACTGCCAGGTTTATCATACTGATACCACCCTCTGCCTGTTTTCTGACCAAACCGTCCCTGCTCGCAGAGCAGGTCTCCCAGGGGGCTGTACCTACGACCTTGTCGGAGCCTCGTTGGCTGTCCCGTTGTCGGGTCGGGCATTGCCAAGCCATCAGCCATCCTCACTTTCCAGCCCACATCAAGCCCAGAGAGGTCAGACATTCTGAACACACCCATGGCAAACCCAAACTCCTCCAGCACTTGATCCACAAACTCAGGTGTGGCTCCCTCTTCCAACAAGAAGAGGGCTTGTTCCAAATACGGCTTCAGCATGCGGTTCCCCACAAAACCCCGACAATTTCCAACCGCCACACTGACTTTCCCAATTTTCTTTCCCAGTTGCATGGCAGTTGCCACAGCAAGAGGAGAGGATTTTGGCCCATAAACCACCTCCAGCAGCTTCATGACGTGGGCTGGAGCAAAAAAGTGCATCCCAACCACAAGCTCTGGGTTGCGGGTTTGACAGGCCAGCTGGTCGATATCTAATCCAGAGGTGTTTGAGCACAGGAACGTGCTAGGTTTACAAACAGCGGACAGCTGCTGAAAGACCTTCTTTTTCAGAGCCATGTCCTCAAACACAGCTTCGATGACAAGGTCGACATCTGCTACCGACTGGATGTTACGGCCGTAATTGATCTTGTCTAGAGCAGGAGCGACCCCACGTCTCTTAGCCCCTCGCTCCAACATGCCTGATATTGCCTGCTTTGCCTCCATCAGCTGCTTCTCTTGAGTCTCCACAGCTACCACGGAGAACCCTGCCTGTGCAAGGGCAACAGTTATGCCTCTTCCCATGGTGCCAAGACCTGAAACGACAAAAAAACAAAACAAAACCAAAAATCACGCTGACTATAGGGGGGGGAAAATATCGGAACCAACAGCCATGCAAATGCCAGAGACATTTCTGTTAAATTACAGGATATAAATATATACACGGAACATTTTGTGCAATGCTAGACTGTAAATAGTTTTACATTGGCAGCATAGCGTTTTTCCAAAGCCTGCAATTTTAATACACAAGCTGCTGAGCTTCACATATCCAGATTGTCATACATCCAAGCCTCGCGGCAGGGAAGAGACATCCATTAAAACTCAGCTGAAGTGTAAACAAGGGCTTAGTTTCCATAGGCAACCTGGATGTAGAGATGCCACTCGGATAGTGAGATGAGTCAACGTGCTTGTGATAAATGAAAAGCTTGGGACAAGTAGAAATTAAAAGCCACAAAAGCCCTTACCAATCACAGCTGCTTTATGTACAGGCCTGGGCTTGCTCGTATCCCAGCGGGCTCCACTGGGCATGCTCCACCTGCCGACGGCTCTCTGAGCAAAGAAAAAGTACTGCAGAGCGCGGGCCTGGCCAGAGGTGAAGAGAGTAGCCATCAGCTCTCTCTCCCGCTCCATTCCCTGATTGTAGGGCAGGGTGGCCGCTGCGCGCACCGCCTGGACACACGCAATTGGTGCTATGGCTCCACGGGCAGTCCGGCGCACCCTCTGCATCACTTCCTCAAACAGAACAGCCACATCAGAGGGGCACAGACACGGATATGTGCTTATACGACGTGCATCCAGCGGCTGATCTGCAGGGGGGAAAAAAAAAAAAAAAGAGAAAGAAAGAAAAAAAGGACGATGTGACCCCAGCCGAATGATCGCCTGCTTTCAGCTTCGTCACACTTCTGACAGCTAAACCTGTAGTCTGCAATTACATTTCTGATTTCTGTGCAGATGCCTCTGCACAATTCAACTTTTCAAACCGAAAAGTGCCTCCCATCTTCCAGAGGTACCACTCTTTTCCACCTTCTCAAATTTGTCAACCAGCTCTCAGCACACACAGTCCAGGTGTAATTGGTTTTTCAGGCACACTCATCCACTCAATCACTAGATAGCCCGGTAGCTTATACGTGCAGAGGGATTTGACAGACCATTCCCAGATAATGGGAGGGACCTTGCCAGTTTACTGTTACCATTCACCTTGAATAACGCAGATCTGAAACAGAATGAAAAGCAAAACAGACAAAATAGCAGGTAAATTTCCAACTGTGAGAGCAAAGAAGAGAGGGGGGGATAAACTGAATTCGCAATCCTTTGAGCAACATCATTTCTCCCCCCACGCGCCAAATTACATGAAAAGATTTAATATAAAGATACTAAAACTTTCGAACGTAAGATTTCCCATCTGATGTGTTCAAGCCTGAGGAACAATGACTGTGAAGAAGATGACCACTCGGCTAAAACCTTGTTAAAAATCTTAATTCCCGTTCCTGTCTCCTCTGACGTGATTACATGGGACAGTAGTCAGAATCCTTCACAGCTCCACTGAATTACACTCACCCATGGGTCTGGGCCAGAAACTGGGTCACCATGGCAAAGCTTAAAGGGACAGTGGCCATATTTGATTATGAGTATCCACTTAGTAAGGAGGTATTTTGCCTAAAACAACATACTGTAAGTGTGGAATGACTTATGAGGGTCATTTTAAACCAGTTTAATGCACATTCTGTCTACAATAAATGTCTGTGAAGTATTGTGTGTCAGTGCAATGCGATTCCTGTGTAATTTAGGAGAGTATTATTGAAGCGCTTAATCTGTAAATGGTCGAGCTGTGGATTTGTTGCGCAGCGGTTGGGAATCCTGGCCGTCCTCACAGATGTAGCGGGACAGATGTTGCAACCGCTGGGGTAAAAAAGTTAATCTCGTCACCAGCCTCGACTCGCGAGCTTGCGTGTATATGGTGTGTGTTGTGAGTGTGTGTGTGTGTGAGTGTGTGTGTACATCTGCGAGGCCACACGTGCATCAGTTTAAGTGCAACTGCTCTTTGGATAAATATGTACCCACACACTGTGTGCACAGACTGATTGTACTCCGTGGGTGTCGTCAGCTGCGCGTCTCGATGTCACAAACAGTCACGCTCGGTTTGTAAAGTTAATTGCACATTTCTCGTCCCTACTTAACACCCCTGCTAATCAACCTAAAAGACTGGAATATCTGTTAAAAACCTCCACAGATTCGGCCCGATCTCCTCAAATCTCCCATCTTGTACGCCGTTGGCTTCTCCGTCTGACTCACTCTAAGCTCTACCAACAACACTCACTTCCTCACCCACTCAAAGTCAACTTGGCAGTAGACTGCGGAGGGAAAAAAACAAAAAACATTTGTGTAAAAAAAATGTTTTTAAAAAAAAAAAAAGCACAAGACTGTAATCATCTTTTGATTGTAAATCAAACCTAAAGACTTAACTGTTGACGTTTTGTGCAGATGTAGTGAGATTGCTGCCAACATAAATGCCTTCGAAATGAGCCGTCACTGCCAAGAAATCTCACCAGAGATGAAGATGACATCTCTGGAATAAAAATAAATAAATCAAAAAAAAAAAAAATCTAGCACGCACCCTACAGGGTAGTCATGAAAACATCATCTCACGTTCCTTTCGTGGAGAAGAAACATAAGCTCTCGCAGGGCTATGCCGAGGCAGGACTAAACAAAATGTACCTTCCCCTCACCGAACCACACAGCAGAGTGGGTGGTGTGTGCATTATTCTGCAGTACTAGAGGGAATATAGCACTCATAAATGCTCAAATGAATAAAGGGAATAGGACATTCTGATATGCCTCTCCGCTTTCTTGCTGAGTGTTGGATGAAAGGTTTCATAGTACTTGTGTCTGTATGCCTAATATGAGGTTGCTTAGCTTAGCGCAAAGACCGGTAAAAATTGAGGCTTTTTTCCAAAAAGTAAACTAGATGACTGAAAAATTTTGTCATACTTTTTCATTCAGGCTGAGTCTACCAATGCTTTCTGTCACTATTTATCACCATCTAGCAAATATGAATGGGCCGCTCTTTCCACTGACTGATAAATCATCCTAAACTACAGGGATGTGGCACACTTCGCAGCCCATTCAGCGAGTAAATGAGGCTGGTACGCACGTGTGGGGGAAATCCTCATCCTCCAAAATGACTGGTGAGGGCCCGTTATGAATATTCTAGGAAAGTTTGTCCCTTTTCGCCCTTCTGAATAATACAGCAAAAGCAGTGAAGACATCAGAGCACATCTGACAGATCCATGAAACATTTATGGCTTCTGTGGTGAAGGATCTGGCTGCTGCATTTTCTCCTTCCTTTTACTTCCACAACCTACATATCAGCGCTTCTTGATGTCAGACTCGCCTAAAATAACTGCTCTAGGTGGAATTTCTTCCCTGCTTCCACAGAATCAATTTTTAAACCAGTGAAGAGAGAGAGTATAATAAGCCAGTGAGTACCATTTGCTTCTTTTTTTCCCTTCATCTACATCTCACCTGCGACTCGCTGGGCAAACTTCACAGCTACATTCACAGTGTTGTGATCAGTAATCTGGTCCACTAATCCGAATTTCAGTGCCTCTGCGGCAGTCACGTGGCGACCTGTGGGAGACATGAGTGTCGTCAAGGCTCCATATGAATGATACGATGAACATAATATGAATTAATGATGACCGTTTCAGGTGACCTTGGCATTTAGACGCTTAGCTTAAAACCACATCATCTCCTGTTTTAGTTAAATAAAGGCAACGTCTCACAAAACTAAATAGCATAATAGAGTAAAATAGACTTTTAAAAAAAATCAAAAGATGAAGAATTATAGTTTGTGAGGAACATTTCAGACATTCTGAACAGGGCAGTGAATCGCTCCTGCAGCATCACATAGTAAAACGTTAATTCACGCTGACCTCTGCTGGTCATCAATGTAAACTGTCTCCTGGTTTATTTTGATTTTATTTTCAGTCACATGTGAAAAAAGAAAAAAAAAAAAACCCTTGCTGTTTCCATAGGAATTACAGGGGTAAGCAGCAGACAGGTGCTGCTAATCAAATACAGTTAAATAAATGATCATTAGCAAGTGTGAGCATTTCTATGAAAGCAGGAGCTTTGGTAGACTGCCAACATCCAAACAAATTCACCTCAAGGTCACAGCGTGCAACAATCAGAGAAACGGCAAAAAATAAAAAATAAAATAAACCAACTTAAGAGCAACATCTTAGGCCTTAGTTTGTTCGTTAAATATTAAAGTCATGGTTGTACAATCAGAGACACACTGAACAAATATGACTTGTTTGGTTTCCAGGAGAAAGCCTCTTCTCTCCAGAGGCAGCACAGCTCTATTTGCAGAATTGCATCTGAACAAAACATAAGACTTCTGGAACAATGTGATTTGGACAAACAAGACAAAGTGGAGATGTTTGGTCATAATGCACAGAAAACAAAACACAGCATCAGCACAAACACCTCACAACAACAGTTAACCACTGTGGTGAAGGGCTGATCATTCAGACTCTGTATACCAAAGTATTCTAGAGTCAAATATGAGGCTCTCTGTCCGTGAGCTAAAGCTCGGCCAAAATTGGGTCATTGAACTGGACGATGAGCCCAACCACAACAGCAAATCTACAACACTTGCTGTAGGCCCAGTGACTAATATGCTGTGTTGAGACCTTAAGAGAGCTCTGTATACTCAAATGCCAGCAAACCTCAATGAAATGAAGCAATGTTGTAAACACATGATGTGAGAGGCTATAAAGTCAAACTATTGCCTCTATAGGCGGTTCTACAAGCTACTGAATAGTTTCTCATTAGTTTTTAGCAGGACTGCATACAGTGACACGTCTGGGTGCTTTATTATCAAACGTTTTAGGGCGTGCTCTTCTTCAGAAACCAAAAGTTGCTGGGAGTCGCCAAGTTTAGGAAACTTTATTAATCAAAGTCAGACAGTGTTAACTTCTTTCTGCTACCTGTGGTGATGAGGTCCAAGGCAGCCGGGACACCGATGAGCCTCGGCAAACGTTGGCTTCCCCCTGCACCAGGCAGCAGCCCCAGAGTCACCTCTGGAAGTCCCACTCTGGCCTGAAAAGACATAAAGGCACAAAATTTGATAAACGGGACGTACTGAACTGTGGAGGTTTAGACATTAGAGAAAAATGTTTCTGGAAATATTCTTTGAATATGATATGTGTTATTCTGCCTGGCTTCTGTGAGTGACATAAATATCAAATGTATTCTGGACAGATAAGAACCTTTTCAAGTCTGACAGACAAACTCACTCTTTTTCTAGTCATTTGCAAATTTATTAAAAAAAAAACAAAAAACATTATTATGCAAAAGCTTCACAACATGCCAGATACTGACAGACATCGATGCGTTACATCGCTGACATTAAAGAGACACTGGCTGACAGGGACAGAGATCTGAAGCATGAACTAACTTTAGAGTGTGCGATCCGATAATGACAGCCAAGTGCCAACTCAAGGCCTCCACCTAAAGCGATCCCCTCTATAGCTGCCACCACGGGCTTGGAAGCAGCCTCGATGGCATGGATCATCGGTATCAGGGGAGGCCCAGACATCTGTCCCCCAAACTCCTTGATGTCTGCTCCTGTTGCATAAATTCAAATCGACAAAATGATCAGAAACTTGGAGAAAGAAAGGTCATGATATGCAGATCAGCAATTCATTATTTTGTGTAGCTCTTTTCTACTTTTCTCAACCTTGTCTGACAGACATATTTGGGTTCTAGTTGAGAAAAAAACACGTTTCTCTATTTTTCATATTTTATAGAATGAAACACAACGGTTAAGCAAATAAGCTCCAAGTTAAATGATGGTGGACATAATGACACAAATAGTTGAAAAATGTACAGTTTAGGATTATTTCTATGTGAAATTATTTACTTCTGGTTTTGCTTTTGTGTTTACACCTGCAAATGCCATGTATTGTATTGTTTACTGCATTATGTGTATGCAACAAATCACCTTTTAATGATGGAATATTAACATTAAATTAATAAAAAGGGCAAAAAAAAAACCTACTGAAAATGTGTTTATTTTGTTAGAGTATCACTAATATGTTGGGTTGCTTGTGAACTTCACTGACACAGCCACCCTGGGGCGCCTCTGTCAGTGCGCCCCAGGGTGGCTGTGGCTACAATGTAGTTTACCATCACCAGTGTGTGAATGTGTGCGTGAATGGGTGGATGACTGGATATGTAAAGCGCTTTGGGGTCCTTAGGGACTAGAAAAGCGCTATATAAATACAGGCCTTTTTTTTTTTTTTACTTTGTTCCCTTTTTAGGGACTCGAGGTGCCCACTCTGAAGGGAACTCAAATTGAAGGGAAAACACCAGAAGAACAAAGTGGGATCAACTTGATCCAATCTGTCATGGAGCATGTTTTTAAAATATACTTTAAAAAATAATTTCAATAGGATAAGTGAAAGAAGATGGGCAGACAGAGACACTTACATTATAAAATAAAAAATAAAAAAATAAAAAAATAAATGTGCATACCCCCACAGAATATCCCATTCTGGCCACAGATGACCACAGACTTCACTTCTGGCTCACTGAGTGCTCTCTGCATCAAGTCCACAATGCCTTGCCTCACCGCTGCACTGCATGAGGAAAAAGTCACGACTTTATTTGGCCTTTTTTTCCACCCTTTGTGAAATTTGAAACTTAACAGTAAACTGTTCTGCTGTAGCCCTTCTTCACAAATTTAAAATAAAAGCATGTAACAAATACAGGCACAGCAGTATAAACTTTGATAATTAACATCTATGTACTTTATTTTTTGATAATTTTATCTTACGAAGCTAATAAAATGCATCATACAGTCGATTTCCCGTTAAGGTACACATCAGAATAGAATTTAAAAAAAAAAAAAAAAAAAAACAAGATGAGAAAATGTCTATAAAACAGGGCAACGATAGCATAACTAAGGAGTAAATAGATTCATTTATTGCTACAGCTTAAGTGACTTAAAGTAAACTTGTGAGGTCCAGTAAAGGTTCCAGGGTCCAGTAGATCACACTGTGGTTGGGTGAGTTTTTAGTGAGCTGTTAATTAATCACAGTTCTCTGTTGTAATGTATTAAGCCTCAAGCTGTTCCTAAAGCAGCGGTGGTAATAAATCACCCTGAAGTAAATGCCGTGAATGAGATTAACCGATCACTAAAATGTACTTAAAGGTATGAAAACCTACTGACTCTATATGCAGAAGAATGGCAGCTGCCAGTTTAGGAATAATCTGCATGATGAGACAGCCGTCTATAAAAAGTACCAACTACAAAACCTTTGTGTCTATTTGTAAACAGGCTGTAGACACCAGGGTTTATGAAGGGGTGTATATAAAATAAACAAAGGACCTGTTTTGCAAGTAGCGACTCTGCGCTCTACATTATAAGCAATCCACTTCTTTATGGCAAATTAAAATATCTTTATACAACTAATATGGTATTTGTTTTAATTTTCTACTTCCCTCTTGGCCAGATTTATTTAAAAAAACATTAAGTATGATAAGTCTTTTTACTGGATAAATAAAGGACATACCAGTCACTTCAACTTTGGCACAGAAAGACTTGATATCACTCATGTTTGACAGATTATGGTTCAAGCCATTTACAACAGCAATCAGAGGATCACTCTCTCTGACGCCACCCTCTGGTAAAACCCCTGAGTTACTATCTTCTGGTGCACAAAGCTCTCTTTCGTGATTTCTACTTTCTACTTTTCTACTTGTTCTTGTGTAAGCTGCAAATTGCTGTTGCAGCTACAGCTCTACTGTATATAAAATCAATCAGGCACATGTGAATTCGCATTACGAGACACGCTAAAAAATAGAAAAATGCAGTATAAGAAGTTGTGCAGACCAAGTTCATTAAATCGGCTCACCTGAGTGCATTAACGGGAGGACTTTGGAGAGTAATCAAGCCCACGGATCCCGAAACGCGAGTGTACTGAGCCATGGTGTCGAAGGAATACTTGGAGTTGTCGCACTCTCTTTTTTGCAGTGCAGACTGAACTTTGAAACTTGACTTTAATCCAGTTAGCAATCCTTCATCACCTTTGTCACACTTCCTCCCCCTCCGTGTAAACAAACGCTCTTCTTCTGCGGCAAACACTCGCGCTTATCGCCCCCTATCGGAAGCAGAGAATATAAATAATTATTTTTTCCCCGCCTTTTATATTATTGATATGTACTTTAATCTGACTATTAAATTATAAGATATACTTGTGGGTGCTAGTGGGTTAGTAATTTGAA
The DNA here is from genome assembly GCF_041146795.1 of Maylandia zebra. Taxonomy (NCBI): domain Eukaryota; kingdom Metazoa; phylum Chordata; class Actinopteri; order Cichliformes; family Cichlidae; genus Maylandia; species Maylandia zebra. The sequence goes on along the minus strand of NC_135182.1, from coordinate 22,859,466 downwards.
TATTTTAACTGTTCTATTGACATGGGGATGTGACGTCACTGCGGCGGTTGGTTGCCGCTTCTTGCCGTTGCTATTCTCGCTGACAGCAACCGGGACGTGAAGCTTTTTTCTGGCTATCAAACTCAGGGGAACATGCGTTCACTCGTAGGACTAATTACGGTTGTCGCCGCAGCCAGCTTGTATCTATATTCCCTGTCCTTGTACCTCCCCGCGGGACCAAGAAAGCGTTCTGTCCGGAGCGCCGAGGCTGGACATGTGTCCGAGGAGCAACAGCAGCAGCCCGGCGACTCCTTAGACGAAGAAGAACCCAGCAGGTGACTGGTATATTTAGCCGCTGGCTGGTAACCCATAGTTTGGGGCTTTGTTATATGCTGTGCATAATTTAGCTTTATTTAAATTGGACCCTGCTGGGTCACTAGTAAGCTAATGTTAGCATGCAGCTCATAAGGCACAGGCAGCGTATGTGCAGGCTTTTAACCCCCCTTCAAAAAGCAGTGACTCTAAAAACTAACTAACTCTAACTGAAGCCTCTTTTGGAAAAGCTAAAGTTAAAACAGCAAGTCCAGTTTTTGCTTCTGTTTTAACTTGTGAGGGTTGTCATCAGGTCATAATTGACAAGTGCTGTGTTGTTGTTTACTGTAGAAATGTAATTTGGTTTTAATACAGTAGATTAACAGTGTCCAGCTCTTCCTGCATTATTTTGCGTTTATCTGGGCTCAACCTTTTTTTCCCACTGAAGTGTAGTTTTGGTAATGAATGAAAAAGAACACGCTCAAAGCTGTGTCATCCCAAACCAAGTCACGATTTTTCCCATATAAAAGTTGCACCAAGCCAGGACTCTAAATTACATGCAGAGCATTCAAGTTTTCAAGCGAGGTCCCATTTTTGAGTGAGGAAACCTCCTTCCGGTGTTTGTGTCATTCAGATACTTCATAGAAAGAGGTGTAATGGGATCCTCATATCATTCATTAGCCTAAAATAATACTTTTGCTCATTAGGTACACTTTTTGACTGCTTGTTAACACAAATGTATAATCAGCCAATCACACGGTGTGAGTGGCAGTTCTCTGGGTGAACATGGCTTGTTTTCACAGCACATCAAGCCCTGAATCAGATGGGCTACAGGGCAGAAGATTACATAGGAAAAGGAAACTGATGCTGGAATTCAAAGCAGATTTTTCAGCACCCTCTGGGTACTTTTGTACCAGCTGACCATTGTTTATCACCACAGCCTACCTGAGTGTCATTGTTGACCAGGTTCTTTCCTTTATAGCAGCAGTGTGTCCATTGTCTTCTTCCAGAAGAATAATGCACTGTGTCAGATACACTAAATCTGGTTTCTTCAACATGAAAATTAGGTCATTGCACTCAAATGGCCTCCACAGTCACCAGATCTCAATCTAATAGAGCACCTCTGGGATGTGGTGGGATGGGATATTTGCATCCATAAATGTGCAGCTGACAAAATCTGCAGCAACAGTGTGATGCTAACTGTTTGACTCTGTCTCACAAAGAATGAACTTTTCAAAGAAACTCACTTCATTCTTTGTACTTATCTTGGATTGAAGTGAGATTTGTCAATAGTAAAACAGATGGTAGTTAGAAAAAATTGCAGTTTCTTTAAAAAATAGCTTAGTTTTTTAAGTGATGTAAAAAGACTGTTTTGGTATCAGTTTTAGCAGATTTTAGCAGATTTAGGTATAGGTATAGAACCATGTTTGTAGTCCCATCAGCAATCACATGGGTTACTCTTTTGGGTATTTAAATCTAAAAATAACTTTAAGTTAAAACATTTTTGATCACAATGATATTTTTTCTGTGCTGCCGGTCTTTCTGTGAACATGAAACTGGCCTGACAGAAATGACTAACTTAAATGTGAATGTTCTCACAGGTTAAAGTTCCCTTCAGACTTGGAGGAGCTCCGGGAACTCGCTGAACTCTTGCAGTTCTACAAGACAGAGCACACTGGATATGTCCTGCTCCTCTTCTGCAGTGCTTATCTCTACAAGCAGTCCTTTGCTATTCCTGGATCCTCATTCCTGGTAAGGTAATGTCCTGTGTACAGATAGATCCAGGATGATAAGGCAAGCATTGTGATGAGCACAAAACTGGTAGATTTCTTGTGCTGGTTGTCTTAAAAACACATGTAAAATCCTTTTAATGAAGCATTTTGTATGTTTAAATACATTACGAGAACACATGGGCTAAAATATGCCAAAAGTGTCACATCTTGTAGGTGTGAAAAGATTACATTTGCATGCAAGATGAAGGAAAATTCAAAAGGCACTTGGGCAGCATGCGGTATGCAGCTTGTGTCTCTTGTTTAAATAAATGCGGAGGATAAAAGAATATTCAGATAATGCAAATGACAATCTGAGTGGGCAGAACTGCCAAAATACTGGCTTCACACCAGTGTTAGATCACAAAGTATTTCTCTCCTTTCGCATGTAGAGACGCCACAGAGCTGTGTGTCAGATGATGCCTATTAACGCGGGCTTTTGGTCTCCATTTGTCATTGTGTAGAACATTCTTGCGGGAGCTATATTTGGACCCTATCAAGGACTGCTGCTTGCCTGTGTGCTCACAACTGTGGGCTCTACAATGTGCTTCCTCCTCTCCCAATTCTTTGGAAAACACTACATTGTGAACCTCTTCCCAGATAAAGTCTCCACATTGCAGAGAAAGGTATGACTGGGCTGTCACACAAACAAAACACGCTGAAGGAAACAAAGATAGTAAGTTTTTGAAATACCGGTGGACTAAAATTAAGTTGTTTTCTCAGAGATCAACTGTTAATTTGGCTGTGTGTGCTGTAAATAAACAGTAAAGAGGGCTACGCTTTATCTTATTTACAAAAATCAAAGGTTTTACCTGTCAAGCTATTATTAACAATAATACTTCCTACAAGAAGACATTGGCCATATCATATTATCACTTTAAGAAATCCAGTATACTCATTTTTACAAATAGAATCTGATAAATCAGTGACTTCTTGTCCTTGAAAAGGAAGAAATGGTTGACAGGTGTAATTTCAGACTCTGCTGTCAAATATGTAGAAGCGACATTGTTGTGTTCCCACACGAAGCCCAGGAGAAAGTTTGACACAGAGCCAGCCATAACCTAAAATTTCAGAGAGAACAGCTACCACAATGTCAGCTTTCTTTGTTAGGAAGGCCTTTCTACTTCAGGCTGTATGTGTGCTTATGTGAAAGGGGGTGTTTGCTACATCACTCTTCTTGCTCATAAAATAGATTGAGTCCCACCTACTCCAGTCAGAGACACCTGGTGATAGAGCAGGTGATGGAGATCTGTAAAGAATATGAAATATGTAACCACTGAAGGCAATACTGCTGGCTCAAAGAAAAAAAAAAGACAACAGGACAACGCTGGCAGGAAGTCATTAATCTTGTGAATTCACGAGTTTGTGTTGTTGTTGTTGTTTTTGTTTCTTTCTGACAGCTGCACATTAATTCAATTCAATTTTATTTATATAGCGCCAAATCACAACAAAAGTCGCCTCAAGGCGCTTCATAGATACAGAGAAAAACCCAACAATCATATGACCCCCTATGAGCAAGCACTTTGGCAACAGTGGGAAGGAAAAACTCCCTTTTAACAGGAAGAAACCTCCGGCAGAACCAGGCTCAGGGAGGGGCGGCCATCTGCTGTGACCGGTTGGGGTGAGAGAAGGAAGACAGGATAAAAGACATGCTGTGGAAGAGAGACAGAGGTTAATAACAGATATGATTCAATGCAGAGAGGTCTATTAATAAATAGTGAGTGAGAAAGGTGACTGGAAAGGAAAAACTCAATGCATCATGGGAATCCCCCGGCAGCCTACATCTATCCGATTGTTAAGTGATGACGTGACGAATCCTACTTCCGGGCCTAAAGTAGTCTGCGTTTAATATGGCTTTTGTGTTGTTAACATGTTTAATGTTATGTATTTTCTTCTATTTAATCAATCAAGTCAATTTTTTTTTTCTCTTAAGTTTTAATAATTAAACCGAAAGAGATCAAATGCAGTAAAACCTGAGACATGGCTTTGCTGTGTGGGTCACAAAAAGAATAAGTTGAAGAGAACTGATCAAACACGCTCCTATGCACAGCTCACATGCTGACACAGCAGTGGCTCTCCCTGACCTAAAGTACTCCCTGGTGCTGAATGCTGAGTGGAGTCAGCTGCAGAGGGCGGTGCCAAGGACAGGAGAGAGAGATAACCCACGCGCACAGGCAAAATAAGGTAGGCCTGCTGGGCCTTTAACGGACGTATATGTACTGACAAGATGAGCTTCTTCGTAGCTGGTGGGTGTTTGGCAAATATCCGAGTATACTGAGAGTTATGCCAGATTTGGATTTGCATTATTATTCACCAAAAGGACTACTTGACTGTAACGCTTTGAAAAGATGACTCTTGGTATAGTTTTGCTGATGAGTTAACTTGCGCGTGACTAGTTGATGTGAACAGGGGACGAGAACAATGACACACACCTGCCGCCTGCCTCTGTAAATATCTCCAGCCCCTCTGATCTGTTCTCCTTGTCTTCCAGGTGGAGGAAAACCAGGACTGTTTGTTCTTCTTCCTGCTCTTCCTGAGGTTCTTTCCCATGACTCCCAACTGGTTTCTGAATATGTCTGCCCCAATTGTAAACATCCCCATCACCTTCTTTTTCTGCTCAGTCTTCATTGGTAAGCACACACAGATTTTCTGCTTGGTGACACTAAGTGAGGTACGTCTAGCACTCCACATTGAAAACAAAATACTGGATGACGATCAGCTTCAGCTTTTAAAATAGTCAGTCACTATTGACAGGCTAAAACCAAGCTTATTAGCTTTAACTTTTTGAATTATCGCTTCCTGGAAAACTCTGCTATATCTATTAATACGCCTCTAGATTTAGATAATTCTGTGCCTATAAAAAATCATAACCATATCTGACTTAAACTGACTGATTTCCTCGTCTTTAAACGAGTTGCAGGCATCTTTGATCTGGTCATGGTCATTAAACTTGCACAGAGAGCAACAACCTCTTTGACTTTGACTTTCAGGTTGAAAGTTAATCATATCGTTAATAGAAAAGGAACAGAACAGGTATAAATGTTGGCAACAGTGTCGGCCACATGTGGGCTCTTAGTATCCAGCGCCCATCACACACATGAAAACATTGTTTTTTTCCTTACTAATTTTGATAAATGCATTTGTTTGTTTTTAAGGGTTTTAACAAAATTATTACTTATATGTTCGAAATAAAAATCGGATTGATTGTGATGTTGTTACTTACCAGCTCGTGCCAGGCCTCCTACAGCTTGCATAAAACCTAATTAAACTCCTCTTCACAGCACAGACTTAAGCCTGGTTTCTACATAGATATGCACACTAAGAATTTATATGGTGGCATATGCCAACACTCCGGTATAACCACATGAGTTGTAATAGAGTAAAAACAAGTAACTGTTTTTTAAAGGGGGGGAAAAACACAGTTTTCATGTGATAGCATAGGGTTAGGATTATGGGTTCTTGGGCCTTACAGGGTTAAGCAACAACAACACAACGCTGCATCTGTCATTGCAAATTAAGTTACCCATCGTGTTTCAGCACAATTTGTTCTTGCTCTATTGTCCGCTTCTTCAGGCCTCCTGCCATACAACTTCATCTGCGTCCAGACAGGCGTCATGCTATCCGAGGTGTCATCGCTGGATGACTTGTTCTCCTGGGAGCGGCTCCTGCAGCTGCTGGCCATCGCCTGCATGGCTCTGCTGCCTGGTGCCCTCATCCGCCGCTTCAGTCAGAAGCGACTCAAACTTGGCATCCAGTCACAGAATGGACTCGATAAGAAGGTCCAGTGATCCATCCTGGGACTGAGTTTGTTTGTTAACATACTGATGCCTTCTGCCCTCGAGAGCGAATGAAACACACACACACACACACGTGTAAAGTGCTTTACTGTTGCAGAGCCACCTGGACAAATCACAGTGGGAGTATTTGAGGAGAATTATGTCGTACCAGATATTTCCGTGCCACATGTTGGCACAGCAGTAAATGTTTATAGATGTAGGAATGTACAGTGGTGACACGAAGGGGCGGGGGGCATTTTAAGGAAATTTTGCTCTTGCACTCATGTTCAGAAAGCAAGTGTTCAAAGTGCCTGTTGTGGAGTTTTGAACTCACACTTCTACCTCCATGAGCACCAGAAAGAGATGGTGTAAATGTTTGATGGTTTTGTGGGGCTTTTATGATTTTTCTTTTTGGTTTATATGAGTATGTTATGTTTTTTTTTTATTGTTTTGACAATCGCTTCTTGCAGTTTCAGTGTTAATCTTTCTTTTTTGGGGGGGGGTCATTTAGAGGCCAGAATTTGACCTCTGGAAAAGAAGCGTGACCGGATTAAATGGCTTGTTATATGGGATGTGTTTAACGTGTTAAGGTGTTCTCTGGTATTGTCTGAAAACCGATGTGCAGTTAATTTGGGTGACTGGAAGCTTTAATCCTGCTAGAAAAAAATCCTTCTTTGCAGTCTTTTTGTTGGTTTAGCAGTAAAATGTCTTTCTTCTGATTTGTATATTTTGTTTTAATGTATGGGTTTCAAATTTAATACTTGGTGATCTTGTGCACGGTGCAAGATGAAACAGAACCACTGAGGAGAAGCTCCAGTGTACTCGGTGGATGAAGGGATTTTTTTTTAATGGTTTTACTTACATCGGGCTTTTTTTCAGTGTGACTGACCTTTGGTGTGTCAGATTGTAAGTGTTGAAAGCACCTTTATTAGAGAGGTACAAAACCTTTGAAATAATAAAACGTGAAAAGTTTTCTTTCAAATATTCTTTATTGCTCAGATCCAGGTTGCTCAGCAATACAGTTCACTCACAACTCAAAACAACAGCATGGCTGTTACCAGAAAGGCACGGATCCACGAGATGTAGTAACATTGGATCATATGTCTGTCCAGTGCACAGTCACCAATTACCTTGAGGTGTTTTTGGGACCTTTTGGCCTGTGGGAAATGTAGGACGTGAGGGTTTGTGACCTACTGAGGAAACAAAAGGAATCTCCCAAATGGTGAAGAGCAGTTAAGAGTCGGATCGATGTAAAACCACAAATTGAAGTATAGTGCTATATGACGTGTAGTACATACTGGATCGCCTGCAATAGTCTCATGCAAGTCTTTGCATTTTTCTCAGTTCACAAGTTAGGACGACAAAAAAACAAAACAAAAAAAAAAAAAAACCACTGCTGTGGTTCTGCACATCTGACCAGACTTGATCCTTCATCACCTGATCCATACTTGTTTTTGTTAATTTGGATGGTGTTGAATATTCAGTCCCATAGGCAGAACAACTTTTACCAGCACTTTTATTTTCAGACCTGGTTACTCTGCCCACTCATATCTACTTTGCATTTTCTTTTTCTTATCCCCCCACCTCCCCCATCCCAATCTTAAAATCTGTTTAAAATCCTAGCTAGGACACAATTTAACAGCAAGTAGTGATCTAACATGACTGGATAATAAAGAATCCCAGCTACTGCTCCAGACTACATTTAATCAGTGTAACTGACAAGAAAACCAGATCAACAGAAAACGAAATAAAGCCTAAGTTATTCAACCGCTGTGCGATATGACTAACAGCACTGTGCGTCCTTAGTGATGCGAGTGTGTTTTTTCTGATACTGAAATTAATGCCTAGCAACACCCTACTGAACCTAGAAACGCCAAAATCCTTGGAAGTAAAAAAGAAAGTTACTATGATGTTTGCAGGTTTTGCCTCAGATTGTGGCTGAGGGGAAACCTGCTCTTCTAGTAAAGAGCCAAAAACACAAGAGAGGCGGAGGCCTGAGGAGTCCTCTGCAATGCGAGAAAAGAACTTCAAATCTGCTCTAGGAAAAAAAAAAAAAGAGGGGAAAAAACCCTACTCCTGCCAGTCATACAAACCGTAAGTGACAAGATTCAATTTTCCAGTGCTACTGCGAACAGACATGCCCTACTAAAGTGAAGCAGCCCACCGCAGGAGTCAAGCGCTCCAACAGAAGCACTGTACTGCATTCGTGTGGGTAAGGTCAGGGTAATTGAATCAGGTCTGGCGAGCTAACATCATCAGTATGAGGTACTGTACCGGCTGTGGTGGAGGCGTGCTGAAGCAGCCCCAGGCATTGTGTGAGTTTGATAGACCTTTATGTTTTATTTTGCTAATCTGTGTTCACTGGGACCAAAAAAAAAAAAAAAGGATCCTCATCTGATGGAAAAAAAAAAAAATCCCTAAAATAGTGCCAAAAACAAACTAACTTTTACTACATCATTTATTTATTATATTCCTTTACCCTACACTGGTTTTAGTAACTGTAACTAAGTCAGCCTTGGATTCAGAGGTAATTCTGAAATGTACAGCACAAAAAAAAATAAATGTAATAACCGGTAGATCGATGAGAAAACCATTTAGAGGTCAGCTTGAGGGAGCCTGTGACGCTCTAAACTTCTCCCACCATTTCTCACAATGCAGGCGCAGACTTGTAGGTGTTATAGAGAGACAGAAAACGATGCATTAATGTGCGACTATTGTACATGTTTACAGATATACAGTTATCCTGTCGTACACAGTGACATTTCAACGACTAGAGTTGTTCTACATTCTACACAGAAGACTAGGGCTTCACACCACGTTCAAGAGTCCTGTCAGTGTATTTTTGCAGCTTTGTGTTTTCATCAAATCAACCCCAGAGGATGCTGTTATCAAATAGAGCTGGTAAAATTGGGTTGTTATAAAAAAAACAAAACAAAAGTAATTAATTTTTTTATGTTATTTTTTTCCACAAGTGAATAAACGTCGTGGTTTGTTGTTAAAAGTCTCAAAAAACCTGGAGGTACGGTTGGGAAAAACAAACAAAAAAAACAAAAACAGGAGGTACAGTCGGTTAGTTTCTGTTTCTATCAACTGATTTTTCTTTTTTTTTCGTTCTCTTTAATTTCTTTGAAGGTGAAATCAGTACACAACATCCACATTCAGAACCACATCGGGCAGGTATGTACCCCTTAGATCCTGCTCTTCATTCCTTTCTAGCAAACAAAAAAAAAAACTGACTTGGAAATTCTTTTGTATCATTAAGAGGTTGTATGGCGTCCAGGCAAACAGTCCGACAACGTTGACTACGGTTATTTTAGTTGATTTTTTCTTTTACAAAGTTTCACTAGTCGGCTGGACCTGAAGAGAGTAGAGATTACTGTAGATCTTTTATCTTTTTTTATTTCATTAAAAAAGAAAATTAAAAACGCTCAAAATGATTAGTTAACAAGGCATACAAAAATGTGGAAAAAGGGAGAAATGAAAGATTGGACTGAGGTACCCTGAAGCCTGAGGTAGATCACAATACTGACATGCGCACTGTTCACATCCCGACCACAAGTTAACGCGGTGGTTCACTTTTACTGCTTTCCTATTTTTTCAGGTTTTTATTCATTATATTATTATTCATAGTCTAGTTTTTGTTTTAGTTTTTTTCAAGAAAATAAACACTTCCCTTCAAAATAATATGGCAGTGTCCCACTGAGGAAAAAAAGAAAAGGACTTTGTCTTCTTTTTGTTTCTTATCAATAGCTCTCATGACAAAATAGGAAAAAATAGATTCATAAATATTACTCTCTCTTTTTATATATATATACACACACACGCACGCGCACACACACACACGGAGGAAGCTGTGCGTATTGGCAATAACCTTGCGTCTGGAAGATGAAGCTGATGGGTGATGTATGAAAGGTGACAAAATAAGGCAACAAGCTTCTATGTTCTTCAAAGTAAAGCACAAAGGGACACCAGGACCTGCGTGTCCAGCGTGCCCGCAGAGCAGGCGGCCAACTCGCCAAAATAAAAATTTTTAATAAAAATCTTTTTTAAAAAAGTGAAAAGAACAGAGAGCAAGAGGATGACAATCTGTGTCGTGTGCCGTTTGGCCTGGCCTGCTGGACACGGCAGGGGTGATATCTGTATTTTTTTCTAAAAAGGCTGCATTTTGTACATTCACAGCTGTCATGCCATTTTTAGAAAGCTCCCTGACAAGAGAGGGTTAAAGCCAAACGCGGCTGCGGCTGGTCGTGTACCACAGGTCATACAGCGCCTCCCTAAAATCCAACCTCGCTGCCACCCCACACACCAGAGGTCTGCACCCTCCCTCCCCCTAACCCTCCCAACCCTGCCCCGAACCCTGTCCCCCTCCTTTACTGGGCCCTCAGCTCACATTCTGTGCTGGCCCTTGCAACGTCCTCATAAGGCCAAGCGTGTGGCGGCGCGCGTCCGAAGAAGACCGGTTAACGGGCGAACGCGCACCGCTCGTTAAGACGTCAGTTTTTGCTCTGATTAAAGAGGAGACGACGAGCGTGAACACAGACGACGTCTACTGCACAGCATGACAGAATTTTACTGATTACAAAAAAAAGAAAGAAAAAAAGAAAAATCCCTCAGTTGCATTTAACCTCTCTTGAGCAAAAGTGGCAGTCAGTTCAAGGTTATCAAAAAGCTACGGAAATTTTTTATCCCATTTTAAAAAAAAAAAAAAAAGAAGAAAAAACCCAAACAAAAACGAAAGAAAAGACATGGTGTCTGATGAGAGAGAGTGATGAGAAGTGAAGCAGAAATTAGAAGAAAAGAGAGAGAAAAAAAAAAAAAAAGCTTAGTATCAGATATGAATGGTGAGATATATTTGAAAGGGACGTTATCTTTTGCGTTGGCACACACACAGGCTTGTTACAAAGACTCAGAACCATTCACCTTATTTACTTATAGGGGTTTTCTTTTCAAATTTCAGTGGCCTAAAAATGGGAACAAACAAGGGGAGGCTGTCAATCAATCGATTACTCAGTCAATCAATCTCAGGTACAAGCAAAATACTAACACCAAGCTCTACTGTCATTTTGATGAATAAAATAACAGAGCATGCTCTCAGTGTGTATCCATACACGTTTCTACTGCATTAATACTGCTAAGGATATTTGATCTCACAATCTAAATATCTCAAACACGCGTGAGAGAAGGAGTCCGCTGTCGCTGGCTCTCGCTCTAACCCAAAATATCAATCACAATGCCTCGTACACGCTCGTGTTAAAATAGAGTTGCATTTTCTCCTTTTCTTTTTTTAGGCCTATGTTAGTCCAACTAAAGAGATAACGTTATGCAGGGAGACAAACTAGTTTTTTTTTAAACCGTGAAGACAACAGTTCCCAAATTTTCTGCCATTTCCGCCTTTCTTGTAGGTTTTTTTTTTTTGGTCTTTTTGTTTCTTTATTAATTTTTTTTTTTTAAGCTTCAGTACGATTTCTCCCAATCTATCTGCTCTCACAGGGCTGGCAGTGCACACAATGCCCTCAGCCTTTGGCTCTCACTTGTGTCCCCCCTAGCGAAGTTCTTTGGTTTTGATCCCGGTGCTGCTGGTCAGCCCTGCATGTCCCCCTTGGCCTTGGCCTTAGTCTGGATAGGTCTCTGTTCATTTGGGAGGGCTACATTCATTGGCTGGTGCCCACTGGAGCCACCCGGCTGGTCACTTGGAGTGGTGCGGTGACACAGCGGCGCCCTGCTGGTGCTTCTGTTCCTGCTGTTTGACCTGCTGAATGATCTCCCGGATCTTCCTCTGTGCAGTCTGTAGGAGAGATCAAGAATTAACACTGCAGCAGAACATAACAGGTTCAAGTAAGAATAATGAACAAAGTAAAGGACAATCATCAATAAAAATACAAGTGTAGACAGATACATTTAGGTAAATGCAGTATGCAAGCTTTATCTGAAAGAAAGCGTTACAGATATGAGCAGAGCAACATCCAAAGCTGTGTGTGTGTGTGTGTGTGTCTCCGCTTGTTTGTCAATTTTAATATTGCAGAAAATGCATGAGCCGATTTAAACTGCGCTCAAAAAGAAAAGAAAAATACAATTTTATACCATTTTTAAAGCACTTGGATGCATTAATCTGACTGCAGCCAACTGAGCCAACTAAATGTGATACGTGTGAAAGCCAGTGAACAGCTACCCATTTGTTTTCATTTTATTATTACTAGTTACTCATATAGACAGTTACACAACAGTTACATGCAGCACATTCAGCTTTGGGCTGATTAGATTTCTCCAACATCAGAAAACTTTCATGTCCAGCTGGTTACAATGAAAACAAATTGTACTACCAGCTGTCTACATCTGCCAAGCAAAAGATATGCGCAGCTAAGAGCTCAGCCAAGGGGGGCAATATTAATGTTAACATCCTCTCCTGCTGTCACAACCATGAGCCTCTCATTACAGGCAGATGGATGCTGCCTTCTACACAGTGATAGTAACGGCAGGCGGCTCGGCAGAAAGGAAATCCTTTTTACATAACAGAGGTCTGCACAAGTTTATAATAACTGGGTCACGAAAAAGGTTTTAAGGTTTTTAATCCATTACAGGCACTTTGAGCAACACAATATGGCTGCCATTTAGTTCAATTGTAGCAGGCAGACATTTATGCATCTCAAAAAAAAAAAAAAAAAAAAAAAAAGGGGGGGGGGGGGGGGGGCTGCTCACACTAAAATAATCTAGATGGTTTTAGCACTGCAGGCCAGAAGAGAATACACATAAACATAGGGGAAGCATGTTGCGGCTGAACAAAGAGCCATTAGACAGAATACACCAGGTTTTATGATCATATAAAAATGTGGACATTACACCGCGTTTTATTGTTTTATGCGATTTAACAATGCCTTTTGTACGCTGTGGCTGCAGCTATTCTTTTGATACCTGTGCAGCAGCAGAACTAATTAGCCAAATAATGAGTATCGCTGGTTTAATTTTGGGTACCTGGCTGGCAAAGAAATGCCCACTGATTTTCACAAAGACCTCGTCGTTCTCATCAGGAGTTTGGTCCCGCGGTACGATGACCTCCGCGCTCGTAAGGTTCTGCAACTCGTTTACCTGAAACACCGACACAGACTCCCGTTATCACAGCCTCACTTTGAATTTTACCTCCAACCTCTAAATTGTGTTTAACTGAAACACCCCTTGAAGCCAATAAGTAATTGCAGTAAACACCAGTACGTGAGACTCTCACAGATAAAAATTTTATCATGTAAACATAACTAGCTCATTTAAATAAAAAGTTGGAGCAAGGCATTGTTGTTGCTGCAGTTTAAAGGACAATTCAAGCGCATGCTTACCGTCTTACCACCTTTACCGATGACCCTGCCAGCTGCACTTGAGGGAACCTTTATGTGCGTCTCCAGTTTGACCTCCTCCTTCGCAGAGAAGAAGTTTTCCTCTTTCAGCTTTCCAAATATCCGACCTTGGGCCTGGAATACAGAGGAGGGAATGAGGCAAGGAGAGACTGGGGAAAATGGGGACAAACAATGATCCACTGCTGTTATGAAAACTATTTATGAAGTTAATCCCCCCTCAAAAATTATTTAACACAAAGATTCATGCACATATGCAGGTTTTACCTTAAACTGAGCTTCTGGTGTTCCAGTAATGATGACCATCCTCTCAGTAACATCTGGACTCTCAGCCGGAGCGATCTGACACGCACAGAAAGACGCAAATCAGATTTCTAGCTTCTGAACAAATTCATGCAGTATGAGATCATGTAAAGCTTGTGGCCAATAAAATCATGAGAAGAAAATCCCACAAATATATTGAATGCAACTGAAGAATCCAACAAAATGAATTGTCTCTGATTGCATTATCTGAAATGTTTCTCTTTCAACATTTTGAAATATGGAAATTGCTCCACCCCAGATCCATGAAATGCTGCTGGGTGAATGATGAGTTGAGGTTTATTTATAAAAAAAAAAAAAAAAAAAAAAAAAAAAAAAAAAGACACTCGCTCATTAGATTAGCAACACTCCATCCTCCTCTTTCCCCTTTCTTACTGAGCACACTGTTGACAGGCAACAAACGCACCTTGATGGAAGCTCCGGCAAAGTGGGCAAGTTGTTTGATGTGCTGACCCTTCTTGCCGATCAGGGCCCCGACTGCCTGAGTTGGAATAAAGAGGTAGACAACCTCCTGTTCTGGAGCCTGTTGCTGAAAAAGGACCACACAGAAAAGAAAACATTTAAAGTACTTTTATTAAACTTTACTATTTATTTGACTGTGAAAGAAAAGAAAATGATTCAAATTGTCGCAAAAACGGTTTTGAACACACTTGACAGATACTTGAAGAACGGACGAAAAAGCTGACACCAGATGCAAGGGAGGCTAAATTAAGCCCTCTTTGGGTAAACATCGCCCTCTGGCCACGTCTGAATGGAATATTTCCTATTAGGGGTGATGCCTGCCCTGTGTTTTTGTTTTTCTTAGCATGGTAACACTCATGTAGTTGAGGTTTATAAAGTGAATTTTTACGAGCCACGGGATAACTCTGGGCTAAAAAGTCCCCTTCCAGGAATATTTGTGGTGTTCTGGTGACTGGGTGATGGTAAACAGGAATCCAGACTCTCTGTCCTACACAGACGCTGACTGAGGCGTTCTAACAGTCTGCTATTTACAAATCCACCTCATTTAGATCTGCCTTTATCTGTTTTACAGCAGGGTTCACGGTTTTACCTCCCATGCATAGAAGCTATTTGCAGAATCCACACAACCAGAAGAAACGTAAATCCTAAAGGGCTCTCTTTTCCAAAACATGGATTTCACCTGTTTTTGATTATTAAAGCAATCATCTATTAGGACAAACAAAAAACAAAACAAAACAAAGGATTCAGAGAGGAAACACTGACTGTAGTGCAGATTTGAGGGAACATACTGAGTGCTGGTGGGGGATGGCACTTGCTGGAGGAACCCCATACAGGCCACTGAGATGTGAAGAGTGACTCTGAAAGTGAAGTGACAAGCATGCCTATCAGATGGCATGTTAACACACATGTTAAAAGGCACAGGCACGAACACAAGTCAAGCTCTTTCTTCGGGGGGAATTTCAGGGTAGAAACTCGCAGTGAATCACACACTGAGTGTCTTGACTACGAAGCACGCACATGCATTCTCACGCACTGTCTCACGCCGCTTTGGCTCGCGCTCGTCAGGCAATGAGTGGAGACTTTGTTTTACTGACAGACTGACTCATCTCTGGAGAAGATGGGGGAATTCTGGTTGCTTCAAACTGTGTACAAAATCATGCAGGAAGACCTGAGTCAACACTGTAGTGTATTTTAAAAATGCACTTCAGAGGAGCCTGGTTTACCAAGTGTTGGAGATAAATTGCTTTATCAAGTCAATCTTTATCATGCACTTGATGTGGGTAAACCAGCAAAGGCAAAGTCATGCTCAAAGAAGCATTTTCAAAAATAACTTTTTCTTCCCTTTTATGGCCATGCGCTCAGGTAGTCTGTGGGAAAAGGGGAGGGGGGACCAAAAAAGCCTTCCCCCCCCAAAGAAAACAGAGGATACTCACTAAGAATGGGTTGTACCCTGCTGGCGCCACAGCAGGCACAGCGCTACGTGGTCCAGCAGCAGGGGGAAGCACCGGCAGACCAGAGGAGAAGATGCCCAGAGCGTTCAGGTTCAAGCCCGGGATCAAGTTGGCCTGTTGCTGAGCGGACAAAAAAAGAAGTGGCAGTGGCAGAGTTTTAAAAAGTTATCACAACAGAAGACAATTGCTTGGCATTTAATTAATGCGATTTTTTTTTTTTTAAAGAAGCTGATCGGATTTTAACTTTCATTTAATATCCAAAGCATGCAAAACAAAAAGAAAAAACACTGCAGTGATCTTGGAAAAAACATAAGTTGAAGAAAGATGAAGAAAACATACCAAACACAAATGACTTGTCCAATTAAGCACATTTTAAACTTTTTTCTTAAAGTTAATAATGCAAGCAATAAACAACAATTTTTCAAGTATTTTTTAATATAACAATAATAACAACTCTGAGCCTTTTATTTAATCTGATACATTAAAGTTGGTCACAAGCACAAAAAATATTTTCTGTTCTCACATCACTTCAAAGAACACCACATTTGTGCTGACAAATAAGGATGCAGAGCTGGAGGAAGTATTCAACAATAGTTATGATGACTGAGGAAATGTCTGAATAATTTATCAATGAAAAATATGTCCTACACGTTATTAATTATTAGAGATGGACCGAGCCGATATTACGTATCGGTATCGGTCCGATACTGACCTAAATTACTGGATCGGATATCGGAGAAAAATAAAAAATGTAATCCGATCCATTAAATATCACGAAAGCACCTCACAAAACTTGCAACACGCCGTAACTCACCTCAGAACGTTAGCAGTCGGAGCAGTATGCATCACGTGATAGAGCGGCTGTGGCATGCGGGACCTGTCAGTGGTCTGGATAGCATTTGGAGCTTCACTAGCAACCCAGCATTTCATCTCCGACAAAGTTATCCCGAGAGAAGTAAAGCAAGTGTGTAAGTCCATCTCTGAATGTTTGTAAAGCATTCCTGCGTTAAGCTTAACAAGCGACTGCCTCTTCTTGCTGCTACTTCAATCATGAAACTGCTTAACGATCAGCTGATCGGCTTTTCTGTCGCGAGTCCGTGTCTCTAGTTTGTTTTTGGCCCACGTTGCACCAGAAAGAGGAAACCAGCGGCTGAACAACAGCAGCACGTTTAAGCTTAATCAGCTGTTGTTAGAATTTATTTAATATTACTTTCTACTCGAGGATCTTTTTCTACGTAGCTGACGCTGGTAACTGTGCAGGGGCGGATCTAGCAAAGTTTAGCCAGGGGGGCCGATAGGGCATTAACAGGGAAAAGGGGGCACAAAGACATACTTTTCTTTCTTATTCTCATTTAAAATGTCTAGCTTTTAATAAATAATTATCTGACAGCCAAAGTTTTAATTTGATGCAAAATGTATAGAAGTCCATTACTGTATATAGTAACTATTAAGTCTAATATATATACCCTAGTAAGCTATACTACTTTTTCCTTTGGGAAGGTACCATCTGTGCAGTCTGCAATTTTGTTGAAGAAAGATGTTGAATCTATTTAATATTTCTTGAAAAATAATTGATTTCTGTGCATTTTTTTTTCACACTGCATCAAATTAAGGTTGATTACGTCGATTAAGCATCATGAGGTGGAGCGTGAGGGGTGGTTCCCCATTTTTTATTTATTTATTTTTGTTGTTGCTGGGAGTTGGAACCCTATTAGTTAGGTTGCTTAATATTTACGCTAAGTACTCTTTAAAATACCAGAATAGGGAGGATGGTGTAGGTTTAAGTTTATTAGATTGATCAGTATTGCTGTACTATGAAATATTTTTTTTTGCATACAGGTATAACAGAATAGCTTTAGTGTAGTTGTTGTTTTAAACTTGAGTATGAACTTATACAAAATGCAGCAAAATATTTAAAAAACAGTTTTGTTGATTAAAAAACACTGTATCGGATTCATATCGGTATCGGCAGATATCCAAATTTATGATATCAGTATCGGTATCGGACATAAAAAAGTGGTATCGTGCCATCTCTATTAATTATTACCATAATAATGACATACTCTGCAAAATCCTCTTCATTTATTGATAATTAAAATACTGTTTAGCTGCATGTCTTTTAAAGAAAAAGCGAAGGAATAAATCTTCCTCTAGGGGTTTAGAAAAATCTTCTACTGCATGAGCTACATTACAATAAAAAAACCACTAAACTCTAAAAAATGCTTGTTGCAAGCTTAAAATTGGTCTGTTTTCTTAACTCCTTAAAAAGATCATGCTCCTGTGGTACATGGTTTTTACAAGAGAGATGTTTTAAAAGCATAACCAAAAAAAACCAAAAAACAACAACAACAAAAAGCAAACAAACCCCAAAACAAACAACAACAGAAAGAAAAATCTTCCCCCAAAGGCAAGTCAGCTATTCTGGTTTCATGGCCATGACAAGACAGGACTGCCTCCTTTCACTTCCTTTATCCCAGAACGCTCTCTGTAATATCCAGACTGTCACGCTAGATGGCCCTAAATGCTTACTGTAGAGCTGACACTCAACCTGACAGGTGCCAGAACTGCTCTTAACATCCAGAACAACATGGCAGCACGCTGCGTTATGATTATTTCTGAACAAATATTGAGACTGTCACTGTGAAGGAAAAACTAATCAACTAATGCGCTAAAGGGAAAGAAACCAACTAATTCCGTGTTACTACACGAGTCACATCCTGAGGAGCATCGTCATCGTTAATACAGTCACTTTATCAGCATTCATCTCTTTGCAGTACAACAGAGAACATGCAGAGTGTGCCATCATGGCTATCGCTCTTCCTCAGAGGATGACCTCTCAGGCTGCACCGCTGGTGATGTCATTGGGGCAGTGTGAAAGAGGAGCTGGGCGAGAGGGCGGCCTGCACATATCAGGTGGATGCTGGGAAAAGCAGTGTGTTACAGCAGTAACACAGACACATACACAGCGGGGAACTAAGTGTGAGTCAGAAGCTCCATGAAAGAGGCAGACACACACACACACAGACACGGAGCGCTCAAACACTCGACTCACTGATGAGCTGTCCAGCGATCGTTTACTGTTATCCATTTACCAAGCTGGTATTACTAATGCTGGCGCTAACATGCGCTGAATGGGAAGGCAATATTATCCCGCCGTATATCATCGCTTCTCTCTGTTGTTCACCTGTCAGTCTGCGTGAGTCAACATACTAGCACATACTAACACAAACAATCAGGAGGCCTGCAGACGGTACCCTCAAGACTTACATTTATAGCAGCAATATCATTCTCGTAGGCTTCCCTCAGCTTCTTCATGATTTCCATCTCAGCTTTACAACACGCATCTACGCTGCCCTTCACCGTGATGGTCCTCTCAGGGTTGTAAATAGTTAAGTCTTGTAACCTGAAAGGAAAATCACACACACACAGAAATGATTACTGTATAGACGTGCAGAGGATTCTCAAAACAGATTTAAAAGAATAATGATATATTTAGGTTCTGACTAAGTTTCCACAGGCTGGATACTACATTTCCCATAATGCAACTCAGCTGTGTCTTTCAACATGCTGCATTCACGTCATACAGGATGGATGGCAGTGAAGAGAAGCTTGCAGCGTTGTTAATAATAACTTGGCCGAGTGAGAGTTAAACTGCACTGACAGTAAAACAGAATATCAATTAAATTTAGGTTTAACGCTGAACAACATATATTGGCTGACATGTTTTGTTCGTTTTTAGATTCTTGTTTATTACTAATATAACTCAGTCAAGAATATGGGAGCTTTAAAAATGCAGTGTTGGCTTAGACTATGATTCACATGTCAAAAAAAAGACAGATACGATGATTTGTAGTCATGTTCCAACTATGCTCTGGGTTTAAAACATAGCATCTGATACATTTTCACTTCACCAGATTCTAAAAGAGACATTTTTGGAAATGCTGTCAACAAAAACAAAAGAGGTCTGCATTTCAGACTGGACGTTTTTTTAAACCACAAGAGACATCACACTTTGTTTCCTGATTGGGTCTTGTTGGTCACACGGTGGGCCGTCACAGACTCATCACGCACCTACCAGTCACATGACCCTTTCACAGAAGACAACAGCTTATACCACCGGACAACATGCATGGATAATGCTATGCTAGCACCTGATTTAAATCAAATCCTGCATTTTACATTACGTGAACATAGGGCTGCTCAATTAATCGAATTTTAATCACGATTACGATCTGGGCTTTCAACGATCATTAAAAATGACTGAGCCGATTATTAGCCCCTCCCTCGTGCTTTACTCTCGCGCTGCTCCGTGTGGCAAATCTAGCGCACCTCTCTGCATTTCGAACACGTGTCACAACAATTAAGAGCAGCGGTCCCAAACCTTTTTTGCGCCACGGACCGGTTTGTGCCCGACAATATTTTCACGGACCAGCCTTTAAGGTGTCGCGGATAAATACAACAAAATAAAACTAGTACCGGTACCGAAAAAAAGAAGATTTATTCATAACACACGTGAAAAGACCCAGGAAAACCGAGTAAACGATAAAAACGATAACAAAATAACGCTGAAAACCGATAAAAACCCTGAAAACTATACATTTCACACCTGAGCCTCAACTCTCGCGGCCCGGTACCGGTCCGAGGCCCAGGGGTTGGGGACCGCTGATTAAGAGGACCCGAGGGAAGCTCGGAAAGCTAAGCAGAAGTTATTTGGAGAGGAGAGTGACTGCCGTTGGTTGAAAAGAGAGGTTAAACAAAACTTCAGTGGTGTGGAAGCATTATTGGTTTGCGGAGTCAGACGTGGATCAAGTAGACATAGTGTGTAAACTTTGCTACGGTGTCGTAGCTGCACCACAGAGCAACACTGCAAAGTTCACTAAACATAGATGTTTACATTTTTCATTTATTTTTTATATTGCAAACATCTGCACTGTTATCAGTATTTGCACACTATTTTATAATATTTTATGACAATCTTTAAAGTCATTGTTCAATACATTGTTATTGTTAAATAAATATCGTCAAATAATCGAGATCTCAATTTCAGTGAAAATAATCGTGATTATCATTTTTGCCATAATCGAGCAGCCCTACGTGAACAGTGTAATGTGACATACTGTTCACATTTCAGGCTATTGAAAAAGTCTATGTCCCTTTAAACTACTACTGCTTAATTCATGTTACTCCTTTAATTCTCTGTATTCTGGCCACACATTCCCTGAAACCTAGCGCCATGTGGCAGCAACTCAGACCTCAACTAGTGTGACAGGTCTGTTTGGTTGCAACACAAAGATAATATGTCAGCGAAACAAAACAAAACAAAACAGGTAAAGCAAACATTAGTGACCTGCCAGTGTCCTCACATGCCATTTTTTCTTGTTCCACAGCTTTGACAGAAGTGCACACACTGTCTGTTCTGAAGTCTTTTCATTTCCCTCCCTTTCAGTAATCGACTGTTGTTTAAGATATATTAGCTTAACGCCTGACATGATCAGCTCAGGTTTCACTCGCGATGGCGGAGCACTGCAGACACATCAGCACATGAGCATAAATGCAAACAACTATGTCGCCCACTACAGCAGAGGCTCCGCAGGGATCCAACGCAATGCTATAAATTAAGCTCAGCGAGTCAAGTGGATTAGCAGCAGAGGGACTTACATATACAAATGGAAGCCAAAAAAAGCAACAGTGTGATTGATGTTTTTCTTCTATTTGTGCAACAGCCAGATAATGACTTAATTTGTACATTTCAATGTTAACCTGAGGAATATGAAAGGAAAAAATGCTTATGTCTATGGTTACCTGTTATCTTGAAAGCTGCTGGCAAATTTTTGAAATTCAAGGTGTCTGATACTCAGCTGAACCGGCACCAATGAGATAATACTACTCTAAAAAGTCTGTTACATGAATCAAAGATGCAAAGCCCCATAGACCAGTTATCCTGGACATTACACAAATGTTAACACCTCGGGGCCTTTGAAGCTCAAACTCTCTGCACTATGTTGGTGAACACAGTTGACACTGCAAAAAGACTTAACAGAACCATCAATTCTGAATCTACTATTTGAGCTTCTCAAAAGGGCTCTAGCCCGCTCTTCCTCCACCTCGACGTCTCTTTCTCAAGGCTCATTACATTCTCAAACCTCGCAGACACAGAGCAATTCATTAGCAATAAATGAAAGAAGGTTGGAGAGCACAGTCCGTTAAATGGGGTGCAATCACTACCTCTCTAATATCATGTTCTGAAAAGAAAAAGCTGTAATCGAATCGCCACGTTACTTCTCTAACAACTCTGTTAAGTGTAACCACATGCCGAAGGGTTAAGGAGCACAGACGAAGGAGGTTACAGTGAAAAGGGCTTGAAATCACTGTCTGTTATTTGTGATTTGGTTAAATCAGCGACAGTAAAAATCTTTGATCTCACTCAAAACATAAATCCACTGAGGAGAATTGCAAATATGAGAGGTTACACATGTGTAAGAGCACCATAAGCAAGTTAAAAGCTGGACTTACGAGGAGATGGTTATCTTGGTCCCTGTCTCCTCCTCGATCTTCTTCAGGTTGCGACCCTCTTTGCCAATCAGCCGACCCACAAGGCTGTTGTGGGCAAGGATTTTCAGAGGGATGTCCTCCGTCCTACACACACACACACACACACACACACACACACACACACACACACACACACACACACACACACACACACACACACACACACACACACACACACACACACACACACACACACACACGTGTAAGGTGATATAGTAAAAGGTAGGTGCTACAGAGTATCACCTATGAGCTATGATATGGTGTCATGCAGAATGCAGAAAGGTTAATGCTGACATGCCTCTGTTACAAAGTGTATTGTTCTATGAAAAACAAACCTGTGCTGATGTTAATTTTACTATTCAAAAACTGCATTTCACAGACAACTCCAGGCTCCATCCCCTCGAGCTAGCAGCACCTCGCAATTTGTGTGTGTGAGTGTGTGAGAAAGAATGAAAAGTCACTTTAAAGGGCTTTGTAAAACTTAGATATTGTTAAATGGTGCAAAATCAGTGCAGACTATTTCCTTGAAACGGAATATTCTCTCCTGGACCTTTGTGTTTCGCCAAAATTGAATGTGACAAACTGTTTATTGCCAATGCCACATGATAACCTACCACTTTCCAAGAATTTTTTCTCTGGTATGAATCAAGCAAATTGGCAGTGATTATAGGTAAACAATGTAAAAGGCTGTTTAAGCCACTTACTTTCCACTAATTGAGTCTGATTTATTACTAAACCAACATAATGACTAATAAATATAAAGAATCAAGTTAGAATAAAGAATACCATTTCAAATAATTATCCTTCCTATCAAAGTTGAGAAATTAATGCATATAAGTCCACTGTTTGGCCCTGAATAATATATCACAGCACATTTATCTAGAAGCCAAAGCAGTGATTTTGCTCTCCGGCTGCTGAGTTTAGTCAATTTAAAAAAATATATTCAGGAGGAAAACAGATTGTGTAAGCTTTGTAATTAGAGTGAAACGGAAAGCGAGTCCCAGTTTCTTTAACACACCACAAATTAGGATGATTTGACAAAATTAATTTTCCATGACTTTAAAATATTCTGAAGTACAGACAGGTATAAAAAAGATTGCTTGTATGATTTTGACATTCAAGTCCCTAACTAGAGAAGGAAGAGGCTCAATAAATTAACTACTGATGATTCATGTATGATAGTATCTGCTTTCAGTGTACTGTACCTAAACTGTACATGGTGCAGTTATTACTTATTAAAACAGAAGGACTATCATTACTGTATGATTCATATTCCTCTCCATTGTGTGCTCACGACCCGCTATAGCCATTTTGGCCTGCTGGGTGAAATTGGGATTCGATTCCCCACACGACCACCACCCGCATCTACCTATGTAACGTAATGATAACAGCAAATATTTTTCCATTGCTACTGGGCTACCTGCTACCATACATTAGTAGTCACTTTAATGATTAAACAAGCCTTGTTATATAATGACACTATCATAAATACAAATAATAATACAAAAGCACACCATGCTGCAGTATTGTTTCGCCCGTTTGTGCTATTGGTTGTAAAATTAAAACTAGATGTTTTCACAAGATATCCCAGCAAAAACAGATCCTTCTAGCCTGTTATGGTGGATTGCCAGTCGGCCTGGTGGTGTCATGATATATCATGAAGAAATTAAACTGTGTAGATATAAATTATATTACATTTTAGTCAAATATAAATGATACAATGCTTTTATCAAGTGTTATAGCTGCATAAATACTGAAAACAAGTCATTGTAGCTATTTGCTGCCTGGTTGCTAGGCAACATATTGCCATCATAATAGCTGATACATTAGATATTATTAGATATTAGATAGGCTCATGAAGGTTCTTATCTAATACCTAAGATGTACCTCTTTGCCAGGTTTGGTTGCTCAACCCCTATAAAGGTAGGAGGAGAGAAACTATTTTACACTAACAGAAACATTTCCATGAACTGTGGCAGACTTCATAACTCCACCTGAGGACAACCAATGTGTAACAAATCATTTAATTAAACCTCTGTGTGTGGAACAGGTCACCTGTCTGAGATGCAGAAAGGTACAGATTGCAAATGACTGTCCTGTCTGGAATGATTAATAGTTATGAAGATTATTAATGCTATTGTGCTACATTTAGAAATGGACAACTCTCCTGCTTTGGGTAAAAAAAGAAAAAGAAATAATAATAAAAAGAAATAAGGACATAAAATAGGGATGTTGTAGGAAACGCCCTTATGCTCCAACTATTTAAACTTAGAGGAAACACTCCTGCAAACGTGCACAAGCAACAAGCACACTAACCTAAGAAACCTCCTGGGGTGTGGTGTTTAGCAGCCAGATGCTGGAGGTTTCTTTTGTGCTAGATGAAAGATTTCATGATAGTGATGGTGGTGTGTGTGTGTGTGTGTGTGTGTGTGTGTGTGTGTGTGTGTGTGTGTGTGTGTGTGTGTGTGTGTATACTGTTCAATTTTGAAAGGGTGAGATTAGTATGGGGTGAGCTGTAGGTCAAGTAAAGGGAGATGGCATTGGTGTAGGTTAAGAGGCCAAGTTTAGTGGTTTGGGTTTCACTAAGTGAAACTACAGGGTACGGTGTAATTGAGGTGTGGCACTGGGTGGTGTTACTTCACAGAGGCGTGGGGACAGAGGCGTGGAGGTTATTGTTACGTGTGACAGCAGGATTTCTGACTTTACTGGTTGCATAATACTTTGACAGGCACTTTCAGTTAAAGAGACAACATTCATATTTAACCCTTCGGCGTTCCTCGTCAAAAAAGTTACCCTTTTGGGTAACTTTGGATTTTTGATTTTCAATATATCAGTCATTTTAAAGACTAGTTGCATGAAACTGACTTATGATGTGCATTTTAGGATTATTTTTAAAATTCATTGATCCCCTCTATGGTGTGGTGTATAGTAAAGGAGATTCACATAAGTGTTACCTTCTACATTCCTCGTACCATTTTGGGCCCCATTGACTCCCATTATAATCACATATTTTCGATATACTGTAATCCTGACATGTGATAATTTTTTTATCGTGAATACCTAATGGATCTAAGCCTCAGCCTTCAAAATAAAGGAAAAATAGGTTTTGGATCCAATGAGCACAATATTAGGTACAGCACCACCATAGACATTTTCAGTGTTTTTGAATGCAGGACATGGTTATCTTATTATGCAAAATACATGACAATAAAACAGCTAACCACCATAAAATAGTCTCGATGTAGTGGAACTGATATAAGAGAGT
The DNA here is from genome assembly GCF_041146795.1 of Maylandia zebra. Classification (NCBI taxonomy): domain Eukaryota; kingdom Metazoa; phylum Chordata; class Actinopteri; order Cichliformes; family Cichlidae; genus Maylandia; species Maylandia zebra. The sequence continues at coordinate 22,834,239 of NC_135182.1, read as the reverse complement.
GGTGTGAATGTGATTGAGAATATATTTATATTTTATATATATATTTATAATATATATTATGGGTTTCCCCCCCCCAATAAATAAATAAATAAATAAACAGGGGTCTTTATGACAATAAAGCAATAAAAACATAAAAAATATTTACAAAATTATGAAAAACTTTATATCTGTGGTTAGGTCTGAAGTTGTTTAAAAGATCTGATGTGGAAAAAAAAATGAAAAATTAATTCATATATGATATTGCTATATCACCTTTTGGATGGGGACCCCTTTGGGTCCCGAGGGATACCAATGGATGTATATTGCAAAAACTCTTATTGCTCCAAAAATAATAATGCATCAAAATCAATTCTGTTCTGAATTCTTTACCCATCCAAGGCTCTAATAACCTCATGCCAAGTAGTTCCATTTGCAACTCATTTTTTGAAAATATTGCATATTATGGTTTTTTACCCCCCAAAAAACAGGGGTTTTTATGACAATAAAGCCATAAAAACCTAAAAAAAATATTAAAAAAATTATGAAAAACTTTATATCAGTGGATAGGTCTGAAGTTGTTTAAAAGATCTGATGTGAAAAAAAAATGAAAAAAAAATTCATAAAATTCATTGCTATATCACCTTTTGGATGGGGACCATTTTGGGTCCCGAGGAACGTAAAAGGGTGTAAATTTTGAAGCGTGCCCAAGGGACAGAAAAAAAAAAAAAAAAAAAAAAAAAATAGGGACAGAAAAAAATACATACTATTTAAAGGTATGCTGATGTATACGGAATTCACAGTGTACACATTTACTTTAACGTTTATCACTTTCAGTACATGAGTACAGTAAGTGTGAAACTACAGCTAGCAACCATGTCGCGTGAAAACAGAAAACAGAGGGAAAACGCTCCACTGACACTGTCAAGAAAAAAAAACCTCAACTCCCCATCTTACTATTTAGAATGCAAAACATTATACAGAGATTATTTTCTATAAATCTAAGCCCATCTGTGTGCAAGCAAAATTTCATTTTTATAACTTGTAAAAAATGAGTACGGTGGTCTCTGCAAGTACTCTGGCTTCCTTTCACAGTCCTAAGGCATGCATGTTAAGCTAACTGGTAATCTTAAACTGGTTGTAGGTATGACTGTATGAGTTGTTGTATGTCTCTGCATTATGGCCCATTTATGCTTGACCCATAGGTTGCTTTCCCCACCAATGTGACACAATCACAGAGCTGTATCCGTCTATACTCGCCATCACCGCGCTTTTGTCTATTTGCAAACTTCTTCAGCACTGTTATAGAACTCTCCCTCTCGGAGTTCTGTGCTATCTGGGAATCCCTGCACTCCAGCACAGATGTGTCATTTAAATGTCTGCACAGGCACCTTGAGTTCGGCCATTTTGAGGACACCTGTGCCAGCAACGGAAAACGTGCAAGGTTTCAAAAGTTGGAAGGCTGAAATGACACCAACCACACAGGTTGGTGCCTATGATGTCATCATTTGTAATCCGGCACTCTTTGCTTGGGTGAGAATGAGGAATATAAATAGGTTCTTAGGTATGTGGCACGCCCAATGTGCCCTGCCCCTTTTCCTGGGATAACAACAATAGGGTCCAGCCCCAAACAATGGAAGAAAATGGGTGGATGGATAACTTGTAACTGTAGTGAAAACCTTGTGATTGTGCTGAAATATGAAAATACTGCAGCATAAAAGTTAAAATCATTTGAATGTTTTGGGGGTGGTAACACTTTTTATAACTCCTTCTATAAGTTTTGAGTTTTACAGGTGCTGGTGGGCAGCTTTATTTCTTTGGACAAAGAAGACTTTCACTTCCTTCCAATATCAAAGTATTTTTGTAACTGCATTAAACACATCAAAATGTAGAGAATGGCTAAAATATATATTCTGAACTAGTTTTCAAAGCTGTTCACACAGATCTTTAAGCATTGCTCAAACAGCCAAGGACATAATCAAAAAAACAAAACAGTCACACAAACACATTTAAGCGCAGTTTTTACTATGTATCATCTCAGGGAAATTGATTTGTTTTTAAAAAAATAAATTCAAATACTGTTACACCAGAGAGCAGCCACCCCTGAAAAACAGCACACTTTCAAATAAATGCAGACAAACATGAGTATTATGTGTTAAAGGTTGACGCTCAAACAGAGCAGAAGTTCCGAAAGTTCAAAAGGTGCAGCTTCTCATTAAAGTTGTCAGCCCCAATTAGGCATGTTGACCTTGTTTCTTAAATGTTAAGCTGTGATCACGTGTTAGCCTATGTGAGAGTGTCACTGTGTTTACTGTGTCAGTGGTCCAACCGAGAGAATGCACAGTGAGATTAAAAGGTGCGCAGGCAGGTAAAAGGATAAGATTATAGCCCTGCAGACATTATGGCTAATCGCCCTGTGAGGTTGTAAACATGCTCCACAGGAGCACATGTGAGCATGTTTATATAAAAGAATAGTTGGGCAGACTCACGTCTTGGTCTCGTTGGCCTCCTTCTGCATGATGTCCAGGATCATGCGACAGGCGGCGGAGCAGCCCTCGGGTGTTGAGTGGATGGTGATGGGTTTTTCAGCTGCACCTGCATTTTCCTTCCGATGAATGTCTACCCTGATAGAAAGAGAGACAGACATATATTGGCATTGTAGTAGGTAGGGCAGGGCAATATGGCCAAAAATATTTATCACGATATATATTTGAAAATTTGCGATAACGATATAACTGACGCCAGAAAAAATACTTTACAACTCCACAACTTTATTAGTGCAAAAAAAAAAAAAAAAAAAAAAAGACCATCAATGTTTTTTCACTTAAACAAGCAGCTGTTTTTTTTATGCAAATTCCTTGCTGACAGTTTCACCAAAAGGCATTTCCAGTGGAAATGGGCTGACATATCCTGAGCATAACCATGTATAATATCCACAAAACTTAAAAAGAGGTTACACACACACACACAATATGGTAATATTATGTTGAAGCACAGTACGTATCACTCCGTGAGGCTCTTGACTACAATCCATCAAGCGGTGCGGCTTCGTAGCTTATCAAAGTCTGACAGATTTTCGAGCGCCGTGTACCACATAAAATCGGTTTGAGGTGAGTAAGCACAACCAGAATTCATACATAAGACGCACCGGATTATAACTGTCGATTTTTCAGAAAATCAAAAAGATTTTAAGAGCGACTTATTTTCCGAAAAACACGATAATAACAACGGCCCGCTTGCCTGCTCTACCAAAAATTGTGCTTTGGTGTGTATCTGACCGACAAAAACCAAACCATTTCCACACCACTGAAGTTGCACCATTTTTACAAACCAAATCTGGTTAATCTGTCATTCAACGCTTTCGCCCTTCTTATTGACTATGTGCACGTTAGCATATGCTATTTCCGGTGCGGAAGCTCCTGTGGGGAGCTTTGTTTCCGGTGTCCTATTCGCGCCTGGTTTACAGTCCAAAACAAGTTAAGCAAATGAATGAATCACGCGGCGATTTACATTTCTATAGATGTCTTGGGCATTTACCCAATATATCTGTAAATGATGTTCATCGACTTGTCAATATTTTTCCCCCGTGCCTCAGAGCAAAAGAGCAAAGGGATTCAAATGTTATATTTCTCAGCGGTCCCTCGTTTATCGCGGGTGTTATGTTCTAAAAATAACCAGCGATAGGTGAAATCAAGTAGCCAATTTTACTTTTTGACGGTGCAAAACGTTTCGTGGACATACAGTACTGCACTTCAGAGTCACACTGCTAGAGATCGATGCAGTGATTCTGTACTGTACAGGAGAGACGTCACGGAGGAGATCGTCTGCAGCGATCAGGACGCAGGACACAATGTGACGTAAAAAAAAGCATGCAAACTTGCACTAAAAAAATCCGTGAAACAGCGAGGTGAAAGGTGAACCGCGTTATAGCGAGGGACCGCTGTAATTTTGAAGGTAAGTCACAACATACCCTTCGTAAATACTAATGTATAGAAACCGTTACCAGTAAGCATTCATTTTTTGTGTGGCTTTTTTCACGGTTTGTTAACATGCTGTGTAGGTGTGTACTTGACTAGCTGATATCGACATAACGGGGGAAACATCTGGTTTGACTATTCTTCACCTGTAGTTTGAATGCTGAACATTTGCCTGTTTAAATCATAAGACCAGTCATTATACAGAGATACTTCTGAATGTGGACGATGTGTCTTCTGCATAGAGTAATGCAGTTCTGCTTGTGTTGAGTGATGTAAACAACTGATCGATCTAAACGCTTTAAACGTCAAAATTGATCATTCGATTTTTTATGACACAACAGCGGTGAGTGTTCCCACCTTCTGCTCTTTGTAACTTAACGCAATCTTTCAGTTTTCGAGTTTTGGACATGATTTTGGAGTATATCTTCGCAGTAGCAATTGACCGCAAAGCATTTTCTCGTGCACATAGTCAATTCTCCGTCACTGACATGCTTTTTCCACCATGTGCGTATGAAAACAAAGGCACTGCGCATGCGCGTTTTACCCATTTCTATCGTGATATTTCATTTTATTATCATTGCCTAACATTATACCGGTGTTACTGTGAACGGTATGATATGGCCCAGCCCTACATTATGAAGAAGATGATGAAGAAGAAGAAGCAGCAGCAGCAGAGGTACATGCTGCTGCTGCTACATGCTAACCCAAAAAATAAAAGAAAGGTTAAACTCCAGCAGGGTGAGGTGCTGTTGCTTACTTTGACTGCGTCTGTTTGGTGACATCCTTGATGGTGTTGCCTTCCTTGCCGATGATGGCTCCCACAAACTGAGTAGGCACGAGCATGCGCAGTGGGAAGTCGTGTTGTCTGGGGCGTGGAGATCCGTAGCCTCCTGATGGCCCGGGCTGAGAGGAGCCCTGGTCCCGGGAAGTTCGACCCCCACGACGCGTGCGGGGAGCCTGGACAGGTGGAGCAGCATCCGTGTCCATGATATATGACACCTTGAAGGAGTAGTCGTCGAACTGGTGTCCTGTCAACTTCTCGATGGCTCTGGGTGGTAGTAGGAATGTAGAAGCAGAAGTATCAGGAAGAGAGAGGGGAAATAAATGAACAGATGCACTAACACAAGAATATCAGAATACAGGTTCTCTGACAGTTTGACTGATTAATTTCATAAGCCTCTGATATACTTGCTTGTAAACACATGTTTGTTACACATGATGACTACCTCAGCCGAGCAAAAGTCACCAAAGCGGCAAATTACACCTGACATCTGATTATTGGTGGACAAACATTAAATATAATTTGATTTCATGCATCATTCACTGCGCTTTTTCATGGGAAATGCAAAAAAATTAAAATGCAAGATCACACAGCAAGCTTCTCAACTCTAGCTCACCACACACCCACCAGCAGTGACCTGGTGAGCTTACATCACATTATTTTCCTTCAAAAAAAAATTTTCCCCTCATAAACACACCAACACAATGCTTTGAAACACATCTACTCTGTTTTCACAAGGCTAAAAAAGTTGGGAAAATGTGACCTAGGTGTTCGATGGACAGCTAATGGAGAGAACAAACATGTTTGCCTTCTACCTTTTAATCCTGTCTTTTTCTACAGTATAGTAACCTCCTCCAAGCTTACATGTGTTTGTGTAAAAAGAAAAATCAGTTCACAAGGAGTTTGTTACTGTGTGGGCCACAGATGAACCAACCCTGCTCTAACCTTTATGGATACACATTTGAAACCGCCTGGTACAAAGAAAAATATACGAACAGCAGGACCAATACTCCTTGTATTGCAGCTTCTTGTCTGTGCAAGTATATCATGAGTTTTGCTCTACTTTCATGCATCAGTGTCACTATTATGTGCTGCTTACACTTTAGCTTCCTCCTTGGTTGCGTATGTAACATTCACCACTGCTGTTTCTGTATCAGTGTTCACTGCAAAACAAGACAGAAAGAGAAGGACATGAAAAAAAAAAAAAAAAAAAACACACCCAAAAGATGACACACAGTAAACAGAGATTCGGTCACATGCACATAGCAGTTCTTTGTTGTTCCCGTAGGTGAGTCAGAGACGCATTCAGGTTCCCGTGGTGACCCAGAGTAGGGCTGCTCGATTATGGCAAAAATGATAATCACGATTATTTTCACTGAAATTGAGATCACGATTATTTGACGATATTTATTTAACCCTTTAAGACCTACCATAGAACCAAGTCGGCCAGAGCTTATTTATATTTTTATATATATATATATATATATATATATATATATATATATATATATATATATATATATATATATATATATATATATATATATATATATTTTTATTTTTTTTTTTATTTTTTATTTTTTTTTACATGTTGTAGTGCCATTTGTGGGAGCATTTCAAGTTGCTATACATCAATACAACTGTTATAGCCCATATTTTAATAATATGTATGTATTAAGTCCATAGTAACTACATTAATTGCAAAAAAGTGCAATAAACTAGAAAAAAATTGAAAATTATTTTTGTTTTTTTTACATATATTTCTACTTGGATAAATTTAAGAGGTTTATCCCTCAAAACTTTAAATACAAAAAAGTTGCAAAAAATAGTTTACAACAACAGGAAATTTATTTTGAGTGTCCTCATAGTTTTATTTTGGAGATACAGCAATTTTTATATACTGCAGGAAAAACAACAACAAAAAAACAATCCTATGATGCAAATTTGCAAAGAAAACAGCAGGTGCATCAAAATAAACTATTTCCAGCAGTGCAATTCGAGTTCTAAGCATCCCAGCAACTATTCAGAAAAGTCAAACATGACTTATAAAAACACCAGTATAGGCTTTTAAGGCCTACAAGTAAAAAAACTACATTTCCCGCGAAAATGACGTCACTTCTGGTTTTGGGCAGGAAATGCGATAGTTCGCGTTGACGTCTTTTTCAATGTGGGAAGTGTTACGAACAGCTGATCGGATCGGCAAAGCGTGTTTCTGGAATATTATGTTTTTGTTCCTGCAAGCGCTTTTTATGCAATTTTTGCAAAGCTATATGTGGAAGGAAACCGTGACCGAGGACAAGCTGATGGCATAAGATGTAAGTACAACTCCTCTGGTTTCATATGGAAAAAAATTTATTGCGCTAGCTTAGTGGGATTTAAAAATAGTTACACAAAACGGAGCTTGCTGCTCTGACCGGCTTTAAAGGGTTAACAATAACAATGTATTGAATAATGACTTTAAAAATAATATAAAATAGTGTGCAAATACTGATAACAGTGCAAATGTTTGCAATATAAGAAATAAATGAAAAATGTAAAGATCTATGTTTAGTGAACTTTGCAGTGTTGCTCTGTGGTGCAGCTACTACACCATAGCAAAGTTTACACACTATGTCTACTTGATCCACGTCTGACTCCGCGAACCCATAATGTTTCCACACCACTGAAGTTTTTTTTTACCTCTTTTCAACCAACGGCAGTCACTCTTCTCTCCAAATAACTTCTGCTTAGCTTTCCGAGCTTCCCTCGGGTCCTCTTAATTGTTGTGACGCGTGTTCGAAATGCAGAGCGGTGCGCTCGATTTGCCACACGGAGCAGCGCGAGAGTAAAGCATGAGGGAGGGGCTAATAATCGGCTCAGTCATTTTTAATGATCGTTGAAAACTCAGATCGTAATCGTGATTAAAATTCGATTAATTGAGCAGCCCTAACCCAGAGAACCACTTGCCTGTGTGAATCCATTACAACCATCACCACACTGGCTCCCCTCCAGACCCTGCTGCTTCCTCTACAGACAGGAGCAGCTTAACACAATAGCCTCTCTGCCACTTGCACAATAACTATTTAAGTTTGACATGACAGCCTTAACAAAGCAAGTAATCTGTGATAAAATGCAATGCACCGCTAAGAAGCACCTCGCCGAGACTTGTGGTCCGCTGAGGAAAGAACAACACGGATACCGCCACACTGAAGGGTTTGATTCCTGCTGAGATCACGCATTCTTCAATTCTTCAAAGGTTGAACTGTAAGTGGAATTCAATTCAAGCGAGCCTTGTAAAGTACACGCAATTACAAAGGAAGCTCACAATCGATCGATTGATGAAATTGTCCATTGATCAAACAGCTCAGATGCTGAGTTGATCACTGTAGCAATTTAAGGAAAAACGATAAGCAAGCACAAACTTTATATTCTTTTTCTTTGTCTTATAATAAAGAGAAACGCCATCAATATTCATCACTTAATGAAATAATCAACAGATGCAGTCTAGCTGAAGCCAAGAGCTGGGCTATGAATACTGAGACTCGACTGCAAAACATTTTTCTTCTCCTCTCTTGTTCTCTAAGAGATCACAAAAAAGGTTTTGTTTGCTCTAATATTAAATGTTTTCAGAATGTTTTGTTTTGTTTTTGCTGTTATTAACTCATGCAATGCATAAATACAAAAAAATGTGACAAATTAAAGAAAAAAAACATTATAAGAGAGTTCATTTGCAAGATGCAGAACCACCACAAGCTGCCAAAACAGCTTGTGGTGGTTTATTTTACCTTTATTTTAAAAGATATTTCTTCATCTTATATTTGACAGGTGTAACCGACCAGCACACAATCTTTTGACATGGGAAGGTTAAATACTGCTCACATGTACCTACACTGGATAAAGTCTAGAAAGATTTAGGGCTGCTGTGCTAGTGCATGTGTGAAAATAGATAAGAGCCACTAGTTCTCCTGACTATGTGCGTCAAAATTTGAGTTTCCCTTTAATTTGTCACCCTGGTATACATGTTTCCTTAACCGGTCTTAGCACATTGTACTTCAGCATGTTTTATTTAACTGCATGATACCTGTAATTTGAGAGAACAACAGTGATACTAATGGCAAAAGAACAAGGTCTGAGAAAGGCAGCTTGTGTTATTGATGAAATGCTTTCTGCCACAAGAGACAACAGTATCTACGTTTTTTCAACTACGCTTGTGAAATCAAATAAATGGCAAATAGAGCAGGTCTTCAAAGCTCTGTAAAGATACTTCTGAGGTTTTAGATAAAACAGGCACATAAATGCCCATGCAAGCCAAGAACAAAACATGTCAATTATAAATAAGTCTGAGATGCCAGGTGTACCACAGAAGTAGTAAAATTATGTTTCAGCTTGCTTTTCCTGTGAACAGTCATAAGAGGCATCAATGTCTAAAAAAGAAACTTCCGAACCTGTTAGCGAGCAGCAGATAGCAGATTTTAAAGGGTTAAATCCAGGGAGAGCGCCCAGCTGGCTTAGAGAGGGCGAGTGGGCTGAGCCTGGCGTGGTGCCCGGCACCGGCACTCACAGCCATTTCTGCCCCACCCCGCCACCAGCAGCTCTGACCATGCCACACAAGAACACCGGACTTCTCTAAAACCTCACCCCTGTAACAAGAGTGCACAGATCCAGGCAGAGAAAAGTGACAGAGACTGCAAGCAGGGACGGACACACGAGCAAGCTGGCTCCATTGATAATTCACTGCAACTAGCGATGTTTGGAGAGCCGGGCTGAGGAACTGAAAGAGGAGGTGAAGGGAAAATGCTGTGCCGGTGTGTGGTACAGCATGAAGTAGACTGTTTAATGGCAGCGTGTGGTAAACTCTGAGTGGAGTATCTCCTCTGTCGGATTCTCTTTTAGCACCTGTCATGACAACAGTGGGTAGTAGTTGGTTGTGGCTGTTTTGATATACAAGGAGACACTGTGCCTGTATGTGTGTGTGTGTGTGTAAAGATTTGTACATGTGCATCTTTGTTGGTGCTTATACCTTGCGGTGCATGCCTCTATTACTCATGCATGCGTGCTTAGTCAGCAAAAAGTTTGCAGGGATTGCTCTAATGCTGCCTACCCCCCCCCCCCCCAAAAAAAGAAAAACACCACACACACAAAATCAGACAGTGCAAAAGCCTCACCACAGGCGCCTGCAGTGTCCTCCCCAGTTACCACGATGCACCTCCCCAAAAGAGATCCATCTCGCAAACACATGCAGGCATAAACACACACGTGGACACATTACTACTGGATTACTGCCATGTCTGCCCACTTCAATCTATACGCTGGGGCCAACGGGAACCGTGGTAGTACACAGTGCTTATTACAGAGGCTGCATGCAATTCAAACACTCGACTCTTCGGGTCAAACTTATAAGACACACGCACACACGCAGACAGACAAGATGATAAAGGCTGATTCATATGCAGAGATGAGTTATGTTTAGATAATGGTTGTGTGGGATGATGGTAACGAGGAAGTGAAGTCACAAAGGGAGACTTGACTCACTGGGAGGTCTGCGTGCGTGCATGTTTGTGTGTGTGTGATGCTAAACAGTCTCATGTGAATTGAACAGTTGGAACCAAATGAAGATGACATGCACAGCAAACAGGGAGGAGAAGAATTCTGTACCTTGTTCCACATTTTCTACAGTACCATACTGAGCTAGAAGGCCATCCAAAACCTGATGGGGAAAAGAGAAAAGATAAAACTCAGACACACAAAATAGCACTGACATACATACACAGAGTGAGATCAAGACTTTAAGATCTGATTGATCTTTAGATTAAAGCTTATTACTGGAAGGCCAGACCTTTAACCTTACATTATTTTAATTACGTCACTTCATATCAGCTTATTCCTCTACAATGCATGCATAATAAAAAGCACTGTACGTTGATGTACCTAGCTCCAAACAAAAACTTTTCCTAATGTCAGATGAGTAGCTGCAGCTAGTGCAGACTTGTCTGTAAATAAAGAAAATGAGAGCTGAATGGCGTCTGAGATCACAGCTAATACTTGCAGAGAAACCTGGAGAGGTGGCAAAGTGCGTGCGTGCGTGCATGCGTGTGTCAGAGATGTCATTCCCTGCAGTCACGCAATATTGGTAAAAACAGAGATACTTTAATATTCATAAGTGTGATCAATCAAAGTATTATTCCAAAAACTTGTATCTCAGTTGTTATACTTGTGGCTGAAGAGCCTAATCTTGCTGTGCAAACATTATGTATGGTGCAAAGGGGAAATAAGGCAGACATAAAAGACATACTAACACCTAAGATGATATAAGAATGTGTGGCAGCGTTCCATCATAATATGTCAAATAATAAAAGGTCACTGTTCAAACGGAAAGAGGTCAGATTCATGTAGGAAAAAACAAAAAACAAAAAACCAAAAAAAAAAAAAAAAAAAGTAATGTAAAAAGAAAACCACCAAAGGATCTTTCCTGGACCGGCAGTGTGCAAAGAGTGACATCAGTAGAGAAGAAGGGCCGCCATTTTGAACTTTTCACTGTATTTTGCGGCAAGGAATTGTGTTTCACGTATTAAGAATAAATCACATCATTAGAATGGTTAAGCCAAGGAGCCATTGCAGCACATTCTTTTATTCACTACAGCAGCGCATCTTTGATATTTTATTTTATTTACCAGAAAACTCTTGAGATTAAGAATCTCTTGCAAAAATGCCTGGGGCAAGACAGATAGGGTTACCATTACATGTTTTTCAATGGCAGGCAGAACTGGAGCTCCTGCAGAAAACCTGTGAAAGCCTCAGGAGGACATGCAAACTTCACACAGAAAGGCCCTTGTGGGTTTGAGCCCAGGACCATGCAGATCTGAGGCAAAAGTGCTGAGGCACCATGCTGCTAAAAGTCGCCGCAGACTGACTGAATGCAGAAAAACATATCTTTTGTTTATTTTTTAAAGACATTTCATGCTGTCCACTATCTGCTTTTAAATAGCTGGTTTTCTTTTAAGTCTTCAAAAACTGTACTTTTGTTTGTATTTTATTTTTTATTTAGGTTATTATGGAAACTAATTATTTTACTCATCTGGTCCAACAGAAATGAAATAACTCTGAATGAGCCACATACAATAAAATGAGCTGCCTCTGAGCGTCTCTACTAAATTTCAGAAACAAATAGATGACACTTGGATCACGTGTTTTCTATCAGATATTCAATTCTTTATCTATATACTAATACAAAAATACTGTGTTATTAAATGTGAATAAATTCTTTTGTACAATAAAACTGTATGCAGTACTAAAAGATTGGGGGGGGAATAAGGCAAATTGTCCTAATCTGTTCAGTAAACACAAAGCGTTTTTATCCGCTAATGTTTATAATATTAAAAACAATAAAACCCATTTAAACCACATGCCCAGAGCTGTGAGCGCAGACAGGCTGCAGATATTAAAATAAGAAAAATGACAGAGTAAAGGCTTGAAGACAGAGACTCTCACACATAGAAAACCAACTTGGACCCCAGCAAGGTTACAGATGTCGACACACAGACGCACTGTCATCTGCACACCGACACAGACATAAGCGCGCACACAAGTACAGACATAAACACACAAACACAGGATAAAGGCTGGTGACTCATCGTCAGGAAACTGGTTTATGTGCTACCTGGTGCTGATCAACAGGGCATTACTGTCACACCAACACACACACACACTGACCTCCCACTGTAGATGAGGGGGAATGTTCCGGATCTGGATCTTCCGACTCCTGCAGAGATTAAAGACACAGACGGAGAGAATTTAACAGACCCGAACCACAAACTCACATAAACTTACACTCATCTGTTGTGTTCAGAGCAAAGGCAGAAAACTGTGCTATATATATATATATATATATATATATATATATATATATATATATATATATATATATATATATATATATATATATAGAGTGTATATTTATACACACACACACCTCTGCTGTATCAGTAGCTCAAAAGCAAAGACATAATGTAGAATCAGACCTGTACTATATTTACTCTATGTAATTTCACAGTCACTGTAAACACCCACGGCTCATTATCACCAATCAAAGGGCTGTCACAGATGTGCTGAAGGTACCGTAGGTATGTAAGGTGAGGGTGTTTATTAGACAGCAGCATGTGACTCCTGGTAACACCATCTTACAAGCACTGTGCTTACTACTCTCAACTGGAGAAGTGAAAGTATCACATGACAAGGAAAAAAACAAAAAACAAAAGAGGCGCTCAGACCACAATGATGGGTTTCCTTCGTCCTGAGTGACGTAACTAGAGCAACAGAGGGTGTGTTTTTGGTTTGGAGAACAAAGGAAACAAAAAGCACCCACATTCAGCAATAAACAAGATATTCATGTATTCCCTGAAAATTTATTCATGTGTTCTTTTACAGTTTCTCGCTCTGGTTTTCAGTTCATATCCCTTTCATTTGTATCTTCAATTTCTGTAATTTAACACTGAACCCCTGGTCTTTTTAGTTTCTTGTCAAACTATATCAGTCAACCAAGCACAGTCCATCACTGGCCGGTCCATTTGGGATCAGAGGTCCTACAAAGCACCTCCTCTGCCTCCTGTGAGCGTTTCAGCTCCAACAGCAAAGCCACACAAACCGCCTGTGACCACAGGCTGTTAACAACTACATTAACGTGAGAGAGCCCAGCTCTGCGATGAAGGCAGCTGATGAGGAGCCGGTGGAGAGAAAGCCATGCTGCTGAGAAGCATTTTGGTGGGAAAACAGGAGACACTACAACGAGTGAGACTGAAGGGCTGAGATGCAGATATGAAGTGGAGGAAGAAATGTAATGAGATGTGATAATGAGCGATAGATTTCAGTTCAGGCGGGATTGCCATGGGACCCACAAACAAACACGCACGTCGTATCAGCTTTTCTGCGCCTCGAATGCCTCTGTTCACGCACTGGCAAACATTTCTATTCTGCATTTTTCTCCTGAACCAGGCTGGGCGTAAAACACTGCAGGTCAGAATTTCCCGTCAGTGGCTGAGGAGAGGTTGGGAGCACTGCGCGGGCAGCTGGACACGAATGAATGACTCTTTTCTGATTGTCCGGAGAAACACAGTGTCACGTGTCTTCTCCCCTTTTTCTTAAAATACCAAGAAATAAATTAACAAACTGACAATACCAATTTAAGATAAGCAAAGGGGAAACGGCAGCAAAAAAGCAAACTTAATTTAAGAGTAGAACACCTTTTTATATGTATATTTAGCAATAAATCTTCCAACTATAACTTTAAAGTCTCTAAAGCGATAGACACTTCAGATACTGCCTTCATTCCGAAATAAAACAGAATGCACAAGGATAAAAAACAAACGGACAATTCCTGCTGTGTTGTACAGCACAGTGGCCTGCAAGCTTTCTGTCACTGATGGCAGTTTAAAGCAAGTGGCTTGATGAAAGATCTCTTTTGGCAGTCAATATCCAAACAAGGGTAAACCAATTAAAATCTGTCTCTACCGCTAAAACACATCACTTTTTCTAACGTTGTAAGCAAACCCGTGACATCCAAAAAGCAGCCAGTAGCTGAAAAGGATTTAAGACCAAGTCAAAACCTCAAAACAGCTCCGAATGCTGGCATCCCCAACCTGCAGAATATGGAAACTGAAAGGTCCTTTCATTCGGCGTAGTCTCCCTAAATAGTCCGTGAATTCAGAAGTACCACTTCTCTATAGCGTCTGTGCTAATTAATTATTCCAACTAATCTTGATGCCCGATGCTGAACACTTACTTTATATTAGAATGGATACTTTAGTGAATCTGATGATGGGAGAGGCTAACCCGAGCAGGACACTGGGGTAAACTTTGCAAACTCATTCTTCAACAGGAAAACATCGCTGTAAGAAATGCACCATTTCTTTCAGCATCTCTGTCATAAGTCATTATTTAGAGCCACCTGTTTTCCTGTCAGACTGAAAGCATCCAAAGGGACATCTTGAATAAGCAGTGACACATTTGAGGTCTCACTCAGCATACACTGGATAAGCACAAGATGACTGCTTTCTGTAAAATAAAATGCTGCCTGTCTACAGTCTTCAGGTATCCTCAACTTATTTGTGTTCCCTTATTATCTGTGGATAAACCAGAGGCAGTCATCTGCTAATATCTCCTGTTTTCTTGCATTCAAGCTTGAACCCAGTGCCCTTTCTCAGCTCCTCCTTTCCCAAGTCCAAAATGAACTGCAGTAGAAGATGCAGACTGAAGTCAATGGTTACTTAATGTTTGTTGAATGTAACCAAGCTGTCTGCTGCTGGTTTGGAGCTGCCTGCCACGAGAAAAAAGAAAGCCTCTCAATTTCAGCCTTTAAATATCCGAGGGTGGCCATGTTCATTTGAAAAGCTAATATTTACTGCACCCACCTGTACGAGCTAAGGAACCGTGTCTGCACACAGGCGTGCATACTAATACTCACACGCAAGCGGTGCAGTCGAAGGAATTTTAACCTCTGAGAGAGCAGGCAGACAGAGGGGTGAGAAAGAGGGTATTCAACCCGTGCCAAAAGTTTGCATTGCTCCTAAAGATGACCCTATGATCATCAACCATTCTAGAGGAATCCTTTCACAGGTTCTCTGTTCTCCTCTGTTCTGATCTGTGCTTTCAGTTCTACCTTCAGATTTTAAAACCTTCATGTGTCTGGAGCAGAGACTCAGCTTGCTATCGGCACATATCACTTGGGTGCAAGTAAGATTAAAATAGAAGCAGCAGAGCTGCACCAATTGACTGTTTAATCTATTTGTCAACAAATATAAAATTAATCATCCATTCAAATTAATCTATCGCTAACATTGCACTAACTGATTAATTTGTACCCAAAAATGTCAAAAGTGAGACATTGATGGTTTTTCCCCCATCAAGTTATGAAAGATTAACTCCACCTTACATTAGAAACATGGCTACATGAGACTACAGCTTATGTCAATGCAAATGGGCAAAGACTGAAATTGAACTCATTTTATGGAGGCAAAAAAGAGAAGTTGGACAAGGTGTCAACATCAGTCTGGGAAAAGTTTCAACAGGAATGACACGAGATTAACACAAAACACAACCCGAAACGCAGGCTACATTTATCAAATACTGCAGGTGCTTCTGGGAGATATTGTCTATAAAATTTAGACACAACTAAAACAAGCTAGACATAACTACAGCTGGGGCTGATCTATGCAGCGTTTTTACTTTGATAAAAGTAGATTCTATAAGAGCTTATAAATTCACATGTGCAAGTATTAAAAAACAGTTACCATGCAAAACAGCCCCATGCTGTTAAAAAAAAAAAAAGGCAGTTTAATGCAACATATTCTAGAAGTAACCATATTTGATACCATGGGTGACTTGATAAATATAAACTGCAAGTGAGGTGGATGACATAGATTCTAAATTATATCATGATAGTTCAAGAAAACTTGCCATGATATTTCTGACAATATATGAAAAAATAAATGAATACCAAATTTTGTGTTTGGTATTTGCTTGCAGGTAGCAGCATTTTTAAATCTAAGTAAGGGGCATTTTCAGTCCTTCTTTTCCAGTAAGTTTCTGTCACTGATGACACACTCGTTAATCTGAAGTGTGAATTTACTGCAAAAGTAAGTCAGCATTATATATCCTTTTTTCCATTAGTAGCTACTCAGGTCAACTCTACTGGGTTTTGGTTGGTGGTATACCTGCTGCTGTGTGTGTGTGTGTGTGTGTGTGTGTGTGTGTGTGTGTGTGTGTGTGTGTGTGTGTGTGTGTGTGTGTTCCAGAATCTGGGACCACAGTGTTGTTTTTGTGTAGAAATTTCCCTCTTTGCTGGATTTCAAAAATGGGGTTTTTGATTTTTATGAAGGAGATACTGTCATGAGTCATCAAGTGACGCCACTGACTTGCTAATCAGTGGCATGCAATCAGCTGACGTCAAATTTTTGGACAGCTTCACATCACTTGGAGCGTTAAAGGATTAAAAGTAGCTCCCTGCTATTACTGCTGCAATAGCAGTGAGAAAGCATTACATCCAGTTACACAGACTAAGTGAAATATAAGCACAAAAGTAGCCCAGATACCATTTTCCCTGGAAATTTTATTTAGTAAACGTATAAAATAACCGTTTAACATTTTCAATTTAACAGTAGCTAAAGTGACCTAACCTTGTAACTCTTCAGAAGCTGCACAATGTTTTCTACATAGGATGTTGTATCTTTTGGTTGAGCGTTTAAACCATCCAGAGCCATGGGAGTGGCCACGATGTTGGGGTGTTGGTGTGTGTGTGTGTGTGTGTGAGAGAGGACTGTAAAGCTGTAAGGTACAGAGGCTTTAATATTCCATTCGTCTTGTCACATTTTAACATAGGGCTGTTCGATATAACGATATACATCGGATGACGATGTAAAAACATCTATCGTTTCATTTTACGCTATCGTTTGTTTCATGGTGTCGCAAAATAAACTGTTTACGGCAATATTTTTTCACCATTTTGATGGTCACTGTAGTGGCTATATTAATTTCTTAAAGTTCTCTCTATCTCTTATATTTAATATAACCACACTAAGGACAGACAAGCGCCTGTTTTTATGCGTCATCGTTAGCAACAACGACGGTAAAACCATCGCGTGTCCACTTGTTTATTTTCCACATAAACCTTTCAGAATAAAGCTCAAGATCCTGTTGAGACCTTTCAAAATAAACGGAATCACGTGAAATACTATGCAGAGTGTTTACGGATGAGAAGCAAAAAATAGCCATCAGGTGCTAAAAAATAAACCTTAGACTCAAACGTTAGAACAGGCTTTTCCCCGCAGCACGCCGTGTAATAAATACTCAGAAAGAAAACGGCGGCCGTTACAACTTATGTCTAAAAATGTATAGTTTCATGCATCGGTCAAAACACTCGACTCCAGGTACACGACACCTAGCTGGAAACACTTCACGCAAGTCAAGCTGCCCGAGATTCACTGAACTTTCAGAAAATGTTTGTGATTTATATCATTATCGGGACGATAGATGTCTTATATCAGGATATGAGATTTTGGTCATATCGCACAGCCCTATTCTAACATACCTCTTAAAAAAATAAAATAAAAATATGCCAGTCTTGCAACTACCAGACCCTGTAGTTGCACACAAGAATACACAGGGCACACATGTCAGGCACCCATACGGGTGGGCAAATTCATTATGAAATCATAAAAAAAGCATGCCAATCTTGCTACTATGAGGTCTCTTAAGACACAGCAGTCAAGGTAATATTTTACCAACATCATATTTTACTGGGCCCAAAAGCAAAATCTGCACAGCTTACAACACAGTGAAATGCCCTTTTGCAGCAAAGGAAGTAGTGTGAAATTACTGCTTAATGATAATGTTAAAGTGCTCAGCAGCAGCTCATAATGGACCAGAACGTTATCGTCGTATCATCAGCGCTCAGAGATTTAGGCAGTAAATTTCCTCATGTCGGGCACCGATGTCCAAATTTTTCAAGATAACCTGTGAAGACACCTTAGGGACAGGTGTGTGAGCCTGTTTTGCATCATGGTGATTCACAACCATGTTTATAATCACAAACTAGAGAATGATCACTTGGATGGAGCCAACAGAGACAAATCCAGGTTTTTACGGAATTCAAGCTTATCAATCTGCTGGTCTTCTGATGTGCCCTCTTTTATGGCCTAGTACCTAGTGATAGGTATTGGCCAAAAGCTAATTTAGAAAAAAAATGCACCATTGTAGCCATTGGTTACTAGTATGCAACCTCATTTGACCATGATGCGTGGCATTATTTAGAGAAGAGAAAAGAATTATTATCGATTTCTTCTACTTATTTATGAAAACATCCTACAGACTTTTAAGTTCAAGTTCACTTTGCAAACTTTAACACTAAACAATTTGTCCAAGGGGAACCATGATGTGACATGCTGCAACAACCCCAGCACCTTGTATGTTTTGTTTTTCCATGTATTACAGCCCTGTAACCAACTGCTTATAGCATTTCTTTTCTACTGTGTAACCACATCAGTCATTTCCATCTAGCATTTGCTCTTCCTGTCCTATGGACTGCAACAAGTGACCGCTCCAGCCACACTTTGTCAACGTATTAGTTTACTTTTGAGTCACACGTGTATCAAGTGGTGAAAAACATGCATTGTTTCCACATTTAGCAGAAATAGTTTTCTTGCATGTTTTGCAAAGTACTGTGCTGATTCTAAGTTGCTGAGTAGTTCACTTTTTAAATACTAAATCACCACTGGAGGCTCTTGCCCTCAGACATGCTTGGGCTTCCCTCGTTGTTTGAGTCACTGAATCTAAATGGATGGTGTTCCTATATCATTGATACTGTGATATGACACTTTTATATCATGTAAACTGACATGACAGGCACCTAACTGTATGTCAGAAGAAATATTTCATATGAAACAAATTTTCTTTATGTTCCTAACACATGTGCTTTTCAAAATGTCCTCCACGCTCACTCAGCATGCACAGTGCAGATTTCAATTTATCATAATCTCAGTGTACTTTGTTCCTAACCCCCAAAAATCAAACTCACTTATGTCATTAGAAACACACTACAACACGATAAGTTTTGCTTTTTTTCCCCAAGGCCTCTTTTGGAATTTCAGCTGAGGGGGAAACCTTTTTTCCTTCCTTTTTTTCCCCTCTACACAGAAACTCACAAGTGAATAATTAAACGTTTCCTTCTCTGCTAAAGGTTTCTTTCTAATGAGATCTTTAAGAGCCTTGTTTACCTTTCTCACCCTGTTCTGTGTGGATGCCCAGGCTGTCAGAGACGCCTCACAAGGCATGCTGTCCTGCGCCCAGCAGGGTGGCTCGCTCTGGACGAATAAAAAGGCATCTCAAATAGTCTTTCATTCCGGAGCACGCTGCCTCACAAAACGCACACAAACACCTCTGCACACTCACTCACTGCTACTGCAGTCCTCACATAATTGTTTGCAACATTCACCTGAATGATAAATGTGTTGGGAGTTTTTTTCTCCATTTAACTGTCATTCCCCTCTTTCCAGCATCCATTTAGCTGTCAACACCGGCTGATTGTCAGTGCAAACATGTCATATTACAAAGTCCTCACCACTGTTTCACAACAGCTTAGGAACATATTTACTGCTTAATGCTTAAGGAGATAATCTCTTCTCTGGGATAAGATAAACAATATTGCCGAACCTATTTTCTGTCAGAAAACAGAAAACAACTCTCTAACAAAACAGTTCAGTTGCTAGCAAAAGGCTCTATTAGCAACTGACGGCCATGCTTGAGGATATAACGCACACACACACAGGAAGTTCACAGCATCTAGAAACAGCTTGACGGAAGACTTCATATTTTCATGCGAGTGATGGCTTCACAAAATGAAAGATGACCCGGCCTCCATCACATCAGCTGTACTATGCAGATAAAATAGGAAATGAAAAACTCTGCGGTCGTAAATCACACTGGAGGCATGTGATTACGCACCTATTACATGCTCATGTTACTAATGCAGTGATATATACTGTGCAGGCAACACTAATGTCTCAGTTTCTTTTATGTATGGTAGTGCAGTGCTGAGTGCAGCATAATGTGATCAGCGAACAATCAGCTGCATTTACAGCTGCCAGCGCATGTATGTGAGTGGCTGTTGCTCTTACATCTTCAGTCTGGACTGATTTTACGGTAAATGCAAGTCTGCACTGACAGTTTTCATTTACGCCGAGACTAGTGGTGAAACAGTATATGGCTCAGTTTGGGTGGGTTGGTCAAAAAGCCCAGTGGTCCTTAGACACCAAGGGGATGCAGCGGATTCATCTAATCTGAATTAACCCACTTTCTGGTTTTGACCCTTAAGCTCCTAAACGCCCTGAAATCTCAGAGAAGGCGCAACAAGTCAACAATATTCGGGACACCCTTCAGAGTGGAAGACGTCCCCCCGCTTCTCCTTTCAAACTCTGTTGGCACTCCCACAGTGGCCCACTCTCTGCTGCTGGATTAAGACGCTGCTCAGACCATTTCTGTTTAGTGCTCCTAAGCGCTTCTCTAAGTCCCATCCAATTGTTGTGGAGCAGAGATAACAGGATTTGTATGAGAGTGGTGTCTATACGTTGTTACCGTCCTCTAGCCACAAAGATTTGTTCCTGCTTTTCCACCCACAAGGACAAACAGACTCTAAAGCAAAACATAAACAGGACATCACACAAACCTATGACGCTGTTCGACAAAATTTTTCCATTTCTGCACATTGGTTTGAGTTTGTATATTGGGTTGTGTGAGCTCTGTCAGGACACATCTAAGAGCACAGAACAAATATAATATATTGGAGATAATGGCTGTACAAGGCAATTTGAAAAAGAAATGTGGCATTGAGTTTTCTGACTCAGCAATCTTCCAATTATTTTCCAGAAATTCTGAGAAGAATGTGCAATTTTGCAGTCATTGGAGAGGTAAGAAATAAGCAGTGACAGTGCAAAATATGGGATTTATCAACATCAACAAAAAACAACTGCACAAACAAATGTATGGTAAATAAATCTATTCTTGGGTTTTAAACTCCTATAAGGACATTCATATTTTTGATACATATCAAATAATTATTAACTCTATCCAGCGAATTTCTTGGGAAGAAATTTCCTGGAATCATTTCAGAATCATTTCCTAATTTCTTAGGAAATGATTCTGAATTAATGACTATTTAATAATATCTGAGTTGAAATGGTTTATGGTTGGGCACTGGTGCAGCTGTGGTTCATTTTCTTCTTTCCTAGTGGAGGAGGCGCATGAAAAGAACGACACTGCAATGACTTTAGTTTGCAATTTACAAACCATTATCAGATGTCAAGACTGAAGCACAATATAATCATAACCAATAGACAATCAGCAAAACCACTGCCTGTAAGAATCAAAGGAGGACAAAAAGCCCTCTGTTTTTTGCTTTCCATATTAGTTATAGATAATCAGTACCCTACAGTCTCATACAGTTAGATATAAAATACATCTTTGAACCTATTTTAAAGTATTTTTGGAGACATGCAGCCCTGAAAATGAAACATAACTTGCCACTGTAATTTACTCTTAAAATGGACTGATTATGCTCATTTCCACCTCCATGTTTTTAATCCCAGGACTCCACCAAAGTAGTTCTAAATTATTTACAGTTTGAAAAATAGATCCTTTTTTGACCTTATATAGAGCCTAACAACCTGTCGATCACAGATCATTAGCAACAGTTAGACCCGCCCCTTCTCGTCAAATCCAACTTTTTGTAACTGAGATGGCAATGGCAGAAATCCTCTTTTTAAGATTTCAAAAACGTATGGGTAATATCACAGTAGCTACATATACTTTTGATACCATCTATGAAGAGAACGTAGAAAAAAAAACCTGTAAAAGATATACATTTACCACATACCAAGACTATACTTGTGCATTCTAATTTAGAAAAAGCAAGAAAATTCAACTGAACTTCACAATGGGAAAAAGCTCATTTTAAGACACATCCTAATAAACCCCTAAAAGGCTGCACAGCATTTTCAAGCATAACGGAAGAAACATTTTCTGGGTGAGCCATTTTGTTCACAGAGTCACAGATCTAGTGGTGCCTGACACGACCATATAAGCAGCTGACGTCAACCTAGCCCAAAAACAGGGAACAGGAAAAGAAGAAGTAGAAGGAGAAAAAAAAATTGAAAACTAAGTGTTTACAGCAGTCTGCAACCTAATGGGGATTACTTGTACGCAGGCTTGAAATTTTGGCCGTATTAAATATAAGCATCCATCATTTCCAGTTATGGCAAAAACTGAGGACTGTTCAGTGGTGGGCAGATAATGTACTGTCAGAGCTTGTTCGGTGAAAACTGCTTGGCCAGATAAAAACGTCATTATAAGCAATGAGAAGACCAAACCAGTGAGCTGAAAGGCACTGAAATGCTCTATACGCCTGAGGAAAACTGCAGGGTCAAGTTAGATTTCGATCAGTTTATGACTACAAGACACTTCTTTGACAACATACGTCTCACACCTACATGGACAGGTTTCACAGGGTAAAAACACAGTCATATTGTAAAGAAACAAAATGCTTGTTGTTTTTTGACTAAACGTATAGTGACATATCAAATATATTGAAGGGTGTTACAGTCAACGTCTTCTGCACATGCAGCTTCACTTAATGGTGTTTATCCCTCCAGTATATCCCATGATCATCAGGTAGAAAACAGGCAGTTGGTCTCCCCTTTTCCATTGTTCCCTAACTACATATTTTTCACACTGATGCTGCAGAGTGAACAAAGCTGCTGCTCCACGGTAGTGCTAACCACCTCATCTCGGTATGTAGCACTCAGGTGCCTGCTTCAGTTCCCCTCCCAGACCTCGTGGGGCGAGAACTCATCAGAATGCAGCAGGCTTACCTGCCTGCCCGTTTCTCTTCACGCATTAGTTTTCACCGTGGCACCGAGGCGGGGAGGCACAGGCCGAAAGGCATGCAGGTAGGCGCATGCGGCTCAGATGGAAGCCACAGCCTTCCTGTTGACATTTGCTGTCGACGCTCACTCGGCTGGTTAATAGAAAGATGTAAATAAGGCAACACTGCGTGTTGTTCCTCGTCATTTACATGTACGTAGGGACATTTCAAGATTAACTGCTGAACCAAGCAGTGACTCTGGGTTATATAATGAGATAATTACAAATGATTCAACAGATTTCAGTGATTCAGGTAAAACACAGCGTTCATGTCTGAGGCCCTATTGTAGTGAAAGCTGGCAGTCCAAAGTCATTAACTTTTCTGCCTGTACAATACAGGTAAGCTTGAAGATAAGCAAACTGCAGTTTGACTACAATAAAAGAAAAAAGAAAAAAAATGAATGAATGTTTACAATACCACCGGTTCACCTCTTGTTATTCCAAAAGTTATTTGCACAGTGTTGCAGATATAAAAATCATTTTCAGCTCTCAGGTGTAATCATCACAAATTAATTTTATTTTTTTTAGTCAGAGCTACAATGCCACAGGGTGCCCAGCTGACACAAAACGCATTTTCTCCCGTCATGCCTGCTAAGCCAATGAAATTAGTATTTTTAAAAAAAATGTTTCATTTGCCCATAACTGTAGCATAATCCATTTCTATTTAAATGACAATGGTTTGCTTCAAACAAAGCGACGGAGCACTTCATAATGACTGTAAAGTACATTCACACACCTTAAATCAAACACATTTTTATTACTATATAAACACTTGTTTTGCTAAATTTATTTTTGAGCAGGTGGGAAACTGACAAATGGCAATAACATGTCAGAGTTGTTTTAGGCCTTAAAATCTATTCTCTTAAGAGCTTAATAAATAAAAACAGTGTAATAAAAATTTTAAATTTCACAATTGGAAAAAGAAAAACCACAGCAAAGTGACTGTTGGTCAGACAAAACTTTGAGCTGTGAGTTTCACTATTTACTGTGCAGGGTGTGGGCCAGCACACAGGCTGGACTTAAAATGTCCCTCCGCATTAGGGAAATAGACATATTTACGACATTTCTTTAGCGCATAAGCTACAACTTTAACTAAATTCACTATATTAGCCTACAAGCACTTTTTCAAATTTAAGTCATATTGCTGATATATTACACTTATTTTAAGGTTCTACTGTGAATTATCAGGATTAATTATCTTTATTTATTCCAATACAGGTAGAGATGTATGTATGTCCCTGCAGTGTAGCGCCAATAAATGTGTGTCACACATTTATTTTGAAAGGGAAAGAAAGTCTATTTTGGACACTTAAAGTGAAGAAAAAAAAAAAACGTGAAAAAAGCAGGCAAGCACAACAAGAGGAAAGATCCAA
The DNA here is from genome assembly GCF_041146795.1 of Maylandia zebra. NCBI lineage: Eukaryota > Metazoa > Chordata > Actinopteri > Cichliformes > Cichlidae > Maylandia > Maylandia zebra. The sequence continues at coordinate 22,809,691 of NC_135182.1, read as the reverse complement.
GAAGAGATTACAAGTTTTTTAGACTAATGTAGCAAATTTAGGAGGAAAAAAATGTCTATTTTTCCCATCAAGGAGAATACCCTTTCAATAACAATAAAGAGAAATATGATGTCAATAAAATAACATGTAATAACTAATCTTACCATTAACCTCCTAGAACCTGGCATCCACATATGTGGACATCACATTTTGAGACGTCTAGACCAAAATACTTAATTTTTCTCTACAAGAGCCTAGAGCTGGGCGATAGAACGATAACGATATGTATCGCGATATAACTTTTACTCGATAGAGAAATTAAGCTATCGCGATAGACCTCGCCGCTCTTGTCCTCTTAAAAAAAATAAATAAATATTAAAAAAAAAAAAGGTCAGCCAATCCAAATCAAGTAGCGCAGAGCCGAACCAATCACAGCCGCAGCGTCACGTCGCGTGACTTGTTACGTACAGCACAAGTGCCAAGCCGCACGTGTGTTTGTTTGGGAAGCAGCCAGCGGGTAATGGAGCCAGCGCATAATGGAGGAAATGAGTGTGCCGACTAGAAAAATCAACCGAGCGTGACCGAAGAGAAAACAGATGATGGTTCCAATGCCGGAGAGATTGTCGAACGGAAGAGCCATAGAAGTTCCGTAGTGTGAAGGTATTTCGGCTATTTCAAGTCTGACAAAAAACAGAGTAGCGTGCACTGTAAATTGTGCCGAAAGCAAGTCTGGAAATACAATAAACTGGTGCATGCGTCACACTGTGCGCTACGTTATTGTTTCGGTGAAATGAATTTCTACAATACTGTTACTGTTAATTGTACTCTCTGCAGTGTTTAAATGCTTACATATACACACAGTTACTGTCCGTCCACACATACGACTCGGTTCTGCTTCTATGCCCCAGCTTTGTTTACTTTTTCCCACCGAGGCTTCTAGACTTCTGATTGGCCAACATTTCTGCACGGTTAGGAATCTAGCGCCACCTGCTGCTTTGGCATGTTCATAGCAGCGTTTTCCTTCATTTCTGCCTTTATGTGTGGACGGGATTATTTTTTAAAACGAAAACGGAAAATCTCCGTTTTCAAAAATACCCGTGTACGTGTGGACGTAGCCTCAGTCTCTGACTGGAAGCGCTAATTCGTCATTCGGCTTTTGTCAGACTAAAGTAACTGTTAAAACTGTTTGAAAAGCTAAGCTATACAACAAGGAGAGATTGAGAATTTCCTTTTAGTTCTCAGTTTATTTGATATTGACAAAAGTTAGTCAGTTTTGTCTGTTCTTCTGTAAAACAAACTAAGATTTATTTTTAGAATTAATATTTTGTTTCTAAGTGGAATTGACAATTTAGTCTGTTTCGTTTGCTCTATTTTGAAACTTAAACGCTTTAGCGGCTGCCTTTTGTGTAGTTTGCAATATTTGCCTTTATTTATCTGAAAAAGTCTCATGTTCCTTAAGTACATCTACCCTGTTGAACTTATGGGAAATAAATATTTAAATAAAAACAAGCTGCTGATTATTTCACATTTTACTTGTGAGCAACGGCACATTTAAATCTTACAAATATAGTTATTTGGCTTATATCGTGATAGATATCGCTATCGCCTGAAATGAAAAAAACATATCGTGATATGAAAAAATCTCATATCGCCCAGCTCTACAAGAGCCTGATATCCACTTACGAGGACATTATACTGCCACTGTTCTATCAAAATTTGAAACAAATGTACTTATGCGTGGATCTCATTTTTTTCACAAAAACAAAACTTAAGTAAAAAATTAAAAAAAAATCTGGTAACTCTTTGTTTTTACATTCTTTAGGCCCCAATCAACCAAAATAGCAACGAAAAATTAAAAATGCATGCCATGAAAGAGGTCGGGCCTTAGGAAGTTAAGGCTTCAGCAGGCATGTTGCCAAGACTCTGATTACGTATCGACTAGAGTAATTTGAACCAGGCCTTGTAATTACAGAAGTTTTCAAAATTAAAGCTTCTATTGATAACACGCAGACAAATGTTTGTGTAAAAATGAAGGAAACATAACTAATCTATCACTGTTACTGTGTGATTTTGTGCGTGGTGAGGACCAATATAGGTCATCCATTCACTTAAACACAGAAATTCAAAGTGTAATTAAATACCTTCTTATTCAAATGATTATTGTCATATAGAAGAGAGAAGGAGTGGGAGAAAGAAAGAGGCTGTCGGGTGAGCTACACTAACTGGTATCAACAGAGAGCGAGAGAGACAGCAGCGCACTGCGCTGTAAATTCATTAACTTCTCTCAAGAGAAACCGCCTAAGCTTTCAAGGAGAAAATACAACAGGCACAAATTTTCAGCTAACTCCCGTCTTCTCTATTGTTCAAGGTTTTTCTACTTTCAATAGAAAAGGTAGCTATCTGCTGCACTAAGTGACTTCATCCTCACTCTAGCCCATTACATGTTTTTTTTTCCTGCAGAGGCAGAACCTGACGTAATATCCCTACTGTTTAAAAATAATAATAACGTGAAAGTCTAAATATAAATGCAAGAAAAACCACATCCATTAATTACAGGTGACCTACTTCTTAACAACTCTCGAGATAAAATGTTTTGTTGTGTTTTTCCACTGAGGCTTCTGGTGTAAAAAAATCTCAAACAGTATGAGAAAACCATCCAGGCTCAGTGTACCTAAAAACCCCTGAAGCCCTAGAACATCAAGCTCAAGTCAGGAGGTATGGGATCCACATCAGTACACAATGCATTAAAAAAAAAGATAAAGAAAGTTTCTTCGTCTCTTGAACAACTGCTCTTAATCGTGACATGCATGCTCCAAACAAATAAGTATCTGTCAGCGTGACATAGGCCGTTTATGCTTTCAGAAAGGAAAACAAATTCATATTTATTTTAACTACTTCAAATAAAAGCTGATGAAAAAAAATCCTCTGTTGCTTGTTGTTAAAGGTGGGGCCCAAACCCCTTAGATCCACCTAAAATACTGCTGTAGAGCCTCGGCAACATAGAAACACACTAGGAAAACAGTCAACAACATCCTGGCAACCATAGATCACTAAAGAAAAATGTTTATTCCCTGAGCACTTGAAAACGTACGCTGCACACCGGAAACAGAGAATGGCCACCTTCTGTAATACATTTCAAAGGGTGCAACATTTTGAAAGAGTAGATACCTGATTTCCTGTGTGTGAGACACTTTTCACACTTTCACTACCACAGCGCAGTCGATGAGTGGCTGCCAGCAACCGCTCGCACACCAATCTGCGAATACGCATTCGTCCCTAGCAACCACAGGTTGCCAGGCCTGCCTGAGGCCAGCAGACAAACTACAAAGAAGATTAACAGCACTGGTGTAAGGGACTGTTTACAAAGCACAACACTAAAAAACAAACACATTCTGGTATAAATTCACTCACATACAGTGGGGTTTTTTCCCCTCACCAAAAGCATTTTACACATTTGTGATATCCTGCCGATGGTACTGCCATACAATGTGTAAATGTGCTTCCAAGCCTTTTTTTTTCTTTAAATTTAAACTATTAAATTTCAATGTACAATAATGGGACTAGAGAGAATTGGAGGGAAAATTATTTACAGTAGATGTCTATTAGAAAGTGCAGTAACTAAATTTAAGGAAGGGCCTCCATTCTTATTTCCTTCAATGCAATGTGCAAGCACAATGGAGGACCCCTACATTCTGGTGACACTCCAGGAGACGTTATTACTGAATTTAATAAATGTAATACGTATGTATCAACTTTTTTAAATAAATGGTAAACTTACCCTGAATGAATATACATTTGGAGGAAAAATGTGCCTTTAATCTGACTTTTTTTAACCATTGGCCTTAAGTGCACTAATAATACAACCCTTTTTGTTTTTAAGATAACACAAACAAATGTTGTGCTAACATTTAAAAAGAAAAAAAATGTAAACATGTTCTTTACATGTAAAAACAGCCTACTAGATTTAAATGAACTCAAGGCCTCTGAACACAAAGACTTTCCGCGCAGCCGCCATCTTACCTTCCATTGATTTTCCTTTTTAAATACTTATCTCAGATAACTTTCATTTCAACGGTCACCAGGAAATGGGAACTGTATGTTTAGTAACACTAGAAAAATATGATAAAGCAAGCCTAAAACTCTTTATCCACGTCGCCTCAAAAATACCGTTTTAAAGAGCTTATTTGTTTTTAAAAAACCGGAAGCTCGACCACCCTTTGTCTGGGAATTAGTGCCACGTATCTCTTCTGTAATGTCTCTGGTGGAATAAAGAAGTTTAAATTATTCAAAGAAAAAAAAAGTTAAAAGAACCAGACCTGTTTTAACTGACCAGGCTTTACATAAAACGTTCAGTTGATATCTGCTGACTTACATTCACTGTAAGCTAAACCATTCATAGTTAACGAGGTAAACACAATACAGGCTAGCGCTCTTTTCTTGCTAATGTGCCTTACGTTACCTTTTTTTCCTCATGCTGAGAGAAGCTGCTGTTTCTTGTTTGTGCTCACAATTTTCCATGTAGAAACCTAGCAACAACAAACGTTGGGGGTCTGAAGAGCTTCTAGACACGATTGCGAGGTCGCTACCAAGCGCTGACCAATGAGGAATGTTTGAGTCCGTCCCACATCATTTCCGGTTTCACACACACTCTCTATTCCCACTTTCGTATCAAATCCCTACTGTACTGAGTAATAAAGGAGAAAACATCCAGAAAACATAACATAAACAGCTGCTCTTAAGGGAATAGTATTCTATTAGCCTATATTAGTCTCCCAAATTAATACATATAAATCTAATTTTCAAACTGTTGTTATACTTGAATGGGATGGTAGGGACTGCAGGATTCCCATGTGAAGAAAAAAAAAAAAAAAAAGTAAAATAAGGTCTTAAAATCTCTTCTATTTTGTGTGTATATATTAGCATTACGAGCTTCCAAAGGTTTATGGCTCAAACGAGGAGCCACCTATTTACCTGTATTTTGCAAATCCAAATTATTATAACATAAGATAATCAGTAAAAAAAGATGTACATTTTTTTTCCTCAAAAACTTCTAGAATTATATTTATTTCTAAAGTTAAATACTGGACACAGACTTCTGCTGCACTGAAAAGTAATTTCTCTGTGCTAATTTTAAAAAAAAAGTTAATTGTGTAAATTGCATGGCTGCCAAACTTGCTGTGATTTCACAGATCACGCTCACGGGAATGAGTGTTACACTCATAACTAAGCGTATAGGCTAATTCACGAGGGACGTGGAGCATTATGTGTAATCCTGTTCAAAAAGTAATTTCTGGTAATCACGCAAAATGCAGAAAACATTCAATCAGCTGCAATTACAGCATTTACATTTTAATGCGTTGGGGCTCAAACCACTTCCTTCACCACTGAGCCACAAGCAACAGAACAAAAAGGGAGGGGGGGGGGGAGGAAGAATAATAAACAGAAAGATAATTCAAGAGTGCTCCTCATGTGCCGTCCTGTCCTGTGCACATCAAATGCCTGCCGGCTCCTCCAGAAACCGAGGACCCTTCTGTCCCCGTCACAAAGCACAAAGTCAGCACAGTCAGTGACAGACATACAGCCAGACAACGGGGACACACATGCACATCCAAAACACATTAATGTACAGTATAGCGGACTAGTTTGTCTACTCCTCTCTACATGCACACACTGATGCATTTCCTGTGTCTGCCTCTCACACACCTCAGTGCCTACAGCTACTGACAGGTGGATACCAGCTCATACTGCGGCGGTGCAGTGTGTGGGTCCGCTGCTAGCTGCTCCTCATGGCTGCTTCTGTTGCTTTATGTTGAGTTGTGCAGCTTGTTCCTGAGGTCTCATCCTTTAATCTGCCAACCATAAGGTGTTATACCGTAGCTGGAAGGCTCAGCGCGTCTGCCATAGGTGTAGGTCCCAGGATCAATAACACATGCACACCACTCAACATTACGCAAGCCCTCAAACTGTTCCTGCTTTCTGTCTGCTGCTCTCTCTACAGTCTGTCTCTCAACGTCTCCGTCTTACTTCTCCCTCCAGCTCCCTCTGGAGAGCAAGCTTTACTTGTTCACACACACTTGAATGCACTGCCCCCCACCTCCCCCACCTCCATCTGCAGGGAAGTTCCTAACAGAGAGCGAAAATACGCACGGTAACTAGCAGGAGGTGAGTGAAGATTCATCCTCTGGGAAACAGAAACCCTGCACGTCTGGTCAATGAGCAACATCTTTCAAAACACCCCTGCCAGTCGCAGCTGCCGTCACTGTGGAGTCCTTAATCTCCAAACATCGGCACAACGCAGCTTTTGGAAAGAGTGTGTTCTCAAACACCGGGTCAGGAAATCACCGCCAAATTGGGGGAAATATTTATTAACGATGCCTCGGTCGCCATGTTTATTTTAAAATTTGGTGGGTTAACTTTATTTTAAGCCTACTTTGTATATTTATACAGGTTTACACCTATTCTTTTGCAGTCTTCCTTCTCACCTTTATTACAGTTTAGACTAATTAAATTAAAGAAGCAACACCTGACCTTTAATCCTGCAGTATTTAAGTGCTTATTTAAAAAGCCGCAAATATCGGAAATAATAATTCATTTAAGAGTTGGACAGAAATAAAAGCAGTTAAACATTAATTAATCAATAAATATTCAGCTGATTGTTGAAACATTTATTTTTTTTAGCGCCTTTAATAAATGCAAAGTCCCAGCAGTTTTAGGAATGCAAGAAAAACAAAAATAATAATAAAATAACAAGCACACATTAAAAGTAAATTCCTTTGCTTGCATTTGACAAGAGCAAACTTAAAGTAAACTTTCCACGAATGTGACACCTTTTTAAAAATAACAATGCTAGTGAAGAATACGAAAAAGATCCAGTGACAAGTAGGAACAGTAGGATATTAAATTAGCTGCTGACTTGCAGCAATTTTACATAACTGGGTAAAATGCAGTAACGGTGATAAGCCATCAGGAGATTAAGAAGGAGGTGGGATTATGTACAGTACATAGGACGCACTCGTGCGTGCCGGTTTAAGGTTAAAATAACGTGAACAGGCCGCTCTATTTAGAAGAGGGAGTGTGTGGAGGGGCAGCAGCGTGAAGGAGAAAGAGGCGCTCATCAACCCCTCTGTTTTCCTCACTGTCCTCTACGGGGGAAAAGAGCAGCTTTTAAGGTTTATGGCCATCCGGCTCCACGAGGGGGTGGAGTCAAATGGATTAGAGCCTCCGATACATTAATTACATTATAGTGCTCCTCCCAAAACCTTAGATCATCTTGTGTCACGTGACTCACAAGTGGCTGAAGTGGCATTATCCCTGTCAGACTTTAATCCTGTGGCTAAAATGGCTCCAAATCCTGATCTGCTCTGTGAAATGAAGTGGGGGGCTCGACAGGAAGCGCACAGGAAATAGAAAGGATTCAGAGCTACGTGTGCTTCAGCGTGAGGAGCAGTTGATTTGGGTGAGGAAGGAGGAGTTTGGCAGATGCCTGCACACTGTGTGGGAATGTAGTATATAGACTAATTCAATTATGGAAGCTGCTGACAGGGATACCGGCCCTGATCGATAACCAATAAATACTTGTGTAAATATCCTAGGATGACATCGATACCTCGGGTTAGAAAGCCGATCTGCACAACAGCGGGTAGCGGGTGGAAATGCCTATTTACGTGGATAGCATTTAAAGTGAGACAGAGAAGGCGAGAGAGAGTTATTGGCGATTGTGAAAAAGCCTGAGGGAAAGGTTTGTTGTTCTAGTCTCTTATATATGGGACTAGAAGGAGCTCAGTGGAGTCTAAACGTCTGCCAAGCTGCAGCAACTCTTCAACGCGCATGAAGTTGCGGCCCGAGTAGCAGTTTATGTTTCTTTACTGTTTGCTTTCCAGGTTTGATTATGTAACAAACTGCTACAACTTGCAAACGCAGCAACACAAAAACAGGATATATTGTATACAAGGGTCAGACTTCTGCCAAATCTAATGTGCAGTTTTACTTAAAGACAATCACAGGCTGAAAATAACCCCCTTTAAAGATCTGCATTTCTTAGATCCACCTGAGTTGCAACCAAAGTATTAATAACAATGACAGGCAAGCAGGATGTCAAAGTCCACTCATTTAACAACTGTTTCTAGTCGCACTCGAGTTTACGCCACTCCTCCACAGAAACACCAAAACAAATCTGCAAGTATTTACAGGCCGGCTGCTTTCATCATTCCTGGCAGAAAACAAACGAGCCTGGTTCCCCTCTTTAACAAACACCCTGTCTAAGTTGAAGGGGTTATTAGGAGTGAAGGCTGTTCTGAAAAACGGGCTGCCAGTTCTTCAAGACAACCACAACAACTGCCCTGAAAAGCACCATCTCGGTGTGAAGGCCCTGGCGGATTCGAGCTTGTGACAGCCACATAATGGTAATGGGATCATTCGTCATGACCAGACCTCACATCTGCAGCGGTGGATTGTATTTTACAACAACGAGCGAAAAGACGGCAAAAGCAAATAAAACTGCATTTTTTTCCCCTCAGTGGCATTTCTGTGATTTGATCAAATCAGGGTCCATCTGTGTGTGTGTGTCTGTGTGTGTGACTGTGTGAGAGAGAGAGAACCTGGCTTATGAATCCTACATAGGCATACGCCATCTTTAATAATGTACCATAATAAAGGAGGAAACTGTAACTGTGATACCGTAAATGCTTCACCAATGCCCGGGGTGCGTGTCTCGGTGCTTCTATCAAAGGGTACGACAATTGCGCTTGACAAAAGGAAGAACAAACACAAGTCCCTTCTAATTACACTTGTGTCATCTTCAGTGGCTCCACATCTGCACCACCACTGTCTCTTCATCAACAATCTACCCTCTGAAGCTTGTCACTCTATTTCCCTGTAATTTATCGTCCCGCAACGTTAAGCGACCGGAAACCTCCCAGCCTGGAGTCACTCCTCACACCACTTGAAACAAAACCATCTCAGTTGCCATCACTGAAATGAACTCTTGCTTCCCACCGGAGGGGCGGTGGTGGGGGGAGAAGGGAGGTTGGCAGTAGCACAGAGGCATAATACACACACGCAATGACACGGCCACACATACGTCTACTGTTGTTGAAGGATCTGAATGGCGGCAACCACAACTCTACTAAGAATAAGTCGCTTGTCTCCGTTGCGCTATCTGATATGGCGGCTCACATTCAGCTTACTATACATAACATACAGTTCTAAGCTATTTACACCAACTCATGCTAAGACATAGCAGGCTTCATTCTGCATTACCACTCCGTGCCAGGGGAGCAGTGGCGTCACAGCCAGCGGGATGCAGTGGGAGACAGTTCACGCAATCTAGGTGGCAAAGCATGCACATGTGAGAAGGAGGAGAGGAAGGAGGAGGATGCAGGGAAGACAGGCACCAAATACTGCAGTGCGAGAAGTGTGTGACAGTCCCTGGAGAGAGGAGGTGAGCTGCAGCTGGATCTTTTGGAATTTATAATTATTAAAAATAAAAATCACCTGAGCAGAAGCGTGTTAACAGAAGCGGCTCTGGTCGCACCGTGCTTAAAGGCAAAGACCCTCTTTAACTTTCCCAACACTCTGAACAAGAAGACACGCATGGCTGCCTCAGTATCAAATATTTATTAACCTGGTGGGCTGAAGATGCCCTCGTGCTTGCCTTCAGGTTCTCAGATTGTGCTCCTCAATGCACGCTTGCTTCAAGTTTAATTGGATTTGTGTGAGCGTGTGCTTCGTTTAACCTGACAGGGAGAGCTCATTCACCAATCAGTGTCATAATGTTGTTTGCATGTGTGAGACAGAGGCTCTGCGTTGCTGGATGGGCAACAACGGCAGCATACATGCAAGGAGACCACGATAAACGCACACACAAATGAATCAGTCAGCTGCTAAATCACATTGCTGTTTGGCAGTTTCCTGCATGCTGTTTCACCACGACGTAATTACAAATATGTGAATGTAACAATTTAAAACTCACAGGAAGGACATACAGTTGTATTCCTCGTGTACGCTATGCTACGCAGCAGCTCCTGCACCCACAGGAATCCCTTAGAATAGACTTTTTAGTTAGATGCACACAGACTGAACACTTCACAATAAATTGCTTAACTCCTCCTGAAATATATTAGCTAAGGGTCAGCAAGACGACAACTATTTACAAGCTGATACTGTTTCTTTCACATTCTGCTCACGGCTCTTTTTGAGCAGCTCTGCTGCGTCTATATGAAAATACTCTCCAGCTCTGCCTGCAAACTGCCGTTTGGTCTGATACGATCAAAAGGACTCCCTTAAGGTCCCTTGTGTTTCCATGCAAATGCGAGACTCCTGTCATTCCATTTGCTTATCGCCATATCCAGTTTTCTCATGCATGTTTTTCTCATCCAAAAGCAACTGACTGGGTATTGGCGTGAACTTGGCCACTTGGCAGGGCCGCAGACGGATTTGTCCTACTCTCCAGCTCCTGCCTGTTGCTTATCACCCAACTCATCACTGGGCTCACCAAGTCAAAGTCAGACTCAGGCATACCAGTGTAACACAACAGGCTTCACTGTATATCACAATTCACAAATGCAAAGCAGCACTGCTAACACTGACATGGCCCAAGGACACTGTAGCTAAGAACCACAATTTTTAAAAGTGGCAAAAACTGAATCACAAAGACAGAATAACCATGTTTCCTTTCAAGAAAAATGAATAAATCAGTAAAAGAACAGATTGACATTTTGTCTAAGGCTTATTAGTTTTCATGCTGACACTAAGTCATATATGCTGCTAAATACATAACTACAAAAACACTAAGTCATATATATATATATATATATATAATTTTTTATTTTTTATTTTTTTATTTTTAGTTAGAGGAACAGCTTCAAAAGAAGACAGTTTAATGTGACTGCTTCCTGTTTAACATGCAAAGTAAAAGTAGCTGTTTGTGTAGAGTATCTGAAAACAGCATACTAAACATTTAAAGCAGTCTGATATTCACTCACTCGGCTTTAAAACTAAAATGTGATTTTAGGGATTCGTCCAGCTCTGTGTGGGTTGGGATGTTTTTGCTAAGTTTTATTTTAATGTTACAGCTGGATACAAGTGAAGGAGGTGTCTCGCATTCAGCATGGGGAAGAAGATCGAGTATCTTAAGATTTCAGATACATATAATTTGATTTCTTTTTCAAGAAGTGGGCATACATGGTTAATGTGAGAATATACATGATTTCAATGTGCTTTAACGTTTAATGTGATTTGCAACAGCTGGAAATCCTAATGATTGCGAGCAGACCACACATACCCTGCTGAGAAAGGACACTAACGGCCTCACACAGCCTCCCCATGAGCCTCAGTGACGGGGAAAGAAATGCTGCCCTCTATCAGCAGTGCTCATTTCTCCCTATAAGTATGCATGTGGGACATGCTCATCTTTGACTCGGAAGTCCTCTCTGTGGCTTCCTCTTCCATCAGAAACAGTGCGAAACAGGGAAAGCACAATAGCCGGACTGTGCTCTAGGTTGTGTCGGAGGCTCAGCTGTGCGATGACCCTACTGTAGATGACTTGTTCTGATGGCGGTGGCAGTGGTAGTGATTCTGCTGCATACATATGGAAAAGGGTGGAAATGACGGCCGCGAGAGGGTTCATAAATAAGAAAGGTCACAAAAGGGCTGCGGCTGTGACATAGATGGACAGCCCATTCAGCAGTTTTCCCTGCTGCACTTGTGGAAAGAAAATGAGCACTTGAAGGTTTGAAGTGCCAGCTTTGCACAGGCATTTTTATTGAGGCACCTTACTCGGCTGTGAATTCACTGTCATATAAAATCAGCACTCTGACCACTGCGCCGCCCATATCCCAAGCCACGGATACACGCCTGGACTGCACTCTCCACTCTCCTGGGAATGGATGGAAATTACAAGATGCCCAAACTGACAGCAGTTTGTGACAAACAAAATCTGTAATCTTGCAATTTTGATATCAAGAGTTATTAAAGTGATCGGCTGCAGGGTGAATCTCAGGGGGTTCTATAAAATACATAAATAAAAAGCAGGAAAAGTTTTGTTTTGCAGCTTGCGAGGTCCTTCTATTCACCGGAGCGCTTTGGGTCTAATTTCTGAAAGTTCGAGCTCTGCTTCTTTAACTAAAGCAAAACACTCAAAACTGGTTTCCGTGGCAACGCGGAACAGTTGGACCTGAATAAAGCGCGACCTGTAAACACACATGGACACACACGCGCATTCAACAGCACAATGACACAGTTTTGCTCCCACATCAAGATGCTGTAAATGTCAGAGGACTGTATCTTGTGGCATTTCTCTTCGCGGATAAATATCAAACGATGTTACTGCCGCTACATGGGGAATAAATTTTTTTTTAAAAAGCTGTCTGGAAATCTGGAAGTTCCTGGAAATGAAACTGGGTTTAGAAACTTTTGAGTGGGGCGACCAGCCTAAAGCGCACTTTGTGTTCAGACTCAAAGGAGTTGGATTTCTGCAAGAAAAACTGCCTAATATTGGCAATAATATTGTTTTTCAGGGTAATAAATGCCTTCTGAATAAACACATATAGCTGCTATTTAGCTCCTAAAAGCAAGGCTTCAGGAGAACTTTCCCTCTCGCCTCACCAAATGCCACCAAAGTCTCACAAATGGTAGCACCACCACCAGATTTTGGTGCTATTGCATCTGTTTTGTGCTCTAACGTGAATAATAATGTATATTTAAGATCAAATAAGGGCGGCAGGCAGCCGTTTACTGAAAAACTCCAAACTCAGGCATGAAAACATACCAAATGGGCAAAACCTTTTCTTTTTTTTCTTTTTTAAAACAACAGTTTTAATTTAAAGATATTAAAAGTCATCTTCACATGATACGATCATGCAAGTTATGTTGTTTTGTTTGTTTTTATTGAGTTTTTTGGTCTTATTTGCCAGGCGACCCTGTTGGTAAATGCTTGTGAGAAGAGGCGCTGCTTTTCAAGGACTCCACGAATCCCTGCATAGCTTGTGTCCTATGGTGCCATTGTGCAGTTAGATAGATCGTTTCGAACAATGCATTAATCAATCTCTTGCCATGTTACCCAATGTTAACAGTAGCCTTACAAAACAAGCTGATAAAGAAATTTTCCCCATAGTTGCCTGCTAGGCTGTGGCTATGTCTTTAAATACCATTTCCATTCAACGTTCAACTATAATTGTGTATTTTTATTTTCCAAAACATATGTACAGCCTGCATTAAAGAAAATGAAAAAAACAAACACAAAAACGCCTAATATAATGATCATAAAACCTGACCAAACATTGACAGTCTGGAGCCCTGAATAACACAGGAGAAAAAGAGAAAAGAAACAAGTCAACAAGTCACCCAGCATCTTGTTTTGTGGTTGTTTTTGTCTCCGCAATCAGTCACCATCTCCTTGTGGAAAATGTTCATGTTTTTGCCATCAATTTGAGTCTACCTGGTAATTTTTTGCCTGTCTGCTCTCTCCTCTTTCTTTTTTCTACCCATTTGGTTGTTTTTCCTCTCTTTGGAGCATTCAACATTTTATTCATTTATTTTAAAATTGCTGTAAGTAATGTTAATTACAGGCATCCTGGTACCAGGGCTCTGGATTAGACCAGGTAGGTACAATAATCATCTCTGATACTGACAGGTCAACTACCAGTCAACCAACGGGCAATCATGTATAAGAGAAATTAATTCCACTGCTACATCTCTACTTTAAAACCAAGGTAAGAGAATGAGAAAAGGGTGAAAGCCTGACAGGATTATGAAGCCCATTTGACCAGGGTGAATCTTTAGGCAGACCGTATTTCCAGCTCACAGTTTTAAGCCAGTGACACAGTGCCTCCTCTGCATGTAAGCATTTTTGGCTCTGGGCTCGCTCCATGTCAGACTCTGATTGGCTCCTTGGAAGTTTTCACCTGTTCAAAACCCATCAGAGCTCTAAAGTAGTATCAGGGTAGCAGTTTTATATGGTGATGATATGGGACAAGGACGGGATCTGCCTGTGTGAGAAATGCCACCTGCTGTACGCCTCAGCTGCCCTCCCCTCCACGGACACCACGCCCTTGTGTGCTGGCACACTGAATGGCAGAAACACTAAACTTTACATCCGGCATGTTGCTTTTAGCTGGGATTCCCCACAGCTTCTCTGTCTCTCCTGTGTCATCCTGTGTCATGTTCAACCATTATATTCACATGGCGCGTGCACACACACACACACACACACACACACACACGAGGGAAACCAGCCTGAGCAACAGAGGGATGATGTAGAAAAGGAAAGAGAGACCTAGCAGCTGTTACAACTTTCAAATGACTTCCTTAAAAAAAGAACTTGGGTACAAACTGTGGCACTCATAATCATGACTTATAAAGTCATTAAGCATTCATGTTCAGCACGTTTTAGATTCCAGTATTTCATCAAACCCTGTTTAGCATAACGGCGTCCCCAAACAACCACTCCAAACAGCCTGACATGGCAGCGCTCACACTTATCTCCAAGCAACCGGTAAACTAGGTGACGTATCTGGCATACCTGATGGACAGGTGTGCCACCGAGCACCTAGTTGATTAGAAATGCAACTTTTTAGTCTTGATAAGTTCAGAACTTCAACTTTTTCTATCATCTTCTACAGAAAGCCAATGACAGCATATCTTCAGGGACAAACTTACAGATTGAAATAAAATGTCTTCAGGTGTCTCAGTTCAAGGCAACTTTAAGCCTCTCGTCTTTAATCATGAGGGTTTCATTTCCCTTTCACAACAGACTTCTTTTTCATTACACTTTTTATTCCATCGTGATAAAAATTGCAGCAGCAATGCACGATTGTGAGGTCACAAACAAAAACACAAAGCTGTCCCCTTCATCTCCCATTTGGATGATGATGATGATACATAGCACCTCTCTAGTTCTTTCTCCCGCTGTCACACTCTCCTTCAGGTGAAACCATCTCCAAATAGTGACCAGTCCTGTTTTACTTCCCTTATTTCTAGCATATTTGGACGGCTTAGTCAGAGACTAAGTCATCAAGTCAGAGCAATCCTCCTCATTCCAGCCACGCCTTCCACACCTCCTCACTATGGCTCTGGAGAGTCATCTAGCCGATTATTTAAATCCTGGTTGTAATGGGTGTAATGCTACAGGAACTATTAGTCATGCAACAGGTTGCAGTGAAATGTGAGTGGCAGCTCATTGAGAAGTGAGTTTCTACAGACACTGCTGTGATACACACGCAAGCTTCTGTTATAATAAAAAAAAAAAAGTAGATCTTTTTTAAAAAGGTGTTTCAAACTCTCGGGGAGCTTAAACAGTGATCCCACAGCTACAATAGACACACAATGAACTCACAATTCTCTCACATCTAATCTCGCTGCTCCCTTAAGCTATGTACTCTGTTGCACTAGCAAGCCTGTTATCACTTCAGGAGAGAAAATATACTCTTTCACTTTCATGAAAAAGTTAATAATTGCTATACAAATTTAGCAGAGTTGTAGAGGCGCTGAAATTTGAAATGCAGTAGCCTGAACACAGAAAAAATAAAAGCCCAAGGCTAATTTCTAAGAAGAAAATTGTCATTTTTTCTCCTGTAATTGCTAATGAAGAGCAATTTCATAAGCCATAACTTTTATAACACAAGATCTCAATAGGGGATACATTTGTATGGAAGATTAAACATGTGTGGCATCTCCTCCTAAATAAAACAGATCACTCTGAGGGATCACTCCTTATGGACAGGTGAGAGGAGACAGGAGGAGGAGGAGGGTACAGCGGATGTGGCTTTGGAGGAGAGCAATACAGTACCTCCTGATATCACTCCAGACAAAACCAGAGCCTGAATTGGAGAGCTTCCCCTTCGCCCAGGATCAACTGGGGAGTATTAATGGATTCTGAGTGGATCAACTGATGGCTATCGTATTTCGGTGTTTTGACTCAGTGTGCACAGACAACCCAACACACACATCTGCACGGGCACCACTGTGGTGCAATGCAGATGTTTACACCACGCCGTAGTATCCCATTATTAAAAAAAAAAAAGAATGCACGTCTTGTAATCGGCCTGGCTTTATTAAACAACTGTTAGCTAGCTTAATACGTAGATGAAGAGCACAAAACAGCTCATTAGAAAGACAGTGGAGTGTAGCACAAGAGTTAGCACTCGGTCACAAATGTATCACATTTTCATTTAGGCATGTCGAAGGTGCCGGGAGATAATTGGAAGGAGGAAAAGTCTGTTTTTGTCACTGAACAAGCAAGTAAACAAACCTGCATGATATTACAGGAGGACAGCTTTAATTGTGTTTACTCCGCAAGCACCACCTTCATGTGCTTACTATCACTGACTGACTATTGATCAGGCTCACAGCAAGCGCTCACATTGGTCATTTTGCGTGCAACTCCAGCTCAGGTTTGATAGACAAGCAACACTGCAAACGGTTTATGAAGCTCCAATATCAATTAGCACCAAGTCCCACTCTCGTGTGCCTCGTGTGCAGCACGAGCAACGACTGCAAGAAACTTAATATGGAGGACAAACCTTTTTTTTAAATGATTTCTTGTGTAAAAACAGGCCACCATTAAAAAACAAAACAAAACACATGAGCAAAAATGCAACAAAGATATTTTGCTTAACTATAATATCAAAATAATTTCCTTTGCAATTGCACTCTAATTAGGAACATATAAATTAGGCAACTATAATAAAAGAAATATGGCTAATAATAATTATTCTTAAGCATACTGAATTTCTGTTTCATGAGTTCCACTGATTATTGCTGCAATAAACAATTATTTTTAAAACCTACAATTATATATCAAGCTCATGTCAAGGCAATTAAATATATATGTAAAACACAGAAATTATTTAAAGTATGAGTCCATTAACATAAATATATACATTTGGAGTAACAATTGTCTTAACACTGAAATCTATATTAAGTAATCCATATTTTTAAAACACTAATAAAGTGCTACAAACAAACAGTTTCAGCAGATACAAGCCTCATAATTGTAAAAACTCTCTTTAAAATATGACTATAAATTTGTAACTAATTATTCAACATTTCCCTGACAAGAAGCTTCCAAACTTCCCCAAATAAAATCAAAAGCTACTTTTATTCTTATAAATTAGCTCATAGCTCCAAAGCTATTTGAAATGTGAACACATAAACTGCACAGAGGTGAAATAATATTTAAATGGCAAACAGGACATCAAAACCACATGAACTCACACCTTTGTTTTTGATCAGGTGATTTAAAAACACGTTTAAAAAGGCCCAGGCTTTCACTCATTAGCAAACAAAAAGCTAAAAAGTCACCATAATCAATCTGAATTTTACCCTTTAAAATGGGTACAATTTAACTGTGAATCCATATATGGCTGTCAGCACAGGGACCTTGTTACACAACAAAACATAACTAAAAATATATAAACAAGCAGCAGCTGAAACTACAGCAGCCTCACAAAACCCAAGAAGTGTCAGCAGGCCTGAAGATGAGACATAAAGCTCACACAGCTTCCTAAATAACAAGACAAAAACTGATGAGCCCTGTGTAACTATATGCATCGAGCTCAGCTGCAATTAAATCCACGAGAATTCCTGCAGTTGTTAACATAATTATTTAAATGCAAGATTTAGAAAATACCATAAATAAAGCAAACAGCGTAGAATCGTCCTATATTATTACATCTAAATTGCATTTTCAATGATGTCTCGTAGAGCTTGAATACATGTAAAAGAAATTATACACGAAAAAGATGAGACATTTGCATTAACTGGAGGCCTGTAAATTATGATAATTAAATCTTATAGTGAACACAAAAAATACGCATTTTAATCTTTTTAAAATTTAAATCTGGGCGAACGTTTCTGTCGCAAAATCTCCAAACAAATCGTGGCGAACTTCTGCGGAGAGGGTTTCAAATTTTAATTCACTACTTTTTAAGGCATTCTGTATTTAAACCAAGCGAACAACAACAACAGCAAACTATTAAGTTGCACCTCCACGTGTCACGTTGAGGCAGGCTCTGCGTTACAAAATGAACACCTATACGTATTCAAACAGCACTAGTATTGATCTCGCTCATATGGCGAGGATTCCGCTTTAAGGCCTTTTTCAGCACATGCAAGCACATCCAGCAGCTGTACACACTGCCGATTGGACACATCGGGCACATGTATGGACATTTGCTCCATCTGATTCAGCCTATAGCCGTGCAGTGTGCAGGGCCATCATGGCAGCCATTATGAGGCTCTCCAACATTGCCATGGCCTACGTGCACATTAACTGTGGGGAGTGGCGCAGGCTTTTACACCATGTTGCGCCTTGCAGCTTACAAAACGTCTTTAGATCGAGCCATAAAGCAAGGAAAACGACACAGCAGCTCGATCATTGTATATGTAAAGCATGCAGATTTTTTTTCTACAATGTTGTTAAGCAAAAAAAAAAAGAAAGGAAAAAACACGAAGGGGCTGCTTAGGCAGGAAAGTAGAAAGCCTGCACTAGAGGGGGAGGACTATGCTGGAAGCACATAAAGTATGGGTCACGTGTTCCTCCACAAGGGGCTTGAATATTTACCTTTTTGTCACGCAATGTAGTTTTTCCCTATAGCCAATGGCATTGTTGTGAAAATGGGTGGATCTATAGATGTCGAGGGAGTGTTTAGGCTGCGCAAACTGCCACATACGAGTGACTTTTTCAGGCGTTACGCGTAGGGGTAAAAAAAATTAGTTTCTTTCTTTAATATACCCAGGCATTTAAAAGAAATTAAAAAAGCTCGTGGATTTCTTACGTTTGTGGGCAAGCTGACACAAACACAAGTACACAGCAGTGGTGTCGTGGTTGTAAAGCTGAGGGGCTGACCTATAGATTTACGCACTAAAACAGTCAACCCTAGCTGCTACTTCTTCTCTCTCTTACACACACAGCGTGACTCCCACATACATCCACACGCATGCATATAGGGGAGAAAGAGGCAGCTGATTGGTATGCATCACGTCGTGCATTGCAGTGCAACAGTCAATAAAGAAACCCAACTTTTATCGCCTACATATATGGAAAAATAACCTTGCGTAGGGAGAGGAGGTTAAAACATAAACGCATTTGGACCACGTTAATTTCAGCCTAAACTTGAACCAAGTTTAATTTCAGCCTTTAGGTGAGATTTAATTAGGATATATTAATTATTACACGTCAAGCGTGTGCGCGTGAGTCCATGTTTTAAACTGGGATAGGCCTTGCTGCAAGATCACGCGATATGGCAGCAGCCACCGTGTGTTGTGCGGATGTTGGGACTAAACTGTTTCTTTATCGCCCTTTTCTCTCCCCCAAACACCCACCCACCCCTTCAACTCCCTTTGTCTAATCACCACACAATCGCAATTTAATCGCCAGGAAACAAAGCAGCAACAGCGTGGCAGAAATCACACACGGCAGCCGAGAAAAGAGGGAAAATCTGCTCGCTATATTTCACAGCGGAAGCCTACAGGTCACACAAGTCTGCCATGGGGCACAGTATAGGCGTATGATACAATGCGTGTGTGTTTGTGGAGAACGTGTGTGTCACAGATTGTAGGCCTACCTTAGTTTTTTGGGAACAGAGTAGTCTACCTCTATCACCTTTCCGTGTAATTCAACTTTACCTGTAGGGACGAAAAACAATTGATAGTGTAGCGTTAGCTGTTGTGTTCATAAAAGTAACAATGCAAGCTGGGTAGGCCTACACACCAACACTTTGAATCACTTCACCAAGTAGGTGCGTCCCCATTCAAAATAGCCAACCCCTGAAAAAAGTAGTGTACACGGGCGCGTTGTGTGCGCGGCGGCGAACAAACTGTATACGTTTACATTAATCCCAACTCGGGGTGAGGTCCTGTGGGTGACAATTGGGGGGGCATCGGCGCCAAAATGAAGCATGATAAGCTTATATACTATGGGGAAAATGGGCAGCCATGCTTTCCACTCCCACAACCCTCACAGTGCAATGAGGGATATTTTTTCAGCTTCCAGTAAAGAATGCAACATCAAAAGAGGAGATGATTTGCAAAGGAGAATTGACTTGTACTCTTTCTATTCTAGGTAGGTGTTTTTCCTAATTCCCCGTGCTGACCCGGCTCGGAGGGTGAATTTGAAGCGCTCTTCGGCGAGGCTTTCAAACACGGCTTTTCGTTACTATTGAGTGGCCTGGCGCAGCACGGAATTAGCGTCTCACCTCGTCCCCCCTCAGCTACCTGTTTATTAGCTCTTTCCTCTGGACCCCCGTGACCCACCTCCAAGACACCTCGTAAAAACATAGCCAGACATCAGAGGAACACGAATCTGACAAGTTTTCCGCGCTCGCTTCGCCGTGCTCTCTTGAATAAAATCAAGATAAAAAATAAGTGAAAAATAATTATGCCTACCCGAACCATCAGACCATCCCATACATTCCAGTGGGTGATTGCAAAGTAGCGCCCCGCACTATCGGAATCCCCAAAATATAGGGTATTGTGCGCGTTAATTGCGTTACGACGACTCGTGCTTTCTTTAGGCAAATGGGCACTAAAGCCCCAAGTGTGTCCTGTGATCGATAATTTATCCAATTTTTGCTGGAGCGTGCATGACTGAGCGTTCATCTAAACTCTGATGGCACACACGGATGTGATCGCAAACACTGTCCCGAACAACATACACAGACACACACACTCTCACACACACACATATACATATAGATATAGATATATGTGTAAAAGAAATAACACAAGAGCTGCTTAACAGCCTATTTCACATTTCGGACACTCTGACCTATTGTGCTTTTTAAACCTCGTCTTGCAGTTAAACTCGCTGTGAAATTTCCCTGTCACCAGCAGCATCACTTATCAAATCCACACTTACCAGAAAGAGTCTCTATAGCCTTTATGGCCGAGTTCTGATCGGGGAAGTCCACAAAAGCATAGCCGGATTTCAGTAGGACCTGGTCGGCCACTGGCAGCTTCCTCTCCCCAAAGAGCTGCTTCAAGTCCTCGACAGTGACCGAAGGACTTAAATTCCCAACATATAGTTTGTTCATGATCTGAAAGGAAAAATCTCGAAGGGGTATCAGATCTTAGAGTGAGAGAATGGCGATATTCAGAGAAGTAGAAAAAAATTTAAAAAATAAAATAAAAAATAAAATAGAAAAAAATCTGCTGGGATTTAAAAAAAAAAAGACGCAGCAATCACCCCCCAGGATAGTACTAAGCTATAGGCGACCCCCCGGCACCAACTGGCCCTGGCCAAACTCTTTTAACAGGGACTGAGGGAGAAGTGTCGTCGCTACGACGCTACTCTGGAGCCAACAAGCACCGCCTCTAAATAAAATCTCCCTTAAAATCACAAGAAAAAAATTGTTTGGAGGTGCATGTGGGTTCACTGCTGCTCTCCCAGCACAGAAAGTGCAGTAGGGTATGAAAGTGGCATGATGAGCAGTGGGTACATTCAGCAAAGGGATGGGCTTAAAGGAGGCAGAGAGGTTATATTAACAAATCATAATAAGGGCCGTGCCACGGGTCCCTCCAGGCTGGGGGAGTGAAGAAAGGAAAAAAAAGAGCTACTGTGTGGAAAATCAAGTCGTTGTCACTGCACTTGTCGACTCAAAGAGTGTCACTGATCCCCACAGTTTGCCTTTTATTTATTTATGAGCCACATAAAAATATGGATTTATGGCGGCGTGTAAGATGTGGGCCCAATCCTCGACCGTGAACACCTGTTATTACGCATATATTACACTCCAATAAGACCACCTCAGGTAATAATTGTGATCTTGTAAAATCTGAATATAATTATAAAGCTGTAACAAATCAAAAAACAAACACCAACAACAAAAAAGAGAGAATATGAACGTAACTGTCTTAAGTAATACAGAAAGTGAAAGCTTGGCTTGCCTGTACACGCCGTCCTTGCAGGAATAATGGTGAATTAGCTACTTATTACTACTTATATTCATGACTTATACAGCCTTACCAGAGGCATCTGTTTTGGCACCAATATCTCTTATTGGCTTTTACACTTTTTAATTAAAGGTGGCGACAGTTTCCATTTTTAAGCCTTGAATAGTACCAACAGCCCCAGTGCGCAAATTGTAAAAAAGGAGCAAATATTTATTTTAAGCTGCTGATAAGAAGGAGCGAGGGGATCCCAGGCCTTGTGCTGCATGCGCCCTCCATGCGGTGCCACTCAGGCCACTCATTTAAATATATATATATATATATATTACCCTACGCATGATGTAGCATCCCGTCTCTTTTGTGTGTGCGCACGGATGGGTGTGTTTGGGAGGGAAGCACGGCTAAACGTAAGGCGAATTTCAAACAAAGGCTGAAATGTCAGTGAAAGGTTGTGGCTGCAGGGCTCGTGCATGGATGTGTAGTCCTTCTACCTACACTACCGAAGGGGGAGGAGCCTCGTGCTTACAGCAGCTGAGTGTTTCTACATGTGACTGGCCTGTGCCTTGGAACATTACTGCCACCCCACTGTAGTGGAGATAGTGCCAACAGCAGCAGTACTGACCATCCCTGCCCTGTTTACGTCAGTATGCGAACAGAGGAATGTCCAAACTGTGGCCTATTTACAAAACAAGCTCTTTAGTTACTTTCCTAGGTGACCTGCTAACACAGTTGTCTTGGGTCTTTACGCTTAGAGATAAGAATCACCATTCAAACAAGTCATTAAGTCGCTTTGAACGCATTAATAGCTACTTTATTAATGTTACCACTCCCCATGATCAGTATAGAAGTCATAAAATCACATCCATGCGTCGCATTTGCATTTCCCCGTGAAAAGCAGGGTTTGTTTACATGTGTTCTTTTTATGTGTTATGCCCAATTAGGTCAGTGTGCTGACAAATCACGCCAGCCACCCAAAAATTATTTCCACTCTGAGGGGAAAATTGAGCTGAGAGTGGAAGGGATGTGACATTTGGGGAACGTGCTGAGAACTGCTGAACAAAACTCACTACACACATACTGCACATGTAGACTTGTGGTAGAATATGGAAATAAATAGGCTTATGCACTTTCCAAGGTGTGGTCACTGGTTGCTGGTGTCTTTCTGCTGGTCTTCCCCTTTTTTGGTAGTGAAAAAAAAAAGAACATCTTTGTGAATTTTGCTTGCTTCTAACTTGCATTAATTTTTACAGTATCCTTGCCCAACACTGTTTTATTTATCATTTCTAACATCTTTTACTTTAATTCAAGGTTTAAAGTACTAATTTATAAATTATGGAAGTTACAATGCTCCCTTGCAAAGTATTTAATTTTATTAATTTCAGCACTAAAGCCACAAAAGTCCACAATATAAACTGTTGAATAGGGTTTGGGGTAAAATAACCATTCAAATCAGAGCTGAATTTAGTGATATCGATATATATTTAGTGAATCTATTGTTGTATCTTCTGTGTGTCTATTACAGGGTCAATTTCTTGCTTGGTTGTGCAGTAAACCAAAGTGTAAAGCATCCATTTACTCAGTGAAACTCAAACAGCTGGAGGGCATCAAATACATCAGATATGGCTAATTTTAAGATTTAGAATTTTTAAAAATTGTCAATATCTCCACCGTGGGAATCTAATTAATTTTATCAGTTAATCACCCAAATTTTGGACAAAACCAAAAATAATTTGAGGTGCTTGTGCGCAGTGCACCACAAATGAAGTCATTTCACCTCAATGGTCTTGGCGTGAAGCGAGGAATCTCAGAACGGATATTGCAAAGCCTGGACAAATAAAACAAAAATTATCTGCATGGCTTGATCTCACTTGAGATAAGAGGGGGGATTGTGTTTTTTTTAATAATTTGGGTGAACTGACCCTTTGAGTAAAGAAACTGCCTGTTTTTACAAGACATGAGCTCTGCCTCTCCGCCTCCCCCTCTCCTCTCTGGCAAAAAGGGAAAAACTACAATAAGCGAAGAATCCAGCAAGTAATATTTTTCCATGTAATGTACTGTATGTCATGGATACAGATTTGGACCATTTGTGACCAGCAGGGGTAGATGTTGGACTTTGCTTTCCTGCAGCTAGGTGCTACTCCGAGGCTCTTGCTTCACCTTGTGGTGAAGGTTTAAACAGTGTGCTTGGTGTAACTGACTTGATTTCACAGTGGCTGTTTAGCTGCATTTAGTCACGGATCAATTTTCCTCAAAACCACGTTAAAAAAAAAAATCATAAAGCAGTCCAACGACTCACCTTCTTCTGACATTAAATAAACGTTTTCTATGGCTATACAAGGCGAATCTATTGTGGACAAACCTGCTGTACTACAATTTGGTAACCTTTGACCCTCAACAAAGCAGGCTGGAAAATGATATTGATATTCTAGTCTTACTGACAACCTGAAGCACTTTACGCTGCCCACCACATTCATAGTTTTCAGGCTATTCATGCAGCACTTTAATCCTGTATCTACAGCCAGTTTAGAAGCACCAATTAGCCTGATAGTACTCCAGCTTTTTATTGCATTGGGAAACTGCCTCAAACCCTTATTTATTATCAATAATTAACAATTTAAAAAAAAGGATCCATATGTAATTTAATGTTAATAAGGGTCAGCATGATTGCATAAACAAACTCCTCTTTGTGTATTTTTCTCCTAAGCAATCATATTCATTTTAGATCATTCCCCTGGTTGACTTAAAACCTAAAGTTTGCATTGAAGAAGCGGATTTATCTGCAAACAGTCCCCACTTGCTGTCTAAGTTGTAGTGAAACTTGGAAATTGTGTAATGGAAACCAGAAACAGAGACTATTCACTTTCAAAGAAGAAGTTGTACATTACTGCTGCAACCAACAGATGTCAAAAGGTCCAACTTTAGGCCATTACACGGCAAGCATGTTGCAAAAAAGTGACACGAAAGCCCAGATTTTTCAGTTCTGAATTGGTCAATCCATCCATCCTCTACCGTTTAACTGGGTTCAGTTTGTGGGTGCAGCAGTCTGAGCAGAGAAGCCCAGACTTCCCTCATCCCAGACACCTCCAGCTCATCCGGTGGGTCAGGGTGCATGCCTGGCTACTTGTGATTGCTGTGGTTATCTGCAGTTTGTATGGTAGAAGCTGAATTATCTGCAAACATTCACCATTTGTTGTCAATCCAGGAGGTATCCTATTCAGATGCCTGAATCACTTTAACTGGCTCCTTTCAACGTGGAGGAGCAGCTCTATTCCGAGTCCCTCTTGAATGACCGAGCCCCGCCACTCTTCAAAGGAAACTCATCTCTCCCACTTGTATCCGCGACTACATTCCCAGAGCTTGTGACCATAGGTGAGGGTAGGTACGTAGGGGGACTGGTTAATCGATAGCTTAGCTTCTATACTCAGCTCTCTCTTCACCACAACACATCTGTTCAGCATCTGCATCACTGTGGACGCCATCCCAATCCATCTGTCAATTTCATGTCCCACTCTTCCCTTACTCTTGAACAAGACCCCAAGACACTTGACCTCCTCCACCTGCACAGGAATTAGCACATCCAAGTCCAAGACCATAGATCTCAGATAGAAAACGGTATAGTGCCAGCTATGGGTGAGGGATGAGTTACTACCCTAGGTGGAGGAGGTCAGAACTTGTAACGTATAAACATCAAACACGTTGCGTTTCTGCAGAACATCTGTCCTCCAAAAACACACTGTTGACACCAAGCAACGATGAGCAGGTCCTGATGTTTCTAACCAGAAAAGGGAGAAACTGAAATTCTGGATTCATTACTTTGATTTCAGAGAGCCAACTGACCCAGAGAAGCATCTAGCTGTGTTTGAGGTTTAAAAAAACCCCAACAAAATAGTATAATTTTACCATTTGTATATTCAGCACAGAGACGAGTTTTAAGCTATGCTTGTTGCCAAACGAGTTGTCTAACTGGTCAGATCTGTTTACTCTGGTCTGAAAAGTTAGGGGGAAAATAAATTAATTAAAAAGTTCCAGCTTGGTTAAAAAAAAAAAAAAAAATCCATCCAGCTAAACGTGGTCGGCATGAACAGCTGCAGTAAGGAAAGGACGAGGCCCGAGTGATTGAGCTTTTAACAGGAAGATTAAAATACTTTTGTGTTTTACTATTTCATCAAAGCAGTTTTATTCCTGATGTCATCCTCACCCACTTGACACTATACGAAGCCCTCCAGAAAATTTAACTTAACTCAAATCAATAGAAATGCCTTGCACAAATTCTGTAGAAAGAATATGCATAAATATCATAAAGTCAAGGCTTTAATATATTCATGTCAGCATTACAACTATCTTGCAAATGCAATAGTCTATTGTAAAAGGCATAAAAATACTGCGAGGAAGGACACGAGTCAAGGTGGGAAAAACAGATCTGCTTTTTAATCTGCTCCACTATACAACAAAAATCTGACATGAGTATAACATTTACAACAGGCGTTCAAAACATGAATGCACCGCTTCATAAATTTACTATACTTTTGTATTTTAAGCAAAAAGATGTTTGATGATTACAGTAAGAAAGATGTACTCTGAAGTCAATCATATCTGTCTTTACAAAACGTAACAACCCCCCACAAAAAAAACAAACAAAAAAATTCTGCACGTTTGGGAAGATAAGGGGACAGAAGCCTTCAATATCGACCTGTGAAACAAAACAGGGTAATTAAATGACACAATACAACATGCTGGATTCTTCAATAAAAACTTCTGATACTTTATTGAAATGACTTACGGGGAGAATAAGACCGTGACCTCGATCGAGACCTGTAAGCGCCTCTGTAGTAAGGTGAAGGAGATCGCCTTCTAGAGGAACAAAGACCATTTATCATTTTTGTCAGTGTCAGGGGGATAAAATAAAGAACAGCAAACCCAAATACGACACGATGAGAATAAAGTAACCGCTGATATCCTTTAACAGTCACCTGTATGATCTGTAGTAGTCCCTGTCATCATAGCGGTCGTATCCACCTCGGTCATATCCACGGTCGTATCCACGGTCGTAACCACGGTCGTAGTCACGTGAATAGCGTCGGGGACCGCTTGGGCCGCCTCCTCCGCTACACAAAAGCAATAATATAAGATTTTTCACGCTACACAAAGCGTACTTTTGCATTATTTTACTGTTACATTCTCACCTCCAATTAAAAAGATTTAAAAGAAGGTTTTTGGTGCAGCATTATATACCTCTTTTTCACAAATTTCACCTAGCAACTGCCAGAACCTACTTGCTTACACTGTTCTCTAGTTACCTGTGGTTATCAGGGGGTCACTGACTAGACTCTAGGGCTGTGTGACTGAGACCGTAGCAACCACTCGCCAAGAGGTTGGAGAAAGCCTTTGAAGAGGTTAGTTGTGTCATTTTTACCATTAAAATCTCTGCGTTCATTTTAGGTTCAACTGGATACAACTTATGACACAGGGACTAATTTTGTAAGAGCCTGTTTCTATTTTCTTTTTTTCCCTTTACTGTTGACTGATTAAATGTTGAATAAAAACACTACTTTTCAGGTTTAGTAACACTAAGAATTTTATTTCAGATGCTTTGATGTGTCCATAAGTTAGAGCTGTCTTATATTACAAGCATTTTCACTG
Organism: Maylandia zebra; assembly: GCF_041146795.1. Lineage (NCBI taxonomy): Eukaryota > Metazoa > Chordata > Actinopteri > Cichliformes > Cichlidae > Maylandia > Maylandia zebra. The sequence goes on along the minus strand of NC_135182.1, from coordinate 22,782,187 downwards.
TGTCTTTGTTTAAAAACATATTTAATTATTCCACACAAAGTGATTGCTTACTATGTGGGCCGGCCCATGTAAATTCCAGGTGTTGGGGTGTGAGGTCTTTTTGTGATGGAGAAGTCCACCCTGATTGTACGCCCGTCCAGCTCCATGCCATTGGCTCGCTCCTTCGCCTGAAAGTGAACATAAATTACACTTGCAGTCCTAGAGGATATTTTAAGTATAGGTGTGGCAGGCGGGTTTATTTATTATTGTTCTTGTACCTCTTTGGCATCATCTGTGTTCTCGAAATACACAAAAGCAAAGCCCCTGGAGCGCCTCGATTGCTGGTCATACACAATGGAAACATCCTCCAGGGGGCCGTATTTGGAGAAGACGTCCCTCAGATCCCTCTCTGTGGTGTACAAGCTCAGGCCAAAGACTCCCAGGCAGCAATTCGGATCTGGATTAGCCTGCAAATTTGAAAGGTTTCAAGATTTGGATGTGATCATTTTCTCATTAAAATCATTCATTAAACCAATACATCCTCTGTTTTTAGATATCACACATTGCTAAGCACATACACGGTTGCCAATGTGCCTCCGACGATTGGACATGGGTGAATGGCTGTGGCTTCTGCGCCGACGCTCTCCGCTGTAGGACCTACTGTGAGATCGGTGATGATAGGACCGTGATCGGGAGCGGGATCGGCTGTAGTGTCTCCGTGAGCGGTGGGAATGTGACCTATAGAGAGCGAGAGAAACAAACAACCCATATTCATACGTTCTCTGGCAATTTTCATGTAATTCCACAAATTTACATTTGTCTTTATGAAAATTATAGCATGGACTAAAAAAAAAAGAAAAAAAAAAAAGCATGAAATATTTAAAATAACTGCCAAAACATCCCAGACTCTAGTGAAAAGTAACCCCACTTACCACTGTCACAATCTCTAACACTAAACCCTCTGTGACGTCAAATTTACAACAAGGCTTTATTGACATTGTCGCAAACTTTTGAAAAACAACAATTTACTTTGGATTTCTGTGCAACTTAAAGTGTTTCTGTCAAAAATACACCTGGTGCTGTATTGCTGAATGACAGCGCTGCCCCTGCACCTTACAAACAGAGTAAAAAGTCTCTCTCCTGTGAATGGGGAAACAGAATGCACAAGTCAAATGTCTTATTGGAGGTATTTTAAGCTGCTCCCTTATTTTCCAAGGGGCTGCCACAGTGTGGATTGATCTGCATGTTTGCTTTAACACAGCCCTCCTATTTATCCAGGCTTGGGACCACCAATAGGAGTAATAATATTAAAGAGATGAACAGGTGAAATATTTTTTAATAGCCTAAAAGTAATAAAACAGTCAGAAAACAGGTAGAAGTGCACACAGTCTAATGGATGAAACACTGCACACAGAAATACTGTGTATGTATTTAAGATCTATTTAAAACCATTACTCACAGTCTTCTATAACCACATCATATTTAAATGTTGATGAAATGTGTGGCACTTTGCATCATGTAAAACACGCACAATGTCAGATTAATTTGCAGCGTGTGGCTAAACCTAGCGATGCTAGTTAAATGCCAGTTTCCTGTGACGTAGCCAACACACAAACCTTCTGTTTTCTAAGATCAAAGTACTCCAAAACCCGCCGGCTCGTGCCTCTTTCGCTTGGTAACAACTTCCTGTCACAGAGATTGAGAGTGAGAGATAGAGACAGGCTCTCACCTCAACTACGTAACATCTGAGACTGAACCGTTAAGCTGCGTTGTGCCTCAATGAAATATGAACATATAGTTTAACTGAATAGTGTTTGTTGTCAACCATCAAGAGCTGCAACACTTAATTCCCCACTGAAAATTTGCACTGAAAGTGTAAATTTTACTTGCATGGTCCGATCTACTGACATTGTCACTGCGTTTGTAGCACAGTGACCAGGACACTCATTCACACATGACGCAGAAATTGGCAGACAATGCAGATGTAAATGTCTTTTTTTTGTTTGTTTGTTTGGGTTTTTTTTCAACAACTTGGAAGTGAAACTCTTGAACTTTTGCAAGATTTGTCAATGGCCAGAGAAACGGAAGAAGTCAGCTCCACAGAGAAGTCCCCTATCTGGGTTTGAACCCAGGATTCTCTTGCCGTGAAGCCCTGAACAGGGTGGGTATAACATGAAAGTGGCCATATTGAGTCTGTTTATCGATAGTAGAGAATTTTATGCCAGTGTATTACTCACCAAGATTTTGACCTTGACCGAGATTTGGAGCGGGAGCAGTGGGAGCCTCCTTTTGAGTGGGCAGGGGATTGAGCTGGGGACTGGCTCCCCGACTTCCCAGAGCCCCGTGGGCTCACGCTCCTGGATGCAGAGCGAGACTCCTGAACGAACCACACACATTTTTTTATCAGCACCAATGAAGTGATCAACACATACATTTGCCAAAATATTACTGTGTATTTAAAAATTAAGACTATCCTGTGAAAAGTACAGGAATTTAGGGTTGTGAAATAGGAGTGCTGTGTAGTCATGGATAATATGACATCAATATGTTTACATTAATAAGTTGTTAAATAGTGGGGAAAAAAAGAAAATGGTCAGTTGTGAGATAAAATTGCAATGATTTAAACTAATGTGTGTGTATTGAATAAGAAGAACATGCACGCATTTGACAAACAGACCAGAAATTTACTTAGCGCAGTGACCTTATCCAGATTACTTCCTTAACTTCATTTCTGTAACTTCATTACTTGACATTATTCTTCTTTCTTCAATTGTCTTACTTCTTCTTACTTCCCCATCTCTCACACACTGCCCATACTTCTTCCCTCCTCATGTTTTAGCATGCATTCAACAATTCAGCTTCACACATCTGAGCTTCATATTATTGAAAATAAAGTGGACTTCTTCCGTATTTTCTTCGTCCAACCTTAACCTTTATGAAAAAGAAAAGGATGAAGAATATATGACTGCAATTAAAACTGCACGCTCATTCAACGTTTAATGTGGTATTATTATTATTATTAGTAGTAGTAGTAGTAGTAGTAGTAGTACGAGCTAATGACATTAATGGGAATGTTAAAGACTAGGGCTGGGCGATATATCGAGTTTTTTAAAAATATCGATATATTTTCATACGAGATATAAGATGTGACAATATCGTTTATATCGATATAGTCTATGTTACGTTATAATTATACTTGTGGAGCCGCAGGTTTGCCTCTCTTTCGTCCACTTTTGTCTCTACGCAACGTTACTCGGCCTCGCCTCTCCTGCACTGAACACAACTCCGCCTCCCCCATAGCTTCACCTGCAGGCAATGACAAGATGAAAGCGGAAAATCTCCGTTAGCGAGTTACCGTGCGTGGGGCTGGATGGCGTCAACGTGTTAGCGAGCTAACCACGCTAACGACATGCAGCCCAGAGGGGCTGCACGGCCTAAAATCCTTTCCTTTTCTCAAAAATCGACAGTGCGCCTTATGTATGAATTCTGGTTGTGCTTACTGACCGCGAACCGATTTTATGTGGTACACAGCGCTCAGCAATCTGTCAAAAAATGTTTTAATATGACTTTGCTAAGCTACGGAGCTGCACCGCTTGATGGATTGTCGGAGAATTACGGCTACAGAGGAGGAGCCTCGCGGAGTGATACGTACAGTGTGTGTATAAGGACCACAAATGGCACCTGTTCAGAGACGTGGAGCAGCTGTGAAATCTGTCTCTTTGTTATTATGCTCAGCGTCTTTTAGTTTACATTTTGACTGCACAATTGTGAGCTTTTTGTTATGCACAAAAACAACATTATTTTCTTTTATTTATGGACCATGATTATTTAATATATGCTGATAATTTATTTTTGAGTAATATCTACGCTGTATGTAAATAAAAGTGCCCGTGTGACTAAGAACTCTCTTTTTGTTCTTAACTTATGGCTTTAAAAAGAAAAATCGAGATATATATCTTATATCGCCATCCAGCTAAAAAAATATCGAGATATGAATTTTGGGTCATATCGCCCAGCCCTATTAAAGACCACATTATACATACGGTCAGTGTTTTTATTAACATTCACGCTCAGTGGTTTTGCTTTCACTTTTGTGTTTTTTTGGCCACTTTTCCTAAGAACTTCCTCAAAAACAATTTGGAATAATTGAGAGGTAAAACCGGGGGTGATCATTTTTTAAAAATTACAACTAAAACTGAAGGGTAAGGATGTGAAGGTAACTTCTTGTGATTCCCTTTGCCTTCCTTTAACAATATATTTTCCCAAATGAACCCTTCTTACATAATTTCTGACAAATGGCCTTTAAGTCACCATAGTGTTCATCAAACCACTGACTGTGAATATTTTATAATCAAGATTAAAACTACCAACACTGTCTCCATTTTTTTAAGTGGATAACTCCAAAATAAAGTGTAAAATTTGCTCCAACGACCTCAAGATGTAGCAGTCACTCATTTGAGCAGCCCTTAAAACCTGTTCTGGAAATGCAAAGACAGAAAACTGTTGCTATCTGTTGCTATCTGTAATATATTGAAAACCTTAAAGATTAAATATTAGCAAAAGAAAAGGAATCCAATAAGAGGCAAAAAAACAAAACTTGTTAGTTAAGCAACAAGCACCCAGCACCTTGCAGGAACTAATACAAACCAGTTCAAAATATGGGTTTACATGCAGAAAATAAATTCTTCATTTCTTTTTTCTTAATCTGCCATTTACCCTCCCACATGGGAACACAGGGCATATCACACGCCCATTAAACAGACAGAAGCATTCAGGAGCTGTGCAAGGTGAGGGGATATTAAACAGTTCACTACAGGAAGGATATTACTGCACACAGGTCAGTCAGCCCAGCAAGTATTAATCAAACTTATCCATAATGCTGGTGCTTGTGGCGTATCAGCTTTAACAGTTTTAAGATGGTGTGGGAGAGCTGCATGAGTTAATAAAAATGATTATTATTTTTTTTTTATAAGGTCAAATCTTGAGGTCGTTAGTTTTGTTTTAAATTGTTGTTGTGCCTAAGAACTAAGGAAACCCACAATGACATTCAAAGATTAATAACCATCAGACGTAACATGATATAATTCAATCCGGGGAACAGGGGGGGAAACAAAACAAAAACAAACAAACGAACAAAAAACAACATCAACAAAACAGCGAAAATATAACAGTTCGTTAGGCAAATGTCTTCCACTGAATCCGCGACGACATGAAATATTTATTTTGGTTTCTACGCACAATAATCAGACAAATCAGACGAAGAAAATTACTGAGTTTTAACAATTTAAAAACGTTATAAAAATGTTTGCCGACATTGCAGTGTTTTCAGTGCAAACCCCGGCTCGTAAACAAAAAAGCACCAGGCCTAGCTTTCATCTATAAGCTAGTCTTAGCCAGGTAGCTAAAGATGAACTAAAAACTCGCATCCGTTGCGCATAAAGTCGCCTTTTATTGTTTAAATTTGTGCAATTTATTTTCTTTCTAAAACCCAGCTTTCGACCAAAGAGTTGTGCCAACAAGGTAAGCTGGGTACTACTAGCCAACAAAATATGAATAAGGTTGTTACCGTTACAATTTCAGTTACCCTGTCAAACCCAATGATTTGAAATGTTTAATGCATTACAAACGGTAATAAAATGTATACGTACCCGGCCTTTGTCGTTATCGCTCATTTTTGAAATTTAATCTATTGTTGACAGATACTCTACAATCTACACTACACAGTCTCCGTGTGTGAGACTCTAGCTCCACCCCCAGGTCTGCATCTAGAAAGATCCAGCAGTCTCGGGGCTGGCTATCGCGTTTTTACGTGCCAAACACGAGATTTGGTTACGTGTAGAATTTCCCCCAAGAGGCCACGTGAGAAACTCGGAGTGTTGTGAAACAAGCTGAACTTAATTCTGCACGATGTTAATTTTTTTTAGTTTCTTTTAAAACTGGTACGGTAGGAGTAGATGTAACAGTTAGGCAATGAAAATGTAAAATAGGCACAGCAAATATGCCAACATTTTTATCACAATTTAATCCAAAAACAACAGTAAACTTTTAACTTTATAGCAAGTCCTGTTGCTATTTTGCTTGTAGTTTAGTTACTTCATCAGCACTTTTTCAGTTCTTTTATTTTTTTTTTTGCATTTCTTCTGTGAGAGAAATATCGTCTATTTTGTACAATGCCAGCAAATAGAAAAACTGTGACAGAAGGTGAATAAAAAAACAAAACAAACACACATACAACTGAAATAGCAAAATAAAAATTAAAACAAAAGCTCACAAAACACAATGGAAGTGATTGAGGGAGACAGTAATGTGACAAAACAGCTGGGGAAGTGAAAGAAACCGAAACATGCAAACTCTGCACTAATCCTTATTAAGGAAATACAAGTATACACATTCCCTGGCCACTTTATTCTGTATACCTGGTCAACTGCTCTCTAATGCAAATATGTAATCAATAAATGGCACAACAGCAACTCAAAACATGTAGGCAAGTAGACATGGCAAAGACAACTTCCTCAAATTCAAACTGAGCATTAGAATGGAGAACAAAGATAATTTAAGTGACTTTGAATGCAACGTGGTTGTTGGTGCCAGATGAGCTGATTTTAGTATTTCAGAAACTACTAATTTACTGTTATTTTTTGCACATTTCTATGGTTTAGGGAGAATTTAAAAAATTGAGTGGCAGTTTTCTGGGTGAAAACACCTGGTAACTCAAAAAACACTCATTACAACTAAAATGCAGGGGCTCACCAAAACAAGATCAGCTCCTTGTTCAGCGTATATGGCATAAAAGATTTATGTAGCTTTAAATGGAAAAGAAGGCTCAATCTTTTACTAGGAAGGTGTAAATAATCAAGTGGCCAAGAAGTGTACATAAGTAAGTGTTAGCTTAACACTACAATAAGATAATTGGCAAGTTTTGCTTAATTCTACAGTGAGTGGTGCATAAACTCCCAGACATTATGTAGCCTGGCAGAATGCACAGTTTAATGCTGCAGCAGCGTAATATCGGCACCCTTAAAAGCTACAAAAAGAGAGTGACATGTGTTAGTTTCTCTAGGGGGTGGCACCATTGTTATTGAAGTCCCCATTGCATATATAAAATCCTAATATATTTATCCATCAAGACATGTCAGACATTTACAGCAGTGAAATTGTGAAAGTGAGTAAAATTAACCCAGAAGTGAAATTCATATTTTTCCATCGATTTATACTGTGGCAGGTGATGTGCTAAAAATTAACCATACTGCTGATTTTGCAGTTTGCATAGTTAACTTCACCAGGGCAAGAGCAGTGAATCACACAGTTTGTTGCACTTTTCATTGGGTTTTGAGCACTTCAGGTCAGTATCACTGCTAGTTTTTATTATCTCAAAGAGGAGATCATTTTAACACATAAGGACACATGCTCAGAAGACATTGGTTCTCTTTCTCGGGGATGAAGTTCAACAAATCCAGACACAGATCTTCTCTCAGTGAAAATCACCTGTCCAGTGTCTTTTCCATTTGCACCTGGGACATTAATGGACTTGCACAAGTCCAAAACTACAGCGGCCCTGAGAGATCAGAGATATCAGCTTACTGTGAAATTAAATGTCAGTGACTTTGGTTACTTCAAAATGGTAATATGTTGAACATCTTGTTTACCAGCTCTTGACAAAAAATTTTTTTGCCTAATAACATCCACTGTTTATTTTTCACATATGTGAAGTTTATACTGTTTTCATTTCACGTATGTAAGTGCGAAATCATTTACTCTACTTTTACACCTGAAAGCAGTGTCTATTTTTTACAACTTGTAGTCTGTCTCTGGAAAATAAAAATAAACCATTAGCCATTTTTTATTTTTTATTTTTAATTTAAAGTAAGCAGAAGATAGACAAGAGCCATAAAATAGATCGGAGATCGGATACAATGATGTTACTGGCATCAGCGGGCACTTAAAACTGGTGAGTTTTGTTTTTGGCACTTTATTTATACTAGAGAAATGCAGCCTTTAGTTGTTATCTAGTAATTTATAACACCCCACGGCAGAAGGTCTTGAATCAATAAAAGCTCAAAGTGCAGACTAGACAGTGAAAATAAAATATACATTGCTATAGACTCAGGTTAAACCACTGTCGCCCAGATTATCATCTCAAGCTGAGAAGTTGTAATAAACTATTTGTGACATCTGGCAGGACATTACAGCAGAGGTTTCTGGATCCAGTTAGTCATCGGTAGCTGTAGTGAGAAACAGAGAGGAAATCCAGTCAGTCCTTTTCAAGTTTTTTTCTAACAACTGTCAGTTTGCTGTATAAATCTACCAACCGCAGTTATAGAGGATATTTATTTTATGAAGATCCATTACGCTAGGACCATCTCGCTGGCCGATGGGGATATAGGGATCTGGTTTGGGGATTATTGTTGGTCCGCCATCTTCAGAGAAGGCATATCTGTATCAAAGATGCAAAACATATATGATACAGTGATGCCCGAGTCTAAATGACAGATAATTATGTTGAATCAGAGAGCAACTCACCGTCCATAATGCATGACAGAGTTGTAGTCATATGGGCTGTTGAGATTGTTTGTCACCTGTTTCCTGAAGTTATGTATGTGCTCTGCCAAAAAAAAACAAAAAAACACCTTCACACTCATTTTGTGAAAAATCGAGCCACTGCAATTAGAATGACGTAGTGATAAAACGTGCGAACCTGGCATGATGTTTTTCCATATAATTGTGACATAGTTGTCACGGTCTGATCGGGATTGCTCGTGTACGAAGCCGAGAGCATGCATGAATTCATGAGCAGCGATTCCCGACCACATGCACCCAGGAGTCTGCAGTGACAGGGTCTGGCTTCCCCCAGTCTGCCCCAGAAATGACCAGCAGCTAGGGAGGGATGCAGAGCACAAATTCTACGGTATGTACAATCATCACGGCACACTGTAAGAAGCCATAAGCAGGAGTCACGCTCACCCATATCTAGGCTGAACGTCAAGGAAGTTGCCTTCGTGAGTGCGGGGAACAAATTTAACGCATGTTCCAGCGGAAATGTCTTGCATTCCAGTTTCTATGGTGATTCTGTCCATGTCGTCTAAAGTTAGGGTGAAAGAATGCACAAAAAAGGCAGAATATGAAATAATAAAGGGATATAAGAAACCGGAAGCATCTCCTTAAGTCTTAAAGCTTCATACCATACAGTGGAGAGATGATGTAGGGTACATAGACAAATCCATCTACAGATTTAGGCCACAGACAGGTGTTGCCGGGGCAGGTTATGGCACTCCTTACATGAGAAACAGCAATATCGCCGTCCCTTATTGACATTCCTCTTGGGGCTCGTATCTCTGATGAGAAAATACATTCTTTTCAATATGCAGGGGAAAAACTGACATCAGTACAATTCTATGTAATTTACAGTTCACTTACTGCGATTGACCTCCAGGATTTGATCCATTGTGGTCATTTCATCATGCTCTATATTTTCCTCTGAACACAAAAATAAATATGGAATAAACAGAAAATCACTGTGAAAATGCAAGATGAGGTGCAAGGAATCGTGACCCACCAGAGAATTTCCTTTTCAACCTCACTTTCCCCTCGTGCACACCAGTCGAATTCTGTCGCACAAAAAATGTTGACATATTTCAGCTGCAAAGCATGACAAGACAAGAAAAAAGGAGTCTATATACTCCTCTTAATTACATACTTACTTTAACAGGTATTGTGTTCGCCTGGGTCAGCAAGCCAAACAAGATAACCAGAAGTATAATGGAAGAATGCATTGTTGTGTTTCAGGCTGGTTCACCAGTTTCAATCCAGCGCTCTCCTGATGCAGGAGCTAAATGAACTCCTCACCTCCGCTGAATCTATATACCCACTTCTCCTCCGCTGCTCTGTACTGATTGGGCCTCAATTCAGATGATGAAGCATGATTAAGATGCCTCATCATGCGGTGTGTGTAATTTACTCTAAATCCACTGCTGATCCATAACGGGTGGGCCTGATGCTGACCTTCACTTATGCCCTGTACTTATTGCGTGCAAGATTCAGCACTTTCAGAAACAAGGCACTTAAAGGTGTTTTTGCTGTCCGAGTTCAGCCCGACAGACCAGCAATTTGTGTCTGACTGAGCTGGCAACTAGTGATTTTGTGATATGCTATCAGATGATAACTGTCTTGGCAACGGTCATTTTTTGTCACACAGTTAAATATATAAAAACAAAACTTTATCCTCTTCCAAATATTGCTTCTATTCTTATCAAGGGGCTAATTTTGAAGGGCAGTGACGAAGCGAAGATTCTCATGTGTCAGCACTTTATGAAAACTTCCCTCGTGGTGATTGGACGAACAGAAGAAACTACTGCATCTTGAGTTAAGGTAGCACATTTTTAAATATAGAGAACATGTCTATTTATTACCAGAGACTTTGTTCTTTAACCTTCCTCATTAAAACAGATTCAGATCTCCTGTTTAATGTGATCAAGTCACCCGTTCTAAGATTCTTCACATACCTTATTACCCTGCCTCTGCTTTATTACTCTTTATCTCTTATTGATCTGTAATATTACTGTTGAGTGCATTACCACGTGTCTATTTCAAACCAGGCTATCTACTGTGAGACATATTTTTACATAAAGAGAAATATCCAATTTAAAACGCACAAACTTTCATGTACACCAAGGATTTGCTGATAGAAGGTTTGAATCAATCTTTATTGAAACTGTTCATATAATTCAACTGCAGTTTTGTTAAATTGGCCTTTACTCCTGGTTCACTTCCATTCAGCCGGGTCTCTAATCATCCATGTCATCTGAACAGAAAGACAGAAAGAAATTACATTTGTGACAGTGATGTGCAGTGTGTTTAGGAGTTAATTCAGGACATTTGGTACTAACCACAATTATAAAGTCTGTTGATTTTTAGCTTGTCAATGTGGCTGAGAGATAAAGCCTGGCCCAGCTGGATGTTGTTGTTGTCCTTTGGAAGGATGGTTGCTTCCCCACGCTGGGAGTAGGCATATCTAAACATATACATAAATATGTATCAGCTTATAAATATATTTTAAAATAAAGGGGGTAAATTATAATATTTTGAGTGATTAACAGATCATTTTTTACTTACTTTCCAAAGTGCAGAATCGAGCCATAGTCATAGGGCAGATCCAGAGTGTCAGTCTTGAACTTCTCAAAGTTTCTCAACCGATCTGTTGGAAAAATGAATTTTCTGTTTTGAAAATCGGTGCAGAAATACAGTTAAAGCTTTCATTCCCTTTCCACAATGCCAACCCCTGCACACTTTAAAATTACCTCTTGAAATATTTGGCCACATGATGGTGACATAGTTGTCCCGATCTAAGCGGGACTGCTCGTGCACAAAGCCCAAGGTGTGCATGAATTCATGGGAAACCACTCCAACCTGGACGCAGTTAGGGATCTGGAGAGACACAGTCTGCCTTCCACCACGCGCACCAAGGTAGGACCAGCAACTGGATTAACACATAAGAGGACAGAAGAGTAACTTCAAGTGGTGAATTCACAGCTGGAGAGGAAACAAAACCTGAATACATTTTACAAAAGGAATTTTATGTAATCAAACTTTCCACGCTTCAGCTCTCACCCTGACTTTGGCTGGATGTCGATGTAGTCTCTCTGGTGAGTCCGTGGAACAAAACGCACACAGGTACCTTGCTCTATGTTGGCCATACCTGTCTTTATCAGCATTGTATCCATGTCATCTGTTCAGTTGTTTAACAGGGGCGAGTAATTCATACATCATTAAAAAGAAGACTGTAATCCATTGCATGTACTTATGCCTCGAACGCTAAAACAACATACTGTATTCAGGTGAGAGGTTATATGCAATGTAGACATGTCCATCCACTGATTTGGACCACAGGCAGCTCCGTGCAAAGCAGATTCTGGGGGGTGTTCCGGAGGAAACAGCAATATCTCCCTCTCTGAGGGTGGTGGCGCCATCGATGATTTGCGTAGCTGATGCAGAAATCAGATTAAAGTTTTTTAAAAGCAAGTTGGGGAATCTGCAAAAGAAAACCCCTCAAGTAAAGTGTGTGCAACTTACCTTTAAGCTCGTTGGTTTTAATGATTTTATCCATTGCCGTTTCTTCATTGACCCCTCTCCATTCTTAAAAAAGAAAAAAACAATTTGTGAGGGAGTGTGCAGTTTTACGTCAGTCACAGTAATAATTTAAATTAAATCGAAGCTGAGTGCACCTTTGTAGCCAGCGGGACCCCACTTTTGGTTGAACAAAAATTTCTGCAGAAAGCACAGACAAATTTATTTACAGCTCTGTTCATGAATTCATTAAATTCAGCGGTCCCAAGCACATTTACCTGAGCTTGCACAGCTGAGAGACAAATAGAAACCATGCAGAGGAGTATAATCCGCTCCATCTTTACCAGTCAGGTATGCCTTCAGTGTTACCATTTGACATGCACTAACACCTAGCTTTATATGTGTTCCCACTGCTGTCCTTAGATAATACCCATAATTACCTCAAGTAAATAACAGGGCTGGTGTTAGCTGTTTGTGAGTGAGTCTAATCTCCAAATTAGTTTGATTCTTTCATAAACAACATCTGCAACAGTGGCATAATGTGAGGTCTCACTGTGTATAATAACAGCTTAAAATCAATGACTAGCTTTAAATGAAATGGTTTTAATGTCTGGCAGAAATTTGGTACAATTTTAGGCTTTAGGTGTGTACATGAACCAAGAGTGCTGTTTTCTTTCTACTGAAACTAAGCTTACCATCAGTTCACGTGCAATGCATGAACGCAGTTAATTTTAAATCATTACTAAGTTGTGCAAAATTTTTGTTGATAATGTAGAAGAAATAAAAACTCTGACGCCCGAACAGGGACTTGAACCCTGGACCCTCAGATTAAAAGTCTGATGCTCTACCGACTGAGCTATCCGGGCTCTGCTAACTCAGCCGGAAGCAGTATTTATAAAGAGGAAAAGCCGAGTTTCCATCCCAGTAGGAATTCTTCCACGTGAAAATACCAGCATGACCGCATTTTCTGGCCATACATTTCTAACCCAGGACGAAGTTTCTGCGGTAAGTCGACGCTGTTTTGTAAGCTAGCCTTCCTGCACATGACTAGCTACCTGGCAGCTACGTACACTGATGCTAAAGTTACTAATTATCAAGTAAACAACAGAAGTATTAACAAACTAAGATGCCAGTTCGTTAACAGAGCAGGATTTGACTCTTTGCCAGCAGGCTAGCTGTGAATTACGGCATGCAAACTTTGCAATTTGCAGGAGACGCAGGAGCAGGTTAATGAGCTGCGGCGTGCTATCGAAGAAACTAATCGTGAACTGGAGAAGGTCCAACAGAGAAGACTGCATACTGAAGAAGAGATAATTAAACGGTACACCGCCCATTTACTTTAGTTTCCAATTAAATTGGGTGCATGTCACGCTTAAAGTGTCCAAAAAACCTGATATTGTCTCAACCCGTATAATGCTTCCTGTGATGTGATACCAGTTATCGTCGGTGGGTGCACTGAGGTCCACAACAGGCTGTTACTGTAGATTAATCGACCAGTCTATTAGGTACACCTCGTGTCTTGAACTGCTCCCTCATGCAATCTAATCTAATCGGCAAACTCAGTGCATTTGGACATGTAATTCAAGTTTCAAGGTCAAGCTGAGCCGCAGAAAGGAGAAGAGAGGTGATTTTGAAAATGGCACAGCTGTTGGTGAGGAAACTCCTGATCTACTGGGAATTTGCTCCTCAGCCAGGAGTTTGCAGAGACTGGTTAAGAAAAGAGAAAATCCACTGAGTTTTCTGGGTGAACATGTCTTGTCAAGGAAAATGGCCAGACTGTTTTAAGCTGACAGCAGTAATTAAAATGACCACTGATTACAGCCAAAGTATGCAGTAATACATCTCTGAATGCACAGTATGTTGAACTGGAAGTAGAATGGGCTACAGCAGCAGAAGACCACACTGGATCCCACTCCTGTCAGCTAAGAACAGGAAACTGAGACCACAGTTCACATGGGCTCATCAAGCGTTGCCTGGTCTGATGGGTCGCCATTTCTGCTGCTGTAAACAACATAAAAGCATGGATCCATTCTTCCTTCGATCAGTAAAAAAAATTGTTTTCAGGTAGATGCTATCCAGACTTGCTCGGGGTGTTTTTTCCTTTTTTCTTTGTTTATTTTTTTTTTTTTATAGTAATCAGTGACGTTTAGCTTTCCCAAGTCTTAACTTGGAGTGTTATCCAAACTATTTAACATCATTTCTTCCTCCAGGAATATTGTTGATGAACATAGAGACACATACAAAGATTTCCCTCATGTAGGTCTATTAGTGAACGACATTCATAAGCCAGCTGGCGTTAAAAAAAAAAAAAATTAATTAGTTTGTCTGGAGTAAAGATTTATCTCTTGTATTAATTTGAAATATAAACACACCTCGAACTTGAATTCCAATATAAGTTTTTTCCAGTGAGGGACAGTAAAGGATATTTCTATTCTTAACTGATCACCTTCTGAAAGGTATAGTATTTTGTCCTTTAGTTAGGGTACAGTTAGTTAGGGTTTAGTTAGTTGGGGTTGGGTAATATTTCCACAGATGCTCTGGTTGTCAAAAGCAGTGGACAACTGTATGCTCATTCTGTTTTGGTTGCGCAATCGAGCCTTTCTGGGAGAGTTCAGACAGTGACCATCTAATTGCTAACAGTGTCCAGATCCCAAAGCCCTTACACTGAACAATCAATAATTATTTCAAAATAATAAGTTAACGTAAAAAAGAAAAAAATTACCTACTGCCCATTTAGATTTAGTCAAACAGTTAATTATGCATAACCAGGTGTGATGTTTGCCTTTGTTTCTAAATGTGTAGCCCTTACATAATGTATTTGCTGTCTTTCACAGTACGAGAGAAACTGAACGGAGAGTGGATTTAATGATGGAAAAAAGCGAAATCGTTAATGCACTGCAACAACTGGGTCATCTGCTCCAAAGTGAGATGGATCTCTTTGAACAACTAAATAGCCAAAGCTCTCCAGACAGGTATTCCGAAGTGCTGTGGGCAAAACCGAAGCAGACGCGACATGTGCAAACCTACAATATATATTTTATATATTTCAGGAGTGAAAGGCTCAGTTTGCAGGACCAGAGTGAAAGCGCCAGCATTAAGGCAAGCCAGCTTCTTGCTGAAATCCTGGAGGTGAAACAGCAGCTAGAAGAGGTTGAGGATCGTTATTCAGCGGGTATGGGGATTACTCACAGAATACGTACAGAATTTACTGTATACAGACATGAAGTGAAATGTGCTCTCTCTCTGTCAACAGGTCAAGCTTTGCTCCCTGGGCCAACCTACAAGTTGGAGAGAAATCACACGAAGCAGTGACTTACAAACACTGTTATTTTAATAAGTACAATAAAGTGTATATAAGTATTTTTAACAGCTAATAAAATATTCATTTTTATCTTTTAAACGTATTTTATTGTTTCTTAAATAACACTAAAGGGGATGATTCTGCAGTGAATATCTCCAAAGCTTCTCAGCTTCTCATTACTTGGGTGCTTCACATAGTCACAAATGGTCGACCTTCTCTATGCAGTGATTAAATAAGATGACAAATATTGCAAAATGTTTATGCTTATCTCAGTTACAGTATGGAGGAGATTAAAATTTCTCATGTCTCATGAGATTTCAGTGATGACAGAATTGACACACTGTCAGCCATTTGCAATATTTTGCAAAACAAAACCTTTATTCCCTATTTTCCCCATTTCATCTAGTCTTCATTAAAACCCAAAGATATCATGTCTGGATGACATGTTTCTTTCTTCCATCATAATCTAGCAAACTGATGAGGGTGTGGTTGGGTCAGTTTGAACTGCTGTAATCCTGGATGCATTGACAGCTCAACTTTCTGACCCGTGACTGCAAACAAAATAAAAAAAACTCAGATTTCCTACTTCATAACTAAGGTTTTGCAACCCCAAATTTTGCAGTTTACATAAATCCAGCAGGCAACTTGCATAGTAGATACAAAATCTTTCTGTTTTTCTTAATATATAAATATATAATACATTACTGTATGTTGTTGCTCACAGAAAATCAACAAGGCAATCTTGGAGGCTCGTTTCCATGACTGGGAAAAAAAAAAGTTTTTGCATCCATAGGTAATAAATTTAAGTTATTATCTCAAAAATTTGAGAATAACTTTAAAGTTATTTTGTCAGACGTTCGCTTTGGTAACCCGAAATTTTGACTTATGGATCCAATTTCTTTTTCAGTGGCAGAAGCAAGCTTCCATGCAGTTACAAAACTGCAATGCTGGAAAAACTTTCACACTCTCCACATGCTCTCACTTATAGCAAACACATGTTCAATCCTAAGTTCCTTAGCTGGTTAAATGCACATGCTGATGACAGCTTCAGCAGCTGCAACCAGGCTGCCACAGCTGAGAGCAAGCTGCAAAATCATTCAACAGTCACGCTATATGTTCTTCAGGAAATGCTGTCTATAAAAAAACCAGACAGTGAAAGGAATTCTTTTCTTTTTTTTGTACTGAGCAGGATTTTTGTTTTTGGTTCAGAAACAACGGCTGACTCTTTGGGCTCACAAACAGCTCTTTGTGTTGTTTACAGCAAGCTCTGGTTGGCCCTAATATCCAGATGCTGCAGCAGAATTTTGATTATCCTGTACAAACTATTTTTAGTTTACTGTTCTTAGCACACCTTGGTTGTAACCAGTCATTATCATTGCTTTGCTATTAGCTTGAATCAATTTGGCGTTTCTCCTTTAACATCAGGTATCAGCAAGACATTTTCTTACAGAAGACTGACGCTCACTGGATGGTTTTTGAAACGTATCTAGATGTAGTTGGTCTCATGTGATTGGCCGATTAATTATGATTATACATAGTCAATGATCGGTTCAAAATGTGTACCTAATAAAGTGTCTGTAATCGCCTTTTACCATTAATCAGGCAGATTAACTCAACTGTTTTATGTAATTTAGAGTCAACTTTGTTTGTTTTTTTTATTCTTAAAACACAAACTAGCGTTTTAAGTTCCATCAGTACTTTTGTTTAAGTACTGGTGGGCTACGTTTGTAAACTATTAGTAATTATAAAGAAAACTTGTGTATGAACTGAATAAATAGTGTAATCTGCATATCTGCAGTGATATATGCACGTTGCTGAAACGCGGTGAAAGCAGTTTGAAAGGAAAGATAGGCTAATTTACAACCTTTGGTCTTTGAACGCCACTCGCTGAAGCATTCATGACGCTCTTGGGCTTCCGTAGAAATGTCAGCGTAATCACATGTTACCCTAAGGTTGGCTCAGCTTTTTGTCAGTTCCTTTTATGGTAAGTCGTTTACTATTTTCCCAGTAGTTCATTGTAACTTTTAGTAGTTGTAATGTCCTTAAAGTCCCGTTTAAGGAAGTGGACAGAGTCGGTGTTTTAAATAGATTGTGGCTGAACGTGTCGTTCAAAGAGCACACACTTATGTTTACATTAGCAAAATTGGGTTAGCCTTGTAGATCAAAACTGTCACTATAAATATAGGCTTGAGGTTGTTGCCAGCTGCTCTTATGATTCGTGCAGGAGAGTAAGTGTTAATGATCTGGTTCAGTTAACTGTCGTGGATCTGCCCCAGCCAAACACTATTTTAGGGGATCGCCAGCTACAGCTTATAGCAGGTTTCTCTTTCTTTCCATTACAGATGAGATAAACCAACCAGCAAACGATGACTACCCGCAAAGATTGTCGCTCCATCTTTGATTTGTGCTTGAATGATGAGGCTTTTGGATTGAGAGAGGTGAACCCCGTCCTAAAGGAGGATGTAATTATTGACCTCGCCTCAGATTGTATGTATGGAACACATATGATGTTGTGGGGAAAAAGATGCCCAGTTTATTCAGTCGTTGAATAAATGTCTTTCCTCACACAGGTGTGGAAAATAGAAGTGCTGAAGATGACAGGCGAGAAGGCGAGTCCAGCCTGGTTAGAGAGGTGTCTGAGAAGATGGTCTGCTCAGCCTGCAGATGTCCCTTTATTAACCGCGAGGAGCAGGTAACCACGCAGTACTCTACAATCTGTTCATGCATTGAGAACCGGTGCCTGAACATGCACTTTGTGTTGCAGAGGGAGCACTACAAGCTTGACTGGCATCGGTTCAACTTGAGACAAAAGATGGCCATGTTGCCGCCCCTCACAGCGGAGGAGTTTGAGAGGAAGACGGGTGCAGGTGAGGAAACTGGAGTAATACACATCTAAGATGGAGTTTAACTAGGAAAAAAAGGTCTGAAGCAGTTGGAACAACTGACCTATTGTTGTCACTTTACAGGAGACTTATCAAGTATCTCGGGCTCAGAGTCCGATTCAGAGGACGAAGACTCGGACAGCGATGCTGGAGTTAAAAGCAGAACGGTCTCTGACAAAGACATGGAGAGCTCAGGTGAAACTCCTTTAACAGCTGGTCGGCTCTCCAGCAAGTTGGTTTTCCAGAACTCAGTGGGAGATTATCTGTTAGTCTACCGCTGCATACTTAAGGGAAAGGTGAGGATCAGTCCAATGAAATCTATAATCTGTTAAAAAAAACAAAAAAAAAAACACTTTAGATTTATATAATTTAATATTTTGTCATTTTTCCTGAAAAGTTTCAGTTGGATGACGAACACGATGCAGGATCCTCTCTGAAAGCTATAACAAAGAAGACTACGTGGGTCATTCTCATGACTGGTGGAGGTCATTTTGCTGGTGCTGTATTTGAAGGGTAATTTTTTATTTCCCTGCTTTGTATGCTTTCATATTACACATTATGGCTGAAATTTAAAGCACAACAACACAGCCGATTCACAGAGATGTGAAGCGTCCAGCACAATGTATTTTATGTTCCAGAAAACAAGTCCTTCTGCACAAGACCTTCCACCGATACACAGTGCGAGCAAAACGAGGCACTGCCCAGGGACTCAGAGATTCTCAGAACCGCAGTCACGCACCAAAATCTGCAGGAGCTGCACTGCGACGACACAATGAGGCGGCGCTAGTCAAGGTCATACTGCGCTCCATCAGATCGCCTTTTGAGTGAAAGCCATGCCTTATCTGTTCTTCTTCATAAAGTTTGGTTGATGTTTTTCAAACAGTGGCTATAAAAGCTCAAGATTCCTTTGGCTGATTCATTAGTTTTTCTCCTCCAAGAATAGATCATGTAGTTTTGTGAGGTTGCGGTAGTGTAGCCATGGAGCCAAGTATTTCGTTTTGGCTATGTGGTTAAATTCTCTGCCTCACTCATAGGATGACGTAGTATTCTTTTTTATTTATTTTTTGTTAACCTGGATTTTTATTTAAATTTTTTTAACTTTTTGCAGGACATTCAGGACCTTCTTGTAACCTGGGCCGAACACTTGAAAGGGGCCTCTAAAATATTCATACGAGCTCCCAGCTACAACAAAACTATCTTTTTTGGTGGTCGAGGAGGTCCCCTTGATAAAAAAGATCCCAGGATCTGCACAATCCCCTTTGCAACACGCAGGGCAACTTTTCGAGAGGTACAGAGGGTACATGAGGTCCTTTCTACTGTTCATGTGTATGGTAAGAAGCACGAAGTGCTTGAAATAATAACATGTCTCCTGCACATGTTTATGCAGCTTAGGTATATTTATCGCACAATCAGTAATATCTTTTTTTCAGGGAAAGACACAGACATTTCTGCAGTCTTCAGTCCAACTAAAAAGCTGTGGAAAAAAGCTGTTAAACCCACAGCAGAACTAAACACAGATCAAGAGAAAGGTAGGTTTAAGATGTTTAAACATGGTCTGTAAGCTCTCTGTTGACCTCGGTGGATAAACTATAGCATCAAATAATAATGTTAAACTTAGTAAACCTGACTGCAAATTTATTGCTTGCATCAGCTGAAGAAAACCGCGAAAGCACTGATGAAGAAGAGTGTGGGGAGATCCAACTGGAGATGGTGGAAATGACATTAGGAACACTGGACCTCAGGGAGTGTGAAATCCATCCCTCCAGGCACAAAAGGAGGAGGAGACGAAAGAAGGAGGAAGCTAAAATTCCAATTGAAGGTAGATCTGATCAACTATCTCATCGCAGGTGGAATCCAAGGCATGCTAGTTTATTACTCAATTGTTCTGCAAAATTTATGAAATACCAGATTCATTTGGGACTGATCCAAAGAGCATAGAAGCAGAAGGTAAAGAAGAGGAACTGCCAGAGGCTACACCAGTAGAAGATCTCCCTCAAGAAGTGCAGTCAAAGAGCAAGAGGAAAAGGAAGGTACAGAGCAAGAAACAAGTGGATGGTGAGTAGGGGTTTAAATCTGTTTTTCCACTTGTTTCTCAGTCTTGCAAAAGCTGTGTAATGCATTGTTTTCAAGTGTGAAAACTCAACATTAAGCTTTCTTTCTTTATAGATGATGTTGAAGAGTCATGTGAGTATAGCCTCAGGGATGCACTCTTTACTGCCTGCAAGGTTGGGGATGTGGAAGCTCTGCGCACACTCCTCCAGCTCCCTGTGGAAAAGTCAGAGGGTCAAGAGCATTTGGAGAGCAAACTTTCTGATGCCTCAAGTCCTCATACTCTCCTCAATAAACCCATTGATGCTTCAGGGTTCACATTACTGCATGTTGCCACAGCTGCTACACAAAAGGCAGCGATCGGCCTCCTCCTAGATGAAGGAGCAGACCCCTCCTGCAGGTATCAAGAATATTATCGTCAAGCATTGTAAAAGTGTGATTGTGTAGCAGCTGAAGTGAACACAGTGAAACCTTGCCCAGGTTTAATTACCATCTCTACATTATTCCTTTACAGGGATAATAAAGGGCAGACACCGTACATCGTCGCCCCTGACAAAGACACAAGAAACGTCTTTCGGAAATATATGGGGGATAATCCCGACAAATACGACTACAGCAAGGCCCAGGTAAGGTTAAACTCGTGCACCTTTGAACATGTATTGCATTAAACGGAAGCTGGTAATTTGACTAAGTGTCTTACTCCTGTGCAATTAAAGATCCCTGGGCCGCTGACGGCAGAGATTGAACTGAAAAAGATGGAAAAGAAAAAGGCCCAGAAGGCCCAGAAAAAACAGCGAGAAAAAGAGCAGAAAGAGGAAAAGAGGAAACAAGAGCTGGAGGCAGAGGAAAAGAAGCAGTTTGTATCTCTGACTGATCGTGAAAAGGTAGGTTACTGCTAAAGGTCTGCAGCTGATTCCTTGTAAGAGGCTGTTTTTTGGAAATGTTCATATTTGGCTTATTGATTATAGAGAGCTCTGGCAGCAGAGAAGAGATTTGCAGCGCAGGTTGCTGCAACAGGAGCCAGCATCTCTAATATCAAGTACGTCTCTCAAGAGCCATCCTCTCGCTGAGCTAATGCATAATGTAATAGCAAGTTATTTAAAAGCTGCACTGAAATACGGTGTGACTCTTCTGTGGGTTTGTCTTTGTCAACAGGAGGTGCTGGCTGTGTGGGGAGTCTCTGCTTGGGAAGATCCCTTTTCAGTACCTGGATTATTCATTTTGTACTCCCCGCTGTGTTCAAATGCATCGGAAAGCAAATGCTCCTCCAGGAAAGACCTAGTGTCCATCTAGGAACTATTTTACTTGGAGAGGAGTCTACCTCATTAAAAGTACTGGTTAATTTAGCTTTTTTTAGGCTTTGACTTGCCTTAATTTTATTGTGGCAGGTGATTTTAGACACTCGGATACATATACTGTATGTAATAAAATCAATGTACAATTTATTTACAGCATCTGTAATCGGGCAAAAAGAAAAGCAATAATTAAAAACAACAGTCAGCATATATTTCTTTTGCACAGGCTTGGTGAATATTGTAACAGCAAGTAATTGAGTGTTTAGTGTTTCTGTGTCAAAAATTAAAACTGCTGACATCAGATTGTCTCATATGCCATAGAAATACTGTTGTGTAGCAGCTCCTTCAGGTGAGATCATTTGTTCAGAGTACTATTGTGCTTCAGTTAGACTGATAATTATTTTTAGAGCTGCAATGTGAAGAAAATGTAATACTTCAAAATTCAGTGGGCTCCGTCAAAGCTTTTTAGGCGTGATGTTGAGCTGAGGTCGGTCCATAAAAAGAACCCTCGAGTGTCCTGGAGCTCCTTCCAGCTCCAGCACCGTGATGTTGTTGGGCAGGGTGGTGCTAAGCAGGGGTCCGGGGACATAGACAGTCTGCTGAGGCCCTCTGGCTGGCCAGTATCGTCCCAGGTTCACACCATTAATCCAAACCTGACCCTGATGAAGGAAAAAGAAACATCCAGAAGAATACAGTTATTTTATTCCTTGCTAGAAACGTGGGGTAAATAAACAAAAGAATAAAGTCTGCCAGGTCCAGAATGTCCCCAAATATAGTCAGCATTACCTTAGTCCATTCATTGAGCTTGAGGAAAGTGTCCCATGCTAAGCCGTTGGGCTGCAAAGTCCCCATGTAGAAGGTTGGTCCACGTGTAGGTTCTCTCCGAGGAGCAGGGTCAGACTTTCGGCTGTTGCCGTGAGGCCATCCACCAGTAACGGCTCCGTCAATGTCCAAAGGGTAAATCTTCCAGTCAGTCAGAACATCTTTACCCAGGATCAAGTTGCTCAACAGGCCCTGAAATTCACACAATATTTACCATTTAAAACCCGTAGTCCATGGTTTTACTTGCTGCAACTTCCAAACAGCTGCAGGGAAATGTATGTTTTTAAATGCTTGTACTCTGCTTGCTTGCTCTATTAATTGCCTTGCCTTGTAGTCATTGATCTTGCTGCCAAAGTTAACCCTGCCCATGTTCTCTACGAGGATGTCCAGTGTGTCCCCCTGCTGTCCCGTGACATTCATCACCAGCACAGTGTCTCTCTCTAACAGGCCCTGGAAAACCTGTTCAAACGGTTGTATGTTTCCAAAAGCGTGAACGGATACAACATCATTTATATTTGAAACTTCACAATTTGACGCAGACAAACAAGCTCAGATTTAACCTACAACGTTTTTCCCCTGACGAGGACATCAACAAAAGTTCACAGTCAGGCCTTACCCCATTGACGGACACATATGCACGGTCATGAACCCCATTCAGTGGAGAGATAAGTGGTGTGGGCTCTGAGAGGTTGTGCGGCAGTGTGGTCCGATATAGCACGTATCCATAGTACTGAACACAATAGACAACACAGGTTGCAGACACAACAGTCTAGAAGTTCTCCATGGTTCAAGAGTTACAGTGTTTCTACAATAATGCTCTCCCCACTGTTTCCCTCAGACACCCCATACCTGTTTCACCTCTTCAAACGTAATAGGATACTGAGATTTGATTGGTCCCAGAGGTGAAAGGGTGTTCAACAGGCCACTAATGTCCCCAACCTGTTAAAGTGACACTTTTTTGAGTTTTGAACATTTTTAAAAATATTTCTTGACATTGGGATTAATTTCCTGAACTGATCCTACCTTTTGCAGGGTCACAAAGCCATAGACAAACTTGGGAGTTGCTGGTGGCATGGGGCCAGAGGGAATCTCTCTAAACTGATGAGAAATGGTGATGAATTAATCATGCATTAATCAGGACATCAGCCTTAGCAGGTGGCTGTTCAATCAGTTCTACCTGCTTTATGACATCTCTAATAGCCAAGAGCTTCTCTGTGGGGTCTCCTGCCTCAGTCAGCGGGGCGTCGTAATCATAACTTGTGACTACTGAGCGAAACCTGGTGTCATGATCAGCACCTTAGTGAGAACAACAGAGCGTTACTAGAGATCACTAAACTGCAAACTGAGCTTTTATCTGCCTCTAAAACATGAAAACTGTGATATAATCTGGCACTGAGACAATGAATGAATGAATACTGAGATTCTGTCAATAAGTTACCATTCCAGTAGCCAAAGTTTGTTCCTCCTTCAAACATGTACCTGAGAAGAAAGAGACGTAGAGTGTAATATCAGAGGAAATTAGCAGTGGTGTCTTAAAGGATGAGGTTGCTGGCTTTTATTTAATCCAAATTAAAGGATCCCAACGATCATTACATTGATTGCAGTGGCACTGTGATGTCCTTTTAGCCAAATTTACCTAGCTTATCCGAAAACTATAAGAAAACATAATCCGTCCATTTTCTTAACCGCTTATCCCCACAGGGTCACAGTGAGGTTGTACACCGATGCCCATTTTAGAATAAAACAGGTGGCAGTAAAAGTATCTACCTCTCCTTATGTCTGTTAATCTGTCAGCTTAATCCAGTTCAAACATTTCAAAAAAGAAGGCCTGTCATGCCACACCGTGTTAAAGATTCTAATGTGTGATCAGTGTAACACTTTTGAGCCAAAGGCTAGTCTTGGCTCTGTATGATATGAGTGGGAATCCCTCCATCAGGCACAGCTCTGGCTGTGATCACAGATTTCCCACCTACCTCCTGTTTCAGTAAATTCAAGTAAATAAGGAATATTTTGAACTCTGGATCATGCAAAGGTTCTCTAGTATGGTATAAGGACAAAGGCATGAAGTAGGAAATGAGTAGCTGTAAATGGACAGTGGCCTTTTGCTGTAATTTAAAAGAGAGGTATGAAAATCCGCATCTTCAGTTGGATTCAAACATGACTCATGCCACTGATACTGCAGGTAAGCTCATAAGCTGGGAAAATAAACCAGTTGTTGTGGTTGTTGGATCAGGCTTTTACATTAGTATACTAACACAGTTTTATTATTTGAATGTGTTTCTACAGAGAGGAAGATTTGGGGGTTTGTGGAGACATACATGTTGACGTTGGCCCCCATGGTTAGCATTTCTCCTAGCACTCTGCTGACCTTCTGAGCATCAACCACAGCATGCTGATCTCCCCAGTGATCCAACCAGCCAGTGTAAAACTCTGAGTTCACCTGCAACGTAATTTAAAACAGTTTTATCACATATACCTGTGAAATCATACGAACGAGTTACAAATTCATTTTTACTTGTGAAAGAGGTTTTAACTATAGTACATTATTGACATAATAGCAGGTGGTGGAAGTGCTGCACATGATTGCATTGCATTCAAATATTGTGTCCACCTCACTGTGCCTTTCTTTTCTCTAACTGCTTTGACTCCACCCCTGCTGGTCATGTAAGATAGCTGTCCTACCTGAGCCTATTATGAGGTTTGTCTTTGTATGAAAGGGGACCTTTAAGACAAAGACAATTAAAAAGAAAGTTGTTAAAGGGGAAGTCGTCCAGAACGAGACACACCTAAAAAAGATTTGTTTTAGAAGGTGATGGAGAAACACCCTGAAAGATTCATAAGGATTATTTTGAACTGTGAATCATGCAAAGCTACTCTAAGTGTATCCAGGAAGAAAGGTAAAGAGCTCAGCTTTTCCGTTTTAAATCATTTCTATATCAATCAATAAATTAAAAGTAACTGATTAGTAATGCACCACCACCCACTGTAAACATCAGCAGAATTTTTTTCTGCAGCTTTTTTAATTGAATGTCATTAGAATACACAAGTGTACATAATAAAATGGCCAGTGAGTGTGTATTGTGTATATTCAGCCCCTGCTTCTTAGGATTATGTTTAGTGAATAGATATGTAACGAACCAGGGGTCCTCGAGGTTCAAATCGTCGTTGCCGGGCGAAGGCTTCAGTGATGTTGGTGTCTGAGAAAAGAACATGTAGAAATAACAACGATCTCTAAAAGAACAAGAAGATGATGTTTTATCTTTGGACACCGTCACACAATACCAACCTGTCCCAAAGTCTATTGTGGCATATAATCCTTCCAGAGTCCCACATATCATTTCCTTGTTTGTGTTTCCATCAGTGGTGAACAGGATGACGTCCTCGCCCAGAAAGAAGCGGAAGAGAGTGCGCAGGTGACGCATGTAGTTGTAGTCACAGCTGTAGTAACTCCCATATTCATTCTCAACCTGCATTTAAGATTGTATATTTTCAAATCCAATAATAATACACTAACTCCTAAAAAGCTTTATAGCGACCCACTTAGAACTCTACCTGGACAGTAATGATGTTTCCCCCGTTAACATAGAGCCAAGGTTTCACTTTGGGGAGGAGAACAGCAAGCCAGTTGCTGACTGCCTGCAGGTAATCTGGGAGAAAACAGATAATGTTCATAAAGCAATACATTTCAAAAAGGGTCATAGGTGCATGTTTTACCTGTGTCTGCAGAGCGCAGTATGATGTTTGGCTTTTGAAGTAACCAGGCAGGCAGTCCACCCTGCAAGAGAAAATTAGAAGAGAATGAAGGCAGAAACGTGGGCAATCATGTGATTAGCCAGCCTCTTTTATCTCACCACAGGGATTTGGAGAGCAGTGTAAAAAAATACCTCCACACATTTTAACTTTGTATTTTTAATATATGAAATATGGCATAAATGTGTGCATCCTACTACAGTTATAGTAATATATACCACCAGCCACTTCATTAGGTGAACCTGCTCAACTGCTCATTAACACAAATATCTAATCAGCCAATCACACAGCAGCAACACAATGCATTTAGCCACGTAGACACGGAGAAAATGTCCTACTGAAAACCAGACTGGTCACCAGAATGGGAAAGAAAGGTGATTTAAGTGACTTTGAAAGTGGCGTAGTTGTTGGTGCCAGATCGGTTGATGTACTCTGATTTTACAACATAATCATGACTACAGTTTACCTGTAAGCCGCAGTTCTCTGGCCCATCAGAATGACCAGAGTGCTTCAAGCTTATAGGAAGACAAAAGTAACTCAAATAACCACTTGTTACAACCAAGGTATGCAAAGAGCATCTGTGAACATGTAAAACAGATTCACAGATTAAGCAGTTGGGCATGTAAAGACCACACGGGTGCCACTCCTGTCAGCTAAGAACAGGAAACTGAGGCTACAATAAGCAGATTGTTCAAAACTGGAAAACAGAACATTGGATAAATGTCGCCTGGTCTAATGAGTACTGATTTCTGCTGGATGGTAGGCTCTAAACTTGGTTTAAGTAAAATAAATGCTTGTATCCATGCTGCCTTGTATCAACAGGTCAGAATGCTGCTGGTGGTTTAATAGGGTGGCGTTGAGTTCACTGTACTCAAATGTTCTCCACAATCACCAGACTTCAATATCTCAATCCAACAAAGCACCTTTGGGATGTGGATGTTATGACCTCTGTTCTCACCATTTCCCATTCAGCACAGATGTACGGTCCAGGACGCAGGATGACCAGCAGACCCGTCTGGTTGGCCAGATCCAAAAAATGCTCCAGATCTCTGTCTCCTGTGAAGTTTTGAACTCCCTGTACCGTTTCATGGAAGTTCCAGGGCACATATCTGTGTATACAGACATGGTAAATGTACAATGTTTATAAAGGCCAACAAACAATCCAGTTGAAAAACATTTATATTTAAATGTTTGCGATGGGGTCGGCTTACACTTGGATGGCATTCAGTCCAGTCATGTACATCTTCGCGAGTCGGTCCTTCCAGTAGTACCGTGGGATTCTGGAGTAGTGGATACTCCCTGAGATGTACTGAAAAGGCTTCCCATCTTTCAGGAAACAGTTTCTTTTGTAGTCTATAGAGAAAGATCTCTCTCCAGAGGCCTGCAATATAGTCACGGTAACTGCTATGAGAGTCAAAGTGCTGATAATCTGTCTATAACTTCCACTGCATATTTCTCAGGACTGAACTTGGGTAGCAGCTTGGGCAGTTATTAATGATGCTGCGAGAACAACTGTAGGTAAACTATGTATGTATGCACATATAAAAGGTTACAGAAATTATATATAGTTAAAGTTATATATTTTTTGCACGAACCTTTCAAGGAAGTAGAGAGAGGCAGGGGGAAAAAACGAAAGATCAGCTGACTGAACTACTGTAAAAAAAAACCCTTTAGTTTCATTCTTACCAAATTTCCATTCACATCTGAACAGGCAAGAGTCAGTGCAGCGAGGAGTAAGGCAGCAGCAGCAGCCATGTCCGCTGCCTACCTGTGACGGTTAAACCTAAAACATCTATAACAGCTATAGATGCAAACATATACAGTCTTCTTTCACCTCACTCCAAGTCTATTATTAACAGGGGGAAGCATTGAGTCAACGTCCTCCCCGCTTCAGTAGCACTACCACGTGATTTTTATTTAGTCATCAGCTGGGTCCTAAAGTCTGTCGATTCGCCTCAAAACCTGTTCTGGCAGGCCCCTTTTTGTCATCACCGTTATCAGTGAGACCTAGTAGTTATTATTTTTCTCATAAATAGAGACATTTAATATACTATAAATATCTCAATGCTTAAATTATAAATGAAATAAAAATAAACAAGATTAAATCTTGATCCAAATATGTCAAGCACACTTGGAAGTTAAAAACAGAGGCGAAAATTCAATGTGGTTATAGATTTTAAATTATAAAATTTAAATATCAGTAGCTAAGTAACATAACTTTACTGCATTCCTGTGTGTATACCTGTCTATTGTTGGGGTTATTTACACATGTGAACATACAAAAAACACAAAAACGACAAAATAGAAGTATGTAAGTCTGTAACTGTGCAGGCTAAGTGGGAATCCTGCCACCAAAGCCACCCTATGACGCCTTGCTTTTAACAACATGCTGTCATACTATGTATTATGTAGGCTGAGAACAATTCCCTTTGTGTTTTGCATGGCAAAATAACAAAGCAGCCAGTTCAGGAACGGGTAGCTTTATTATAGCTTTAGGACCCCACTCCTAAAGCTATAAGCTCTGTGTCCTTGTGTCTTTTCACTGGGTATGAATGATAACTGCATGTCAACCAGTACTAACATCTACATCAGTGGAATTATCTTTTTTTTCTTCTTTAAAAAAATAAATAAATAACAAAAAAAAAATCAACCTTTTAATTTCCTCTGGAAAATTTCTCAGGCACGATGTTGGTGCTACAATAATAACTTATCAGGAGCTATCTGATAGGAAATATACCCGTGTTATAACTTTATGTTCCTTTAAGGACACTAGATGGCGCTGCAATATATGAAGAGCTGCAACTGACGTCTTATCTGGTTAACATAGTTTCACAGGGACATTACTGAACACTAATGATATTAAGGTAGATTACAGATGATTACAGTTTACCTTCAGACTAAAAGAATCCATTAGTACTGATCCTTGCGTACTCAAACTACTGTAGTAAAACACATGAAGCCCTGTGCCTGTACCATTTACATACACTGTAACACATTAGTAGCCATTCTGGTGTGTTTTGCATGCATTTAATTAAATTGTATACACTCTTTTTTTCCTATGAGGCTGTTGTGTCCTTCCTAGTGTTTCGTTACACTCATAGAAAAGTCAAAGTTGCTTCCAGGCTACTTTTTCTGCCCGTGTGCACTCCATTATGGTTAGAAAGAGCTCTTAAGTGGCTGATGGACTGATGTGTGATGGGAACAGCAGTTTATCTCCATGTGACATGTATACTGGCAATCCTGGCAATTTCAGTTAATAGATCCTACATCTGCCTGCAGGCCCATCACTGCACTTGTAGGGTTATATAGATTCACTTCTCCACATGCTTTTACTCTTTTTGTCAGTTCTATCTACTTTACAGTAATGACAGCCTAAACACGGATGTCATTTCCTGCCTCTTCTTTCATTAGTGTCAATTCTGAGAAAATTGAAAAGGGGGCCATCACAATTGCTAATGGCAGCTGATCTCAGCTACAGATAGGACTCTGTGGCTCATTAGCCCACTGTCAGATGCTGTCGATTGCCCTGGGAATGAGCGGAAGAATGACGTGCATGGGCTTATAATTTGGTTATGAGCATGGTAGTGCCTGAGGAAAGCCTGTCAGCATCCCATCTTTGCACCCCCCCCCCCCCTCTCTTGTGGAAAATTGATGTTCAAACCATAAAAAAATTCCCAGCAAACTAATGCACTCCGGGCCATACCAATTACTGAGGTGTTGAAGCACAATTGTAAGCCTAAAAGATGGGATTTAGAATAACACAAACACTAGAGAAACTGCTTAACTCACAAGATCATCTTGCAGTGAACTGGAGTCCACTTTTTAATTACTGTGCAAGTTAAAGGTGCAGTCCAGACTACCCTACAATTATTAGGCAGGCCTGTCCCTGGTGTGATGGGAGATACAGAAAAAAAACCTCACTCGCTCTAGGGCTGGGCGTCATCTCAATGAAGTCATCTCCCCAGAGTCTGTAATTAGATTGAATCATCCCCTCTGTCACTACCCACTACCCCCAGAATAAACCCTCTTTGTTGTTTCTGGTGGAAGCAGGTGTCTTCAGATCCCCACCGCCCCTGAAATGACACCTCCAAAAAATCCACTTCAGTCTATTTGGAATAGTTGATGTTAGGAACTCCATCAGCTTTACATGAACTGGGGTAATCTTGGCTTTTGCTTGGAATTAATTAATGTGATGGGGCCATAAAACATGTCAGTGAGTTGCATTTATGGGAGGTGGGGAAGCTTTCAAAATAAAACGCCATTAGTATTTTGTATCAAGCAATCATTTTCATACAAAGTGCAACAAAAACAAAAATGTCAGTTATATCAATGCACAGTTTGCCCATCCGTGGCCTTATTTTAAGAATTATTACTATTATTATTTGAAGTAAGACTGACAACATCAGGTGTCAAATCCTTTGCCACAGCTCCCCTGTGTGACCTTATGCCCACTGTCTGATTTACTAAAAACCATTTCTCAGTTAAAGTCATCATCTGCTCAACTTTATATCTTACACATCTTGAACAGAAACACCTTTACCAGTGATTTAAACATGTGATATTTCATATCTTAAAGAGACCTGGTATAAAACCTGAATGGTTTAAATAACTAAGTAGCATATTCTTAGTTTTCAGTTTCAAGATTGTAGTGTAGTTTATGTTTAAGTTTATCCTGCCTTCCAGGTGTTTCCTCATATCCTTTCCCTCTATATATTGTATCAACTCAAGACCAAAATACAGCTGTGTACATTAAGATCATCAACAACCTCCCATCCCCTGGACCCCTCACATTCCAACACAGTGCCATATAGGCAAGAGGAAACACCTCAGCATACATATATAGTAAATGTATAAAATTACAAGATAAACTGAAAATTTAATTATAGAAAATTAATAATAAATATAAATAAATTTAACATAAAATTGTAGAAAGAACCACTGACCAGAAGTCAAGGTTAGTGGTTACCTGTTCCTTACAATATAAAGCGTCTTGAGGCAACTGTTGTGATAAAAATAAATAAATAAAACTGAATTTAAATACCAGAGAACAGTGTTAGACATGGTATGGCATGTTAATCTCTTGAATAGTCTCAGATTGGGTTGGACCTCTTTGTTTAAATTAATCTTTTGTGATGTTTAAGGAAATACCAGCTTATTCTTAACTATGGAGTCCAACAGGGGTCAATTTTAGGCCCACTACTTTTCATCTACTACTTCTGGGTGCAGACCAAAACTTCAAACTATGGTTGTTTAGCTCCTCTGTTTTGTTACAGTTTAACCGCAGTGTGTTTTTATTGTCTCTTCTTAAAGATAAAGAGGTAATCCATGATAAACTGAACTTTTGAACTTTTCTTTACCCGAGGTCCTCATACACAGAAGAGTATGAGTAAGGGTCTGGTCTTTTGAGATCACAGCCGTGAGATTGAATTAACTGCAATAGTTTATCAGCTAACCTGAAGATCTCACTTTTATTAGGTGATCTTTTACATGCTTCGTCTCTTCAATCTTTAACTGCTGATTTAAATATTTTATTAAATGCAGCTTCAAGCTTATGGTTATAAAGTTTGGTTATTTTGCTTACTTGTTACACACCAACTGCTAATATGACCAGTTCTGAACATATATGGTAATTCTCACTGATTAGTGATGCAACCCTTCGAGGGGGCAATCTAAGTGCTGAGCTGCCTGTGATTCATGCACAGCTGAACAAAACGAATTCCCAAGAAGTCTCTATATCAGTCCGGAGGTCAGGCTACGCAGAGGAATGTACCTTGCCTGTTTTCTCAGGCTCTGAATGACCAGTGAGTCAGCTTTAGGCGCACAAACCATAATACTCTGGCATCTGAGAGAATCTGGTCCTGAGAAACAAACAACGAACAATAAAAAAGTACCATGACAAAATACCTTTGCTATGTTTGTATTTCATTACTGATGTAACCCTGTAGTTTTTCTCTTTTTGGATCAATGAAAAAAAAAATTCTAGGATTCTTAAAGCAATTAAATCACATATTGTGGGAGTACTGAAACACAAGGCTCTATAAACAAACAGGAAATGGACAGTGTGGGGGGGGAGCATGGGAAGAGTGAGTTGGCTCTCATTCCTCAAACTCAGGGAAGGTATGGTATGCATTTGGGGTGCAAGTATGCTCTGAGGAATGCTTGTGGTGATATTGTGACATCCTGATGCTTGGACTTTAGCTCCAATAATAGCTGTTAGTGAGGCTTATTATGTCAAATTAATCACAGCGAGGAATGTCTTTCTGAAATTCTTTCACCCCCCTTAACTAAAAGCATACTGGCTGTCAGGCTTTAAACTTTAACACTCATTTGTATCTTTATCTTTAGCTACACAAGCAGCAGGGATCTATCCCAGCGCCACTATCAGCCATTGAGTCCATTAGATTATTTGCTTTTGCCTGATAAAATCAGGCTATCAGATTGATTTTATAAATGAGTATCTGCAAAATGAATGGCATTGCTTTCAGCCTGAGCAGGGGAAGTCTGTTTTTTTCTAATTAGCTAACATTAGCATGCTCACAAGCTAAGCTAAGATAATGATGACCCCATTAGGCATTTGCTTGCTTGGAATGAATGTTACATCCTGCATTTTTTTTTTCCATAATTGATTTTATTGTTTAGATCAGGAGCAGATGAATTTCAATTATACAGTATTGCGCAAAAGTTTTGAGTCACCATCATTTCTTTGTATTTTGTTAGAAAAATTAGTAATAGGTTTACTGATCTATTGAAAGATGTGCAGACATACATGGAAATACAGTATATAAGGCAAAAACAGTGGTTCCACAAGTCAAACAAACTTGAAAGTCAATATTTGGTATGGCAGCCTTTATTCTTCAACACAGTCTGAACTTTGTAGGTAAACTTTCTTGTTTAAGTAGTCAGGAATAGTTCTCCAAGCCTGTTGAAGAACATTCAGCCTTTTATGCTGTTCTTTGTAAATATGATCCCAAAATGGTCAATAATGTTGAGGTGTGGGTTCTGGGGAGGTCAATCCATGATGGAAAGTGTCCCAATGTCCTTTTTTCCCTATCCAGATATGCTTTTACTGCATTGGCAGTGTGTTTGGGATCATTGTCATGCTAAAAAGTACTTTTATGTGTTCATAATTCCATCAATTTTGACAAGATCTCCAACATCGCAGGCTGAAGTGCAGTCCTAAACCACGACTGAGCCTCCACCGTGTTTTACAAATAGTTTGAGACACTCACTATTTAACCTCTGTCTCTAACTCTCTTACCTGATCTCCTTTGCACATATTGATGACATTTTGAACCAAAATTTTCAAATTTAGATTCATTTGTCCATCAGACCTGTTGCCACCGATTTTCAGTCCAGGTCTTGTGTAATTAGCATACCTTAGCCTTTACTCCCTGCTTTCTTTATTTTTGCCTTATTTTTTTTTCTTAAGGACATGACTTACAGATACTATTCACCTGTCAAGTTTCCTCAGAGTTTTTTTTAAGGACACCATATTGAGATATGCCAAATTTCCAGCTAACAGCTGTTTGGAAATTACCTTGTTGGTGTAAAA
Organism: Maylandia zebra; assembly: GCF_041146795.1. Taxonomy (NCBI): domain Eukaryota; kingdom Metazoa; phylum Chordata; class Actinopteri; order Cichliformes; family Cichlidae; genus Maylandia; species Maylandia zebra. The sequence goes on along the minus strand of NC_135182.1, from coordinate 22,748,497 downwards.
CTACTATTTTATGCCTGGCAAGCTTTGTTTTACGTTAAGTTGTGAGTTATGTGTAGACACAACACTTGTTCATCCCTTGAGTTGGGTGCTGGTTTTATGCTTGATAGGTGAGTGTTTAATGACTTAACAAATAAAAAAAACACTTCTGAAAATGGTCAGGTGCACAAAAAGCGGCCAATGGCAAAAGACAAACTTTGGATAACTTTCAGAAAGCCCAGAGAACTCCAGTCTGGCTCCTTGGAAAAAGTAATGAGAGGTACTTAAACCTTTTTCAGCAGAACTGTAACTTTATAGCATTTTTTTGTTTTGATAAAACAGAAAATTGCTGATCTCCTAAAAATTTGAATAACCTTCTGTTTACGTAAAGCTTGCTATGAAAAAACCCAGAATAAAGCGATGACATTTTATTGTAACAAAATCAATTATAATAACATCAACTAAATCGTTTTCGCTTAAAGGATATTTTTGTCCCTTCATCTCTTTTATAAAACAGCAGGAGTTGCTGACATTGCTGTGAGTAATGCGTTGTGTTGGAGACCGGTCGACTCTGTGAGGTTCAAGGATCAGTTCCATAATTTGATAAAAGCTACAGCAGGATTTGTCATCGACCATATTTACACATTTAGGTGATGCTGCCTACGAGTGTGATACAATAAAGATCGAATCACCTTTGTTTGATATTGTTAGATGATCCATTTTTACTTCAATGTCTTTGCTTTCATTTGGCCATCCATCTTGGCTAAACTATCTCTGATTCAATTAATTTTACCTAACTCCCATCTTCCTGTTGCTTTGTTCCCTGGATGACCGAGACCATTCACACAGAAAAAAGAGAAAACATCATAAAAGCTTACTTTTAGGACTTTCACGTCTTTCTTCACTTAAGTTTGGTCAATTTTGGCCACTTTGCTTTTGGTTTTTGATTTGTCTTTAGGCCTAATTTTATAGTATTACTTCTCATACCAGTGCAAAGTGTCTAAGGTAAGCGTATGACTTGGTATTATCATTAGTAATATATTCAGTTTTCACTATTATATAAACTGTGCTAATTTCACAGATTTCAAACCTGCTCTTAGTTAACACAACATAGTATTTGTAGGTCAGACACCAGTGATATTTCCAGCTGACGATAACCCAGGGTTCATCGCGCTTGTTGTTTAGCTGCACTGTTTACTCATCAATTTATGGGTGGAGGTTTTTTACATAATCAAAGCAGCTCCAGTTAAGTGATTAGCCTGGTCTGGTTGTGACTAACAGCCTGTGGCTATAGAGAGGATCATCAGTCATCCCCCATCACTGGGACCTCCATCGCATGCATTCAATCCCGACTTGTCCATTATTTGACACGAAGCTACAAAAGGATCCTTCACCTGACCTGAATGACTTTGCCTGAGGTCATTCCCACTAGTGGGGGTTGGGGGGCTCATCATAGACTCTATCTCCAATTAACCTTTCAAAAACACAGTTCCTCACGTGTGATGCTTTATTTTCACAACTAACCAGATGTTTATATAACAGGGCCAATCGACAGATCTGAAATGGTCACATGACTTGGTACCTTTTAAGTGCAGCCCATGGCTTTCATGCATGAAGTATATATTGCTCTGGCCCTGTCTGATGGTGCTACTGCATGTGGTCATTTGTGTCCACTGATCTTTACTTCCGTGGACCACGCACTGTAAGAGCAGGATATGGGGACATAGCTTGTAAAGAAGAGCTGTAAAGCTTGTAAAATAAAGCACTAAACAGATGCTTAAACACTGGGTATTCTTCCTGCCTTTTATAAATTTTACATGATAAAAAAAAACCCAGAGAGAGGAGTAAACAGGCTTCTATAGATAAACATAATTTCACCATTAAAGCAAACGTTTAGTATACATTTCATAGCTCAGCTGATCATTGGCCCCTTCCTGGTATGCCTGGTGTTCCACTTGGTATGTAGGATTTTTCTAGGATAAAACTTTTTTAACCGTCCAAAGACATGCAGCTTGTGGGGATAGGTTAATTGGATAATCCAAATTGCCACTAGGTGTGAATGTGTGAATGAATGTGAGTGTGAATGGTTGTCTGTCCCTGTGTGTTAGCCCTGCGACAGACTGGCGACCTGTCCAGGGTGTACCCTGCCTCTCGCCCTGTGACAGCTGGGATAGGCTCCAGCGCCCCCCGCGACCCTGAAAAGGATAAGCGGAAGCGAATGGATGGATGGAAAACTTTTTTAAATGCAGATATAAACTGTGATGAAATAATGTATCCAAATGCCTTCCTGAGGCTGACATTGAAAGCCTGAAGATTTAAAGAAAACAAATCCCCATTCCAAAAGTGTGATTTTTAGAATGAATCTTTTTTTTCTTACTGTTAACTAGAAACTTAAAGAGCTAAAAGGGAGTGTTTTGACTCTCTTTTAACTAACCAAAGTCAATTTTTTAACGCAAAATCTCTAACCTCATCTGCACCAACACCAAAGGACCAAATCAGCTGGCTGAGTCCATATCAGGGGTCAAGAACAGCAGGTCTTACCTGTCCCTTCCCCCCAGTCTGTTTGGGGATCGTGATAACCAAATGGATGTTTTGTTCTCTTTGTTCATGCAGACAGTAAGCATAGTCGGCTGTCTCAAAGAGTAATTCTTCCACTGTTGTTATGTAGTTTAAAAAGCAGTGAGTTTAATTGTGGTTTAGTGCTGCATATCCTCAGCAAGCCCCCTTTGTTAAGTTCAGAACTGCTTTTTCCTCTTTGGGACATGTACTGACCCACATTAAATGTGTGTTTAACACATCTAATAAAGGTTTTACGTCTTAGCAAACACTCGTGCTGTAGCTGTGATATTTACTGCTTTATTATTTTTATCAGGAAAGGATGCAGGTTAGGAATAATTATCCAGAAACAGGTAAAATTGCTCTGAGTCAGACAGAGAGAATCTGTTTGGTGTGCATAATGATTCACCTGGGCTGTACAGCAGAGAGTCAGGGCACCCGGTGGCCCCCATGTGTGTGTCAGGTGATTGTGAGAGGGTATAATCACCTCCAGTCAAAGTGTCTGTGAGCGGTAAACTAGCTTTGGCACAACAATGGGATTGTTCAAGTATTACTCCCTGAAAATCCTTACAGGAACGCAAAACAGTGACTGCACTGTTCTTATAAAAGCTGCTCTTAACCTTTTGATTAATAAGTACCAACTAACTAACTGACTACCAACAACAGGCTTGTATAATCTAATGCAACAGAAATGCTGAATAGGCATTTTGACATATTAGGAGCCAGAAAGGCTGATCAGTACATATAATGTACTTTGATTGAATTCACCAATTTGACTCAAAAGTTGAGTTAGTGACTGAAAGACAAAATTGAGAAGGATTTGCAAGATTTGGGGATTGCACTTTGCTCTATTTAGTAGATTTTGCCACTAGTATTGAGGTGAATTAAAGGTACAAATAAAGAATACGGTTTTCTCAGAGGGGTATTGCAAAAATGCTTAGAGAAATGTTTGAACATCCCATATATGTTACTTTAAAATACTGTGTAGTAAACTCACTAATCAGTGGTAATATAGCTCTATCTCTGAAAACATGGTGTTTCAAAAGTTTTTTTAAAAAGAGAATGAGCTTCAAAGTAAAATTATAAAATAATTTTAAGCTGTGAGAACAACACTATCAAATCAGGAGACTGACCAAAACATTCTGCCATATCACACAGCAAGCATCTATTATATAACAGACTGCATACAGTTTGCAGTCTGGGGCTGTTGCATGACTGCTCAGTATAGAGTAACATATTCGTCTATCTGGTGTTATCATACCTGTTAGCAAAGGCAGTACATGAGCTGCAAAATGCACATCCATTTTTTGATTTCAACAAATAACAACAAAGAAGAAAATGATTTTTGTGTTGAGACTGTAAAGCAGCTGTCTGTGATTTTATAAATGGCTGCTGAGGACCCCGTCAATCACCGATACATCATTTCATATCATTATTTATTTATAAAATGTATCTATTCATTATTTATTATTATTGATTTGTGAACCAAAAGAAAACCAAAAGAATGAGCTTAAAGACACACTGGCTACCCATTTTTAAATTTGGCACCATGACACATATAAATATATTTTTATTTATCTTAACAGTATGACAGCTTGAATATAAATCCTTAAAAAAAATAAAGTGAGAGTAAGGAGATGATGAATCACCCGGCGTGATGAGGTATTTGAATATTTTTCAAATTCAGTGCCAGTAGAAAAACTGCAACAAATGCATACCCTTAAAAATAAACAAATACAAACAAACACCACATTAGGGAGCTGATTAGTGTTTAGAAAATGAGACCATAAGATGACCATTAAAACAAAAGCCCCAGAGCTGAAATTAGAAACAAACCGACTACAGCAAAATGTAAAACAACCCAAATCAGACAGACAGCAACAATACCAGATGCAAAACAGCAAAAACCACACAAACCGACTTCACAAGAGACAAAGAACGGCTGCAAAGGCATGCAAAATTACTAAAATACAACCAAAATGTGCCAAAATGAAAGGGAATGCATGCTTTGGTTCTTCATAGGATGAATGTGGGGCCTTTACGTATTTGTACCCGTTTGACCTCATAGCTTCTTCATCTGTCAGTGACTCTTAGGTAAAGAAAAAGAAAGAAAGAAAAACGCATTGAAGAATAGAAGACTGACAGCCCAGTTGTGCATTCAGTGCTCAATATGCTTTACAGTTTTTACTTGGCGATGGAAACATATGAGTCTAATAAGAAGGTCCTCAAATCAAATAATCATAAAATGCTCATTTTATCGGAAAGATTTTTTTTAAGACATCTGCAAAAATAAAACCAACTTACTCCTCCTGATCTGCTTCTTTCTTCTCTGTATATTTTTTCCAGGAAGCAAAATAATGACTCAGACTCAGTCTCACCCTAGATATACATAGAAGTAGATTCATATTAGGCCTGCTGTGCTATAATAAACCTTTTTAAGCAAAAACCTGGTATGTTGGATACATGTGCACATCCTTTTAAAATCTGTAGAAACATGAACAAAGAGGGCGTATGCTGATGGGAGGGCTGTGGCTCAGCAGGCTCCTCCTCCCTGCATAATAAGCCGGGTCCATTGAAATGAGTAGACAGCAGAAACGGCGCAGGCAGCTCCACAGCGGCTTGTCGGGACACTTCAGAAAACAAGTCCGAAAGTGTCCGAAAATCAGAGAGCAGAATGACTCGTTTCATGACTGGCACAGAGTTGTGAGCAAGTATCCGGAAAAAAAGAGAAAATATTTTATTATCTTACCGAAGCGGATGGGAATAATTTGGGAATACAGCCCGCTCTCCTCCTCAGCTGTGGTACCCTGAAGTCAGACTACAAAGAGCCGTGAGGTCGAGCACTGGTTAAGATGAATACTTCCTTTTTAGAGGTGAGTTCGCCTGCTTTCTCTATAGCGGTATGAATACTTTTTAGTAGCTCTTTGCTTTAATTTGGAGCCCTACATGGATTTTTGAGACCTTCACGCTCCTTTGTTTTGTTTCACCACACTGTGTTTTGAGCTTTTTATAAATGCGGGATGGGTTCAGACCACTTCATGATTTTCACACCCCTGTAAAAGCAGCCCTTATTATGACTGCGGTAAAGTGAGCCGTCATTTGTGAGCCGCGGTCAAGCCAGCCGCCTCCTATCCGCCGCCTAAATTTCCTTGCGCTTTTACACCAGTCTTTACGGTAGCGCCTTTTCGCTTTATGTGCCGATTGAAAGCCTATACCCGCGCACACGTGCACGCGCGCGAACAGTCGCGCGCGCACAAATTACAATGTAACGGCCCGATACAGTCAATACAATTATGGAAATGTCAGAAATTCATTAAAAATCCTCCTGAGTAGTTGATGTACAACTTTCAACACATCCCTCCTCTGGGACACCTACTGTACCTGTGTGCCAATTTTCATCCAGATTTACTGTAGAATTCCTCAGAAATTAAAGGAAACTTATATTCAATTCAATACAGTCAATACAATAGAATTATGTCAATTTTCCAAAATTCATTAAAAATCATCCTGAGTAGTTGATGTACAACTTTCAACACATCCCCCCTCTGGGACACCTACTGTACCTGTGTGCCAAGTTTCATCCAGATTTACTGTAGAATTCCTCAGAAATTAATGGAAACATTTATTCAATCTAATACAGCCAATGCACTACAATTGCATCAATTTTCAGAAATTCATTAAAAATCATGGGGATGGAGCTGGACTCCCTCAAGGTGGTGTCGGAGAGGCGGATGCTGTCCAAGATAAAGACAATGTTGGATAACACCTCCCACCCACTCCATGACATGTTGGTCAGTCACAGGAGCACGTTCAGTGAGAGACTGAGATTACCGAAAAGCACCACTGAACGACACAGGAAATCATTCCTGCCTGTGGCCATCTCCCTGTACAACGCATCCACTTAACACACTGTTTGCTGCTACAGCTACACATGTTTCTTTTCCAAATATTTATTTATAAGTGACTTATATATGTATGTATGTATATATATGTATATATTGTACTATTCTTAGTTAGCGTATTGTCTGTCTTGTCTTAATGTTGGTTTAAAATGGAGCACTGTAACAAAAAATAATTTCCCCCAGGGATCAATAAAGTATTCTGATTCTAATTCTGATTCTGATCCTGAGTAGTTGATGTACAACTTTCAACACATCCCCCCTCTGGGACACCTACTGTACCTGTGTGCCAATTTTCATCCAGATTTACTGTAGAATTCCTCAGAAATTAAAGGAAACTTATATTCAATTCAATACAGTCAATACAATAGAATTATGTCAATTTTCAAAAATTCATTAAAAATCATCCTGAGTAGTTGATGTCCAACTTTCAACACATCCCCCCTCTGGGACACCTACTGTACCTGTGTGCCAGGTTTCAGCCAGATTTACTGTAGAATTCCTCAGAAATTAATGGGTACTTGTATCCAATGCAGTCGGCCAATACAGTAGAATTATGTCAATTTTCAAAAATTCATTAAAAATCATCCTGAGTAGTTGATGTCCAACTTTCAACACATCCCTCCTCTGGGACACCTACTGTACCTGTGTGCCAATTTTCATCCCGATTTACTGTAGAATTCCTCAGAAATTAATGGAAACATTTATTCAATCTATTACAGCCAATACACTACAATTGTGTCAATTTTCAAAAATTCATGAAAAATCATCCTGAGTAGTTGATGTCCAACTTTCAACACATCCCCCCTCTGGGACACCTACTGTACCTGTGTGCCAAGTTTCATCCATATTTACTGTAGAATTCCTCAGAAATTAAAGGGTACTTGTATCCAATGCAGTTGGCCAATACAGTAGAATTATGTCAATTTTCCAAAATTCATTAAAAATCATCCTGAGTAGTTGATGTACAACTTTCAACACATCCCCCCTCTGGAACATCTACTGTACCTGTGTGCCAAGTTTCATCCAGATTTACTGTAGAATTCCTCAGAAATTAAAGGGTACTTGTATCCAATGCAGTCAGCCAATACAATTTAATTATGTCAATTTTCAAAAATTCATGAAAAATCTTCCTGAGTAGTTGATGTACAACTTTCAACACATCCCCCCTCTGGGACACCTACTGTACCTGTGTGCCAAGTTTCATCCATATTTACTGTAGAATTCCTCAGAAATTAAAGGGTACTTGTATCCAATGCAGTTGGCCAATACAGTAGAATTATGTCAATTTTCAAAAATTCATTAAAAATCATCCTGGGTAGTTGATGTCCAACTTTCAACACATCTCCCCTCTGGGACACCTACTGTACCTGTGTGCCAAGTTTCATCCAAATTTACTGTAGAATTCCTCAGAAATTAAAGGAAACTTATATTCAATTCAATACAGTCAATACAATAGAATTATGTCAATTTTCAGAAATTCATTAAAAATCATCCTGAGTAGTTGATGTCCAACTTTCAACACATCCCCCCTCTGGGACACCTACTGTACCTGTGTGCCAAGTTTCATCCAGATTTACTGTAGAATTCCTCAGAAATTAATGGGTACTTTATTCAATTCAATACAGTCAATACAATAGAATTATGTCAATTTTCAAAAATTCATTAAAAATCATCCTGAGTAGTTGATGTACAACTTTCAACACATCTCCCCTCTGGGACACTTACTGTACCTGTGTGCCAAGTTTCATCCAGATTTACTGTAGAATTCCTCAGAAATTAATGGAAACATTTATTCAATCTATTACAGCCAATACACTACAATTGTGTCAATTTTCAAAAATTCATTAAAAATCATCCTGAGTAGTTGATGTACAACTTTCAACACATCTCCCCTCTGGGACACCTACTGTACCTGTGTGCCAAGTTTCATCCAAATTTACTGTAGAATTCCTCAGAAATTAATGGAAACATTTATTCAATCTATTACAGCCAATACACTACAATTGTGTCAATTTTCAAAAATTCATGAAAAATCATCCTGAGTAGTTGATGTCCAACTTTCAACACATCCCCCCTCTGGGACACCTACTGTACCTGTGTGCCAAGTTTCATCCAGATTTACTGTAGAATTCCTCAGAAATTAAAGGGTACTTGTATCCAATGCAGTCAGCCAATACAATTTAATTATGTCAATTTTCAAAAATTCATGAAAAATCTTCCTGAGTAGTTGATGTACAACTTTCAACACATCCCCCCTCTGGGACACCTACTGTACCTGTGTGCCAAGTTTCATCCATATTTACTGTAGAATTCCTCAGAAATTAAAGGGTACTTGTATCCAATGCAGTTGGCCAATACAGTAGAATTATGTCAATTTTCAAAAATTCATTAAAAATCATCCTGGGTAGTTGATGTCCAACTTTCAACACATCTCCCCTCTGGGACACCTACTGTACCTGTGTGCCAAGTTTCATCCAAATTTACTGTAGAATTCCTCAGAAATTAATGGAAACATTTATTCAATCTATTACAGCCAATACACTACAATTGTGTCAATTTTCAAAAATTCATGAAAAATCATCCTGAGTAGTTGATGTCCAACTTTCAACACATCCCCCCTCTGGGACACCTACTGTACCTGTGTGCCAAGTTTCATCCAGATTTACTGTAGAATTCCTCAGAAATTAAAGGGTACTTGTATCCAATGCAGTCAGCCAATACAATTTAATTATGTCAATTTTCAAAAATTCATGAAAATTCTTCCTGAGTAGTTGATGTACAACTTTCAACACATCCCCCCTCTGGGACACCTACTGTACCTGTGTGCCAAGTTTCATCCAGATTTACTGTAGAATTCCTCAGAAATTAAAGGGTACTTGTATCCAATGCAGTCAGCCAATACAATTTAATTATGTCAATTTTCAAAAATTCATGAAAAATCTTCCTGAGTAGTTGATGTACAACTTTCAACACATCCCCCCTCTGGGACACCTACTGTACCTGTGTGCCAAGTTTCATCCAGATTTACTGTAGAATTCCTCAGAAATTAATGGGTACTTGTATCCAATGCAGTTGGCCAATACAGTAGAATTATGTCAATTTTCAAAAATTCATTAAAAATCATCCTGGGTAGTTGATGTCCAACTTTCAACACATCTCCCCTCTGGGACACCTACTGTACCTGTGTGCCAAGTTTCATCCAAATTTACTGTAGAATTCCTCAGAAATTAATGGAAACATTTATTCAATCTATTACAGCCAATACACTACAATTGTGTCAATTTTCAAAAATTCATGAAAAATCATCCTGAGTAGTTGATGTCCAACTTTCAACACATCCCCCCTCTGGGACACCTACTGTACCTGTGTGCCAAGTTTCATCCAGATTTACTGTAGAATTCCTCAGAAATTAAAGGGTACTTGTATCCAATGCAGTCAGCCAATACAATTTAATTATGTCAATTTTCAAAAATTCATGAAAATTCTTCCTGAGTAGTTGATGTACAACTTTCAACACATCCCCCCTCTGGGACACCTACTGTACCTGTGTGCCAAGTTTCATCCAGATTTACTGTAGAATTCCTCAGAAATTAAAGGGTACTTGTATCCAATGCAGTCAGCCAATACAATTTAATTATGTCAATTTTCAAAAATTCATGAAAAATCTTCCTGAGTAGTTGATGTACAACTTTCAACACATCCCCCCTCTGGGACACCTACTGTACCTGTGTGCCAAGTTTCATCCAGATTTACTGTAGAATTCCTCAGAAATTAAAGGGTACTTGTATCCAATGCAGTTGGCCAATACAGTAGAATTATGTCAATTTTCAAAAATTCATTAAAAATCATCCTGGGTAGTTGATGTCCAACTTTCAACACATCTCCCCTCTGGGACACCTACTGTACCTGTGTGCCAAGTTTCATCCAAATTTACTGTAGAATTCCTCAGAAATTAATGGAAACATTTATTCAATCTATTACAGCCAATACACTACAATTGTGTCAATTTTCAAAAATTCATGAAAAATCATCCTGAGTAGTTGATGTCCAACTTTCAACACATCCCCCCTCTGGGACACCTACTGTACCTGTGTGCCAAGTTTCATCCAGATTTACTGTAGAATTCCTCAGAAATTAAAGGGTACTTGTATCCAATGCAGTCAGCCAATACAATTTAATTATGTCAATTTTCAAAAATTCATGAAAATTCTTCCTGAGTAGTTGATGTACAACTTTCAACACATCCCCCCTCTGGGACACCTACTGTACCTGTGTGCCAAGTTTCATCCAGATTTACTGTAGAATTCCTCAGAAATTAAAGGGTACTTGTATCCAATGCAGTCAGCCAATACAATTTAATTATGTCAATTTTCAAAAATTCATGAAAAATCTTCCTGAGTAGTTGATGTACAACTTTCAACACATCCCCCCTCTGGGACACCTACTGTACCTGTGTGCCAAGTTTCATCCAGATTTACTGTAGAATTCCTCAGAAATTAAAGGGTACTTGTATCCAATGCAGTCAGCCAATACAATTTAATTATGTCAATTTTCAAAAATTCATGAAAAATCTTCCTGAGTAGTTGATGTACAACTTTCAACACATCCCCCCTCTGGGACACCTACTGTACCTGTGTGCCAAGTTTCATCCATATTTACTGTAGAATTCCTCAGAAATTAAAGGGTACTTGTATCCAATGCAGTCGGCCAATACAGTAGAATTATGTCAATTTTCAAAAATTCATTAAAAATCATCCTGGGTAGTTGATGTCCAACTTTCAACACATCTCCCCTCTGGGACACCTACTGTACCTGTGTGCCAAGTTTCATCCAAATTTACTGTAGAATTCCTCAGAAATTAAATGAAACTTATATTCAATTCAATACAGTCAATACAATAGAATTATGTCAATTTTCAAAAATTCATTAAAAATCATCCTGAGTAGTTGATGTACAACTTTCAACACATCCCCCCTCTGGGACACCTACTGTACCTGTGTGCCAAGTTTCATCCAGATTTACTGTAGAATTCCTCAGAAATTAAAGGAAACTTATATTCAATTCAATACAGTCAATACAATTTAATTATGTCAATTTTCAAAAATTCATTAAAAATCATCCTGAGTAGTTGATGTACAACTTTCAACACATCCCCCCTCTGGGACACCTACTGTACCTGTGTGCCAAGTTTCATCCATATTTACTGTAGAATTCCTCAGAAATTAAAGGGTACTTGTATCCAATGCAGTCGGCCAATACAGTAGAATTATGTCAATTTTCAAAAATTCATTAAAAATCATCCTGGGTAGTTGATGTCCAACTTTCAACACATCTCCCCTCTGGGACACCTACTGTACCTGTGTGCCAAGTTTCATCCAAATTTACTGTAGAATTCCTCAGAAATTAAAGGAAACTTATATTCAATTCAATACAGTCAATACAATAGAATTATGTCAATTTTCAAAAATTCATTAAAAATCATCCTGAGTAGTTGATGTACAACTTTCAACACATCCCCCCTCTGGGACACCTACTGTACCTGTGTGCCAAGTTTCATCCAGATTTACTGTAGAATTCCTCAGAAATTAAAGGAAACTTATATTCAATTCAATACAGTCAATACAATAGAATTATGTCAATTTTCAAAAATTCATTAAAAATCATCCTGAGTAGTTGATGTACAACTTTCAACACATCCCTCCTCTGGGACACCTACTGTACCTGTGTGCCAAGTTTCATCCAAATTTACTGGAGAATTCCTCAGAAATTAATGGAAACATTTATTCAATCTATTACAGCCAATACACTACAATTGTGTCAATTTTCAAAAATTCATTAAAAATCATCCTGAGTAGTTGATGTACAACTTTCAACACATCCCCCCTCTGGGACACCTACTGTACCTGTGTGCCAGGTTTCAGCCAGATTTACTGTAGAATTCCTCAGAAATTAATGGGTACTTGTATCCAATGCAGTCGGCCAATACACTACAATTATGGAAATTTCAGAAATTCATTAAAAATCATCCTGAGTAGTTGAGGTCCAACTTTCAACACATCCCTCCTCCGGGAAACCTGCTGTACGTCTGGGCCAAGTTTCAGCCAGATTTACTGTAATATTCTTCAGAAATTGCAGGGAACTTATGTTCAGTGCAAGAAAGGCTGAAAGACGACCACCACTGAACAAGACACACAAGCTGAAACGTCAAGACTGGGCCAAGAAATATCTCAAGACTGATTTTTCTAAGGTTTTATGGACTGATGAAATGAGAGTGAGTCTTGATGGGCCAGATGGATGGGCCCGTGGCTGGATTGGTAAAGGGCAGATAGCTCCAGTCTGACTCAGACGCCAGCAAGGTGGAGGTGGAGTACTGGTTTGGGCTGGTATCATTAAAGATGAGCTTGTGGGGCCTTTTCGGGTTGAGGATGGAGTCAAGCTCAACTCCCAGTCCTACTGCCAGTTTCTCGAAGACACCTTCTTCAAGCAGTGGTACAGGAAGAAGTCTGCATCCTTCAAGAAAAACATGATTTTCATGCAGGACAATGCTCCATCACACGCGTCCAAGTACTCCACAGCGTGGCTGGCAAGAAAGGGTATAAAAGAAGAAAAACTAATGACATGGCCTCCTTGTTCACCTGATCTGAACCCCATTGAGAACCTGTGGTCCATCATCAAATGTGAGATTTACAAGGAGGGAAAACAGTACACCTCTCTAAACAGTGTCTGGGAGGCTGTGGTTGCTGCTGCACGCAATGTTGATGGTGAACAGATCAAAACACTGACAGAATCCATGGATGGCAGGCTTTTGAGTGTCCTTGCAAAGAAAGGTGGCTATATTGGTCGCTGATTTGTTGTTGTTTTGTTTTTGAATGTCGGCGAGGATTCCGCACGGCACTCCCCTCCATTCACCTCGCGAATCTCCGCTCTCTTCCAAACAAAGTCGACGAATTACTGCTCTTAAACCGGACTAACAAGGACTTTGCACGCTCTGCTGCCCTGTGCTTCACTGAAACCTGGCTCAGTGAGCGAGTCCCAGACGCTGTCTTAAATCTGCTGGGCTTCCAACTTCACCGGGCGGACCGCGAAACAGAGCTCTCAGGGAAAACAAAGGGTGGTGGAGTCTGCTTCTACATTAATGAAGGTTGGTGTACTGATGTCACAGTGTTACAGAAACACTGCAGCCCACACTTGGAAAGTTTTCTCATCAACTGTAAACCTTTTTATTCACCGCGGGAGTTTTCTTCCTTCATGCTGGTCGGAGTTTACATCCCTCCACAGGCCAACGCGAACAACGCACTGTGCGAGCTGGCTGACCAGATTACTACCCTGGAGAGGAAATTCCCGGATTCCTTTACAATTATTCTTGGGGATTTTAACAGAGCAAACCTAAACTACGAACTCCCTAAATACAGACAGCATATAGACTGCCCCACCAGGGACAACATCATACTGGATCACTGCTACACCACTCTAAAAGATGCCTATCGCTCTGTGCCCCGGGCAGCTTTGGGACATTCTGATCACTGCATGGTCCATCTTATTCCAGTTTATAGGCAAAAACTCAAACGTGCCAAGCCTGTAGTCAAAACTGTGAAGAAGTGGACTAACGCAGCAAAGCAGGAACTGCAGGACTGTTTTGACTCCACTGATTGGACTGTTTTTGAAGCTGCATCTGAGAACCTAGATGAGCTCACGGACACTGTGACATCATACATCAGTTTCTGTGAAGACGTGTGTGTGCCAACAAAGACCTTTTGCACATACAACAACAATAAACCATGGTTCACTCCTAAACTCCAACATCTTCGCAAGGCCAAGGAGGACGCCTACAGAAGTGGTGACAGGGTCCTGTACAAGCAAGCCAGGAACACACTGACCAAGGAGATCAAAGCAGCTAAAAGGATCTACTCCCAGAAGCTGGAAGAACGGCTCTCAGCCAACGACCCTGCGTCAGTGTGGAGGGGCCTGCAGGAAATCACCAGCTACAGACGCCCCCCACCCACTATTGAAGCAAACAAAGACCTGGCCAACGGGTTAAACACTTTCTATTGCAGGTTTGAGACGGACAGACTCCCATGCCCCACCCTCCCCTCCCCAGGGACATTGCTTCAGACATTGACCCCCAACACACCTTCCACCTCTCCCCCCTTCACTCTGCCCCTCCCCAATCAAGACTCAACGACCACCCCCACCCTCCCCAATCCAGACTCAACGAACTCCACCACACCTCTCACCCCCCTTTCCTCCTCCCTGAAACTAAGAATACACACTCAGGATGTGAGCCGACTATTCCAGAAACAGAAGCCCAGGAAAGCCCCCGGACCAGATGGCGTCTCACCCTCCTGCCTCAAAACCTGTGCTGAACAGCTGGCTCCCATCTTTACTCGCATCTTCAACAGATCCCTGGAGCTGTGTGAAGTTCCCTCCTTCTTCAAACGCTCCACCATCATCCCTGTTCCCAAGAAACCCACCATCACAGGACTGGATGACTACAGACCTGTCGCCTTGACGTCTGTGGTCATGAAATCCTTCGAACGACTGGTGTTAGCCCATCTGAAAGACATTACAGGCCACCAGCTGGACCCTCTGCAGTTTGCCTACCGGGCAAACAGGTCAGTGGATGATGCAGTGAACACGGGGCTGCATTACATCCTGCAACACCTTGACTGCCCGGGAACTTATGCCAGGGTCCTGTTTGTGGACTTTAGTTCGGCTTTTAACACCATTGTGCCTGAACTTCTTTCCTCCAAACTCTCCCAGCTCAGCGTGTCACCAGCTACCTGTCAGTGGATCACCAGCTTCCTGACAGACAGAAAGCAACAAGTGAGGCTGGGGGAGATCACCTCTGAAACCCGGTCCCTCAGTATTGGTGCCCTCAAGGATGTGTCCTCTCACCACTACTGTTCTCCCTCTACACTAACGACTGCACCTCCAATAACTCTGCTGTCAAACTCCTAAAGTTTGCAGATGACACCACTGTCATTGGCCTCATTCAAGATGGTGATGAGTCTGCATACCGGCAGGAAGTTGAGCGGCTGGTACTCTGGTGCAGTCAGCACAATCTGGAGCTGAACACTCTTAAGACTGTAGAGATGACAGTGGACTTCAGGAGACATCCCTCAACTCTGCTCCCCCTCACCATATCAGACAGCCCTGTGTCGACTGTGAAGATCTTCAAGTTCCTGGGTACAACCATCTCCCAGGACCTGAAGTGGGAGACCAACATCAACTCCATCCTCAAAAAGACCCAGCAGAGGATGTACTTCCTGAGACAACTGGGGAAGTACAGTCTCCCACAGGAGCTGCTGATCCAGTTCTACACTGCGGTCATTGAGTCTGTCCTGTGCTCCTCCATCACAGTCTGGTATGGAGCAGCCACTAAACAGGACAGGAGCAGACTGCAGCGGACTGTACGGGCAGCAGAAAGGATCATCAGCGCCCCCCCCTGCCCTCCATCCAGGATCTGTACCTCTCAAGAACCAGGAAACGGGCAGGGAAAATCATCGCAGACCCCTCACACCCTGGACACAGACTTTTTGATCTGCTGCCCTCTGGCAGACGGTACAGAAGCCTGCAGACCAGGACCACCCGACACAGGAACAGTTTCTTTCCCCTCGCCATCTCCCTTCTTAACAGTTGACCTGTCACACTGCTCCCACTGCCAGACTGCAACTGCACCTTATGTACATTTTGTAGTATTCATTCCACCTCATTCATTTCTGTATTTTATGTATATAAGGTTAGATTCGTTATTTATAGTTGGTTTACATAGCTTTGTGTATGTATGTGTAATGTGTATATATAGACGTGTGTGTGTGTGTGTGTGTGTGTGTGTGTGTGTGTGTGTGTGTGTGTGTGTGTGTGTGTGTGTGTGTGTGTGTGTGTGTGAGATTTACATTGCTGTGCTTGAGAGCCACCATCTACCGGAACCAAATTCCCTGTATGTGTCTGCACATATACAGTGGGGCAAAAAAGTATTTAGTCAGCCACCGATTGTGCAAGTTCCCCCACCTAAAATGATGACAGAGGTCAGTAATTTGCACCAGAGGTACACTTCAACTGTGAGAGACAGAATGTGAAAAAAAAAATCCATGAATCCACATGGTAGGATTTGTAAAGAATTTATTCGTAAATCAGGGTGGAAAATAAGTATTTGGTCACCTCAAACAAGGAAAATCTCTGGCTCTCACAGACCTGTAACGTCTTCTGTAAGAAGCTTTTCTGTCCCCCACTCGTTACCTGTATGAATGGCACCTGTTTGAACTCATCATCTGTATAAAAGACACCTGTCCACAGCCTCAAACAGTCAGACTCCAAACTCCGCCATGGCCAAGACCAAAGAGCTTTCGAAGGACACCAGGAAAAGTATTGTAGACCTGCACCAGACTGGGAAGAGTGAATCTACAATAGGCAAGCAGCTTGGTGTGAAAAAATCAACTATGGGAGCAATCATCAGAAAATGGAAGACATACAAGACCACTGATAATCTCCCTCGATCTGGGGCTCCACGCAAGATCTCATCCCGTGGGGTCAAAATGATCATGAGAACGGTGAGCAAAGATCCCAGAACCACACGGGGGGACCTGGTGAATGACCTGCAGAGAGCTGGGACCAAAGTAACAAAGGTCACCATCAGTAACACACTACAACGGCAGGGAATCAAATCCCGCAGTGCCAGACGTGTTCCGCTGCTGAAGCCAGTGCATGTCCAGGCCCGTCTGAAGTTTGCCAGAGAGCACATGGATGATACAGCAGAGGATTGGGAGAATGTCATGTGGTCAGATGAAACCAAAGTAGAACTTTTTGGTATAAACTCAACTCGTCGTGTTTGGAGGAAGAAGAATACTGAGTTGCATCCCAAGAACACCATACCTACTGTGAAGCATGGGGGTGGAAACATCATGCTATGGGGCTGTTTTTCTGCCAAGGGGACAGGACGACTGATCCGTGTTAAGGACAGAATGAATGGGGCCATGTATCGTGAGATTTTGAGCCAAAACCTCCTTCCATCAGTGAGAACTTTGAAGATGAAACGAGGCTGGGTCTTCCAACATGACAATGATCCAAAACACACCGCCCGGGCAACAAAGGAGTGGCTCCGTAAGAAGCATTTGAAAGTCCTGGAGTGGCCTAGCCAGTCTCCAGACCTCAACCCCATAGAAAATCTGTGGCGGGAGTTGAAAGTCCGTGTTGCTCGGCGACAGCCCCAAAACATCCCTGCTCTCGAGAAGATCTGCATGGAGGAATGGGCCAAAATACCAGCTACTGTGTGTGCAAACCTGGTAAAGACCTATAGTAAACGTTTGACCTCTGTTATTGCCAACAAAGGTTATGTTACAAAGTATTGAGTTGTATTTTTGTTATTGACCAAATACTTATTTTCCACCCTGATTTACGAATAAATTCTTTACAAATCCTACCATGTGGATTCATGGATTTTTTTTTCACATTCTCTCTCACAGTTGAAGTGTACCTCTGGTGCAAATTACTGACCTCTGTCATCATTTTAGGTGGGGGAACTTGCACAATCGGTGGCTGACTAAATACTTTTTTGCCCCACTGTACTTGGCCAATAAACACGATTCTGATTCTGATTCTGATTCTGAGATGTATATTTGTGAATGTGGAGATGTTATATTGGTTTCACTGGTAAAAATAAATAATTGAAATGGGTATATATTTGTTTTTTGTGAAGTTGCCTAATAATTATGCACAGTAATAGTCACCTGCACACACAGATATCCCCCTAAAATAGCTAAAACTAAAAACAAACTACAAACTACTTCCAAAAACATTCAGCTTTGATATTAATGAGTCTTTTGGGTTCATTGAGAACATGGTTGTTGTTCAATAATAAAATTATTCCTCAAAAATACAACTTGCCTAATAATTCTGCACTCCCTGTAGGTCTGTTGACAGAGCTCTGTACAGGTCTGCTCGAGCTGACCTGAAAAGGGGTCCCACCTGTCCAGCAACAACACATGGCATGGAATAATAGACATCATAAACCACAGAGGCAGAACTGTGAAAACAGAAAACCTGAGTGTGCAGCTAGCAGAGGACATAAACAGCTTCTTTGCCCGTTTTGAAACACCACAACAGCAGCATTAATCTGCCTCAGCCCTGCTCCCATCCTCATCCTCACCTGGTTCCTGCACCGCTCCATTCACTGTAACGGAGCACGATGTCAGATGAGTGTTCCTAGCAGTGAACCCCAGGAAGGCGTCCAGACGGAATACGTGGTAAAGTGCTAAGACCATGTGCCCACCAGCTCACCCTCATCTCCACCAGAATCTTCAACCTCTCACTGGATGAAGCAGCCATCCCATCCTGTCTAAAATCAGCCACAATCATCCCAGTACCAAAGAAGTCTCCCATCACCAGCCTGAACTATTATTGCCCTGTGGCCCTCACACCGGTAATCATGAAACTAGTCCTTCAGCACACCAAGGATTACCTCCCCCCAGAATTCGACCCCCACCAGTTTGCATACCGTGCAAACAGATTCACAGAAGATGCCATCACCCTCCACTCGGTGCTGAGTCACCTAGAACAGCGGCAGAGCTACGCCAGAATGCTCTTTGTGGACTACAGCTCACCCTTCCACCACTCGCCCATTGAGAGCCTACTAACTTACTGCATCACAGTATGGTACAGCAGCTGCACTAAGGCGGATAGAGCCACCCTCCCAGCATGTTTGCAATGAGTAGGAGATGCTCTGTATCTCACTGTACAACTGTATAGTGACAAAGGTATTGGGTTCTTTTCTAAAAATTGCTATAAACAGAGGAACCCAAACTGATGAAAAGTGGCGAATATTTTTTTTCAAATGACTATTTTTAGTGGATTTTTGATATAGAAGCAGAATGACAGAATGTTAAAAGAAGTTACTTTTAGTCATTCTAAGCTGGGCATTGCGTTCTCTGGCTGTTCAAAGCCATGGAACTTTAGACTTTCCAAGCAAATAATGATGGCCATACTGATGTTCTTTTCAGTACATTTTACTTTATGTTCATTTTCATTTTTATGATGTTTCTATTTTTACATAATTCCTCCCACATAGCAAAATTGGTATGGCCTGGATCTGTCCCACACAATGTGCTTACACATGGCCTGCGTACCGCAAAGAATGACGGCCCTATGGTGGCCCAGATCTGGTTTACCAGAGGTGGCCCACACATGAGCCAGCACAAGGCCAGTTGCAGACACACTGCTGGCCCTGTGCTGGCCCAGAACAGTTTCAGCTCTGGCCCCAGATGTCAGCCTAATGTGTACCTTAGCCATGTAAGCCATGTAATAACAACATGTGCTGGAACATAATAGTGCAAAAGTAACATGACGAAACTCTGTTCAGACAGTGAATGGACTGATTCTTATACAACACTTTTTTACTCACCCATATTACTCAAAGTGCTCTATACAACATGTCACATTCACCCAATCAGGCCAAATGTGGCATGCCATCACATAAACAGTGCCATCTTACCATGCCAGAAGTCAGCCAGCAGTGCCGGCTTGACACCAGATCCAGGCAAGACCCGTCTGCTATGTGGGATGACTTGTTCTTTTGGCATTTTAGTTGTGGATTGTGTTTGGACTGTGTCTCTTGCCCTTTCAGTATTGTTTCCTTGTGCTTCTAAGTGTCCCTTTGTTTCTTTTTAGGTTATGTAGTATGGGTTAGAGATATTTTGTATGTTGTTTTCGTTTAATAAATCCGCCTTTTGGATTATTCCCTGATGTGCCTGAGTTCTGTTATTTAGTGTCACTTTGAAAGGACACACATCCAGCATTGACATATAATTGTTCTTTCAATTTTTGATAAAGATTACAGTGAATTGAGATGTAACTTGGCCCAGAGGTACGGTAGGACGCCCAGAGTAAGAAAGTGTTGAAAGTTGGACCTCAACTATTATGGGTGATTTTTAATGAATTTTTGAAATTTCCATAATTGTAGTGTATTGACTGTATTGAATTGAATATAAGTTTCCTTTAATTTCTGAGGAATTCTCCAGTAAATCTGGATGAAACTTGGCACACAGGTACAGTAGGTGTCCCAGAGGGGGGATGTGTTGAAAGTTGGACATCAACTACTCAGGATGATTTTTCATGAATTTTTGAAAATTGACACAATTGTAGTGTATTGGCTGTATTAGATTGAATAAATGTTTCCATTAATTTCTGAGGAATTCTACAGTAAATTTGGATTAAACTTGGCACACAGGTACAGTAGGTGTCCCAGAGGAGGGATGTGTTGAAAGTTGTACATCAACTACTCAGGATGATTTTTAATGAATTTTTGAAAATTGACATAATTCTACTATATTGGCCGACTGCATTGGATACAAGTACCCATTAATTTCTGAGGAATTCTACAGTAAATCTGGCTGAAACCTGGCACACAGGTACAGTAGGTGTCCCAGAGGGGGGATGTGTTGAAAGTTGTACATCAACTACTCAGGATGATTTTTAATGAATTTTTGAAAATTGACATAATTGTAGTGTATTGGCCGACTGCATTGGATACAAGTACCCATTAATTTCTGAGGAATTCTACAGTAAATCTGGCTGAAACCTGGCACACAGGTACAGTAGGTGTCCCAGAGGGGGGATGTGTTGAAAGTTGTACATCAACTACTCAGGATGATTTTTCATGAATTTTTGAAAATTGACATAATTGTAGTGTATTGGCCGACTGCATTGAATACAAGTACCCTTTAATTTCTGAGGAATTCTACAGTAAATCTGGATGAAACTTGGCACACAGGTACAGTAGGTGTCCCAGAGGGGGGATGTGTTGAAAGTTGTACATCAACTACTCAGGATGATTTTTAATGAATTTTTGAAAATTGACATAATTGTAGTGTATTGGCCGACTGCATTGGATACAAGTACCCATTAATTTCTGAGGAATTCTACAGTAAATCTGGCTGAAACCTGGCACACAGGTACAGTAGGTGTCCCAGAGGGGGGATGTGTTGAAAGTTGTACATCAACTACTCAGGATGATTTTTAATGAATTTTTGAAAATTGACATAATTAAATTGTATTGGCTGACTGCATTGGATACAAGTACCCTTTAATTTCTGAGGAATTCTACAGTAAATCTGGCTGAAACCTGGCACACAGGTACAGTAGGTGTCCCAGAGGGGGGATGTGTTGAAAGTTGTACATCAACTACTCAGGATGATTTTTAATGAATTTTTGAAAATTGACATAATTGTAGTGTATTGGCCGACTGCATTGAATACAAGTACCCTTTAATTTCTGAGGAATTCTACAGTAAATCTGGATGAAACTTGGCACACAGGTACAGTAGGTGTCCCAGAGGGGGGATGTGTTAAAAGTTGTACATCAACTACTCAGGATGATTTTTCATGAATTTTTGAAAATTGACATAATTGTAGTGTATTGGCCGACTGCATTGAATACAAGTACCCTTTAATTTCTGAGGAATTCTACAGTAAATCTGGATGAAACTTGGCACACAGGTACAGTAGGTGTCCCAGAGGGGGGATGTGTTGAAAGTTGTACATCAACTACTCAGGATGATTTTTCATGAATTTTTGAAAATTGACACAATTGTAGTGTATTGGCCGACTGCATTGGATACAAGTACCCATTAATTTCTGAGGAATTCTACAGTAAATCTGGCTGAAACCTGGCACACAGGTACAGTAAGTGTCCCAGAGGGGGGATGTGTTGAAAGTTGTACATCAACTACTCAGGATGATTTTTAATGAATTTTTGAAAATTGACATAATTCTATTGTATTGACTGTATTGAATTGAATATAAGTTTCCTTTAATTTCTGAGGAATTCTACAGTAAATCTGGATGAAAATTGGCACACAGGTACAGTAGGTGTCCCAGAGGAGGGATGTGTTGAAAGTTGTACATCAACTACTCAGGATGATTTTTAATGAATTTCTGAAAATTGATGCAATTGTAGTGCATTGGCTGTATTAGATTGAATAAATCTTTCCATTAATTTCTGAGGAATTCTACAGTAAATCTGGATGAAACTTGGCACACAGGTACAGTAGGTGTCCCAGAGGGGGGATGTGTTGAAAGTTGGACATCAACTACTCAGGATGATTTTTAATGAATTTTTGAAAATTGACATAATTCTACTGTATTGGCCGACTGCATTGGATACAAGTACCCTTAAATTTCTGAGGAATTCTACAGTAAATCTGGATGAAACCTGGCACACAGGTACAGTAGGTGTCCCAGAGGGGGGATGTGTTGAAAGTTGTACATCAACTACTCAGGATGATTTTTAATGAATTTTGGAAAATTGACATAATTCTATTGTATTGACTGTATTGCATTGAATACAAGTACCCTTTAATTTCTGAGGAATTCTACAGTAAATCTGGATGAAAATTGGCACACAGGTACAGTAGGTGTCCCAGAGGGGGATGTGTTGAAAGTTGGACCTCAACTATTCAGGATGACTTTTAATGAATTTTTGAAATAAACATAATTGTAGTGCATTGACTGTATTGCACTGAATATGAGTTTACTGTGATTTCTGAGTAATATTACAGTAAATCTGGGTAAAAACTGGCCCAGAGGTAAAGTAGGTGTCCGAGAAGAGGATTGTGTTGAAAGCTTGGCATCAACTTTTAAGAATGATTTTTAATGAATTTTTGAATATGCAACCAGACTGTCACGATGGCTGTATTGGGCTGTTCCATTGTAATTTGTGTGCGCGCGTGCGTGTGACTGTTCACGCGCGTGCATGTGTGCGCGAGTCTAGGCTTTCAATCAGGATATAAAGCGAAAAGGCGCTACCGTAAAGACTGGTGTAAAAGCGCAAGGAAATTTATGCGGCGGATAGGAGGCGGCTGGCTTGACCGCGGCTCACAAATGACGGCTCACTTTACCGCGGTTTATTATGATGTATTCTGCGGTCTTTGTGATCCTTTATCAGCCGCTCATGTGTCCTATACCTCTACAGGATGGAGCCAGAGTGGCAACCTCACTGTCCACAGAAGCCTCTTAGTCATACAAATGTCTGCCCTGACAAAAACTACTACAGCTTCTCAGGGAAACCTGTGTGTAGCTTTAATTAGAGGCTACACAATGCAACTCTCAATGCAGTGACTGCTGAGCTGGATGTGTCATCTGCCAATCAGTCCAGAGAGCAGCACACTCTGATGTAGGTGAAAGCCAGGCTGGCTTTAGGTCTGATTTGTCATGCCCCTCTGACTCAGAGGAGGGCACACACACTCACAGAGAAGACAGATGGAGTACAGGGGAGTGAATCTCCTCCCATCCTCTACCTCCCTATCAGCCATGCCCCTCAGTGATGCTGTGACTCACAGAAGTTTCAGCATGCAGGAGGTGCTCCATACACTTTTCTTTGCAAAGGCAGGTTTAATGCTGATTGGACAATTATCGATGCATTTCTATTTTTCACTGACTTCAGTCATACAATAATAAATTCAGCAGCTTCGAGTGTAGCTTTCAATAATTTGCTGCACACACCGACTGTGTAGCGAGCAGATGGAGGAGAGCTGGATTTTGACTCATAATCTGCTTTTATTACAGTGATATGCTGCGAAGAGGAAGGTTATTATTTCAGCTCAGTTTTAATCTGGTTTGTGTCCGTTGACCTTTACCAACAGAGCAAGACATCCTGTAGTATTTGCTCCAAATAGGTGTATGTTTTTTGGGGTAGGTTATATTTCATTCTACTTGATTTGTTAGGTTGTCTTTGGACTTGACTGCATTCATTTGCAGTGTTTTAAAATTTTAAGCTAAAATACATATTGGTTTGACTTCGTTGTACTTACTGCTGCTTTTTTTACTGTTAAAATTAAACTGAGTCTCTGTAACAGACCACTAATGGACAACAACAGCATAAAAATATATATTTATCTCTACCTGCTGTTTCACATCTCCGGTCTGAGCTGTGTTAGAGGGAATGACTGACCTGTCCTGGTTTTCAAGTGAATTTCGGTGTCATGGAAAGATGCCAGGGTCTTGAACTCCACAGTGCCACAGCTTGGATTTAATTAAGCAGGAATTCTGGAAGTGAATTAAGATAAGGATTAAACTCAACTCTATAAACAAGTGCACCAGGATAAATCATATGGATGTGTCTTTGCTGTGAATGTCGTGGTTGTATAAAGCTGGAACTGTGTAGATAGGAGCACATCTTTTTTAACCTTTTGCATCACAAAACGCTGTAACAGATCATGCATTAAAGAAATATGCACGTTTACCAATTTGCCAGTTACTAATCTAGAATCGGCTTTTCCTCATAGGCCACTGTTTGTTAAGGTGGAGACGTTGACAAGGGTTAGAAATCATGGTGGACTGAGAGGAGTGGTCATGGGTGTGCTCATCCTGATGGCCCATCCTGTCCACCATAAAACCTTCAGCACTGTCCTTTACCCCACACCCAATACGTTATTCTAATGGAAGTGACCCAACAAAAACACACAAGTATCGAAGGGTGTTTTTTTATACTGCAAGGCTGCTGGATTTGGCAGACTTTATATTCACATTTTGTTTTTTCAGACATACGAGAAACTCCCTGCCCACGTCACACCCAAATTTGGATGAATCAGAGCTTCCATTATGAAATTAATTTTGTTTATTTAGCTTTATCCACAATATCTGCTAATTTTAACCGTTTTTCCAGTGAAAAGTTTTATGCAAGAATCCATTTCATATAGCGTATATGAGAAACATTGTTGTGCCTTTGGGCCTCTTCCTTCCTGGCTATTAATTTGCCAGGTAATATGAGCATTATCTATACCTTTGTGCGACCTCCCTTTGTATGTGTGAGCTCCCACACGCACTTTAGATACTTGATACCTTTGTAGAACATCCTGAATCCCAGCTATTTTCTAAACTTGGTAATCAGTTTCTTTATAGCAGCAGCTGCTACACACTGTAAACCCAAGCAAGGAGGACCTTTCCACACCCATTAACCCCTTCATTGCATTACACACCAAATTCCTTCCACTTAAAGATACTCTGACAGAGGGAATCCCAAATACCCAGCCTTGACCTCCCAAATTCCTGGTCACGGCTGCATGTCATCCATCCTGTAGAGCTGCGGTTGCAAGGCTTTAGGTTTCACACCGTCACCGCTGACCCCTTCACCCTCAGACACATTCTTCCCATCCTAAAAACGTCCCTCGTAGCTCTACGTGTCGCTTATGTCTGGATCTCTGAAGTCGGGGCCGTGGATCGGTATCCGAGGCTGCATTCTGTGGTGAAATGGGTAACGTGAGAAAGGCAAACCTGCCGTAGTAGTAGGTGGACTATTTTCCCCCCTTTGGCGACAGACACTTTTCTGCCCAGTTGTCACTTCCTCCAGCTGCCACTTTAAAGAGCCGAGAATCATTGCTCCCATGCAGCTGGCTGATGGAGTAAGGAAAGAGCCAGGAAGTACAGTTAGGATGTGAAGAAGGAAGGAAGGAAATGTAATGGGACCAGCATTCCTTTTTTTCTTCTAAGCGGTTGTTTTCATTTGTAATTAAAATTGAAGTGCTTATTGTCTGCATTGTCACATCAAATTAGGGGATTTTCAAACAAGGCTCTTTAGAGTTTCGGAGCTGCGGTGAATTAACGGGGCCGGTTGTTTATGATCACAAAGAGGAAGGTATTATTAAGGCAGCGGTTTGAGTGTGCGACAGCAGAACTCCTGCAGCTTTGGAACAATCTGGAGGTGGTTTAATCCACCACAAGAGCACAGAAGCTAATTACCAGCAGCCATTGTCTGACCATGCACCAGAAAACATGGATAATCCGTTCTTATCATGTTACAGATTTGCAGCGTCAGGATTTCGAGACCACAGCTTATTCAACGATTTCCTGAATTTTCCGTTTTAACGTGAAATAAATTGGAGTCAGCGCTCTGCAATATTCTGACCCGATCCCTTCCTAACTCTTTAGCTTGTGTTTGCATTTCTTGTGAGTCTAGCAGTAACCTGACCCCCGTCTATCAGTGCGCTGACCATCACACAGGGAACTCAGCGCTGTGATAACCTCCTGCTGACGCCATGCTGTTGACTTTAGTTTTATCCGCTATGTCACCGAGCTCTTCAGACAAAGCCGTCTGTGTTTGTGGAAATAAAAGGAAAACATATCTCCATCTTTCCACAGTTTCTTTACCAGTGACAAATAACACTGCACGGAATCGTCTCTTCCTGTCTGTTAGCTCCTGATGATGGACGAACTGTTGCTGCGTGGAGTCTCTCGTGGTCTTGGTTGCCTGTAAACCTGAAAGAAATAGTTACCACTCTCACATCTTTACAATCTATATGAAGCTTCTTCTATGTGATGTTCTGTGCACACGTGTTTCTGAACTTAAGCTGCTTTAATACCACAGGAACTTCCACACAGCTTTAGTAACTATTGGAGGTGCCATCATGGTTCATCAGAACTTGGTTTGGAGGATCTTTTTTGTCCTATAGAGTAGATATTTCCTTAGTGATGTAGGCGATTGGTCCAAACCAGTGTGTATGTTGATACAGCCACCATTTGAATGCAGCACAGGGAGCACTGTTAAAATATCCATGCATATAAACAGCAGCGCTTAACACTGTTCAGGCTTTACTGACACTATGCTGCCTACACAGTGAGAAAAAATGAAGTCGAATTACAAAAAAGTAAAGAACAGCAACAGGAGGTGACGGTGCATTATTAGGTACTGGTGATGCAAATGGAAAAACGCTACCAAGGTTGGGTTCCCAGGACATCCCCAGTGGGTAGTCCTACTTCTATAGATGTGATTGGTGACAATCTTATCATCTAACTCTTTGCAAATTAGCAAATCCCCAAATTAAAAACAAACAAAGCTTCACTCAAGCTATTCCTTTAACAGCTGACCTTCAACCCACTTGACTCAAATCCATCCTCCATGATTAGAGACCTCTCACTCAGTTGAGGCACTACACATGAAAAATCACTTGTAATCTTCTCTCCAACGCCCATCCTTCCTGCCGCCCTCCCTGTGTGTGTGCATCAGGGCCGTTCTGGGTGTGCTGTTCTCTGAAATATTAATCACATCAGGGCACTTGGGCAAGTAAGTCGGTGATGACAGAGAACACTCTCAAACTATTATATGCCAAATCTGCTGAAAAGATACAGTCATACTGATCTATGTACTTTCTTTATTCAATGATAAAACATTCTCTGATGGAAGTAAGTGACTGGCTGAAAGGCTGCAGGGTTTAACTTTGGACCTGGACCCCTTTCTTGAATGGCAGAGCCTCTTGGTCTCTCCCTTCTTTCTTGCCTGCTTACTAATAATCCTGTCGAATAAATGCGAAACAATGCCGCCCAAAAAATCTAACACTCATCCATCCATTCTTTTTTTTTTTTTCACTTAGCAGGGACCAAGTTGTACTACAAGTTGGACCAGTTAACCCTACACAGGACAGGCCCTGTCTGGCTTCTTACCCAGGGTCATTTTGTCAAGGGGAGACCCTACCACGGGTCGGTCCTGGGATCACTTGGACATACAAACCCCTCCACTGACCACAAATATAGCTGTATCAGTTGTGTCTTGCATGGGTAAAAAGAAGGTCCTGGTTCTTACTGTTTATTAGTTGCACTGATTTTCTTGGGTAGCCTCCAGAAAGATGTCATATATGTAAATGTCCCAGACTGTTATTTTCACATCTCAGTGGCGTCTTTCTGTCACCAGCGATGTTTCTGAATGATGGGTTGTTGACATTGTAGGCTGACTGGATGTCTGTGCCTGGGCTGCTCATGTTACTGGTGTGGTATCTGCGTTTAGTTTAAAGTGTCAGGCATGCAGTCCCTTCTGTCATTCATATCTCAAAATGATTTTCAGTACATCTCCGTGAGGTAAAGGTGGACGACTCAAATCCAAAGACAAATCAGATTTGTGTGCAGGATTTGAGATTTTTACACAGACAAAATTAAAGATTATTGTCGCTTTCCCTCATGCAAAAAATTTTAAAAAAGTGTTTGTTGTCTTTCACCTTGACTGGCCGACCTGATGGACATAGTGAGATGGTAATGAGTGTCGCTTAAATCCCCTGGGTTCCAAGGTTTCGTCTGGCAGCTTAATAACAGCCAACCTGTGATTTACTGCTCCCAGTCCAGATGTTGACTTTCCTTTTTTAGTCCCCTATGATTACGCTGCACAGAGTCAGCCTATTATGGGATGGAGTATGCGTGTTTCTAAGCTACACCATCCTGTGAGTTTAGGTTAAACACATTGCAACTACCATATGTGAATATAGCCTGAGGTGAATTTTTTTTTTTTTTAAAAACAGTAAAATTTGTTGATTCTCGTGAAGCGATTAATGCTATAGCTGTAATTCCAGGACTAATTACAGGGGTGAGCACCCTGTAGAGTTCGAGTACACATCCCACTCTGCATGAGCCTAGCTTGCCGTGGTGTGAAGAGCCTGACTGGAGAAAACAGCACAGCATGGCACAATCCACAGTCATGACATGTTAGCTTTCCCATCCACTCTAAGTGTGTTTTATTATAAGTGTGTGTGTGTGTGGTTAGAGGCCCGGGGCTTTTTGTAGGATGATATGCTGAGAAGCTGAGACTAACATGAGGAGGAATGTCCCGTGTTTTTAGGACTCTCTGTGTGTTTATCTCTGCCACTTGAACGCACTGCTAAACATACTTCATCCCCCTGCTTTGTATAAGAAACACTCGCCACAATCCAAGGAGAGGTTTGAGCAGTTTCACTCATATTTGTTCTGGGATTTCTGATTGGAATCAGTCTGTGTGCTGTTGAAATGCTGCGCGACCAGTGGATCTAATAGTTTTGGCCAAAGTTTCTTCATCCTGACCTCCAGTCCTCCCTCTTTCCTGTTATAAATTATACATCTGACTATAACACACAAAATCCCTGTCTGCTCGTTTGCCCGCAAATTCCTCCAACACCATCAGGAGCTGAGCAACCAAGACTGGCACGCAAGTACATCTTAGCTCCCTGAAGGTTCTTATCTATATTATGATGCCATCATGTTGCTTAGCAACCACTTACCAACAGGTTAAAATGACCCATTTGTAGCGTTTATGCACCTCCTAATAGCATCGTATCATTTCAATGTCATGACAGTAGCATCTAATTTATAGCCACAAAACTTGAATTATGCATTATGTGCTGTGATGTCATCATGCTGCCTAGCAATCACCTAGCAGCTGACGAAAATCACAGACCAGACAATACCATAGCATGGGCGTGTACTGGTAAAAGTAAAATGTGCATTGTAAGCATGTGATGCAGTTCAAATAAAAGTTTAAGGGCATATTTCAAGAAGAAAAGTACAGAGAATGGTTGCACGTCACTAGTGACAATTTGGAGGTTAATTGCAGTTACAAGTTGTAAACTCAGATTAAAGGCAGCTTATTATTTTATTCTGAGTCTTTTATGTTTGTTGCTATCATATCATCAGCTCCTGCTGGATGGGTAACATTTGTTTTAAGGATAATGCTGCGGGAGTGTTTCATGAAGCTTTTCACAATTCATTACACAGGTGGTACTGTTTCTGCAGGCGCTAAATCAGCACCATTTTTAAAAGTGAAACAATATCCTTGCAGGTTTTTAGACTCAGGACATGTAAATAAATTCACTTGTGACAGAGGTTAAAACTGCATTTATTTTATTTGCTTACAGAGTCCTAACAGTGACTTTAACATCGACAGTATCACCAATGTGCAGCTTATCATTGCCAAATTGGATTTGATCAAACCATAAATAGCTTCAGTATGAAACACTCAAAATAATAAAATGCTGAAGATAGGAGAGTTTCTAGTAATCAGTGTGGACAGCATGAGCTACAAGGTCAATGGCAGCGTAACAGTAGCCGGGCTGCTTTGTAAGCTACCACTTTGCTTACCGTGCCCCACACGTCTCACACTCTCAAACACAACACTGACTGAGCAGCATTCCTCGAGTACCTCTGGGTTTCCTGCTGTGTGACCCCATAGCTATCAGACGAATAACAGAGGTATGCAGATGCCAGACGGGCGAGATGCTGGCATGTGGCTCGGTAGATATTCCAAGTCATCAAGCTTTGCTGGAAATCCAATCAAACCTGCAGTAATCACATCATTCGTTGCCTATTTGCCCCGTCCTGTAACCTATTCCATTGTGTGCACCCAGGATCAGGGCGCACGCTTTGATCAGCAGTGGAGTGAAAATATGTTTGCACAGGATAAGGAGGTAAAACGCGACACTGTGCCTGGAGTATGTGGCAGAGATTCAAGTGTTTCTCTTCTTTCTCTTTCGCTCCTGAAGACACAATTTGTTATTCAAATTCTCCTCAATACACTCATTAGCAACACAACAGATTAACGCTGTCAATGGATGACAGGGTGGTGCCCTCGAACCCCGCCTTTGCAGACAGTGTGTATCTGCTGACTGACAGATAAATGGACTACCAAACACACTTGGACACAAAAAAGACACACTCACTTAATCCTGCTTGTGCACACAGACTTGTGCATATTTGTTAGATTAATATTGTAACTCATCTCTTTCAGGTCCATCAAGTGTGATAATGATAATGGCTTGCACGACAGTGATAACAGACTACTGTTTGATTTCCATTTAGCTACGGATACTTCTCAAACAGTCCTTCTCAGTTAACAAAAACATTTTCCTCGGTGTAAAGCTTCTTCTGTTCAGGGTTTAGGCTGTTCTTCAGATTCAAGAACAACCAGCGACCCAACGCCCCCCACCCCACATCATCACAAACAGGGAAAGCCCTGTTCCCCAGGGGACTCCTCCTCCTCCATTAGCTAATTTCTGATCAGCTGCTGTCTCCATCATTAATTCATACGTCTTCTAGCACAGATGCTAGAGGTTGCTTTTAATCTTCTGATTTCTCCCCTCGGTCACACACCCTGCCCTCACCCCATGCTGGCTGGGGGTCGTAGGCTGTAACGTGTGCGGCAGGCAGACTGTGTAGTTGCAACGAGGTAACAAAGAAAGACGAAGACATAAAAGGCATGTGCCGAGACATGAATCCTTGGAAAATCTGTGCAACGGAGGATTTTTCCTTTGTGCTGCAACAACCGCTGCTGAAAAACCCTTGAATTAAATTACCTCCCTTTGAGTGAAGCTGTTCACAAGTAGATACATTTATTTTCACACACATTTACACACTAAACATGTTGTATAAATTAAAATAATTCTCAGGTATACTGTAATAAGGTAATAAATAAGTAGCGTCTTGTGTTTATGAGGGTAAAGAAACTGCAGTTAAGCATGGGCCTTGCTGTTTGTAGGATATACAGGAGACAGTGGTTTAACCTACTGGAAAGTCTTCTGCTCAAAAACCCAGAGGGAGCTTTGCCCAGTTTCCCCCTCCAGCTGCCTAGTCCTACTTATTAATCTCACCATCCACTTGGAAGACTCCCACTCATCCCACTCACCCGATGTTCAGGAGATACCATTACAACTCCTAAAATTTGGCTGTGCTCTGCTACAAAGTGATGTGCTGGTTTTTAAAAATATATATATTTTAATGGTTATAAACATCTATGTTTCAGCTGATATCCCAGCAAACCACCCACTCCTACAAATATGTTTACTTTTAGTTCTGAAAGGAAGAAAAAATTCTTTTTGAAAAGTTCGTTTCAATGATTCCAACATAAATAACTAATAACATATTTTCTGTTGAACAATTATTGCACTGGTTTCTGTGAAAGTGCACAGCATTAGCGTGCAAGTACCAATTTGCTGCTTGACCTTATTAAATGCTACAGATCCCGTCAATGCTCTGGACTGCACATCTGTCTGCACAGTGGTAGCGACACAACCTTGTGACTCTGTTTGTTATGCTAATGCAGTCTTAATCTCTGAGGTGTAAATGCAGCACTGGATTACACTTCTATCCATAAAAATGATGGAGAGAAATCTAAATGAGATTAATCGAGAGCTCAAGTTTTGTGTTGATTTTAAACAAGCATGATTGCAAACCAGATTGTTATTAGCGTTAATCGCCACATTAATTCTTTGAAAGGTGAAGTAGAAAAGGGAGAACGGAAACATATTCCTTTTAGTCGAATATGTTGCTGCTGCACATGTTCCACTGCTAACTTTATCCTCCTCCACATGTGAGCACAACAACAACTGATATGCTTGTCAGGATTCGAGCTGGAGGTTCTCAGGCATCGGTCCTACCTGCAGGGCAGCCGTTCGTTCACCATTCCCCAAAACCACTTTATGATCCAAGAAAGTAGCTTATCATAACTAATTGTTCAGCCGAGTCCAAGTCGGGCTGAGTTAATTAGCTTTCTCTTGTTCTCTCTGATAGGATCACCTGATACATGCCAGACGGCAGAGAAAGAGCCGTGGCACCTTGTACTGTGTATGACCTTAAATATTTAAGGGACATTCATTAGCAAATCCTTGAGCTGGATGTCTTTATACAAGCTGCTGAAACTTAAGCCTCCAGCTCCAGGATCACATCATTCAGCCTGAGTGGTCTCTGTGTCAAAAGGCATGATGGGAGGTTGGCGTGCAGCCTGTTTTGGTGGAGTCAGATTACTATTGTCAGCTGGTTCTGCCTCAGCAGTGCTACACATGCTGAGTGACGTGCAACATTAAGAATTTGAAATTAGCTTGAGCCGGAGATGTCATGGCAGCGTTTCTGCTTTGCTTTTTAATGGCGCTAATAAAACATCTGGTTACCAGAAGCAGAGGAGCCCGCTAACCGACTCTTCACACTTAATCCCACTTTGCTTCATCATCAAATGCACACTGTACTTTCCCATGATTACAAATAAAGATATGACTCTGTTTGTCTAGCTTGGAATGGGAAGCTGTGCAGCAGGAGGTAACTGAGGTCTGTGGGATTTAATACGAGCCGCTACCCGTGCTCCTTTGTGTCCCAGCTGGTCTTTGTTTGGGATATTTCCGCCTGGCTAACTGCTGAGGCCTCAGTCAGAGGTGATTGTCTTTGTCCTGACTTAGTGACAGAGCTCCTAAAGATGGAGAGGACGAGGGGGAGGAGTTTTGTTTAGACCATCTGTTGCTGCTTCTTAGACAATTCATCTTGACTTCATACCCTACGGCCTGAGACTCGCATACCAAAATGCAGACGAGTGTCCAATAGTGCCAATGTATATCACAGGCAGCCCTATTAATTTAAGTTTGCATATATTTAATACAATTCTACAGTTTTCTGCAGCTGGTGGCTTATATTTGGCTCCTCACATCACATAATAAGACATTTTTTGGAAGCTAAAGTAGTTAAAACAAGCTAACGTCTACTAGGGGTAACCCCAGTCTCTCCTATCTGAACTGAGCTTTTTCTGGTTGTGCATTAGAAGTTAGCAAGAGGGATTTCTGCCTATACAGCTTACTAGGAAGAACCCAGAACCTATTTAAATGATTTTCAAACCACATGTTTACTGATATAAACCGAGATGTCAAAGCTGGTCATCAGATGTCATCTTTATAGGGGAAAGAGTTAAGTTTGCAAGTCGGAACTATTATGGTGCAGGTGTTAGCTTTATTATTAAGTCAACTTCCTTTATGATTAGTTTTATTTTTTGTCTATAGTACATAAACAAAACAGCAATACGGTAGCACAGCACAGTATCTCATTGGGTTTTTTTTGCCCACCTTTGATTATAGTGTCTGGGAGAGATTTATCCAGAGTGCGAGTCACTCTTTACAGATGCTGGTGCAGCAGGCTGAGCTGTTATTAGCATCTTTATGGGCCACTTTGTCACTGATGCTTGGTTTACCATATACAGTCACATTTTTTTTATTTGAATTCCTAATTACTTTAATCTAAAAAAACTACGTGTGGTGGGCATGCAGCTGGTATGCAGTGGGTTTTTGTTCATGTGAGTGGAAAAACCTCTGAAACTGACTCAGCTGCTGAGCCACTCAAAACTTTCCTTCACTTTTTGTAGTGCTGAAATTTCTTTATTGAGGCAATACTGGAATGGGTGTGGAAATTTGCCATCTTATGAGCCATCACAGTCCTCTCCTTGTCACGGCTTGCCCCCTGTCTTATTCTGCTGTACATCTCATGCAATCTGT
This sequence comes from Maylandia zebra, assembly GCF_041146795.1. Classification (NCBI taxonomy): domain Eukaryota; kingdom Metazoa; phylum Chordata; class Actinopteri; order Cichliformes; family Cichlidae; genus Maylandia; species Maylandia zebra. The sequence goes on along the minus strand of NC_135182.1, from coordinate 22,714,042 downwards.
TTGTTACAAAATACTTTCGGCTCTTTTGTCGGCCTTACTGTTAATGTCAAGTCGTGACACGAGAAAGGAAAAAACCCCTATAAGATGACGAGAACTAGCAATATTCTGCTGAATTCCAGTTATGTAACTGAGGCTGATCTTCTTGAAATCTATAGAGCAAACACTTGTAATCCCTGCACTTGAGCAAACTCACGTGAATCAGCTTTTCCCTGAACAGGCCAGGCATGTAAGGCTGGTACCAGGCAGAAACTGGTGTGAAAGTCACCAGTCGTCTCTGTTAATGGGTGGCCACGTGTTGCAGGATACCTCTGTTATATTTCTGTCCTGATGTTTCTGTTTGTCTGCCTCTTTATTCAACACAATAGGAGGCAGGGCATTAAGAGCTGCTCGCACCCTTCCTCTTTCCCTTCTCTCTTCCCCTCTGCCTCCTCCTCCTCCTAATTTACACGACCCTCTTTTGTCCCACTCACTCCTTTCCCCCGTGGTTTAAGAGCCACATTTAGATGTGCTCCATTAGCTGACTGAAAGAAAAAAATCTGCGATGATGGAAGTGTTTCTTTTATTTTAGACTGACTTGCTTTGTCTAAGAAAGAGGCCTGAATCGAAAAATAAAGAAAACATCAGCAATCAGTCATCACACAAGCTGCTGAGGGACTTCATTTATTAGATTTTTTTTAGCGTCTCTGTGTCTCATCTTGTAAATGGAGAGTGGATAAAACAAAAGCATGTTGGTCTTGTGGCAAACACATCTGTGCTTCGTGGATGAAAGTGTGCACACACGTGGCAGCCTGTTGTTAATAGTTAATGTGGATTGATGTCTGGAAGTGGTGACCTTGTCTAAGGTTTCTTAGTGGAATCCATGCATATTGATCTCTTCACTTTGATCCTTTGTTGGTCACACACTTTATTTGCTGATGCTCGTTGCTTCTCTGGCCCCCCCACCGGTGGCACTTGTGATTATTAACCGTGTTCAGCTGTTAAAGCCAAGCTTATTACAAGAGGTTGCAACTTTTTGGGTTAAATTTTGTTAAAATCCACATCCTAGTCGTCTCCATCAACTAAAATGCTAAATGAGGAATTTTCTTTGAGATCGAGGACATTTTTCATACTGCTTTCATCTCTCCTTTGCAAAACTGCAAGTTTCAATTTGAGATTTTGGCTCTAATGAAACAATTAAGATTTTAATTACACAGAAAGTTGCTGGATTATTGTAAGCAATCAGACATGAAGGTGGTACCATCTGTCTTTCTGCAAAACTACATACTCCCGTTTACTATCAGACAAATGCGTATTTAGTCATGCAAAAAGATTTTTACTTTTTATTCCACAGGGTCAGACAGGCGACTGTTTGTTTTCATTTAGTACAGTCTTTCAAACAAAGCCAAATCTATAAATGTATCCGCCGGTGCTAAAGTGGCAAATGCTGTAAGGAAATGACAGTTTGCCTGAGCAATCAGCCTCAGATTCCTGTTATTGCTCCTAGTTACTCACATGCTAACAAACATGTCTGGGAAGGTCAGCGACTCCGTATGGATACGCAAACACTGGAAACTGGGCCGCTGGGATCAGATATTAGTGTCTGTCTGGAAGCGGCATCTGATAATGGCTAGAAGTGTGCTGCGATTTGCCCGACTGAAATATAGAAAACAAAGGAAGGATGATAGACATTTGAATCGATTGATATGCTAAAGTGGTAAATGCTCATTTGGGGTCATAGTCTTTTCCTTTATAAAGGAGACCAGGCACACTGAAAGCATTTTTGACAGTGTATATGACTGAGTGGTGTTTTGACTCTCTGGCACGGACTCATCATGCAGATCTGGTGAACAACTTCTTCGCTTCTAATCATAGTTTAATAAGAGACTAACTGTGTCCATCCAATCTTGGTGAAACAGTGGCTACAGTATGTGGCACATAATGGTAAGCAATTTTGAGGGGATAAAATGGAAAAAGACAGAGAGAAGAAAAGCAGAGAGGATAATTCTTACTTTTAGAGAAATTCTCTGCTCTTGCTCACCCAGCTCTTTTATAATATAGCTAAAAAGCCTGTGCGTGTGGGGAGTGGTGGTCGATCTTTGTCTTCCTTTGTTTCTGGTAATATGAAGAATAAGAACATCAATGGAATACTTAGTATCTGTAATGCAAATGTGTAAGACCTTTGTGTAAAGCGCATGACTCCAATGCAAGCCCAGTGTCCAGATGTTAAGGTTGTTGTGCTATTGTGTTGCAGGGGGCCCGTGTGTGGCTGAGACACAAAGAGCAGCTCCGCCCCTCTACTGTCAGCTCTTGTGATGATTCAACCCTCATCCTCACCACCGACTATGGGAAGGTAAGAAGACGTTCTTTTTCACTAGTCTTGTCCCTGATTCGTCACCTTGGCAGTATATCTGGAACATGAAGCTTTTATCGTTGGTTTAAGCATTCAGACTCTGTGTTTGCAAGTTTACGCTTAAACCAACATTATTCCTTTTAAAAATTAACAAAGCAAAGGCGCTGAGGTGCTCAGAGAGTATTTAAGTGTCCATAGCTGATTGTGTCCATTTAAAATCTCACCCTGGTTTTGTCGTGATCTGTGGAGGCAGACCGTGCGGCGGTGTGTGTGGTGGACCCAGGTGCGAACACAACGAGAGTAGACTGGAGCAAACTTAACTGAAAGCGAGCCTTTATTGTGGCTGGTGACAAGGAGTGCAGACAAGGCAGAAACGCAGTGACAAACTAAACTATGACTAAACTGAGAAAGTAAAACTAGGAAAAACTATGAAGACACAGGAAACCATAACTATGAATACTAAGACTGGCTGTGACAACATGGAGGGTGGGAACACAGACGACACGACACAGACTACATGAAACACAGAGACTAAATACACATGAGGGATGATCAGGGGAAGTGGCCACACATGGGAGCACAGCTGACACACATGAACCTAACGACAGGACAGGCGAAGTGACACTGAATACGCTGACAATGAATACAGATTTTCAAAGTAAAACATGGAGATTAGACATGACAAGAACTAAACATAACCACGCAGACATGACACATGAACCAGGGAGACTTAGTACAGGGGGAGATGACATAAATAACTAAGGAACAAAACTAAACTGCAATCTAGAAATTAACTAGGTGAACTAAGCTAGGTGCAAATGAATACAAAAGATACATGAAACTCAAATACTGGGTCGCTTGACCCAGGACCATGACAGGTTTCTGTTAACTCGTCCAGGGTCGTATAAAGTAAAAGGGGGAGGTTTGTTTCCCATTGTGTATATGTGGGAGACCTAATTGTTTGCACATATGTGTTTCATCTGAGGGCTCTGCAGCGGCATCAACATCTTTTGTAATAAAGTAAGAATGACAGGAATGGAGTCCAGCAATTCACTGGCCTCAGCTTATCTGTTTGGCAGTGCGTGGTGGTCTTTGTGTCTGGAGGAAATCCTGTTACAGAGGCAGAGAGAGAAACAGACACAGGGAAGCAGACACACACACACACACACACACACACACACACACACACACACACACACACACACACACAGAGGTGGAAGGTCAAAAATAATTTCTCATTCAAGTCTTTGTGAGTCAAAAACTGTAGATCAAAAGAAAGCTGTTTTATCTTGTGTTATATATCTGTACTTATATGCGCTTTGCCTTCAGAGGAGTCCTTCTAAAAAACGGACTTATAAAGTAGAGAGTAGGTTGCTAAATTGTAAGGAAGCTGCATTTTTTTTCATGCTCGTGCATTAACTGGTTAAAGGAGTACTTGCTTTATTGTCACTGAAACTTTGTGAAGCTCTGGAGTTTTTGTCAGGTGCCCATTTCCACTGGATGCACTGTTTTTATCTAAAAGAGTGCCCCTTTGTACATTGATGTTGTTAACTTTCACACTGTTATTAATATTGTGGCCACACAAAACCAGTATTGGCAGTCCTGTACTGGTTGCTTAGGGCTTATGACAGTTAGCCATGATATTCGATGTCATCCACCATCGTTGCAAAACATTTTGAGCTGCTGGCTCTGGGTCATTTTACATTACATTCAACATTAGAGCCACACTAGTCTATAACACAACAGCAGCTACACAAAGGGTGCTGTCAACGCAGCACAGCAACAACATATGTAAGTTCACTGTTCATCAGTTCTCTCTCATGATCCTCTATCCTTCCTTCCAAGCTGCATTCATAGCTTTGGGACTTTTGCATCCCCATCTCCCTTTTCACATGGAGACTGGAGTTTCAGGCCAGTTCATCCCAGTCTGTTAGGTTACCTGTTCACTTTCTAACACCATCATCAAGTCTGCAAGTGACATAATGGTGTTTGGCCCAGACAGGTGCAACATGACTCAGTTCACAGGGACGAAGCATGGCACCTTGGTGCAGAAACAACAGTCTGACCTTGAACACAAAGAAGAGCAATGAGCTAATAGTGGATCTAAGAAAACAGAAGCTTATTGCTAGAAGCTGTGAATGCATTCCCATCCATATAAATGGTCTGGAGGTGGAACAGATGTCTGCTTTCAAGTAAACTCTATGGAATATGGAATTAAGTACTGGGCCAGTTTTTGGTGTTTGTAGTTTAATTGCGACAGGACTCTGAATTCGAATATGATATTGTTGCAGAATTCAACTGTGGCAACAAGTCAGCTTGTGAAATTTCTTCCTTCATATATTTTCCACAATCAACTGTAAGTGTTGTTGTTAGCAAGTGCTTGGGAACCATAGTACCTCAGCTACAAGGTGGTTACCACATAAAATTATAGAGCTGAGTGCTGAGGTGCTCTGCTGAGTCAACTGCAGAGATCGAGACCACATCCTCAGTATGAAAAACGTGCGCAGGGAGCTTCATGGCATGGTTTCAATGGCTGAGCAGCTCCTATGGGTGTAGTGTGTAGGTGGCCTTGTACTCGTCCATAAATTGTATCTGTGAGTTCAGGACTTTTAATTGACTCTCAGAGAGAGCCTGGAACAAACAAATCAGGTGACTTTAGTTGACTGCTGCTAACACCTGCATCTGCTAACCAACCAATAGAAATGTCCCATGAAATAATGTGATGAAGTTGACAAAAAAATTGTAAAGAAACAAGAAACAGAAGAAACTTGTAGAAGGATTATTGTCTGCTATCATCATGACTGTATCGAAGATATAGTTGAGAAAGAGTAAAGAACAGTGGAGGACTAGCAGCTGTGCGTGTTGGTTCTAGTTTAGTCTACATGCATTGAACTTGATATCCTGCTCAGGTTTATTAGATCTATGTCACACAGTGTGGTTTCCACAGAGTGCTGGCGCCTTAGATCCTAGTGAACGTTCATTGCCAACGACTCTGCCACAACCACTGACTTTTTTCCATTCTGCCATTCAGGAAGCAATAGAGGCAACTAAACACTTTAGTTTCTTCAGTGCTGGTGTTCTTTGATCTCAGACAGTGAACCATAAATGCACAATCAATAATCTGTGTACATATATACATAATTTTCCCTGTTTTTTGAAACACGTATACATGGCCCATTTACTCATCCTCGGGCCATCGTAGCATCTTCTGCGGTGTTTCTGTGGTCTGTGGAAGGGATGCAGTCAACCCTGCGCTGTCCAAAGGGCAGGGACAACTCTGGGTAATGGAATATGACTGGAGAATGACGTGGAGTGCTACTCCCAAAATATTCCACCACCCTCAGTGGGAGTTAAAAAAAAAAATAGCATTAGGTTTATGTGGTGCTCCACTTTTTTGACTGGTAGTAGGACCACTGCATTGATGGTGGCCTGAAGCTGGTCTCATATGATCTCGACATGTGAGCAGTGGATGCTGCTTATCGAGCCAGGCACATGTGTCTCTCCTCTGTTTCCAAAGCTGTAACAGAAATGCCAGGAATGTGAGATTGGGAAACAGACCGTCTCCACCATCAGGATTCCTAGCTGACCTGATGTCATCCCCCGTTCCTGGATGACGTACAGTATCTTCTTTTCTTTTTTTTCTTTTTTTTTTTTTGCCTGTCCCATTTGGTTCTTTAGCCATCAGAATTGTTGTCTGAAGACCAACAAGGATACCCAATGGATTTACTTTGCCAAATGGATCATCGTGGCATTGCCGTATTGGTCCATTTGGTCGATCTTTGTTTTTATTATTTATTATATTTTATTTTCAGATGTTACAGACGGGACAGACATGAGTGAGAGATAGGAAAGGGAGAAAGAAAGAGGAAGGAAAGGAAAAACAGAAGGGGAGAGGGACAGTGAGAAAGGGGGGGAGAAAAAAAATAAAAATCTCCTGGATCACCTGTTGAGAGAAGAATAGAAAACAAGCAGAAAAAAAAAACAAAGCAACATACTAAACACAACACCATCGCATTAATCTAGCTAAGTGTAAACAGCAGTAAATACTAAATATTCAATGTTGTTGTGCAGCACGCAGGACAGATGTGCTTCGAAGTAGCAGCCAAGAAAGGTGTAATTTGGGTCTACGAGCAGTGAACACCCGTGTGCATACCTGTGTGGATCAGCGCGCTTGTATTCCAAAGGTTTCTCCATGTAATGATCTGCTAGGGAGTGTGGGGGGGCCACAGCCCCGTCCTCCAGGGTGTGAAGCAGGTATGGAGGAGATCAAAACTCCAGACATCCAGAGGCCCCCAGAACACAAGAGACCATGGAAGACCAACAGAGGGGCAGCCGCGCCACTGTTCCAGTAAGAGCTGAGGAGAGTCCCAGATGAGGGCTCACTCAGCAGCCGCGGAGCAGAAGCCAGGGGGAGTTGCAGTGACGCGCCCATGAGCTCCGCCGGCCCCCAGCTGTGCCTGAGTGACCGAGCCCCAGGCCGAGAGGCCGGGGGCACGACGTACAGTATCTTCTGAGGTTTATAGGCACTTACTGATCTAGTCTCTGTCTCTTATTTAATTAAGCTTCTCTATCAAGCCCAGGGTATTGTGTCTGTGTATATGTGTTGTCTGCCAGCCTGCCTGTGTCTGTTTCCTACCATATCAGAGGGTGTTTGTTAAATGTATTGTGGCAGCATTTTAAACTCGGGGGTTGGGATATACTATTATCCATTGCTCCCTGCCTGAATGCCCAGCTTATCTCCATAGAGCACCACCGGAGTTTCTTTACCCACACGGCCTGGGCCTGGCTCCTGTCATATTAGCCATCATATCAGCATTCATCACTGCCATAGTCCTGACCGGACGGGTAAAATACAGCAGAGTGAATGTCTTTGTGTGTTTGAGTGCATGGATCCATCTGTGTGTCCGTGTGTGTGTTTGTGGCCAGATGGCACAAGCTGGATTAACGGTGTGTGAGTTATCCCCAGAGGAGTCTACATGTAAAGAAAAGCAGAAAGAGGATCGGCCACCTGAGCCGAATACCTGCTGCTGGGATGTCATTGTTGTCCCACTTGACCAGTGTTAGTCTACGACCACCAATGAATCGTTTTACACATACAGTACAAAATGCATGTGGCTTGTGGCTTGACTAACTGAGAAAATCAATGGCATTTTTATTAATAAGAAGTGAAAACAGTTCCTTTTTGATGGCCTCAGTTAATAGTGACTGTAAACTAGCCTCCGTCCCGAGTTGATTGTACACTAAAAGCCTTTTTCATGACATTAAGAATTTAACTCGAGCGAAAAACCTATTCTTATCCAGTGTGAATCCTGAAGTTGTCCAGAGCCTGTAGACATGCTGTCTGCAGTTTTAAATGGGTCATTGATGGCCCTTCAGCCTTTTCTGGATAATTAGTCAATGGAGCTATTATGTGAGCCTTTATGTGAGTGATGCACATACACAAGTAAGCTGGAAGAAATAACACAAACATTATTGTTAGCATCTGTTTGTGTGATAAACAAAATCGTTTTTGAGGATTTGGATTTACATGGATACTTTGCCTGATTTTTTGAGCTGTACACAATCTCTCTCTGTTATTTCTTTTCATATTTTCACCAAGCCTCACCCCCACCCCCTTCACTGCCTCTCTTCTCTTGGGTCTGGGCGGGATCCCCCTGCAGCAGATGGATTCACTGTAAGACAGAGGGACTCAGAGTTTTTAAAAAAATGAGAAAGGGAAACAGAGAGAGGCAAAACAGCAACAAACAAGACTGTGTTTGTATCCAGAAGCTTGTGATTTTGTGTCTGTCCATGTGCCCCAGTAAAGGCCTTAATACAGCTGACATTAAAGCATAAGTGCTGTGAGCCACAGAGCCTGACTCCACCTATATGTGAATATTAAGTAGAGTTGCTTGGACAAAGCGCAGCAGCAGGGTGTGGTTTCAAGGAAGAGGAAACAAAAGGGAAGAGCAACACAGCTGCAAAACAACTTTAAAACTCAGTTATTTGCTGTTGCTTCCTTTTAGTCTGTGTAATTTTTGTATCATTTTAATTTATGTTATATAAATTTCTTTCTAAGGATGAAAAAACCCCAAACAATCTGCCAGTTATGTATTTCTTTAAGTCATCTGCTGTAGCCTATCCCAACCATCCCAGAGGGAAAGCCGGGGTACACCTGGACACCATGAATGTGACTATCCATTGATTTTCTTTTTATATAATCATTTTTATTTTAGATTAATGTATTGTTTTATCAAGAAAGCAGGGATAGAGTGCAGGAGGAATGACATGGAGGAAATGGCCTGGGGCCAACTTCAGTCCGGGCCCTCGGAGAGACGTTTCAGGACACGGGTCATCTGTTCGACCCAATGAGTTTAATTTTATTCATATTTTTTTATTTGTATTTCATGCACACATAACGATTTTTTGTGGGCTTACAAGACACAAAAAGTACAGGCACAGTGGTCAAACTTTTCATTAAATTTCTTTTATGTTTGTTATTTTACAGCTTGGCCTTCAACAAAATAATCTTCTTTCTCTGCTCAGCCTACCAAATAAAACAGCCATAAAAAGGTTTTCTTGCAAAAGTGCAACTCACTTTTTATGAGTCAACAGAAATGGAGGACATTTTGCCAACAATTATGTAATATCGTGTTTTTAAATGATGGGAAACAAAACAAAATGAGCCTGATTGTCTCTCTGAGGCTTATGGCAGTGTTTCTGAATGCATGTGTAGTATTGTAACAGTGTAGCTGTTCTGTGTAATGCAATAAAATCATAATGTATGTTGATGTCTATGTCTTTATCGCTATCTTGACATATTAACAGGTTGCTTAACCTTATACGTGGGGTATCAGATCGATTTGTCACAAAGTAACCTGCTCAAGGAAGTGAATGACACTTTTTTTCAAACAAAATAAAGATTTTTTTACTCATTAGTGTGGGCATGACTGCAAAATGTTAGTCTATATCAAAGCATTTGATATTTTGGGGGTGTGGGATAGCTCTTTATTTTAAAAGCACAGTGTCACAAAGACAGGAAAGTAGGGAGAGATGGACTCAAACCCAGGCCCCTGCAGCTTTTTGGCACATGCGTTATGGGAGGTTCCCATCCCATATCTCCAGTAAATTCTCCAGAGTAATGATGATTTATGCAAACTGGAGATATTACTCCAGTTTGCATAAAACAGAGTTACAACTTTAAGTTCAAGGAAACCCAAAACACCTGCATATGCAGAACACACATGACCTGTAGAGTTATGTGTCCGCACCGAATCCTAATCTGTTAAATTTTTGAAAATTATGTAAAATATGTCTTTTCACTGAGTTGTATAGGACATTAGGTTAAATTAGGAGAGAAACTAAGCGAAACACGGGGTGGTTAGCACTGTCGTCTCATAGCAAGAAGGTCCTGGATTCAAGTCCCCGCCCTACATGAAGCCTGCATGCCTCCCCTTTGTCCTTCCCCGAGGACTTTGGCCTCTTCCTGCATCCCAAAGACATGCACGTTAGGTTAATAGGTGATTCTAAATTGGAAGTAGGTCTGGATATGAGTGTGAATAGCTGTTCTATCTCTCTGTGTGTTAGCCCTGTGATAGCCTGACGACCCAACCAGGGTGTATCCTGCATATAGTCATCATATAAATGAACACTGGGGCTTTTTGCATTTTCTGCTTTGTGTGCTGCGCGTGTGTCCAGCATCATAGCTCTCTTGTGCATACAGCCTCCATTTGTAGAAGATCAATTTGCACCGCAGACAGCTTTGCTAATCAATCATGTCGTTGTAAGTGGCATGAAATAGTTTCCATCATTACACCACTCCAATCATTAACAGCGGTGACGCTGCCCCCTCTGTGGAACAGGCGTTGTGATAATTGTCTCAGGGATGTCTCGTCTGAAAGGTTATGACTTAAAAATGTTAAATGGACAAATTTAACAATAAATTCAAGCTGTGATTTCATTTGGTTTCGTTGAAAGGAGGAAAAATAGAAATCCATGCGTCTCAGGTGTCTTTTATCTCTTCCCCAAGAGGAACTCGTGCAGTCGATAAATCATTTGAAAACAAATTAATAACGATAAATATTGATGAGCTGTGGCTATTAGGAGAAAGTTCAAACTTCTCTCACAGGAAAGCAACCAACAATGAAACCAAGATCACAGTGGGGCAAAACAGAGGAATGTGAAACCTTTTGATGCCCAAAACTTCAGCTCAGTTTGCCCCTGGGCATCTCTGATGTTTCAGGGAGGAAAAAGTCCCTGCGGCTCGCTCTGTGAAATCTGAGCCACAAGTTATTTAAAGAAGATCAGAAACAAGGTGATAATGTGCACGGAGACAAACACCCACTCTGTGTCCCGACATACACAAAAATGCAAACAGGTAAATTATCTCCCCGTGTTACACTCTGCTCCCAGCCACCTTAAAGCTGCTTTGAACTTGCATTTGGTGAATGCTAACATCAGCAGTCAGTGTTATTGTAGATATCTGCTGTTTGTCATCAGTGTCAACAGAAACGCTTTTTAAACCACGTTTTTGTTTGGCGGTCTCAGTAATTATCTTAAAAAGAAAAAGTGTTTAAAAATGGCATCATTCCCTTTAAGTGACTGGTGTAAATGCTAATGCTGCTGACTGTGGATGTATTCAAAGTGAAAAGCCTTTCTGATTTATTAGTCACTCAGGCCCCATAGTGAATCTTCACCAATTTGCCAAAGGAGAGGGTGGGGTTAAAGCCAAATGTTGAAGGACATCTGGCTGCAAATCTGCAAACTTCTGCTCGCTGAATGACATCATTGCACAAATTGCTTTTTCTCAAAGGTCTTTACTCATTTATAAACGTTAATACCACAGAAACATTACTGACTACATTGTTGTTGTGACTTTTTCTCATCATACACCCATTCTATTGTGTTACCCATTGTGTTACTTACTATAAACGGCCTCGTCGACATTTTTCTTTAAAGATTTACTAACTGCACATGTGATTATTTAAGATATTCAGACTCTAACGTATGCCATCCCGGAAAGGGTTTTACAAAATAAGACACATTTGAAAATGCAGGTCATATAGTTTATCTTCATGCAGCTGATTTTTATAAAGGTATAATGTGCACTCACTGGCCAATCTATTAAGGACAGCTGCTGGGATTTTCATACACAACGATCTCTAGCAGACCGAATGTTCTCAGTCTGCTTTGAGCTGACAGGAAGGCAACAGGAACTCAAATAACCACTTTTACAATCAATGTATGAACAAGACCATCTATGAGTGCACAACACATCAAACCTTAAAACAGAGGGGCTACTCCAGATGCCATCTACAAGAACAAAAACTTCTATTTGCATGCTCTATTAAAGGAAAGATTTGATATAGTCCTACTTCATGTTCATTAGATCTACTTTCAAAGAATCAACAGAGCCTCAAATGTTTGACTACAGCCTCATCAGCCAGCCTTTGCTGACTCAGTGTTTCTCTGAGACACAGTGTCTCCTCCCTGCTGGGACACACATGAACATGCCAGGAGAGCAGCAGTAGTGCATTGGGATGCCACAGCCTCTTATCCATCAGTATCGATCTGGACACCGCTTCCCTGACTGGTGACTGACATAGTTGTGGTCTCTCTGCTCTCTTATCTTGTGCATTAGAGTTCTGATAGCCAAAGAAGGCTGCGACCGTGGCTCAGGGGGTTGGGAAGCGCATCTGTAACTGGAAGGTTGCCGGTTCGTTCCCTGGGCTCTCTGTCCTGGTCGTTGTGTCCTTGGGCAAGACACTTCACCTACCGCCTACTGGTGTTGGCCAGAGGGGTCGATGGCGCAATATGGCAGCCTCGCTTCTGTCAGTCTGCCCCAGGGCAGCTGTGGCTATAACTGTAGCTGCCTCCACCAGTGTGTGAATGTGAGAGTGATTGAATAGTGGCATTGTAAAGCGCTTTGGGTGCCTAGAAAAGCGCTATATAAATGCAATCCATTATTATTATTATTATTAAGAACCTTATTCGCTCTCACTCTTTCACTTCCATTATATAAATGCCGTTAGATCTTATCCATCCCTTAATTTCTCACCCAGAGAGAGGTCGTGAAAGAGCCATCCGGACATGAGTAAGACAGGGGCTCTCTGCCTGCCTGGTATGCTGGCAGCAGGCACAGACAGGCACATATCAGGGGTGCAGTCTATCTTATTTTACTTCAGTTATTCCTGAGTGATATTTCTGATCTACCTGTCACCAAAGCATGCAGCGGAAGACTGACGTTCTGTCAGGAGTTTGATTAACATCTTAAAGGTGACCCGGACATAACTTGTTTTGTTCAAACCCTGATGTAACTGGCTGCTTGCTGTCTTTGTTAGCCATGATTAGAGATGCCATGAGTAAACATGGGGTAATTTATTGTGTTGCTATAGTTTTACAATGGTTTTAAACTTTATTGGTACTCTTTACTTCAGAAATAAAATAACAAAGTTCATTCCACTAAATTATCAGTTACTAAACATGAAAAAGGATCCCAGTTGAATTTTAGTGAAATGCAGGAGGTATCGATGTCGTTTACTCTCCTTTTCTTGTGCAGAGACAAAATGGTGCAGCTTCAATGTACAACAACTTGTGCAGTTCCACTTATGGGCTCATATAAACCTTGACAATACCTTATGTTAACATATATGTCTATGTACGTGTGCCTTTTGCTGTTACAGGTGATCTGCCTACAAAAAGAGGAGCTGAACAGGGAGATGGTGTACCCAATGCACCCCAGCAGCATCCATGGAGTAGAAGACATGTCCACACTGGCAGAGCTGCACGAAGCGGCAATCATGCACAATCTGTTTCTGCGCTATCAGAAAGACAACATCTATGTAAGTGTTCATTGATGTACCAGTAGAGTCCTGACTTGAGGTTTGTGAGTCAATATTTCTGGGAATAAATAATGTGAGGAACGGTGAAAAGTAGAACACGTCTCGAACAGGGGAGGATATATTTATATACTGGAAAATGGTCAGAAAGTTATACAGGGACAAACAAAGAGGACTGAGGGCAGGGTGATGTTTAATAATATTAAATAATACTTACAATACATATAAACTCTGGAATAATGTGCGCGTATTCAGAACAGGATTTCTATTATCCTTGTTTCACCTACTCTCACCCCCAGGATTGCTTTCAACGTAAAGCTCTGGGCTTCCACGGAAATATTATCCAGGTATTATTAAAATAATCACTCCCCACAGACACACATTAACTATGCCTTTGGAAATCCTATCTCCTGAGCTCATCTCGGAGCATTCGCCAAGCCTGGCTTCGTGGTATTGGAGAATAGTATCACTGTGTGGAAGGATGACCCACAAACACACTTTTGTGTGTGGGGGGGACTTTTTTCCCAAAGCGCATTAACCGAGCAGAAGCAATGGATCCTAAAATATTATCATCCTTACAGCAAACTAGGCCATATGCAGTAGTTTAATACTATTGCTGAATGCAGGTACTCAGTGAATCCACCGAAGTAGGAGTATTCACTAACAGTACTGCAGAGCTCAATGAATAGCAAAGCGATTAGTGAATTATACATTTTAGTGTGTTCTTTCATACCACCTGTGTTATCCTCTGACTTCTTTTGTCTTCCTTCATCTATCTGCTCTCAGACCAACATAGGTTCAATTCTGGCAGCAGTAAATCCCTATAAGCAGATAGCAGGCCTGTACGATGGCGCTGCTGTCGACTTGTACAGCAAACATCACATGGGGGAGCTGCCTCCTCATATCTTCGCTGTGGCCAACGAGTGCTACCGCTGCCTGTGGAAGAGACACGACAGCCAGTGTGTTCTCATCAGGTGAGTCCTGCAAATTTATTGGCTGCACTATAAATCTTGAGAGCAGAATATGAAATAAGGAATATCGTAGTCTTCCTTTGACCTTTGCAAAATAGGTACTTCTATCTGAAAAATGTTCTCTTGCATTTCCCAAAAATACTGTATGAATAGACATAGTAAAGAATACAGTTGACCAACTGAATGCAGCACCGTTGAATCACAGCAAGAATATCCTCGGTTCAAATCTTTTGGTGGAGTTTGCATATTCTCCATACCTGCGTGGGTTCCTGCAGTCATGTTAGGTTAAGCAGTGGCTCTAAAGTTTCCGTACATGCGAGTGTGATTGGTTACCTGTCTCTCTGGGTTAGCCCCGTCCTGATTCTCACCCTGTGAGATCAGCTCCCGCATCCCTGAACTGGATACGCAGTTAAGAAAATGGATGCATGGAGAGATTCAAGCAGATCCGTTTATGTATCTTCTCTGTTTTTTGCATGCTCAGTGGGGAAAGCGGTGCTGGGAAGACGGAGAGCACCAAGCTGCTGCTAAAGTTTCTTTCAGTGATGAGTCAAAACTCAGCAGGTACTCCTCCTTCAGAGAGGACAACCAGGGTGGAGCAGGCCCTCGTCCAGAGCAGGTACTGTGTAAATGCATCTCCCCAGGTGCAAGTCATTATTTTAATGTTTAGGTTATTTGATTTTTAAATTAAAATTATTTGCATGGTAAGATAAAAAAATTTGTTATGAGCTTACCCTCAAATACCAGTTCAAACTCTCCAAACAGCTTGTGGCAATGGCAGTGATGTTAACCTAATTCAGCTTCAGACATTATTAAATAATCTGGATCCACATCACCGTCACTGCAGTGTGTGCTCACCGGATACATTTTAAAGGCTTCTTTATAGTAACAGATTTGCTTGATTGTCTTTATCCTTTCTGTAGTCCCATCATGGAAGCCTTTGGGAATGCTAAAACAGTGTACAACAATAACTCCAGCCGCTTCGGGAAGTTCATACAGCTCCACTTTTCCCAAAACGGAAACATCCAGGGAGGTTGCATCATTGATTGTATCCTTCACACAGTAAATCAACTCTCACATACTATAAAGATAGTATTTTGCGCAGATGATCGAGTCGCTGTAACTTTTTCCTTAACTTTGAGCTATCAGACTTGCTGGAAAAGGTAAGCTTATATTGTGCTTGTGATACAGTCAGTATCTTCAGCAAGTCTTCTTCAATGACACCAGTGTTTAAATAAGTAATCGGAATAACTCGTTCAGTTGTAAAGTACTTGTAGCAGTTTTTCTAATCACGCTGTCTTTCCAAGAACCGCGTGGTCCGACAGAATCCTGGTGAGAGAAACTACCACATCTTCTACGCACTGTTAGCAGGGGCAGACAAGGACCACAGAGGTTGGTTTTTAGTCTGTGACTGACTATGATACCCATATAAACACTTCTTTAGTGAAGACATATGACTGCTATGTGACTGCTATCCTGAAAATATGTACTTTGGGGCATCTCTACAGCTACCTCTGAAATAACGTCTGTGTTGTCCGTTTGAAGTGTTTTATTACATCTACTTTGTCCGTTTCTGTGTCACAGATATGTACCTCTTGTCTGAGGGTCCTGAGTCGTATCACTACCTGAGCCAGTCGGGCTGCGTGAAGGACAGCAGTCTAGACGACAAGCAGCTCTTCAACAGTGTGATGGTGAGGATGAAAAGGACTCTTGTACATCATTTGTTTCCCCTCCAGGGGGCGCTGTAACTCTTTTTCATGAGTCAGAGACCTCGCTTCCATAGAACATGAGCCTTGGGTGAACTTATTATTTGGCAATCTCACATTGGGTCTGGTTTGTAGGTGGTTGCATGTTAATTAATGAATTTAATTTGTTTTAGGATTCCTTATTGTGGCACATCTGTGTAACTTTGTGTTGCAGGAAGCTTTGAAAGTGATGGAATTCAATGAGGAGGAGATCAGGGACGTGTTCAAGCTTCTTTCGGCAGTCCTCCAGATGGGCAACATTGAGTTCATGACTGCCGGTGGAGCTCAGATAACTTCCAAAGGAGGTAGAAAAAGAAATTAATACCAAAATCTTAAAAGATCTGGTGGTGTGTTAAACTTTATGTACATGTATCAATTTGTGTAGAACGCACTACTGAATATTTGGTCTGTTGTTGCTTCATTTACTTGCCTCAAAGTTGAGCTCGGTGCACTTAGTAATGCCAGTGGTTACTTTGCGTATCATTGGTATCCAAGGTGTCGAGTTTCAGTCGACAGTCTCTGGGCACCACAGAGTCACTTCCTGAGTGTGTGCTCTTGATGACACATTCTCAATGTGAACCATATTACTGAAGCTTGGAATTACACAGATTAAAAGCAGTATAAAAACCTGGAAATGCTCTAACTCTATGGTAAAAAAAAATAGGCCATCCACTTTCTTCTGCTTATCTAATTCAAAGTCAGGGTATGCAGGAGGAGCCACTGTGATAACCACCCCACCACTGTGCCTCAGCTAAATAAGCTAAACTGTGTAACTGGGTGTTACACTTGTATTTGTTTATTTATTTGCTGCTTCTTTTCTTTTGTTGATTCCTTTATTAGACTTTAGTGAAAGGGAAATTTTTGTATGAAAAAAAAAGATCCAAGCAGTGGTTTTAGTACTGAAAGCAAATGCGCAAGCTATGCAGGTTTTATCAAGCAGTTTAAAAAAAATTCCAAAATAAACTCAGTCCAATTGTTTCTGGTGAAATTTCCGAAGTAGAGAACTGGGTTATCAGCGATTTTGGACGGCTCTGCAGTATTCCTCACGGCCCTGAGTTTGACTGACATTGTACCAGCACACAGAGCACCAAGCAGGCTGTAACATGAGCTTCAGGCTCCTTTGTTTGCTGTGTCCGACCTCTTTTCCAAAGAACCTGTGAACTACGGTGACTGCCAACACTACAGACTTGCCTGCAGAGTAGAGTTTCCTGCAGATGGTATAGGATTGCTGTGTATATGCCACATCTGTTGTTTAACATGAATAGGAGTCACCTGAACTGTTTGCGTAAGTGATAGATACCCTGTGTACATCTGTGTGTGCTTGTGTTTGTTTCAGTGGTGAGTAACGTCAGCGAGCTGCTCGGCCTCGACTCCTTCCAGTTGTCAGAGGTGTTGACCCAGCGCTCCATGATCCTCAGAGGAGAGGAGATCTGCTCCCCCCTCACTGTGGAGCAGGTAACAACACATCCAGCCCAATTTCCCCCTCTGTTGCTCATTACATGAATCACACAGTTAACACGGAAACAGAAAAGAAGCACTTGGACCTCACTTCCCAGAATTCAGCGTATAATTTTAAGTTCAGGCACCATGCTCTGTCAAGAATCTTAATCATGCAGTGGATCCATATCTGTCCTCGCCCCTCTCCTTCTCCTGTCCTGGTGACACACTCACACACACAATTTTCTCTGACGCGCTCCACCACATGCCTTTCCAGATCCCCTTGCGTGACTCCCAGCCATTTCCTGCTTTTTGTCTGCCAGATTTCAGGCACAATAAAGCCATCGTGATAGTGATCTGAGTCAAAAGCACAATAGAACCAATGACTGGTGGTGAAGTAAGAGTCTTCTCCTCTGGAGGCAGTGCAGCCAGGCACTGAGACGCTGGCATAAATATCCACTTGTGTCTCCCTCAGCTTCAAATGTCTGCGCTGACATCTGTAATACTGTAAACATTGCACAAGTTTTCATCTGCATGTGTTGTGCTTTTCACCATATGCCACAAGAACACACATGCCACAATCCCTTCTCGGCTGGGCTCAACCCATCGGCCCACTCACGCTCATAAATGTCAGCGAATATGCAGGGAGGACCTTTATTATTATCACCGGGACACGAAAGCTACAAGAAAGCTTTTCATCAGCAGACAAAGAGTCTTGTGCTGTCACCCTGCTGCTGCTTGTTCTGCCTGGCCTTTGAAGCAACTTGCCTCTTAATAGAGTTCATTATTCCAGACCTAGAGTCGGCAAGAAAGACCTCTTCTCACAACAGCCAGGGGTCACTCCCCCTCACAACTTCCAGCAGTAGACCCCCACCCCCCACCCCTTGTCGTGGACAAGCAGCCATTCTTCTCACCCCCGTGACGGAGATCCTGGAGCCAGCAGCGCTCTGTTCGCTCCCAGTAGTCGTACAAGGTGACCGGGCATGATGGATTACTGAAAAGCCCAGGAGCATTGTGGCTCTGAATAAAGTACACACGGCCGCACTCTTGTTTTGTTTTTAAATCAAGCACAATACCTGTCGAGGAAGTGTAGCTGGCAAGCTCAGGCTTTGTATATTCATACACAGGCTGTAAAGCTTCCTCAATGGCAGCTGGAGAAAATTACCCTGGACTCAAATGTGGATGGGAAGTAGATTTTCGTTGTTGTTCACATTGTAGCATCTGTCCTACGAACCACGGAGAAGTAACGTGTCAAGTTATTAATTATGTTCTTTTCATGTTCTTCTGTGGAACTGCGTGTAGCTCACAGGACTTCTCATCAGTTTTAGTTTGAGTAATGATTTGGACAGTTTCATTTTTAGTTTTTACTTGTGAATTTATGCCAAGCTCAAGGCCTGTAGGCCAGAACCAGGCTGCTGAAGGATCCAGCAGACTGGATCCAGAGTGTAAAAATTGCAGAGGAGCAGGGTGTAATTTTGAAACTTTTCACTATATTTTAGAAGGAAGCATTGTGTTTACGTTAGGAATGAATCCTTCATGAGAGGCTTTGTCCGACCTGCTAATTTCATCCTAAGCCTGGGGGCTGACTCATCGGTTTCACAGCCTTACTAATGACAAAGACATTACACCGAAGTAAGATGCAAAGGCCAATGAGTCCTGTGGATGTGTTTTTGTGAACTGGGACAGTTTCCTCGAAATGACAGCACGCTGGCTTAATGTGGAAACACTGAGACATTCTTATTTTTCTTAGGACATCTGAGACTGTTCGTCATCTGTTTTGTAAATGGATGGTTCATTTAACTTGAAGGTTTTTAGAATGTACTTCTTTGTCATTTTCAGGGGTCTGGCCAACAAGTCCGGCCTGTATGTGCTGTATGTGGGCCCATGAATGCACAAAGCTTGACACCAAGAGTTTAGCACATGGCCTCCGTCAAGCCTCTTACTGAAGTAAAAGTGCCAACAATTCAGAAAAAAGCTAAATACATTTAAACTGTATCAGTAATTATAGATCAGTTTTCTGCTCTGAGCACTCAAAGCACTTTCAACTACAAACCTCATTCAGCTATTCACACACACACACTCATACAAGCACTTTTTATGTAACGCTCATGCTCCAGTGGATGCATCAGGGGCACCTTAGAGTTCAGTATCTTGCCCAAGGATGCTGCAACATGTGGGCTGTGGGAGCTTCCAGTTAACAAATGACCCGCTTTACCTCCTGAGGGATCGCTGTGAAGATCTAATGTGAGAGAAATGGACCTGAAGTCAGAAAAAGGGGCACATGTTCATTCTTTCTATGTAAAATCTTACTTTTATTAAACAATAGATGTCAGATAAGCGTTGTACCGAAAACAAAACATCAGCTCTTTCTGAAATTTAGTGGAATGGAAATATAAACTACAAAGCAGCTGAAATAAATCTCCAAGTGAACTTGGATGCCTGCCACCATGAGCCTCTTTCTGCCAGGTGGGCTTTGGGATTTTTCTGTAGGTGTCATTTCCTTTAAAAGAAAAATACTTAAAAAAAACAAAAAAACTTTTACGCTTTATTCCAGTTAGCCGTTGTTTTCACTGGATTTTTCTAATGTTACAGTGCAGTGCGTCACTCTGAAGATATTTGGGTGATAAAAAACACTGACTGTTGTGAAAACAGACGTCTTCTCAACTGCAGACAGACGCTGACATAACACACCTTTGTCTTCAAGCCACTATTTGTTTTATGGAACTGAGGCCTCACACACGCTATCATTCAAGCAGTCCAAACATATCTTTTGTTTTTAACTTCTTTAACCGCCACCTGATAGAACCGATGAAATGTTTACTGTGTGGTCATAAATGCTGTGTTTAGGGTACAGTTTGCAAAGTTTCCTTTTTTCCCCCTCCTTTTTATTTATGCCTGACGTGGTTTCTGGTACGCCCTCCATCTCTTTTTCCCTGATCTGTAGGCCGTGGACTCGCGGGACTCGGTGGCCATGGCGCTTTATTCCCAGTGTTTCTCCTGGATCATAATGAGGATCAATCAGAAGATCAAAGGGAAAGACAACTTCAAGTCCATTGGCATCTTGGACATCTTTGGCTTTGAGAACTTTGAGGTGAAAGCCCCAAAAGAATCAAATCCTGGTTTAAATCACCAGATAACTTATCTTCTCTGGTGCATTGTGAGAATACCAACACAATGACTGTTCTATCAAAGCATTTTGCTACATTTTGTATTTCTTCCTTATCTGTGCTCTTTTTAGTCACGTGCATTTGACAAACATGAGTCACATCTGCGGTAGTAGCACACACTTGCACACACACACTGAGAGTATTACACCTTTTTTAATACTGATAACGAGACCTGCAACATTAGAGTTTTAACAATTTCCTAGAACAACAATATGCCAAGAAAATATCCCCCACACCATTACACCACCACCACCACCAGCCTGAAGCAAGCTGATACAAGGCATTATGGAGCTATGCTTTCACGTTGTTTATGCCAAATTTTGATCTTACCATCTGAATGTCATGGTAGAAATCAAGCCTCATCAGACCAGGCAACATTTTTCTAATCTTGTGTCCAAATTTGTTGAGCACACACAAACTGTAGCCTCAGTTTCCTGTTCTTAACTAACAGGAGTGACTCAGAGTGAAGTCTTCTGCTGCTGTTTGACTTGTTCTGCATTCAGAGATACTCTAACCCTGCTTTAGTTGCTTTACTATCAGCTTGAAGCAGTTTGACCATTCTCTTCTGAGAGTACTACCACTCACTGAATATTTTCTCTTTTTCCCACCATTCTCTGTAAACCCTAGAGATGGTTGTGTGGGAAAACCCCAGTAGATCAGCAGTTTCTGAAATACTTAGACAAGCCCGTCTGACACAATAAAACCATGCCACTTTTGAAGTCACTTAAATCACCTTCAAGTGAATTGTTTGACCTTCAGGGGGTCATCCTGACCATGTCTACATGCTTAAATGCACTGAGTAACTGTCATGTGATTGACTCATTAGAAACATGCGCTAATAAGCCGTTGAACAAATTAACTAAATAAGGTGGCTGGTGAGTGTGTGCTTTTATTTGATTTAAATCTCAGAGAGTATACTGAAAGCATGTTCTTCCATTGTGTAGGTGAACCGGTTTGAACAATTCAATATCAACTACGCAAACGAGAAACTCCAAGAGTACTTCAATAAGCACATCTTCTCCCTGGAGCAGCTGGAGTACAACAGGTCAGAAACCTTTACATAGTTTAACATCATACATGGATGCATACAGTGGAAAGAGCAGACAGCGCAGACACAGATGGGGATGGGGGTTGAGCCTCTTCGTGATCATACCGGCAAACTGCCAGACGTTTGGAAATGCCTCACTTTCTCCCGCAGCCAGTTGTTTTCTGGTACAATAGGCCAGCAGCCTGGACATGGCTCATTTCATCACATGCTCACACTGGATAATGCTGCCATTGTGTCTTCCTGGTTGTTGATGTTTATGTATACATGGTGTGTCTGTCTGTGTGGGTGTTTGTCTTCACAGGGAGGGGATCCAGTGGGAAGCCATAGACTGGATGGATAACGCTGAGTGTCTGGATCTCATAGAAAAGGTAACAGACAGTCAGACCCTGACAGAGCAAAGTCATCACCAGGACAGACCGCTAACCACCAGCCAGAGCGGGGCTGACCCAGACGCCACACTGTGCTTACACTGACTCCCATCTCGCAGTCTATCATTATATAGTCTCATTTTGCATGTTGTTTGCACAGTAATGTACACTAGTCAGCGGTTAGAGGTATGGTTAGAGTAAGGCATGAATTTGTGTTATTTTACCACCATACTTATAATGACGTTAAAACTGAGCCTCTACATAAGTGTTTGAAAGATTTCTGGTTTAAAATCACAAACTTGGCAAGTTTGGAGGAAACACTACACTACAACTACTTCATCCCTACATATCTGTCTGATTTTAGTTCATTATAAGACATGAAACTACTCTGCTGAGCGCAGTGCCTCCTCTCTCTTTCTCAATTAAAAAAAGCATATTGAATGAATAACATTGCTGTTTCCTGTACGTATTGTTATAGCTGCCAGATGTGCCCCAATGGGATTACAACTAGTTCCATCATGACTTTGGTGTGTTTCAAACTCTTTGCTCTCTCTCTCTTTTTGTCTGTCTCCCCTTTAGAAACTGGGCATGTTGGCTCTTATCAATGAGGAGAGTCGCTTCCCCAAAGGCACCGACTACACCCTTCTGGAGAAACTACACAGTCGACACGCAGTGAGTCCACACGCACACGTGAAAACCTACATGGCTCCTTTACACACTCTATCCCTCCCCGATAGACAGCAAAGCCATAAAAATGACCCATATCCGCGCACCAAAGCTTCTTAACCCCAGCTGGGGAAATGCCTTCACCGCCCACCAGCTCAGACAGCCTCAAAGAGTTAAACCTCTGTCCTGGCTGATGAATCGCCTGTTGCATTGAATGTCTGAGCAGCACTCGTACACACCCCCGGGCGCTCCGGCACATGAACACAATAATACTGAAATGTGATCAGCCATTCTCTGGGTCTGACCAGCATTGTGTGCAGGAGAAAAGAGTTTTCTATGGCTGACGGAAAAAACAAGAACGATACAGAGCGAGACTTAAGAACCGCATGACCTCGCCCTGAGGTGTTTGCTTGGGTGCGGATCCGTGTGTTACGTTTTAAGGTCGCGATCAGAGCAGAAGATGTTTGTATCACATCATGTAAGGAAGTTGCAAACAGCGTAAATGAATCAACACATGTAAACGTGTACGTTGTATTTTTTTGATAAATTTGTTTATTAATTAGTTTGTAAACCCGGGTTCTAGTATCTTCAGCACAATAGATAGAAACTCATTATATACAGTACTGTGAAAAGTCTCATGACCTACCCTTCATTTCTTTGTATTTTGCTTCGACGCACCCAGACTTTCGTGTATTTTATAAGTGGTCTTGAGCAATAGTTCTCCAGGCTTTCTGAAGGTCATTCGAAGTTTTCTTTGGACACTGGCTGCTTTTTACTCATTTTCAGTCCAAACTGACCTATGAATCATTTAAGAAGAAGAAAAAACCTACCTAACTCAGGAAAGAAAAAGTGTTGTGTTTACACATAACAGACAACTAGCAAGGAAGCAATTTAAAAAACTGTACCACAACTGTCATAAAAAGCACATGTGTTTCCAATTCTTAATTCGAAGGTACAAAAAGTTGACAACACATAGTACAGTTTGACAGGCTCGTGCCCCGAAATAGAATTTTGGGATCAACAAAGAGCTGTTAGCCGCTTGGCTAATAGCTCATTGTTGCCCTAATTAAATACTGTTAGCAACTAGCATATCTTGTGCTAATGGTGGAGGACCTAGAAAAAAATCACTACCAATAGCAGATGAACAGTATCATTAAGAAAAATAATTAAGAAATAGCAAAAAAAGACCTGAGAGATTCATCTGGCGTTTCCGTTTATCCACCGACTATTCGCTGAAGCCTCATTGGCAATGGTTTCAATAGAAGGTGGTAATTTTATCTTTTTTTAACCACTGTTCTGGTAGAAGGGCAATTTTACAATGGCTTTTAAAGGACTATAACTCTGTTACCATTTGTGCTAGAGACATAATTCAGTGGTTTATAGAAGAAGAGAATGCTTTTATGGGGATATTTGGTGTATCATAGTAACACAAAGCATTCACAAAGTACTGTAGTCTGAGCACAGATGTAAAACTCAGCTGTTACCATGTGCACGCCACATTATGGGGTTCCGTTTGTAAAGTGAAACATGCTGAAATTAACGGCAAAATTTTTCCACATTTAGCTCAAAACCTTACAAAAACATATTTTTTCGAGTAATTTTTTACAACATTTAGCAAAATATTTGTAACTTTTCATCAAATGTTAAATATTAAATCTAAATGTTAAATATTAAATCTAAATATTATATTTAAATCTAAATGTTAAATCTAAATGTTAAATCTAAATGTTAAATATTAAATCTAAATATTATATTTAAATCTAAATGTTAAAAGTTAAATCTAAATGTTAAAAGTTAAATCTAAATATTATATTTAAATCTAAATGTTAAATCTAAATGCTAAATGTTAAATGTTAAACCTAAATGTTTAGGCTAATATGCAAATGTATTGTACGGATCAACGGAAATAACAAAATAAAAGCTTCCCGAAAACCTCCGGTGCAAAATTGTGTCTGTTCTCCCCGCCATGTGCTGCTTCACTTCTTGCCTACGAGCATGTCCAGCGATTTTGCTGGACATGTGCTGCAGCGATTGTGAAGTGGAGACTGCAGCTGCTAAGAGTGCACTACTGCTAAACCTTTGGATGGCCGACAAAACGGATCTTCCGATGTTTTCAACTAAATCGCCGGACGTGCTTTCTCATGGTCGGGTTATGGCTGAATTCCAGTGGAATGACGGTCCCGCCATAATAGACGTTTCAGCCATGTGTTCCAGCCCTAAATCTAACCTTATCTAACTATAACCTTATTCCTAACCTTTACTAGCAGTTAAATGACGTAAAATAGTGTTTTCCAAAGCGATTTTTAGAAAATGAACGAACATGTGTAGATTGAGTCCAAACGGTTCTCATGTGCTCTCCTTTTTCCGTTGCCGTAATTTAGGAACGTGTTGGGTACCCGAAAGCATAAAATGTTGACAATTTGTCACCTAGCGAAAATTATTACGCTTTGGGAGTGAGAACGTGTCTGACCACTACCGGCACACTTTTGCACCGGAGGTTTCCGGAAAGCTTTTATTTTGGTATTTCCGCTGATCCGTGCAATAAATTTGCATGTTAGCCTAAACATTTAGATTTAACATTTAGCATTTAGATATAACATTTAGATTTAAATATAATATTTAGATATAACATTTAGATTTAAATATAATATTTAGATTTAACATTTAGATTTAGATTTAAATATAATATTTAAATTTAACATTTAGATTTAAATATAATATTTAGATTTAACATTTAGATTTAAATATAATATTTAAATTTAACATTTAGATTTAAATATAATATTTAGTTTTAACATTTAACATTTAGATTGAATATTTAACATTTAGATTTAACATTTAAAATTCTGTTTTAAATATGAAAAATTACAAATATTTTACTAAATGTTGTAAAAAAAATGACTTGTTTTGAGCTAAATGTGGAAAAATGTTGCCGTTAATTTCAGCATGTTTCACTTTACAAACGGCGCCCCATACCACATTACCCTAACTGTTTAACAGTCACATTAATCACATTAATGAAAATTAGGTGCTTTTGAGAACCCTGCCTTAAAGGATTAAACTGTAACTGTTTAACTGCTATTCATAACTAGGCCTTGTATTAATTTTATGTGTTTTATTTTGTTTCATGTGCTTTGATGTTATATTTGATGTTTAACTTGTCACATGGCATTTTATTGTCTCTGTGAATCCAGCGCACAGTGTCTTCTACTTAATCTCTTTATAACTACATGAGTGGATGTCATGATAATTTCTGTATCTTTGTCCTTTCTCTCCAGACAAACCCGTACTATGTCAAACCAAGAGTAACTGATCACCAGTTTGGCATCAAGCACTACGCTGGAGAGGTATTTAACAACATTTACACATACATACACACATGACACCAGCTTTTTTTTTTGCTTTTTTTTTTTTTTTGCTCCCTCAATTGTTAGTTTCGGGGAAGTGAGGTAGCTGTTGGACGGACAGTGGGATCTTCCTGGCCAAAATCTGCTGCGGGATGTTGATGCCTGATGCCTCCTCCGCCGTCTTTTTCCCTGAGTCAGGAGAAACTGCTTTATGATCGTCTTCTCCTCCCTTTGCTTTGCAAGATAAGGGAGGTCACTACTGATGTGAGTGTAGGAAAGGCCAAAAAGACACCAGGGCAGGGGAACAATTGCAGTGATTGAGTGGGACAGTGGATGTAATGTGGAGCAAGAGTAGAAAGATTCGCTTTCATATAAAGAATGGCTTTATGAAGCCTGCCTCGGACAAGGTCTCCTTAGTGCAAGTGGGGTGGCTCAGTCACAAGCCTGGCAAGGATGGCTATGGTAATGACCTGGTCCAGAGAAGACAGGCGCTGCCAGGGCAGCCAGTTGTTCTCTCTCTAGACAGTATACTCGCCTCTCTGAAAGCCCTGTTTGTTATTTGAAATGTTGCTGAGGTTTCTGGAGGAAATCGTAGCATCTTCCCACAGATTAGATAATCTGCTCGGTGCCAGAGAAAGACAGATAATTTGAAAAACAGACGGGAAGTTGTCCAAGAAAACTTAATGTCTGATATTTAAGCTTTAAGTGTTTATTGATAGTCCAAATGTATTCAGTTTGTTACTGTGTGCAAACATATTGCATTAAGGTGTAATTCCTCCAGACAAATCTAATTTGCTTTAGAATCACGAGACCACCCCTGGTTTACTGTCTGGGTTAACGAACCTGAAATTGAGTGACGCAGAGAGCGTCCTATATGAGATTATTCCATTAAATCTGCACTGGAGTGTAATTAGTGTGTCTGCAACAAACATAAACTCTGAGTGTATCCCTCTGGATCAGGGTGAGCTTAGGAATGCCGCGGAGCTGAACGGGACACAACAGGTGACGCCCTCGACTGAGCTCGACAAGTCACCCCCACCGCCACCTGCTCCCTTATCTTTATTTACATCAAGCCTCAAACGCATATTCATAGTCGCTGTAAATCACTTGTGTCGCATTCGTGAGCGTAGGACATGCAGTGCAAAAGTTTACTTTGATTTTTAAAGTTACGGGGCAAAAGTCATAACTTGTTCCCATCCACAGTGCATTTAAACAGCTGTATTCATCTTATTTCTTTGTATCCTAACTCCTATGTCTCCTATGCTGTTCTTCAATCTAAACACGCTCAGTCTTTTTGGTTTTCATTTCCTCAGGTGCTCTACGATGTGCGTGGAATCCTGGAGAAGAACCGAGACACCTTCAGAGATGACATCTTGTTCATTCTCAAAGACAGCAGGTGAGTAGGGCACGCTCTTTTCCTTTTTTATTCTGAATGCACACCTATGCGATTGAGCTCATGTGTTTACATTCACGTGCAGGCTTGACTTCATCTACGACCTCTTTGAGCGTGTTGGCAGCAGAAATGGAGATGAGACCCTAAAAATGGGCACGGCCCGACGCAAGCCCACCGTCAGCTCGCAGTTCAGGGTGAGACTGAAGCTCCTCAGACCTAAATATCTCTCTCAGTTCTACGCACATGACGCCGTGATTGCGTCATTACACTAACAATGAGCCAGTTGTCTCCCAAATACTGCTGTGTGTGGTGATCACTTAACCCTTAACACTACACTTTTTATATTGGCATGGTGAGTGCAAGTGCAGCGGCGTAAATGCAGAACAGAAGGTTGAAATCCTGGAGACACAGATGGGGAGGAGAATGCCGTATGTGTACTTGATCTGCAGTAGATGATGGGTGATGGGCTGTGTGAAATATGTTGTTGTGAGCTGGGCTGCGGGTGGAGGAGGGAGTGGAGTGGAGGACAGCTTAGCATGCTCTAACTGTAGTGTGGAGGGAAGGAGCGGAGAAGGATTTGGCAGGCTGCCCTGGCCTACAGTTCCCAAAGCCAGGGGATTAGGGTTGATGGCTGGGCAGAGAGGGGCCAACCAGGGGCCAATCACACTCAGCTCTGCCAGGCCAGGCCTTACTGGAGACAGTCTGTCTGAGGCAGGAAGGAAAATGAACCTACAGGAGTCTGTGAGGTTCAGGGGTCCTCGGAGTGTGGCTTTGTATATATACATTTGTGTCTCTTATGATAAATGTGGGAGTTGAGAAGTACCAAAGAACATTTACTCAGTACTTTTACTTATTACACCAATACCTTAATAACAACCCACTTATACTTAGCAGACAAAGTACAGAACAGTGAGACAAGTGTTTATATTTTTCGGCAGACTTAAAAAAACAAACAAGCAGTAATATGCTCTTGTGTTTGATGCTTTTCAGGACTCTCTCCATTCCCTGATGGCCACACTAAGTGCCTCCAACCCCTTTTTTGTACGCTGCATCAAACCTAACATGGACAAGGTAAGTCACGTCATTTTTATTCATCGCATAAAAAAGAAAGAAAAAAAAGTTCCTCTCAAGGTCAGCACCTGTGGAGGTAAACCTCCTCGGTGTTATTCACTGCTTGGGGTTAATATTTAGTCTTGTTGTGTTTATGTTCTTATGCCTCCCACATCGCGATCGCACTTTGCCTCAAAGTCATTTAAATGATCCGTATTGAAAAGTTATTTCTTTTTTTTCCAAGTACAAGCGTTCATAAGTAACAAACGTTGGTGCAAAGGCTCTCATTGTACTTCCTCAAATAAAAGGGCTGTGTACCAGCACATTCCTACCACTTTAGCCTCTTTGCCAGAGGTCAGAGGTCAGTACTGGCCACTCCAGCTGCAGCAGCTTGGCTAATGCTCTGCTGATCTGGCTGCACCAGTGGAATGCCAAGATAAGATCACATAACTGTATTTGCGTTCCAGCTAGCGGGGTATTTATTTACTACTCCTATGCTCCCCTACTGCTCTTTACCACAAAACTGCAACCTGCTTCTTAATCTGTGTTATGGTTTATTAGATAGTTGGAGTGTCAGTTATATCAGCTTCTTTGTTTTCCTTGTGAATGACTGTGGTGTAATCCAGGGACATTCTCCTTCTTACTGTTATTATTGTACACAGAGCCGTGGTTGTCCTTCCTTCACTACTCTTTACCTCCCACTCCATATGCGTCATTCCACAGCTTCTTGCTTGCTTGCTTGGATGGAAACTACTCTGTTGTCTGTTTTTCCTCACCCATCTGCTTTTTTTTCTGCCTTTCTGTCTCATGTGTCCCCTGCTCTCATTGGCTGTCTTGTATTCCTTTACCTAGCTTTGGTTGGTCAAGATGGAACAAGCCGGGCCTCTGCTAATCCTACAATATGATGGCATGGCATGCACAATCCTCTGACATGATTACATGCATGCAAATGCATCCAGACACGCACACACCAAGAATGTATTTATGCGATTTCCATGCTCCTGCTTTTCTTAGGATAAATGTCACCGAGGCAAGGGTCAGCTTGTTTTTCACTCAAGCAAGTCAACGTTTCGTACCTTTTTCAAGCCGCCTAAATCCTCCGTTAAAGAGCAGAGTTCAGAGCGCGGAGGGCTGCCCTTTCACGTGTGTGTTTGATTATGAGCACGAGCACATGCAAAGCGTGTCTGTGCCTTTGTAAGTATGCCTGTTTCCATGCGTAGTAGCATTAGCCTGTAATTAGATTGACACATCGAGGAATGCTGTGGTCGTGTGGGGCTTATCCAGCACTCTGTGCCCTCTGGGTGATAAATGGCCTTCGTGTGGAGAGCAGTGATCAGGCAGCTTGTGTAGAAGGGCGGCAGACATCACAGATCCTTTTTGATAAGTAGGTCGGAGGATTACTGGTAACACAGAACTATGAACAATGAGGCTGATTATTCCTCAAAGAAAAGGCAACTCCGTCTGGTTATGTCTTGCTCAACACTGTTCGGGTTTCTCTCGCCGGTGGTGTGCGCTTTCCTTTTAGTAACCTGATTGTTAATGTAAAATGATAGTCCTCGCCATGGTAATTTACTTTTTAGTTCAAGTTTAACTCGACTCAGCAGTAAAACTGTTTGACTAGGCGTGCATGCAGGTTTTAGCTGCAACACATTTTGCACTACCTACAATAAGGAAGGTTATATATAGAACGCACAACAGGAAAAAAATGGCATCAGTATTCTAAACACTGATGTCTTACTGTTATTATTTGACATGAAAAACATGTTTTGTTGTTTACCAAATACAGAAGGCCAACCAGTTTGATCCTGACGTTGTCCTGAACCAGCTGAGGTACTCCGGGATGCTGGAAACTGTAAAGATTCGCAGGGCTGGATTCCCTGTCCGGAGAACCTTTAAGGACTTCTATAGCAGGTTGGAAAAATATGTGCACACAATAAAACTGAGATAATTGGCTAAATATTGTAGTCGAAAACTATTTTTAAAAAATCAGGAAAGAAGATTTGTGCTGTATGCTTTTTTTTTTTCTGCAGGTATAAGATGATCCTGACAAACAAAATCCACTCAGAGGACGAGAAGGAGAGTTGCTTAGAGCTTCTCACACTTCACAACAAAGACAAGAAAGAGTGGCAGCTGGGGAAGACAAAGGTGCAGCACGCGTTCACACATGGACTCACTTATACACATGCCCAGACTTGTTTATGTCACTTAGCAGTACGTGGCGCTGACTTTAACTTATGTCCTGAGATCTTTCAGTAACCAGAATCACTAAGCCAACCCTGCCCCTACCAGTAATCTAAATTTTAATTGATATACCTAATATTATGCAGAAAGAATTTTAATGTTTTACCTTGTGAAGATGAGCTTTTTGTTACCAAAATAGGAGGTGAACCCCCACACCTTATCTCAGGCCCCACAGTGTATTAAATACAGTACAAATGCATGCACACAGACACAACTGGGCAGCCTGACGGATTATATAAACTGCCACTCTGTTTTTCTTTTTCGAATGACTCTCCAGTACACACCTCTGTCAGCTACATGCTCTGATAGCATGCTCAAAAAACAATAAATCGCCATTTGATACTTAAAAAAAAACACTCAGTTCCCTTAAGATGAAACAGTGCACTGAAAGGCTTCACTCAGTAATTATCTGGGAGCGAATCTTTCCCAAGAAGTCGAGCTGCTGTCTTTCCCGAGCTGTTAATGTGTACCACAGTTGCTGTGACTCATGTCACAAAGATTTTTCTGACCGGTTGTGGTCAATCTACGGCTCTCTTGTTGACAACCGCAGAGTTACTCGGCCGCTCCTAAAAACCCTGACACTGTTACTGTAACTGTAACCGAGGGGCTTACAGTAATCCTGAGGCGAACTTATTGTAGCTAGCAGAGCGTTAGCCTCGACACCGACTGAGTTGCTGATTTAATAAACTAAACTGCAAGCAGTGTGATTTGGAGGCGGACGGCGCTGGTGAAATGTTGCAGCCAAGCAGAGCTTTGTAGAACGTTACACATCATGCTTCATCTTAGAAAACTTATAACAGATATGATTGTTGGCAGCACAGCATATCGATGGCCGTCCTTCCTTTTCTGCTCTCATTTTCCAACAATCATCAATCCCCCCACCGCCAACAGACTGCCCCTTTTTTCCATGCTATCACTGAATGATTAACCTTTAATGACTTTTTTGAACTGGACAGTAAAACCTGTGTTAATACTCAGCATGAACGCGTCAGTACTGCGACAAGAAAGGATACAAATAAAGCAGTTTTTGTGGAGCTCTTTCAAAATCGGCTAAATCCACATTCGACTTCCTGCTTTAAGTTGTGGTTCCTGCGTGGCTGTAAAAATCACTGAGACATTTCGGATTTGTTGGTTTCTTTTTGGACACTTTTGTTGTAATACCCAATTTGGCTGGCAGACTATGAATAGTGTCAGCTGCACACATGGCATGCTGTACATCAAGACAGAAAATAATTGATGCGAGCCACATTTGGTTCCTTTTGAATTGGTCCATAACCACTAATGTGCACATGCCAATCTATATTAAATTTCTTGCACATGCACACAGTATACATCCCCGAAGTCACCGTGCGGGTAAAGCTTCCCTTCTGTGATCAGCCCTTTGACCTCTGGCTGCCGCTGCTCACTTCTTTGCTCTGCAAAGCTTATCTACACATCGAGGGCGAAGGAAAAAAAAAGGCTAGTTTCTCAAAGCAAAACCCAAAAAGACATAGTGCGGCTGAGTACGTTTCATTTTGTGCATGGCAGGGCAATATTTTGGGGTTTAGGTTAATGTAGTGTGGGCTGTGGGAAAGAGACTGAAACGGAGAAGGGGGATACATTTCCTTTGGAGAAACAATCTGCGTGTAATTATGTATGTGCTGATTGTGTGCAGAGGAAGCGTGTACCCAGAATTAGGGGCTTTGGTGATGTTGCATGGATTGTGTATGTGTGTTTGTGAGCCATTTGTTTTACAGACGAGGGAAGGATGTGGATGAAGGGGAAGTTTCCTCCTCTCACAGACTTTACCGAGACAGGCAGGCAGGGCTGCAGCTGTGGGATCCTTTGATTAGCGCAACATCTGGGACACAAATACGCATACGAGCAGGGGTCTTCCCTCGATCACCCAGTTGAGCGACAGATACTGCCGTGTCTAAGCTGGCTGCTGTTCCCAGCCTCGCAGCATATTCGTACAGTGAAAATCTGATTATGTTTCATGCAGGCATGTTCATTTAAGTCGAGTGTGACTTTCGAGCTGTCAAAAGTCATACAAAGACAAGGTTGCGAGAAAACTCCAGTAGTGAGGGAAGGGTTAACTAAACTCTTTCTCTTTCCTTCATATGAGCAAAGAGGGGTGTGACTTTCTATCTGGACACCAGCCACCATCCCTCCCCCTCATCCTTTCATCACTCCTCTCTCCCTACCTCTCCCCTCCCTCTCTGTGCCTTTCTGCCTGTGCACGTCAGTCGAACTACCAACGCAGCGGTAACAGCAGAAGGGAAATGCTCAGGAAGGACGCTTGAACACAATGAGGCGCTGCAGCAGCAGTAGCAGTAGCAGCAACACTGCAGTCTCAGTGCCAGTTTTCCCTTCTGCTCTGTTCTGCAGACAGGGAGGGCAGCTAGCCTGCTAGCCTCAGCTGCACCACAGCTTCCTCTGCAGTGGGCACGGGGTTCTGCCAGCAGACAAGAGGGGCCCTTTACATCTCTGTGGGCCCTCTTTTACAGCCTTACCAAGAGGAAGAGGAACTAACCCATCCCATTTTTTCCCCCTCTCTCCCTCAACCTCCTTCTCTGTGTCTCACTGTGTCTGTGTCACTCCTTGTCGGCCGTGGCGCTGCTCTTCCCGCAGGTGTTCTTGAAGGAGGCCCTGGAGCAAAGGCTGGAGAAGGAAAGGGAAGAGGTGCGGCGCAGGGCTGGCATGGTGATCCGCGCCCACATCCTGAGCTATGTGGCAAGGTGAGTGGTGGGAGTGTGGAGGTGGGGGGAAGATGGATGATTGAGTGGCAGAGACAGTTGTCAGGTTGTCAGTGTTTGTTTTGTAGTACAACCTGCGTGTATAGGAGCGCAGGGCGGCGGGGGGGGGGGGGATTAAGTGCATTTGTGGAATCATTTGCACATTTGTTTACCTCTGTATGTGCGCCTGTGTGTGGATGTGTGTTAAGTGGGCTTAAACCTTGCTGACTTGGCGATGGCCAGCGATTACCACAGTGTTGAAATTGTAGATAGGAAGCCGTTTTCGGGCATGCAGAACCGTGTACGTGCACTGTTTTAAAGTTTCTACCTTAGAAAGCCTTGTAGATTGGAAGGTAAACTCATAAACTGATGAACTGAGACTGCAGAATAGCCCAAACAGTGTGAATTTTTCTGGTCACTTTAGTACTATCTTTAGATCTTTTTACGTTTATTTCTTTAAGATGAACATTTATTTTAAAAGTCTGATGAAAGAAAAGATTCCTATCAAAGGGAGGACACATGGTTAAGAGTGCGCTGGCTTTCATTGAAATTACACAACATCCCGATGATTCCCTGCAATCTAATGAAGTATTAACCCACTTGTGCCGCTGTCCTGTAGCTTCAAAGATGAGGAATTGCATGATTTCAACACCCTTTCAAGGAAAAAAAGGCCCAAACCGTCATCTTTCAAGTTATAAATGGCTATCCCTGAATTACTACATCTCTAATGATGTTCATGATAATTAGACTGCTCTGAAAAAGACAGTTTTCTGAGCATAACAGAGATGTCATTTATTCCTACACTATCAGAAGTGCACTTCTTCTTAAGCAAATCTATGTAAATCTGTCTTCAGCCTAAGCAACAAGTTCTTCGCCTGTCCACTCCGCCTGACTGGCAGAACATCCATCACCGTGGTGGTTTAAGAAGCTGCATTCGTAGACACCCAGGGGCATCTAGCCGTACTCCACCTGCGTGCTGCTATATACAGTATAACGTTACATACAGTCCTCTGAAAGGCTCCACTGGGAGACTATAATGGGACTGATGACAGCATTCAGGTTCTGGGTTTGCTTCCCCTTAGAGACATTCATACTAAAGAAGAGCTTTGAAAAGTTCCCCTAATACACAAGTAAAGCCTTTGTATTATTACGTGTAACTTTATCTTCAGTCAGGGTCCATCCTGAGACCTGATAAAGGCCATGAAGTGATTACCGTGGAGGCTAGGTCGGACTAAGGGTCAGAGAGTCGGAGCAGTGTGTGTGGTCCTGAGAAAGTCACGTGTATTTGTGCGTGTTTATATGTGTGTGTTTTCAATGCATGTATTGTGTGTGGGTGATGGGGCTTAGTCAGAGGGCTAAACAGAGCAGCCCACACCACCACAATGGAAGAGCACAAGCTCGTCAGACTCTAAACATTGCACAGTTCACAACTAGCTTTTTTACCAGTGTGTTTGTTTGAACAGAGAATAGCAGCGGGCGTTAGGAGGAGGCCATGTAGGGCTGTCCAGCTTTACAAATATGTTTGAGGCGAGGCACAAAGTTCCTCAGTGAAGCTGGATTAAATATGATTTTTATGCCGATTATGAATGTCAATTTTTGATTTCGTCCTCAGGAAACAGTATAAGAGGGCTCTGTCCAGCATCGTCACCATCCAGAAGAACTACCGCGCTCACTTTTGGAGACGCGTCTTTCTGCGCCTGCGCTTGGCTGCCATTGTCCTGCAGAAACATCACAGAGGCCAGCTGGCCCGAGCCCTGTATCGACAGCTCAAAGAGGAGAAGCAGAAGCGAGAGGAGGAGGAGAGGAGGAGGAGAGAAGAGGAAGAGGAGCGGAGGCGAGTAGAGGAGGAGAAGAAGAGGATGGAGGAAAGGAGGAAGCAGGAGGAAGAGGAGGAGGAGGAAGAGAGGAGGAAGAAGGAGGAGGAGGAGGAGAAACGGAAGCTAGCCGAAGAGGAGCTGAAGAGGAGGGCAGAGGAGGAGGAGTTGATGAAGAAGGAGGAGCAAAGACTGATTAAGGAGAAAGAGGAAAAGCAGAAATTAGCAGAAAACGGGGAAAAGACAAGGTACAATGCCCTGTGTTTACCGCAGTCTGTGTATGGGTATGTTGTGATGGCAGCTGGTGCAGGTGACACCATCTTTTGGAGAATCGGCCACAAAGGCAGTTTTGAGCCCTTTAGCAGGCATTTATGTCTCTGCCGAAACTTTACAGGTGTGCCATCACAATTAAGGTCGAGAATTCAGATGGGTTTGGTTGGTTCACGCGTAGAGCGACCATTGCGATTGGCTCTGGACAGACGCTTTTTTAAGCTCCGGCTTTTTCCCAGTGGTTGTGAAAAAGCAGGGAAAGGCTGTCATCGCGGGGTGAAGTGCAGGTTAATCTGTCAACATCTCATGCCGCCTACACCACGCTAAACAGGGAGAATTGAGAGGCAACATATAGTCAGGAGCTACGCGGAGATTCTGATGTTAAGCGATGTAGTACTCATGAGACTCACAAGAATAATGTGGCTCAGAAACAGATGTGCAGATCTATGTATGCATTAACACACAAAACAGCGCCTGAAATAACAGCTTTAACTGTTACTGGAATAGAAAAATGCTAAATTTTGTGATTCGTCAGGAATTTCCAGGAGTAGCCAAGTCATCTGTCAAGTCATTTTCTTTCTTCATTTCATGACTAACGTATTCATATTTTATTTTTAGGAACTCACTCATGAACGGTGCTTGTCAAAAGGTAATTTCAGTTTGTCTTCCAATGTCAAAAATAAAGAATGCCCATGAATGCATTCACATAAATAACACAATTCTGCACTTTCTTTACTTGTGTGGTCGATAGAAGGAGCTGTCCCAGACTCTGTCCAGCAGCCACACGTCTGAGGAGGAGAGCCGTCAGATGGAGGAGATCCTGCGGCTCGAGAGGGAGATCGAGCGTCTGCACAAGCAGCAGGAAGACAGCGTGTCGCTTCTTGGGGACGTCTCACGTGAGGAGCTGCGTCAGATGAGGGATGCCGAGATCTACAGACTGGAAAAGGAGGCTTCTCGTGTGGCTACTGAATTCTTGGAACTGCTGGACTTTGGTGGTTTGGAGCCATCCCTCTCGAGCGAGGAGAACCTCCACGACCCAGCTGAATCTACCGCACCTCTAGCTGAAGAGGAGGTGGATGAGGGTTTCCACGCGGAGGATGAGCGCATCGCTTTGCCTGACTTCCCACCTCCAGCTGCAGTTCCTCTTGATAAGGAAATATTCCAAAGTATTCCCCCTCCTCCGCCTGCCTTTGCAGGAGGATTAGTGGTCTCCTCCTCATCAGCCTCCCCTGCAGCAGGAAAGCTAAGCCAAGATACCCCCAATGGACTGAGTCATGCCCCTGTCCTCACAGACTCCCAAATCCCTCCACCTCCTCCACTGGTTACTAATGGAGAAAAGCGGCCACGCCAGAGGGCCTCAGACTTTGAGCCTGTAAATGAAGAGCCAACTCACACGAACCTGCCAGACGTAGAGTCAGACTATGACCAGGAAGAGTTTGAGGAGGCCCATGGGAGTTCAGGTGCTAGCACTAACGATGGCCATATCACAGATGAGGAGGTGCTGCGAAAATCCTCATGCACTCAGAACAGCCTGGACTCCTTCAGAGGCAGCTCGGACTCGGTGAGAAATAACAACAAAAAGTCATGGCTGTTAAATTCTGTGGAGTTGTTTTAACTGTAAAATGTGCAGAGTTTCACTTTTAAATAGCTAGACATTTGGCACGAACTCTGAGGTCCAGTGGAAGAAGAAAGTAAATCAGTAAATCTAGCCAAGACGGGAAATCCCCTCTGGAGAAATTGGATTGTTTGTTAAAATCTTTTAAATTTTTGCTCACAGAGTTTTCAAAAACATGGGGTCACTGAATTTTCTGTTTCCATATCCGGTCTAACTTAAGCCATTGTTCTCCAGTACACCGAAACCCACCTAGATTTCCTCAGCGCTTATTATACTTCCTCGTGTTGCCTCAAGAGAGATTGTCTTAAAGTCGGTTAGAAAATGCATTTCTGCAAGGCTGCGTCTTATCAAAAGGCTTGTTTAAGAATCGCTGAGCAGCAATGCTGAAAATGTTTGTTTTGGCTCTGCTGACAAGCATGTGAATCTGCACTCAGCGACCCAACACTGTGAGATCAGCAAAATGTCAAAGGGGAAGAAGGATGGGTGCATGTAATGGCACGTGTGTGTTTGTGTGGGTGGATGTGTGTGAGCCAAGTTTAAAGGAGATTGGCAGCACCGTGGCTACAAAGTCAGACAGATTTTAGGCCCTTAAAGTGCAAAATAACAGCTCGACTTCACCATCAGAAAAATTAAAAAACGAAATTAACTTAAATTGTTGCTATAAATTTCTGCCTTTGTGGATTTTTTTTGAAGTAATTATTACTTTAAGATTTCAGTTTAAAAGTCTGTCTAATCTATTCAAATGCTGATGTCTTTTTTTTGCAGTTCATTGACAGCGATGAGGACAATGATGGATATGTTGACACAGATGAAGAAGTTTGTAATGGCAGAGTGAATCTGCTGAACGGCACCGGGCCTCCATATTTCCATGGCTACCTCTACATGAAGAGTGAGTAGACTTAATAAAAACACGACACTGACCAGCAGGCATGCACATTGTCTTTGTGCAGCTTTAATGTCCATTTTGTGAGTTTTCTTGAAGGCTCTTTTTGTATTTTACGCATTTGTTTTCCGCTGATGTTTTCAGGTTTATGTGAGGGCTGTGAAGTTTAACTCACTGAGGGAGCTTTTCATGCGTTGTGTTTTTGGGATGCATCTTTCTGTGTGCACAAAGTTGTGCGATCTCCATCTGTCGTAGAGAGATTTCACAGTAAACAAAATAAATTATCATCCTTTTCTCACCTCTCAGGTGGTTTGATGATCCCGTGGCGCCGTCGCTGGTGCGTCCTGAAAGACGAAACTTTCATGTGGTTCCGCGCAAAGCAGGACTCCCTCAAATCTGGCTGGCTTTACAAGAAAGGAGGAGGAATGTCGACTTTGTCTCGGCGCAACTGGAAGATGCGCTGGTTCGTTCTGCGCGAGTCGAAGCTCATGTATTTCGAGAATGACAGCGAAGAGAAGCTGAAAGGCACCATCGACATCCGTGCAGCCAAGTAAGACTCAGTTCCCTGTTTTTTGATTTGTTTATTTTTTAGCTTTGATTGAACTCATTGTTACCAGCTTGAAACAAACATAGCCACATGCAGTAATGGTTTATTCTTTTTGTTTGTGCAGGGAAATAGTGGACAATCACGAGAAGGAAAATGCACTGAATATCGTAACTGAGGAGAGGACGTACCACATCTACGCAGAGTCTCCTGAAGATGCCAGGTACATCACATCCACAGATTTCTCAGAACAAACTGCAGCTATTTTGTAAATAGTGTTTTCCTTTCACCTCTAAAATTGATGTGTAGAAATAAAGTTCCCCCTTGTGGTTGCCAGTGGAAGTTCACGGTGTCATTTTCAATTACACTTTTGCTGACTTTTGCTTTTCGAACTCCCTCTGACCCATTTAGCGGTTGGTTTAATGTGCTGAGTCGGGTCCACAGCGCCAGTCCGGAGCAGCTCATGGAGATGCACCACGAACAGGCCAACCCAAAGAATGCAGTGGTTAGTGCTGTTTTACCTCTCTCCTGCCTGGGCCCCAGCCTCAACTCTGTATTTCTGCAACAGTGAAGAAGCATGAAATTGAATCGCATAGCAGTCCAGTTCTGGCTCATATAGTAATCTAAACTGAAGAAGAAAAGTGCACATACCACCATCCATTTCTTTGGTCCTAAAAGATTGCTAGATTTAAAAACATATATTTTTATATAAAGATGATTATACTCCTGTAGTAATGACACATTTTTTGACAATTATTGCCATTAACACCATTTTTCCCTGTCCAGGGCACATTAGATGTTGGCTTGATTGATTCTGTTTGTGCGTCAGACAACCCAGACAGGTAAGAAATGAGCAATTTTCCCCAACACCTGCCTGATTGCATATATGTATTAAAACCCTGGCCTGTGGTCCCACAGCAGATACATGAGTAACAAAAACAAGGACAAAAAAACCCAATTTTGCTATGTTTTCTTTCCCAGACCAAACTCGTTTGTGATCATCACGGCTAACAGAGTGATCCACTGCAACACAGACACGCCCGAGGAGATGCACCACTGGATAGGCCTGCTGCAAAAATCTAAGGGAGACTCTAGGGTTGATGGACAGGAATTTATAGTCAGAGGTAAGAGGATTTTGATATTGGATTTAATCTATCTAAATAAGATAAGATAAGATAAGATTATTTGCCATTTGTACACATCCACATGTGCAGAGCTTAGAGTCAAAGCTAAAGTCACAAGACCCCCAGTAAAAAAGTAGAAATATGAAAATTTAAATATACAGAGAGACTGCACATCTTATTGTAATATATATTACACTTTTATCACATTTTTTTAGGTGGTCCTCCTTTGTTATTTGCCATCAGTTTGACTATGGAAGTGTGTTGTGTGTATGATCAAACTGCCCACTCTGCTGCGTCTCAAACTGTATGCTGGTTGTTTTGGTCTGAGGAGGTTGTGACCTGGACAATGGCGGGCTCTGATGATGCGTTGTGCTTCACTGATGGAAGATCAGTCCTGACAGCCCTCTTATATGTGCTGGTTTAACAGCTGTGCGCTACGTGATTGTCTGGTGAACAGAATATTGGAGGTATTACAACTCAGCCGTCATTTCTTATTTTACCCCCACAGGCTGGCTCCATAAAGAGATGAAGTCTGGAGCCAAAAGCACTTCTCTGAAGCTGAAGAAGCGCTGGTTTGTTCTCACCACTAACTCTCTGGACTATTACAAGTCATCGGAGCGTAGTGCTTCCAAACTGGGAACACTGGTCCTCAACAGCCTCTGCTCCGTGGTGCAGCCAGATGAGAAAGTCTTCAAGGACACTGGTCAGTTAAACTTACTTCAGTGTCATCTTAATAAATTAATGCTTATAGAAACATAAGTTATCCTTGGGTCCTAAGCTTTAACACTTAAGAAAATATATAAACCCCAATGTGCACAATTTAGCCTTTATGGTTTATTTACTGAAACTTTGTTGTCTTGTGCATGATTATCTTTCCTTCTCACCCAGGTTACTGGAATATAATCGTCCATGGGCGTAAACACTCTTATCGGCTTTACACCAAAATGCTGAATGAAGCCATGAGGTGGGCGAATGCCATACAGGCTGCCATAGACAGCAAAGTTCCCATTGAAACTCCAACACAGCAACTCATCAGAGACATCAAGGTATTTACTGTTTTCCCCCATTTTGACTACAGACTACATCACATTTCATTGACATTTTTGTAAATCAAACTTTTTTCAGTCATGCAAACCTCTGGCAAGGACACACTCTGTAATAAAGTGAGGTACTTGTACTCACTATCTGTGTGCTGTGATCTTCTCTTGGCCTAAGTTTTTCCTGCTTCAGTACTTGTTTGAGTCTCTTTTTCATACATACACTTGGCCATGTACTCGATTTACCGCAGTGATAGTCTGCATCATCGCCGTTATTGCTGCTCTATTATTTTCTTATCAAGCGTAAACTTTCTTTTATGTAAGAAAAATCGATGATTTGAAAGGTAAGATTACTAATCTGCTCCTCTGTCTTACCAGGAGAGCAGTTTGAACGTGGAGGCAGTGGAGCAGACATACTGGAGGAACCCTATCCTGAGATATACCCAGCATCCTTTGCACTCCCCTCTTCTACCTCTGCCTTATGGAGACGTCAGCATCCACTGTAAGTGCGCTGTCCTGTAGCTGCTGCATACAAACTATTGCAGTCGATGAATTTGCTTGTCGAGAATCAGGAAATTTTAAATATTCAGTGCTGAGCAGTTTTTGGTTGAAAAATGTACCTTTATTCATGGATTTTTAAAATTTAAATTGTTGTATATTTCTTCAGTAAGTAGCAGAATCTGCCACAATATCTATTTTAGGATATAAAGCAGTTTTTTTTCTTGCAAATCTTGCACATTAATTTAGACTTTAAATACATTAAAACTATTCAAACGTGCTCAGTTGTAAAATAACTGGTTACTTAAGGTAACTGAGCAAGTTCAGTATCGAGGCTGAAGGTTAACTTTACCCATTTCTGTCTCCCTCAGTGCAAAAAGAAAAGGGTTACACCAGCCTGCAGGATGAGGCCCTGAAGATTTTCAACTCGCTGCAGGAGATGGAGGCTGTGTCTGACCCTGTGCCAATCATCCAGGGAATCCTGCAGACCTGTCAAGACTTGAGGCCATTAAGGGATGAGGTTTACTGTCAGCTGATCAAGCAAACCAATCATGTCCCGCACCCAAACAGTCCTGCCAATCGCGCCCACTGGCATCTCTTGACCTGTATGAGCTGCACCTTCTTGCCCAGCCGAGGCATCCTACGCTACCTCAAGTTTCACCTGAAACGGTATGGGCATGTTCCAGGGAGAAAAAATTAACACCTGGTTGCAAACCATCCAGCCGTGACAGCATGACTGATATTGTTTTTATTTTATGAGTGCTTATGTGTGTGGGTGTTCATGTTAAAATGTGGTGCTGGAGACACGTATTTTCTTGGGAAAAACCACCAAGAAGGTTGTTTTGAGTTCATGTGTCTTCTGATTTTGTAAAGGAGATGAGTGTCACAGTAAGGAGAGATATGTCTGGAGTTGAGATCAAAATAATAATAATAATAATAATAAATTTTATTTATGAGCGCCTTTCAAGTCACCCAAGGACACTTTACAATAGGATAAAACACTTAGTAAAACAATGGCAGAATAAGAACAATAAAATAAAGCACAAGATAAAATGAACAAACAGTGGATTCACAGTGAATATGCAGATTTGAACAGATGAGTTTTGAGTTGGGATTTAAACTGGGGGAGAGAACCAATATTTCTTATTTCAGGGGGCAGAGAGTTCCACAGCCTGGGAGCAGAGCAGCTGAAAGCTCTGCTTCCCATGGTGGTGAGGCGGAAGGAAGGTACAGTAAGCTGGACAGAAGAAGAAGAACGAAGTGAACGGGCAGAACAAGTGGTGGTTAACAGGTCAGAAAGGTAAGAAGGAGCGAGGTTATGAAGGGCCTTGAAGGTGAGCAGAAGAAGTTTGAAAATTATCCGGAATTTCACAGGGAGCCAGTGAAGTTCCTGAAGAACAGGGGTGATGTGCTGGTAGGAGGGGGTTCTGGTGATAATGCGAGAAGCAGAGTTCTGAACCAGTTGAAGCTTATGGAGGGATTTTTGGGGGAGACCATGCAGAAGAGAATTGCAGTAGTCAATACGGGAGGTAACAAGACTATGTACAAGAATGGACGTAGACTGGGTGGAAAGAGAAGGAAGCAATCTGTTAATGTTACGTAGATGGAAGTAGGCAGAATGGGTGAGGTTATTGATGTGTGATTTATAAGAAAGTGTGCTGTCTAGGATGACACCAAGGCTCTTAACCTGAGGAGAAGGGAGAACTGTGGAGTTATCGATGGTGAGTGAGAAATGGTTTGCCTTCAAAAGGTTGGATTTGGTGCCAATAAGGAGGATCTCAGTTTTATCCTCATTGAGCTTTAGAAAATTAGAGGTAAACCAGGATTTTACCTCGGATAGACATTCTGTAAGGGAAGAAGGTGGGAGGGAGGAATCAGGTTTGCAAGAGAGATATAACTGGGTGTCATCAGCAAAACAGTGAAACTGAAGATCAAATTTGCGGAAGATGGTACCTAGAGGGAGGATGTATATTATAAAGAGAAGAGGGCCTAAAACTGAGCCTTGGGGTACACCAGAGGTGACGGGGAATAGGCGAGAGCGGAATGATCTTAGTTGAATAAACTGGGAACGGTCGAGGAGATATGATTGAAACCAGGCGAGGGGTGTGTCAGAGATGCCGAGAGAGGAAAGTCTGCTTAGAAGGACAGAGTGAGAAATGGTGTCAAAGGCAGAGCTCAGATCTAAAAGGACGAGAATGGTGAGAAGACCAGAGTCAGCTCCGATTAAGAGATCGTTAGTGACTTTAAGTAGAGCAGTTTCGGTACTGTGACATGAGCGAAAACCAGATTGAAATCTCTCATAGATGTTATTATTAACCAGGTGTAAATGAAGTTGAGCTGCAACCACTTTTTCGAGTATCTTAGAAATGAAGGGTAGATTGGAAATCGGACGGAGGTTGTTAAAGTTGTTAGGATCTAAAGAAGGTTTTTTCAGTATAGGAGTGACTAGAGCAGTCTTCAATAAGGAGGGAACGATACCGGTGGTGAGAGAAGAGTGAATGATAGCACAGATGAGTGGGAGTAAAGAAGAGAGGCAGGATTTCACAAGTCCCGTGGGCATGGGGTCAAGATGACATGTGGCAGGCTTTGATTTACATATTAACTCGGAAATATCAGATAAATCAGGAAGATGAAAAGTGGAAAACGGCTCAAAAAGGAGAAAAGGTTCTGGAGAGGGCGTAGACACAACATTCGATCTGAGTTGCTGGTGGATGTTATCGATTTTCGTAGTCCAGAACAGCATCAAGGAGTTGCATATTTCAGAGGAATAGAAGTGCGGTGGTAAAGCGTTGGGGGGTTGAATTAGTTTGTTGAAAACTGAAAACAGAGTCCTAGCATTACCCTCATAAGAACTGATAATACCAGAGTAGAAGCTTTGTTTGGCCTTGTTAATGGAGTCTTTATACTGAAGTACATGGTATTTATAGATTTCTGAATCAACAGTTAAACCAGATTTCTTATATTTACGCTCTAGCTGCCGAGCTTTGGCCTTCAGAGCTCGGAGGTCAGAGGTAAACCAGGGAGCAGAGCGAGTGAAGGAAACAGAGTGGGTTTTTACAGGAGCCAGAGAATCAAGGACAGTGCGTAGACAATTATTATAATATAACAACAAATCATCAGGAGTAGAATAGAAGTCCGGAATCTGAACATTGTCCAAACTGGTAGTGAGAATGTCCATATCAATGTTCTTGATGTTGCGGGTCCAGTTAGGCCCATAGTTGGACTTAAGATAAAAAATGTAAAAGTTATAGGGCCTTCGGAGCTGACTGCCTGTCCTGCAGACTTTATACTCCCTATATTAAGTATCTCTTTGTGGTTTCTAAACATGTAAAATTTTCCATCATGGATGTGGCTCAGTTAACCTCAATGGGAAGCTGTACTTTGGCTGAAACTTATTGTTCGCTCTCTTTTTCTGTTTCCTCAGGATTAAGGAGCTGTTCCCAGGCACAGAAATCGAAATGTTTGCCCATTTCATTGGTGAGTCTCTGAAGAAGAC
This sequence comes from Maylandia zebra, assembly GCF_041146795.1. Classification (NCBI taxonomy): domain Eukaryota; kingdom Metazoa; phylum Chordata; class Actinopteri; order Cichliformes; family Cichlidae; genus Maylandia; species Maylandia zebra. The sequence goes on along the minus strand of NC_135182.1, from coordinate 22,669,471 downwards.
TAAGACCAGAGAATTTGTTCCTTCCCAAGAGGAAATTATTGCACTGCTTAACAGACAGGAAATGACCACCACAGTCTACTGCCATGGGGGAGGCTCCTGCAAGATTTCTATTAACTCCCACACCACTGCTGGAGAGGTGAGCGATCTGCAGTTGCAACATAGAAATTTTTAAAGGTTTCTCTGCAAGCCGGCGCTGGGATTTTTTTTTTTTTACCTTAGCATGCACAGCAGGGGAAAGAGCCATACTAATGTGCCCTAAAGGCGTGGTTTTAATTTTGTCTTTTATTGTTCAGGTGGTGGAGAAGCTAATCAGAGGTCTGGCAATGGAGGACAGCAGGAACATGTTTGCCCTCTTTGAGCACAACAACAGTGTTGACAAAGCGGTGGAAAGCAGGGTCCTTGTCGCTGATGTTTTAGCTAAATTTGAAAGGTATGTTTTACACCACATGGATACATTTTTAACAGATAATATGTTTTATCATGCAAACACTTTAAGAGGTACATAAACATTTATGTCCAGGACATGATGAGAAGAAAAGAAGATATTGCAGTGATAGATAAAAACAGATGTGAAAGTGATAGTTTTATGCGTTCTTCCTCAGACTGGCTGGCAGTGAGGAAGCCCAGGATGAAGGCCAATGGAAACTATATTTCAAACTCTACTGTTTCTTGGATGTGGAAAGCATGCCAAAGGAAGGAGTAGAGTTTGCATTCATGTTTGAGCAGGTATGCTTAACCATTCATATTCTAGTTTATTTAAGAGAAAATCAAGTGCATAGTTTGCATCATTGTGTTTTTTCGTCTTCCTTCAGGCCCACGAGAGTTTAACCAGGGGTCACTTCCCTGCCCGTGAAGAGACCCTGCAGCACCTTGCCGCTCTCCGCCTACAGTTTCTGTATGGAGACAAAACAAGAGTCACGTGGAACCTGGAAAACATCTACCCCGTGGGTCGCCTGCGCAATCGCATCTTACAGTTTACCAAGGTGGGTGGAGCCTCGGGGTCAGGCCAAACTTTGGAGCGTCGGAGGACCAGTTTCCTCGATGGGACGCTGCGTCGCGGGCTGAAGACGGGCTCCATGAAGAAGCAGCGCATGGAGGAGGAGCAGATGCTGGAGATGTGGATAAAGGAGGAGATGTCTGCAACCAGGGCGAGCATCATGGAGAAATGGTCCCGCCTCAACGGTTTGGACCAGCACCAGGCTATGCTCAAATATATGACTATCATCAAAGAGTGGCCTGGATATGGATCCACACTGTTTGATGTTGAGGTAAGCTTAAATCTTAAACCGCATTGCTGTCAGTAATGGACCAGTCCGAGTTTTTATTCCCTGCATTATTACTTCCGATACATTAACAATGGGACCCTGTAGATGCTAAGTATTGATCGAGCGCTTTCTTTCTCTTAAAATCTAAAATTTGTTCACTTCACTATGTGAAATGATTTCTTTGAAGTTGAAAACTGAAGTGTGATTAATCGCCCTGCTACTGCTTTTCCTACATCATAATTAATGTTTCTCCAGCAGGAACACTGACATTGACCTGTTACATTGTTTCAGCTCGTAAAAAAAAAGCCTTAACATCTGCAACTAAAACCTGAACGTACATTTAGAAATAGAAGTGAAAGTCCTGTAAATTTAGAAATGCAAATTTCACATATTTGGACTCATGTGACGCAAAACCTTCAACCTCTGGGTGAAATTCCTTCATTTGAACCTTTCATTCAACCCCAACCTCATCTGAAGTGGACTTTTCTGTTTGATTTGTCTTCCATTACAGGAGGAGCTGTGCTTAGCTGTTTTTTTTCTTAAGTTTCAAAGCCATGACATCATAGTAGTGGGATTTCTTAGCTCCAAAGATGATACTGATGCCTTTGGTTAGCTGGTGTGATTTGAATGTAACTCAGAGCTGAAACGCCAAAACTTTATAACGATAATAGCAAAGAAACTGTATATATGTGGGTTATCATTATATCTGGCCTATACCCAGTCTGCCTAGTTCATTATCAGCCTGCAATATTAAACTGACAATTGATAATACTGTATTTTCGTGTCTTGGCAGTGCAAAGAAGGAGGATTTCCACATGATCTGTGGTTAAGTGTGAGTGCTGAGAATGTGTCCGTCTACAAACGAGGGGAGCCAAAGCCTCTGGAGACCTTTCCTTATGAACACATCATCTTCTTTGGTGCTCCACAGCCCTGCACCTACAAGATCACTGTGGATGAGAGAGAAATGTTCTTTGAAACCCCGCAGGTACACATGTTTGTCCTCTTTGTTTTCATTAGCGGGAGCTTCTTTTCCAAGAGTGATAAAACATTGTGGCGAGAACAAAAGGGCCACAGTTCCAGACAAAGAGGAGTCGGTTCCCCTTAATTTAAACATTACTTTTTTAGTGCAGCTTTTAAAAATAAATAACTTTCATCTGTATATTGGCAGGTTGGAGAGATCACCAAGATCATGAAAGCTTACATAAACATGATCGTGAAGAAGCGCTGCAGTGTGAAGTCTGTATCCAGTTATGGAACCAGCTGGATCAGGTGATTCCACTGGGCAGGACCACAGCACGCACTCAGCCACCGACACCTGGCAAAGGAAAGGCAACAGAGATTTTGACTTGAGCAGCGTAGCAACACGGGCAATCTCCACTCAGAAAGATTCCTTTCTGCCATGACACAATGTTGATTCTTTACTGCTTGAAGCACATGTGGGAACCATTCAAGCGATGGTGTGCCGCCGCCCTCCGTGCAGTCGCCGAAAATGTCAGCTGATCGCATTTCTCTTTACACTGGTCCTTTCTCACGTTACTTGAAAAGCTATTCAGGTGTCCTTTCACGGATTTATTTTAATGTACAGGCTAATTCGCAGGAGCTCGCGTGCTCTTTCCTCCCAAATTTCATCGCAAAATCAACAGTTCAACTCTCTGATTGCCACTATAGCGCTTTTCTTCCCCATTTAGAGGTCGTAAATGTGTTGCAATGGAAAACAAACACTGACTGAACTGGCACCTTTAAAAGCGGTTATTCTGTTGAATACTGCAATCCGTTGTGATGAATGTTCCCCTAAAATGGAGTTTCCCTCAGGTTATTGTGTAAAATAACTGTCATTCTCCCAGGAAGCAGAAAGTTTAGCCTCTTCACTTTGCCTTGTGGCTATTGTAATAGTTTTAAGAGTAGACGTGGCCTTGCAGGATCATAATATAAAATGGTGAGTTGCAGTTCTAACTGCAGTTTACCTCGTGTAAGACAAGAACGAGAAATTAAATGTGAATATCAACTGCACCACAGTGTCTATAAACACTGTATTGTCTCATAAGGCGATGATGAATAAATCGGTCATAATATTTGTGCTTCTGTCCTCAAACAGGCACTCTGAGTCGAGCTGATGTCATGTTTGAGCTGAGTGTATGTAAAAGCCAAAGCTGATGTTCGCGGACGTGTTTGACAAAGCATACATGAAAACGCCTTCTCTGATTTTTTTTGTTGTTTGTCTGTTTGTTTGTTTGGGGGTTTTTAAGCGATGTCAGCAGCCATGTGAGGATGGGTTATTTATTTATTGAAGTGTAAAAATTGTTTGGGAGAAGCGAATTGTGTTCTTGAAATGCAGTGACGCAGTTTTGTAGTAAGTTTCTGTGTCTGTTATTTGTGGACGGAGCGATGCAGAAAAACTGATGTGTTTCAGAAGCGGACGAGCTGTTCATAACTTACTGTTGATTTTTAGCCACTCTGTGTCATGTTTCTCAGCTTCCGCCACTGCTGAAGTAATTGCTGTGTGTGTTGCCCTCAGCACCCAACTCGCTGAGTTTCTGTCTCACTAACCAGAAGACGTTTGCTGCGCTTATGCCATTGTTAAAGAACACAAGTGAATCAAGCTTATGCCAACCTACAGTATAGTTCATGATAGGATGATGCGATCGCAACATATTAAACTTAGTATTTACCTCACATTACATCACTGTCTTCCATAGCTCTCCAATCATACTCACTTTAGGCGCTCTGGTCAGCTGCCGGCGGCCAAACCAGAGATTGATCTCGCCATCGATGATGACTGTATTTCTGAGATTTCTGATTGTTTTGAAGAAGAATCAGAAAATGTTTTATATCAGAATTTAAAGATGCTTTAATAAATTATTGTATTTCAAAAGCTGTTTGAATCTTGTCTTTTATCATATCTACCTGACAACATATTGACATGACAACATTTATACTGTAAGGTAAAGACCCACTCTCTGTGAGTAAACTCTTTCCTGATGGTGGGAGGGAAAAACTCCCTATGAACAGGAGGGAACCTTCAGCAGAACCAGGCTTGGGGAGGGCAGCAAACTGCCATGGCCAGTTGGGGGGGGGGGATAAAACAGCACATGGAAATGAAACAAAACACAAACCAAAGAAAAGACGAGACTTTATGACATGAAAATATTGCAAAACGCTACCACATCTCACTTACGGTCCCGCTACAGCATTTTAATCAGGTTGAGCTCAGGACTTTTCTGGGCCATTGCAACACCCTGATCCTTTTCTCTTTCAGCTGTTCTCTTGTGGATTTTTTACTGTGCTTGGGAACATTGTCCTGCTCTGTAGCACACAGATGGCCTCAAATTTGACCCTAGAATACTTTACAGACAAGTTCACGGTCGAATAAATGACTGCAAGGTGCCCAGATGCCGTGGCTGCAAAACACACCCAAATCATCACCATTCCACCATCATGCTTGACAGCTGGTATGAGATGTTTGTGCTGATATGCTGTATTTGGTTTTCAAGTAACGTGGTGCTGTGCATTATGACCAGTCATCTCCACTTTAATCTCGTCTGTTTTGAAGGCATTGCGCCAGAAGTCTTGTGGTCTGTTCAGATGCAACTTTGTAAAGCTAAGCTGTGGTGCCATGTGCTTTTAAAAGAGAGGATACTTTCTCCTGGCATCCTTCCAGACAAGCCATACTTGTTCGGTCTTTTTCCAATTGTATTGCCATGAACTTTAAAATTTAACATGCTAACCGAGGCCTGTCTAGTTGGAGATGTAGCTCTTAGGATTTTTGCAGTTTCTTTGAGGATTACACAGTCTGATCTTGGAGTGACTTTAGTGGCACCGGAAGATTGGCAATCGTCTTGAACATTTTCCACTTGAGAATAACATTTTGTAGAATGATGAATTTTAAATTGCTTGGAAATGGTCTAATAACCTTCCCCAGATTGCTACTCTAAGATCAATACTGATTTCTTTCCTGCTTCCACTGTGTTAATACACACCTGAGAGCAGCAAACTGCCAAAAGTAATGCTTTTATAGAGGTGCTCACACTTGCTGGTGATCAGCTAATCCTTAGTAGAACCTGATAGATAGATAGATGGGACTGCTGCTGGTTGGTAGTGCTGGGGTCAGTAAAGTCGTATTAAAGTCCGTAATTATACACCATAAATTATTTTCTGCTTGTATTTTTGTTTTATAAACTCAAATCTGCAAAGTTTTAAAAGATAAGGGAAGACAGGAAATACTTTATTTATCCCAATGACAGCGAAATCACGGTGTTACAATAGCAGAATAGCTTGGAAAGGCACAAAATTAATCTAAAGAAGATAGAAAACACAACAAAACCCCAATAAAGCTCACTAAAACGTCAATATTATACGATAAGAAGCTTGAATCTAGAATGAATGCAAGCATTGTGGTGCGAGGTGGTAAAGATTTTCCATGTCTGTCAGATACGGAGTATAAATAATATAAGTGTTTTTTTTTTTTCTGGTATGTGCTGAGTCTCAGAGAGCTAATGAGCACAGTGCGTCCTTACTCTCCGCTCTCCCTCCCAATAATAAAACATGTTTTTCAATGAGATGTGTCACCCTGCAGCTGCTTGATGACACCAGCGTCAGGAGTTCGTGACGTCACCGCTAGTAAACCAGGGGTTCAGCTTCACTCCTCTCGAGCCTTTCTGTTTTTTCCATGCAGTCCAGCGCTCGTGTCACCATGTACAGCCCGTCCGCCTTTGTTTTTGTCCTAATTTCCTGCGGTATTATTACAGTTACAGCGCAAACACCGACTCCTGCTCCAGCGGACAGTAAGTTTGTTCTTCTTGTATGTGTTAGTGCAGCGCTTTGTTTTGGAGTGCCAGAGACGGGTCAGGAGGCAGTCACATGACATCTACACAGTGGACTTATCGTGATCGTAGAAGCAAATGTAAAGATAATCCTCAGTGGCTTTATACATATTCTTGTAGTATTCACACACACACACAAACACAAAAGAAAAAGTTTCTTTTGCCTGCCTCAGTTAGGCTAACGTTACTTCTTTTGTTGCAGTGATCCTTAATATGTCACAGAAAGTTAAATTCTCTCAGGGTTATATTAGTTTACTTCTTGTAGGTGTGTGTCATAGCTTTTCTCTGTTTCAGCTCCCTGTGCCTTGAAATCCAACACCACTTGTGATGAATGCTTGCAGAATGTGACAGTAAGTTTCCTGCAGTTCAGCCAAATACATATCCTGTAAATGTTTGCCATAAAAAGGGGAAGTTATAAGATAAAATGTAACTGTTTATGACTGTGTTTGTTGCAGTGCCTGTGGTGCATAACAACCAAAAAATGCATCGAATACCCGGTGAAGAGCATCCTGCCCTCCAACAGCGTTTGTCCACTGAATGATGCACGTTGGGGGCTATGCTGGCGTAAGACTGGCACACACACTTGTTACTATTATTATTTAATGCGTGATGTTTGCATGGGGGAAATATATTTTTTTACATTGTCCAGGAAAGCTTCTCAGTTGTGATGACTTTCTCATTTTCTTGCTGGACGGTAAAATGAATATATGAGTTTGGACTTTGAGTTCAGTTTGAAGATCTTACTGCAGCTGTAAGTTGTCTGTAAAATACATTTATGACATTTTAGACTTTGAACAAATAAGTGAAAAAAAGCCCAAACTGCAAGATTAACCAGTAAGAAAAATAATTTGTAATGTACCATGTCAGCCAAGAAAGAAAAACTTATAAGTGTGCGTTTTTCCCCTGTTTTGTGGTGCAGGTCTTCTTCATAAATCATAATCATCTTTGAGTAAAATACATTAGCATCTTTTCCACTTAGTAGTTCATTGCTATGTTTACTTAATGATAAGATTTGCTCATGCAAGCTGGCGTTTTTTTTACGCTGTCCTTGTGTCCACGTTTGATTTACAGTCAACTTCCAGATATTGATCATCACCGTGTCAGTGCTGGCTGGTATTATCATCATCGCTATTCTTGTTTGCTGCTTCTGCTGCTGCAAGTGTGAAAAAATTGGGTAAGCATTAAGTCACATGAAGTGCTCACTGTTAAATCTGGATCAAAATGTAAGCAGAAGCAGGAGGAGGAGGACGAGGAGGATGGGAACACAATGGGTTGTTATTCTGTGAGGCTAGGCTGATACGGCTATCTCCAGAAGGCTGCCAGAATTTGTGGCTGCAGTAACTTTGGTCTTTCTGATTTTATAACTGCCTTCAATTTTGTTGCTCTGTAAATGTATAAAGCTAAAAGCAAATGCTCATATTTGATATATAATATAAATGTCTATGTGCAGATACATAAAGGTGGTGAATTGATGTAAACAAAAATGTCTTTTTAATAGGAGAAAGAGAGAAGACATGCAGATGGAGCGACAAACTCGGCTGAGGAAGGACCGCCAGAAAGCGAGGTGAATGTCTGTGGAGTATGTGTTTTAACTTAAATCTTCACGCATATAACACAATTTCAGAGTGTCTGATTAACTGAAACCTTACTACTGTGCCTGACTCAGATGGGCAAAATATTAAGTTCTGTGTAAGGTCTTGAGTAAGTTGATCCATATACTGTAGTATAAAGGACCCAAGGCACGCAAAGGTTTTATTTACAATGTTATTGAATTTTCCTGCTTGTGCAGCTTTCCACCTGCCTCACTCCAGTGCAGCACACAGCTCTCTCATCAACTCCTGGCATCCTGCTCATATAGGGGAGGCATGATTAAGTAATAGAGATCAGCTGTGTGGGTCAGCCTCCTCTGACGCCACACCCTGATAATGATAATGAAATAAATCTAGTTAGGCTCTTTGCTCTTTTTGGAGCAAACGCCATCAAAAACCCATGCCAGGTGCTTCACAGCCTTCCCCTGTTTCTTTTTCTTCATGGGCTCCAGGCCAGCAACTGTCTTGTGATGTTGGGCATGCCCAGGACATCTCTACCTTCTCAGGCTCTCTTCTTCCACGGTCCATCGCTCTATCTGTTGCTGCAGGTTGATGTTGCTCATTTTTTATGGCCACTAGAGGCACTAGTCCATGAAAGCTTTTGTAGCTCTCCATGTCTGCTTCGCACAGAAGCAGAGACTCTACATGTTTCATAACTATACAGTTATGAAACATGAAGATTGTTCACAAAGTCTCCCAGATTATTAATTAGTCATCTAAGTCTTAAACCGAATTTAACATTTATCCTTTTGATGGACATGAACATTCACAGGTTATTTGTACAATCAATCTCAACTATCAAGTTTTAGCCATTAAACATAGAATTAATGTTACTTTAGGCTGTAGTATATGTTACCACAAACCTAACCAGTGACTTAAACACTGGCATGTGAAACTTTTAAGGTAATCGTGTGTAAAAATCGAACTCATCCATAAGGAACTAAATGTGTTACGTTATTATGCGGCATAAAATCATTGATGTTACATCAAAAATAAGAAACATAATGTCACGTGTTTATTGTTGAGATTGAAAATGAATTTAACTTCATTAGATAAACAGCAGGCTGATCTCATTCCCGGGGTGCTGGTTCATTTTGCTCCTGGACACCATGCTGGAAAAGTAAATATTCTGGGAATCCAGCACTACTGTTTGGCTTTGTGTTTCATCACAACTGTTATAATTGAATTAGACTAATTGGACGGTGCCAAAAAAGAGCAAAAAAGATTGACAGGCAGGAAAGGTTTTTTTTCTGTGAAAATTTTGCTTTCTACTTCATAAACTAAAATAAGTAAATAAGTGTCATGTGACAGTGTCAGCGTCCTCTGTTGCCTAACAATTTGTCTTTGTTTCCCTCTCAGGAGGTCAGAAATGCAGATGAGGCACGATGAAATCAGGCACAAATACGGTGAGACTAATTCCTTTTTCTGTGTGGCTTAAACGGGTTATGTCTGTGAAGGTTCTCAGTCATCCAGGTCATCGTAGTCAAAGGAGCTTGCAAAGAAAAGCGTCTGGACTTCTTTAAGTTACTTGAAGACGTTTCACCTCTCATCCGAGAAGCTTCTTCAGTTCTAAGGTCAAATGGTGGAGAGTCTCAGATATAAACCTAGTGGGAGTGACCCCCCACAGAGGGACAAAAGGACCCCCTGATGATCCTCTAATCGCCTGAGCCAAGGTGGGAAACTGGGCGTGGGTCCCAATCAGCCAGAGTTTCGGGTGAGTTCATTGTGAAACCTGGCCCCACCTTATCATGCGAATTCCTGAGGTCAGATGGCCCAGGATGTGAGTGGGCGTTAAGGCGTCTGGGAAGGGATCTCAAAACTGGATTATAGATGGCAGAGAGTTGGTGTCGTAAACCCCCGCCTCTGTTCAAAGATGGTCGCTCACAGTGGACATAGATGGCTTCTTTCACTCCTCTTTCAAACCATCTGTCCTCTCTGTCCAAAATGTGAACATTGGCATCCTCGAAAGAGTGTCCTTTATCCTTAAGATGCAGATGGACTGCTGAGTCTTGTCCTGTGGAGGTGGCTCTTCTGTGTTGTGCCATGCGCTTGTGAAGTGGCTGTTTGGTCTCTCCAATGTAGAGGTCTGAGCATTCCTCGCTGCACTGTACAGCATACACCACATTGTTAAGTTTGTGTTTTGGCGTTTTGTCTTTCGGGTGAACCAGTTTCTGTCTGAGCGTGTTGCTGGGTCTGAAATACACTGGGATGTCATGCTTGGAGAAAACTCTCCTGAGTTTCTCTGATACACCGGCTACATAGGGGATGACAATGTTGTTGCGTCTGTCCTTCTTATCCTCCCTCGCTGGTGACCAGACACCAGCGAGGGAGGATAAGAAGATGAGATCCTGAGATCCCTTCCCAGACGCCTTAACGCCCACTCACATCCTGGGCCATCTGACCTCAGGAATTCGCATGATAAGGTGGGGCCAGGTTTCACAATGAACTCACCCGAAACTCTGGCTGATTGGGACCCACACCCAGTTTCCCACCTTGGCTCAGGCGATTAGAGGATCATCAGGGGGTCCTTTTGTCCCTCTGTGGGGGTCTCTCCCACTAGGTTTATATCTGGGACTCTCCACCATTTGACCTTAGAACTGAAGAAGCTTCTCGGATGAGGGGTGAAACGTCTTCAAGCAACTTAAAGAAGTCCAGACGCTTTTCTTTGCAAGCTCCTTTGACTTAAACGGGTTATGAAATGTAAATTTTGATTATCAGAGAGGTTTGTTTTGAAAGTGCTCAGTTTGTATGCGCAGTGATCAAACAGCAGCAAAATAGAAAAAAAATAAACCACAACACTATGATGAGATAGATTAAGGAACAGTTAAAGATAATGGAATCTGAGCAGAAGAAAACAAAATGTGAAAATTAAAAAACCCATTTACACAAAGAGGGCGGAAAAAAGCTATCATTGAGTGCCATCTACTGGAGAAATACTGTACTGCACATATTTGATAAACTACAATTCAGTGTCAAAAGACTTAGATTTTAAATCACATTAATGAAATGTAAACCAAACTTCCCTGAATAATTTATATTTTGGACTCAGTTTTATTGATTACACATCCTTCTTTTCAATTATTCTTCTCAGGTATGTCGAAGGATAACCCATACGCCCGTATGGATGATCATTGAGAAGCAGCCGTTCGTTAAGTTGATCCTATTGAAGCCAGTAACACGAAGATACAACCTACAAGGAGCTCATGATAAACTGTGACTGTCTGATTGATTTCAGCGCGACAGTGTTTTCAGAATACTCTTAGCCTGATGCTGCACTGTTTTGCTTGATTAATATTTCTTATGCATTAATTTCAATTTAATTTGAAAAAGCAAGCATCCCCAGTTTAGTTTGTAAAAGTCCAAAGCTGACGAGTGCTGTGGTGCTTCTTCTGTAACAAGCAGTTTCACTTTCATACTACAGTTACAATATTCTCGATTTGACTCATCCATGTCTGCAGCTCAACACTTCTTTTTCTTTAAATAGTTCATGTAACATATTTGTCCTTTTCTCCATTTTTATTGCATTCCAGAATTATTTTCGTTTTTTATTGAACAAAAGAAAATGCATGTTTTTGAACTGCATCTGAATCATCTGCCAATAAAAAATAAATAAATAAATAAAAATCATACATTTTTTTAGTTGTTTTATTTTTTTCCCTCTGTCTCTCTCACACATGCTCTTTTATGTTTTGGCCTATGAACAAATCAAATTTCTAAATATTTTTAATAAGTTAATTTTCCAAAATATCTCAACTGACAGTGGAAATTAAGCAATCTAAGAATGTTTCAGTTCCTGAGAATAATATTTTGCTCACTTGTTTGGTCTTCTGGTCCAGCCCCACCATGACAATAACAAAACGGATAATACGTTTTGGGGTGATTCATCACTCATTTTTGTAATTTTGGCTCTTATACACCACCTCTGTGGATTTTGATTACAGACATTTTTCTATACAGTCCCAAATTTCTGTACAAATTAATCTTGGTTTCATCTGCCCAAATAATTTTTTTCCAGAACTGTGTAGGCTGTTTTAGAATCTTTCTGGCAAAGTCTACTCTGGATTTCTTGTTCTTGACTGTAACCAGTGGCTTGCACCTTAAACTAAATCCTCTTTCTTTACGTTCATGAAGGCGTGTCTTGATTGACAATAATACACGTCCCTCCTCAGGAGCATTCTTGACTTAGCTGGATGTTGTGGAGGTGGTTTTCTTATCCATGGAAAGAATTCTGTAATCATGCACTTTAGTCCTTTTCAGAGTTTTTGATAACTCTCTGATATGTTTATTTGTAATCTTGAATCTCAAAGCTGACAAAACAGTTTATGCAACACTTTGCAAAATCACTGCTCATCCATGATATAATAACAAGAAAAGGTGTGACTATCCAAAAACTTAAAGACCTAAGTGTATATGGCAGATCTCTAAAGATTAATAAAATTAAAAATACAACTTTTGGATTCAAGGGATAAATAATAACGAGTCTATGTAATTACTATGGTAATGAGATGAGTGTGGCCAGCTTCCATGGTAAATTAGCTGCCATTTGAAAGCTTCTGTCCTGAGCTCCCGCGTTTTCTTTGATCAGGGCCCTTTTGTTTCCCCTATGTCACGGGAGTGCGCAAATTAGCGGACGCTCACGCATCCGCGGCCCCGACGAAAAATGGATCACGTGACGTTTTTGGTCGAATTACATTTTAAATATCACTGCGCGCTCCCTCGCCAAACGAAAGAGCCGGAGGAGCTGATAAACCGCTTCACCATTATCAGCCGGAGTCCACGTTACTCTTAAATACCGGAGGAAATAGCAGAATGTCTGAAGAAAAGCCAAAGGTCGGTGCCGCGCTCCTACAGAGACACATCTGGGTCATGTTCATCTTTAGGTGCTCATTATGCCCGCTGCAAGCAGCCGTTAGCATGTTCTGCTAAGCTAGTGCTGCTTAAAGGCTGCAGTTTCCTAGTTTGAGCGGGTAGACGGGGGAAACAAAGGTTGCTCAATTTGCGGATATTTTGGCTTTAAGCTCAGTTTGTGCCTATCCTGTTCTGTATCTTCCATATCCAGCCTCCTGCCTATCGGCATACCTTTCAGTTAAACTATGTTTGCTAATGTCGGTAACAGAGAGTGCTAGCGAAATGAATGGCTTGTTTTTTTCCCCTTTACTGTTTGCGCCATTGTGGCTTTCTGCGCCAGTTTGAACACGGACTAGCCTGCTATGCTAACGCTGGGAGAAGGCGAAAGGAAGTGTGTATGCGTGCGGGTTTTGGGTTTGAAACCTACCTCCCTCCGTTATCACGCTTTCTTGTAAACGTAGTTGGCTAACTTAGGTTGGCTGCTACTTTGAACTAATCGGGGCTTACTCCCGGACGCTTCTGTTGGTGACCTTTTTGCTTTTGTTGCAGGAAGGAGTGAAGACGGAGAACGACCACATTAACCTCAAGGTAGCTGGTCAGGATGGCTCGGTTGTACAGTTCAAAATTAAAAGGCACACTCCATTAAGCAAGCTAATGAAGGCATACTGCGAAAGACAGGTATGGGGCCCTTTGAGCTTTTTTGCTCATATTATTGCGATGATTAACTAGATGCAGAATCTAAGAGAAAATTCCTTTCTGTCTTTTCCAGGGATTGTCGATTCGGCAGATAAGGTTTAGGTTTGATGGACAACCAATTAATGAAACGGACACACCTGCACAGGTTGGTAAAATACTAAAGGCCCAGTTCATTATGGAGGTTTGAAGATGCAAAATAGCATTGCCCTTGTTTTCTTTAACTAGAAAGTCTTTTATGCCAGCACAACAAGTACAGCCTTCAGGCCAAGTTGTACATCTCAGCTTCTCCAGAAAATGCCCAATCACAACCTCAAAGTGAAGACTTACAGCTATAAATCATAAAGTTAATGCATTTGGTTGGATATTTGTAATGTCGTCATTAAAGTGATGCAAAATGGCATGTAACAGCCAAATCGGAGGATAAGATCTACTTGTCCTCTTGTATTTTTATGCGTAATGAAAAGATATTCAGCGTTGGATATCAGTTTTATATGTTTATATAGTGTGAAGCATAAGACCACTTTTTTTTTCTGCTCTGTGTTTAGCTACTTTATAGTTGCAACACTGAAATAGTACAGGGCTGAACAAATATTTTGAATGTAAAGTAAACCAAAGTCAAATTCTTTGTTTGTTGCTCAAACTTGGCCAAATAAGTAAAGATAAAGATGTAAAACCTTTTTAATCAGTAATATTTAGAATGCTAAAAAATTAGGAAAAAATAATAAATCCACTAAAATGTGGATTTAGTTTATTTGCCTGATAAATAAAAATATAATTTTTAGTTTTAAGCAACTTTTTTGACATTTAAAAGAAAGAAAAGGAAGATGTTTCTGGCGCTACTCTGGGTTCTCTTCCCAGTTGGGCATGCCTTGCAAAGAGAGGACTTAACCACCTCGACTGGCTCCTTTTGTAGGAGGAGTGGTTCTACTCCAGAGATCCTTTCAGATTTCGGTGTTCCTTGCCTTATCTTTAAAGCATGATTTAGACTTCTGTGGGAAATCTACATCGTTACTTATGACGTAACTGAAAATCCCTATTAACCCTATGCTGTAACCTTCCAAGTAGGGATGGGTATCGTTTAGGTTTTATCCGATACCGGTGCCAAATCGGTACTTTTGAAACGGTGCCGGTGCTCAAACCGGTGCTTAAAGAATGGAGAACACAAAATTGGTCCAAAAACCTCTCATGTTCAGCTGTTTTTTGTAAAAAGATAACAATGTTAGCCTTTTCTGCAGCTATGGGGCATATATGGTATCACTCTTGGCTGGAAGCAGTGCTTAAACAATGGAAAAAAACACAAACTTTGTCCAAAACCTCTCATGTTTAACTGTTTTCCACTTTTTCTTTGGTCATTTTAGCCTTTTTGGCCAGGGTGAAGGGAGTATCTGCCATCAAACAAGAGGACAGCCGCATGTAGCTATGATGTTTGCTAGTTCACCTTACATGCATTAATTTAATAACATGGTTAGCCTACTCAACGTAAATTACACACGAACAACATTAAGCTACTCGCGCAGAGAAGAACGGCTGCTGCTGCATCATCATCCGTCATCATTTCTGCTACACTGGCAGGGCTAGGGGCCAGGACTCTACTCTTCGTGTTTTTGGGGGATGTTGCATAACAGGCAACCCACCCGCAGTAGATGTGCTCGGTGTGAGGTCTCGCAGCAAGCTATCAAATACGGTGCATTTCTGGGCTTTAAAAAAAACGCTATGCGTCGCCAGGTGTTTCATCGGATTTGAGGTGTTACCTCCTTTGACAGTATCACAGTATCAGCTTAAAGCACTTGTTGCAGGCTGCTGAGTTTGCATATTTTGCTGTGAAGTACAACCAGACTTTTGACCGCTTCGCCTTGGACATTTTTAATCTGTAGCTCTGCTCTAAAAGAACGTACGTACCTGGGCCCGCCTACTATCCTCGGAAACGTAAAATGATTGGCTAGAAGTGTATCACAGCTCAGGAAAAAAAGCACCGAAATGTGCGCTGCTTTTCGGTCTGGTTACTACCGTTTGTCAGAATGATGGCACCGGACACCGGTACCCATCCCTGCTTCCAAGCCATTCAGTTACTTCGTGGTGCATCAACCATACATGTAGTTACATTTGTCAGGAGGTTCACATCAAGCTACTTGGGAAGTTACTGGTAGGATCTAAAGGTTCCGGTTACGACGTAGATTTCCCCCAGAAGTCTAGATCATCATCACACAGTCAGTTTTCCTGCCGTTAAGTGCAGGAACCCGGTGCAGTATTCTCCTGAATGATATATCTGAGCTTCTGTACTGGAATATCATCAAAATGACTGTAAAATCCTAAATGACTGTACACACATGTCTTTAGCTTAGCTGCGGCACAACGTGCCAGTTTGCAAAAGTCGAGAGGCGGACGACCAGTCAAGGCGCTACAAATACTGTGGGTGTGCATCAGGCAATGTGACGTCAAACTGTGCACACACCACCCATGACGGAGGGTGTGTGGTGAACACGAAAACGCCAGCCTTCTGTTAATAATTGTGGTTGAGTAAAGCTCATACTTTCTCACAAACCATTTGCTTTTTGCCACTGGACTGACAAAAAGCAGAATGAAAGTCCAAAACGCTCAGTGCAGATTTGAGAAAGGGAATCCTATATTTGTGTATGTGACAAATTCCTGAACAGCTGCACATTACAAGACCATCGGTTCAAATGGTCAACAAGTTAGCCAAAGTCTGAAAAGACCAAAGAGGTTGGCTGAATGGAAGCTGGTTTGGATGGTGTGAACCCATCAAGGCATAGACCCATCATGAACTTGAAGCTGCTGGACCATTGGAGACACTCATGAGTTTGTATTGCTGTAGACTGAGGCTGCCATCCAAAAAGGACATGCAAAGCTAAACAAAAGCTTTCTGCTGACCACATGCACAAATGTTCTCCAGGAGAATGTTAATCAGATTAGACAAAACTGTTTCTGAGCAGAATTACCTGAAGTATGTCTGGAGGAGACATCCTTCAGACATAAACAAAGGAACTGTTACTAGCTGTTCCACATGCAGGTTGTAGCATGTTGATCTGGAACTGTTTAGCTACCAGTGGAGCTGGTACATTGAACAGACTGGATGTTGTATCTACCTCAGGATTGTTCAGTAGAAATCATTTCAAAGTGCAACGACCTCAAACCTATCAAAAAAAAAGTGGAATTATGGTAAAAGTCCAGTGTCTGCAGTGACCTTTCGGGGAAACATTGTCCAATATTAGTTGTGCTTTACACATACAGGGTACAAAATACATGTAAATTTTGTTTATTTCAGAAAGCTCTTTTTGTGCACCAAATTGTCAGTGTTCATTTTAACTCTAATAATATATATTACACCTCAGGGATAAGACAGACAAACAAAACAGTCCTAACATGGTAATTTAAAAGTGGTAATTTAGGCAGGGAAACCTGCCTACATGATATTATTAGCATTACTGAAAACCTCCTGTCAAGACATGGTCTGAGAGACTAATGTGCACGTGTCTTTGTTGCAGCTGGAGATGGAGGATGAAGACACTATTGATGTATTTCAGCAACAGACGGGAGGAGTCTGTTAAGTGGAAAGAGTCAACAATTTTTTTTGTTTTGTTTTGTTTCTCCTTTTCAATTCAGTTTTCTTTTTCTATTAGGTTTATCGACTGTGCTTCCCTAAATGAAAGACTTCACACAACAAAAAATAAAAAGGATAATAATGATCATTTGGGGCCAAATACAGACTTTGAGATTAGGTAACTTAATGTTTTATTCACCAAAACCAATTTGAAATTCATAAGGACAGAGTACATCTCATATTATGGCTTGTAATGACGGGACCATTGTGGGGTTTTTGTGATGTTCAGCTGTCTGAGTAAGCTAAATGACATGCTTTCTTTTCTGTTTCTTGATATTTGTTTAATTTTTTTCCAGATAATGGTAAGAATTCATATTCAGGATGGACTTGACTATTTAAATATTCATGTACTTATGAGGAATGCTGCTGGGATAGTCAGTAGTGATCTGTTCATAGATGGGAGATTTTGTGACATTATTCTCATGTAGATTTTAGTCGCGTTTTTAAAAGAACATTTAGAAATAATCTGTCCATGCACAGTTTATCTTCAACAGGAGAAATACTTGTGCTTGGAAAGCGTCATTATGGATGGTTTACCTCAATACTGTTACCTTCAAAGTGGATTTATCTGACTGGTAGTACAGTAAGGTTCTTGGACCAAAAATGCTAAATGAAAAGGTTTCTTTTTATAAAAGGGTTTGACTAATATAAAAATGTAGATGTAAAAGTTATTGTAACTCAGTGGTTGGTGGTATTGCACAGCAGAAAAACGGTTGTTCCTGTCCAGGACTTTAAAAGGGGAAAAACTCCTCACCTTTTATCAGAGACATTTTATCTCATCCAAGAATAAGTATTTCACTCATTGTATACATACATACATGACATGTTGCCAATTTGAATACGTTTGTAAAAAGTCTATCCAAACATTAACGTTGTTTTATGCTTGTGTGTTGATGGAACCTTTTTTGTTCTTGTTCATTTTCACCTGCGTTTCAAATTTAAACATTTTAGATTTGCATGGTGATGTTGGCAAATGTTCTTTTTCTTTAATTTTTTTTTTTTTGTCCTTATACTGTATACAATAAATATAGTTTGATACTCAGCTGCCTGAACCCTGTTGGCTTTCATTTGTGTCAGAGTACTGTAAAGTCTTTAGTTGCCAGTGCAGAGCGGGTGTAAAATATTTACATCTTTGGCATAAACGGGAACTCATTTAAAATAGCGGGCAAAGAAACGTGCCTGATTTTTCTAAATACAATGATGTGTTGGGTTTTTATTTTAATTTTATATATATCGGTGGTTCTTCCTCGTCAAACTACATGTGAAAATAAGTATCCTGGACACTGGTTATGATGGGAACTCACGGGAAGTAAATGTTATGTTAGGTCATCGTAGTCTAAGGAGCTTGGAAAGACTTCACAAGGCCAGGTCAAAGAAATCTGCCAGCATGATTCTTTGGGCTTAAATTCTAAGAAATAAATATGAAAATTTACAGAAACCTCTGGTAGCTCATTACCCACTCTACTGTAATAAGCTTTTACTATTTAAAAAAAATAAAATAAAAATACTACTTTTAAAAAAACTTATTACATTTTTTGTTTTGTTTTTCTCATGCGGACCCACCATAACAATAGAATTTTCTATTGTAGATTTGGGGGGGGGGGGGGGGGTGAATAGAAATTATTTACTTTGGTGTTGTCTGCATGTCAGTAGGAAAAGCTGTTAAACTTAAATATAGTCAAGTCCCAAAACTGCCCTCCTTAAGTGGCCACTTTTTCTTTTTTTTGAAAGGTGTCCTGTGGCCCAGATTTGAGTCCTTGGCAGGCTACTTCTGGCCCCTGGCCCATATGTTTGGTACCCCTGACCATTAACCATAATGATCAGGTTATTTAGTCTTCCTTTAAAGGGTTGTGGACATTTAGCTTTGTCTTAATCTGCTCCAGAGTAGGAAGCAATATACACTAGATGGCACCATTATCCTTACGATCTGTTGGTACTTGATTCAATCACTGCACCCTCCAGCGCCATAAGTTAAAATACAAAGACACATTTGTTAATCTACTCGAGCCTTATGAAGGCTATAACTTCATGAGTCTCCTTTTAAGAGAGCTTGATTTCACAGATGTTACTAAACTGAGCAGCCAAGTGAACTCCCTGTGAGATTCCTCACACACTGGCGTGATTGTGCTGCTTTTATTTTTGGCACCTCTTTTGCATTTTATATTTCCTCATGGACATATCTGAGGCCATCATACCACCCCCCCCAAGATTTTTCAGAAATGCAGCTGCAAGATGCCGCCTCCACCCATACATGCAACATCCTGCTGGCATCTAATGTACAATCTTTGGAAGAATATTCAGCAATTTGTGTTAGGTAGAAAACTGAGGTGCTGTTGATTAAATGAGTAAAAGAAAAATTATCAGTTGTTTATTTTAATTAAGCTTATGTTAATCACCTTTCTGCACATTCTATATCTACTAAAAATGAAACCATTATTTACTTTGAGGGGTAAGAATGAAACAGTCTTCCTCACTGTTTGTTTTTATTGCTGCTGTGTCACCGTCCGCTGTGTCAGGAACGCTTGTTATTTCAGCACACAACCTCATTTGTTTGACACTGCACTTAATCGACACACAGTGTTGTTGTCATTGTTTTAATGTTAAGTCATTGTTGAGCTCGTGTCATGTGCTGATCATTGTAAAGTAAAGGCTGTTTATTGTCTGAGATAATAGGTGGATTATAGAGTGAGCTGCACATTTAGATTTATGTAGAGAAAAAGAAACAATTTTCAGAGAACAAATGCAAGATTCAAAGTTAAATTATGTTGACATTATTATCGTTGTTATTTATATTGCCATAAAAAAAACATGGAGCCCCAAAAGTCTGTAAAAGCATACAAAGAAAATATCTCAAACAAAATTACACCACCAGTTTGAACCGTTGATACAAGGCAGGATGGCTCCATGTTTTCACAGGTTTACACCAGATTCTGGTTCTACCATCCAACCATTAAAAGTTGCAGCAGAAATCAAGACTTTTCAGACCAGGCAATGTTTTTCCAATCTTCTGTTGTCCAGTTTTGGTAAGTCTATGCAAAATACAGCATCATTTTCCTCTTAGCTTACAAGAGTAGCACCCGGTGTGGTCTTCTGCTACTGGTTCTACGTATTGTGTGTACGGAGATGCTCTTCTGTGTACCTTGGTTGTAATATTAGCTCAAAGCAGTCTAATCGTTCTCCTCTGACCTCAACATCAACAAGGCATTTTCACCCAGAGAACTGCCGCTCACTAGGCCGCCTGGCACTAATTCTGATGCTCAGTTTAAACTTCAGCAGATCACCTTGACCGTGTCAACATATCTAAATGCACTGAGCTGCCATATGACAAGCTATTTGTGTTATTGAGCAGTTGAATTGGTGTATGAAATAAATTTGTTGGTAAATTAGTATCTTCAGACATCAAAATGAGCATAAATGGCTTTTGAATAAGCCAGTGCAGGGGAGAGGGGTTCTTACAGAGCAAAATAACAATACTCAACTTTAAACACGTAATGAGCGAATGAGGTCAGTCAGCTGTGCTTTGCATCCTTGGTGTTTGCAGCCAAGTAACCTCATATATGACACCCTCCCCTACTCGGTCAGTCAAGCAGGCTGAATGAAAGCACTGTGCATCTGGAGAACCTCTGGATTTTCTCCAAAAGGTTGCATGCTGATGTCACCCAGTTGTGCGTAATGTGGTCTCCACCCTGACCGCATCAGATTTCATTTTAAGCCATGTTGAAGATCCTAATATGTTTAAAAACAAAAACAGACTGGATCTGATAGGAACTCTACAGTGGATGTTGACTGCCCTTCACCACTGAATATGTACTTAGTATAATACAGAAATATATGTATATATGTTTATTACACAAATGTTAAGGTGTCACAACTGAGCAGACTGCTACTACTGTCACTGAATGTTGATCATCACATTTTACACTGAATCCAATGTTCAAGAGGTTCAAGAGTTAGTTTTTTAAAATGTAAGTTCATTGGGGGGGAAATGTTTGAAATAGCTGATAAACCATTTTGATCAAGCTTATAGTTTGGGTTGGATGTTATGATCCTGAACCACCCCTTAGTCACATTGAGGGACTTTGCCTGATGCACTGGGCACTTCTCCATCCATCCATTATTAACTTTCCTCGCATCTTTGTTTAGCTGTCATTTGTCCCGTTTTTTAGAGGTCTCTCTTTTCCACCACATAGCTGTCCCACCCGGAGCCTGATTCTGCTGGAGATCGCTTCCTGTTAAAAGTTATAAGTTATAAGTTTGCTGTTGCTATAGAAAAGTACACACAATTAAAAACACCTGTCTGTGTTTGTTGCTTTGACCGCAGTGATTGGTTTGCACATTTTCAGCCAATAAATATTGTCTAATAAATGACTGTTCTGAGGGAAAAGGTCATTGTGTGCAAATCTTTTCCCTCAAATAGTCATGGTCAAAATTTAGAAATAGGTGTAAATTAAAATAGCCTTATCTCATTGTGACTACTTATGATGCCTGGAGTTACTGATTTATTACACTCATGTGCTGTTTTTGGAAAACATTGTTCAATATGATAACTGGTTAAGCTCAAAACTGATAATCATACATGTGTAGAAAACGCTTGACTAATGAAGTCATTGTGACAGAGTTTGGCAGGATATTATATAACAAATTAAGTTTATCTACACAAAAAGTGAAAAACACACCGTAAGACTCTTCACAGAGTCCCTGCACTCGCTCTTCTTTTGCACGAGGGCGTCCCTTGATTACTGGCCCCTGACTCTGGACTCAAAGTACCACAATGCAACACCGAGCATCTCCTTAGCTACGGCTTTGGGAGCTACGCCCCAAGAAGAAGTGGGAGGCTCGCCCCCCTGAAAGGACTCATTGTAAAAGAGGGATGAGAGTGTGCGCGCAGGCTGCGAGTGTGTCCAAGTGTGTGTGAGCGTGTGGACACCCCCTCCTCCTTAACTAGCTGGTCAGCAGTGGAGGGATTAGGAAAGCCGGACCCGCTCACTCACTCATTCACTCAGTCACTACTAAGTAACAGATAGGGTTGCAGTAATCGTGAATCATGCTCGTCGTCATTACTACCGGCTGGGAGTGGAGCCGAAATTGTGCAAGATACGGATAACTGCATAGAAAAGGTCCGAGTGAGTAAGAGGAGTCACGTTTCCAGGTTTCTTCCCTTTGCCGTGAAAATGTTTCATCAGGGACTCCTCTGCCGCCGCCGCCGCTTGCGCTCGGACCCGTCGCATTATGTTACTTCCCTCACATGTGCTTTATGTTGAAGAAGAAGAAGAAGTGATCTGGATAAACCTGCGAGGATCCTGCCAGGGCGACTGAGCAAAGCGAAGAGCGTGCGGATATTTCCCCTTTTTATCGCCGTGCAGAGTTTTTTTTTGTTTTGTTTTTTTCTCAAGTGGACTAAGAGGGGAAAAAGTTGGGGTTTCTGGTCAAAAGAGGAATCATGGGGAACGCAGGGAGCATGGACCACCACACTGATCTCAGGGGACACAACATGCCCCTGAAACTCCCCATGCCAGACGCAGGTGAACTGGAGGAGAGATTTGCAATCGTTTTGGTAAGAAAAAAGTCGTTTGCATCTGTCTTCTCTTTGTTCCCTCCATGCTCCGGTGCCCCGGGACGGGACAGCTGTGTGTGTAGGTTGGACCCTCTGTTTCTCGTCCTGCACGCCCCGATCCTCTCTTTGTTGCTCAGTTAAAAAAAAAAAAGTCATTCCAAACAGAAAAGTGTTTGTTTATTTGCACAAGATCTGCATCTGTTCCTCTGATATGACGTTTTTTGACCTTGACAAAAATTCTAAACTTTGTTGTGTGTTTTTTTTAAACCGTAATCAAAGTAGCGATGAAGTTGTAGCAGAACTGGGAATTTATTGATACCTTCTTTCTTTTTGATTCAACAAGTATCTGAGTCAGCTTTTACACTTTTTACCACATAGTCCTGAAATAGATCAGACACTACGTTTTGGCCCTATAAATAAATAAATAAAAAAAAAAAGATAAAATGTTAATATTGTAGCACTTCCACAAGTATATGCATGAGACACCTACACTGGTAACTTTATGAGTCCAGACACAAGCTCCCCATTGAAGCTTTAAGTGCCTGGCATGTCAGGTCCTTTGAAACATCTGTCACATCATAGGCAGGCAGTGGATCTGTCAACAGTTACCTTACCTGGGCACCAACATAAAGAGTCCTCCATGCAAAAAGTTCTAAACAGTTGATCAAGATACTGACTGTGTTGCAGGGATTCACAAAAGGTTTGTATATAATAGGTTTTGATTGGCCAGATGTGTTGCTCATTTCTTGGTGTACTGGTGTACTAAAGTGTTATTTACCATCTTCTTGGACAATTTTATTTATTTAAGCCATCACAGAATAACACATGACTTTCTGCTCTCCAGCTTTGTGCCCCAGTCAGTGAATCAAAACCTGCACAGAGGAACAGTGAGGTGAAATTTGAGAGCCGGCAAAATGTGGGTCAAACGTGATTGTCGCCTGGCCTCGCGCCCTCATACACATTAACTGCTTTAGGAGAAGGAATTTGACTTGAGCAAGCCGGTTCTTATCACTGCATCGTCGTGCACTCGTCACGGAGACGAGGAGAAGGTTTTTCATTTCGAGCTTGTCTTTTTTTTTTTTCAACTCGCTACAGAGCATTTTTGTTATGTTAGTGGTGGCGGGGCAGATCGTTTAGCCTGTAAGCACATCACAAAAAAGCAGTTTAGGTGGAAGTCAATTCGCTGTGCTGTGTTGGGGTGTGATTGCTGCTTGTCAGACACTGGTGAATCCCTTTCTGTCCTGGAGGCAGCACGGAGAGAGAGGTTTGACGTCACACTGCCGAGGGATTTAGGCCCTTTTCTTAATCACATCTGCTACTAGAACCACCTACTTCCTACATTTTACAAGCATTAGGAATTCCCCTCTCAAATGAGAAATAGCAAAACAGTTGGGATCTAGAAAATTTAGTTTGTTGATTATAAAACTCATCATTATTACGCTTCCCAGGATACAAACCCCCGCCCTAATCAAACTATTTAAGTCTAAAATTTCTTAGGATGGCTATCTGAAACGCCCGTCCTCATACCATGTCAGGAACTCCCCCGCTGACTCCCCTCCTCTTCCTTGCTGCCAGCATGATGCCTCATCTCTTGGTGGGATGGAAGCCCTCCAGCATTAAAAGAACTTAGTGCTATAATCACAGCATTTAGTGTTAGTTACTGCCGTTTAAACCCTAATGTGTCTCAGCTGTGGCTCATGGCAGTTGGCACTATCAAGTGGCACTACGTGACTCTGATCACCTCACTTCAGTTTGAGTGGCAAACGATTAGGATGATTCCCCTCGCTCTGCTTTGTGTCCTGACATAACAGAGGCCTTCAGAGCTGATCAAGATTTAAGTGGGCCATTTAGCCCCTTGTTAGTCACCCATAAAGTTTTATCGATCTGATTGGCTGGTTTCCCCTTATCAGTTATGTAAACTATAACTAAATGACTGCTTTTGGACATGATGATATTAGTCTTCTTGTTGCATATTGACACCAGATTGGTCAAATAATAGCTGCAGGACTGTTTACTTGCCACTTTTAATAGATTTGATCAACAGGCAAGCTTTGGATCACAGCAGGGAACCATTTGGATTAAAGGCTTGCACAGTATGTAACCACATTCAAGTTGTCCACAGCTTTGTATTTGTTTTTTTCTTTTTAATCGAGGACATATAGTTCTTTGCAATAGTCTTGAGTTGCCCCTCATTTCATGATATTTTGTCAGGAAAATGGGAAATAGACAGTGATTTATTAAAGTGTGCAAACATGAAAGATTAAAAACAAAACATATAAGGCAAAAACAGAGTTTGTACTATTCTAATGAGGTTGACCATCACTTGTTGTAATTTCTTTATGTATTAGTCTTCAGGATTAGTTCTCCAGGCTTCTTGAAGGACATTCAAAGCTCTTCTTTGGATGCTGGTTGCCTTTCCTCATTGTCTCTGTCACTGCTTCAATAATGCTGAGGTGTTGGCTCTGAGGAGGTCAATCCACGACTGATACTGCTCCATCATTTATTTTTTTTCTATCCATTGTTCTGAGCTCCTCTGTACACATGATGACACTTTGATCCAAAGATTACAAATTTTGATTCATCACTAAATAAGACCTGTTGCCACCGATTCTTAGTCCAGTTGTAGTGTAATTTTTCATAACTCAGCCTTTACTCTGTTTTTTCTTCCTTATGAGTATCTGCGTTAAAACCACCCTTTCATGTGTTATCGTTGGCATTTTTCATGAATTCAATTAAAGAAATGAGGACATATGCTTTTGCAACAGACCGAGTAAAATAGCAGTTAATGTCCAGAGAAAAACTTTCAGCAAGCGTGGAGAACTGTTGCTCAAGAGCACTTAAAAATTACATGAAAGTCTAGAGCCTTGGAAGCAAAATATAAAGAGAAATGAAGGGTGACAAGAGTTTTGCACAGAACTACACTCTATTAAAATTTGCACGGTGTGTGATGTGAAAAGCTTTTCAAATATGAACTCGTGACTCAAATCATCTGAGCAGACTGCATCTGTGTGTAACCACACATGTAAAATTAACCTAGTTTCTACAGTAAAGATTTTGTGTAGCTGCACAAGTAATGTTGACTTGTGTTGTACAGGAACTGGTGTCACGGTGTTCTGTTAAACTACCCACTGAATGCTAGAAGATCCAGGAAGTCCAGGATCTTGGCACAGTCCACAAGATGAGTTAATGTGTCAATGCCATTAAATGGTCCTTCACTGGAGATTGTTTTAGCAAAAATGTTTCCAAGGTCAAGAATAAACTGTTAAGATCAATGCAAAATTCAGTGTTGTTAAAGTTTATCACCATATTATGTCTGTAGTTAATGATTTGTGTACATGTGCCAATCTAAATTATACTTAGAAGTCCCCACTTCTTGGCCGTTGTAATATCTTGTTGTTGTTTTTTTGTACTTATCGCATTTATCTCATTAAAATAGTTGAAAGTTTGTATTTAAGACCCAAAGAAATAATAGAAACTATAACCTTTGCCTGTGCTCAGTGAGCTAACCCTAACTTATACTGATGTAGTTTTAACTGCCTTCAGCTCCTTCAAAGCTGTAGTAAGTTAAATTTCAACACACCTTCCTTAGATATGGTTGTTTGCTCTCACTGTGTGTGATTGTCATACAAGTGGCTTGCCTCTGGTGGAGTCTGCAGTTTCTACCAAATGAAAAGCTCCCAGTGAAGTGGCTCATTAGGCCAAGAACTGATCTCTGAAACAGACTTGAGCTAATAGTAATCTGAGGCCTCTGCTGTGATCGGACTGCCTGATTCACATGCAGCCTTGGCCTTCAGTCAGAAGGAGATTAAACCCAAATAATCTTTGTTTAGACGGCGCAGATTGTCATAGAGACATAAATAGGAATTTGTTTGTATGCCAAGGCTCTCTGCTTTCTATGACTCCTCATTGTTGCTGGTTCTTTTAAAGCATCTTTGCTCGCTTGTTGTCGTAGTATTGGTAACATAAGTCAACCACAGATGAGTTCCACATGATCATGAGTGAGCCCTCTTGATGTCTAATCTGCACGGCACAGTTCTGTCATGTCAGTGTGCTGCTGATCAGTTAACCATGCACTTGCCAGATCCAGACAAAATTTCTGAACGGCATTTTTAACATGTTTCTTGGCTTATAAGTGCACAATAGCTGAAAGCACGTGAAATGATTACAGTCGGTCTTTGGGAGTCACATGTACAGTATTAGTCAGTCTATATGCTTCACACTGAACCAAAGGAAAATGACTCTGTAACAGGAATGCAGCCAAGGCCTCATGTCTGCTCTTCTGCCTCAGCTAACCACAGAGTTGACAATCAAATTAGATTGCACCCACATCCAGGAGACCGTCGAGTTGAATCTCTGAGTATCGTGCCTGCTGTCATGGAGACAGAGAAGTTCAGAGTCATTACTTGTTTAAATGCCATATGGGGGGGACTGTAGCTTGGATGCTGTTGTTGCTCTTCTCAGTAGTCTGCCCAGATTACGTCTAAGCTGCTTTGTTTAAAGGCTGCGACGCACCACAATCTGCTGTTATTTCTGCTGTGAGGTACCGCATCTGAAATCCACTCCAGCAGATTAATCACAAGAGTAGCCCTCATGTTTAAATGAAGTCTAATCTGTCACATCGGCAGGTCCAGAGTGGGTTTTTACCTGGAAAACGCTTTCTGGTACTTCCCAGGGTAAGGTGTATCCAAAGTGCATTGGTGGTAATATGCAAATTGGCTTTTTGTTAGAATGTCATTCAAATGTGCGAAGACACTGAGCCCTGCATCTCACACAGTGCTACATGAAACCCAGGAAGTGACTAAGCTAAACCTCTTAGGTTTTTCCACGTTGACTCTTCTTCATTAATAAAATAGAACAGTGGGTTTTGTCTGTGGTGCAGAGGATGAGCAGTGGCTGAATCCCGTGCGTCAGGACCACCAGACAGAGCTGCTCTTTATTCTGTGTGAAGCCCAAGACGGAGCCTGGCACTGGACCCAGAGCCGGCAGGCCACGAGAGGCCTCCACACATACCCGTTTCTAAGCGTGTGTGTGTTTGTATTGGTTTCTGCTGTGCTGGATCCCCAGGATACTCACCCACCAATTAGCCAGAACAGCACTGAGGATGTTATGCTCAGGGAGCAATGAAATCCTGCAACCAACGCTCTGGCCTGTGAAATCTCAGAGGGGATGTGAGGTACTGCGGTGTGAAGCGATAATGTGCTGCTCAAGATCCCAAAGCATAGCCTGGAGGCATCTTGCCTGGCTGGCAGAGGCTCAGCTGATTATGTGAGAAAAAGTCTCTCAGCTGTGTGCAGTCACCACCCAGTTGAAACTACTGAGGGTCCAATCAGTATCGTTGGTCTAACTTCAGTTTTGACATGTGCACATTCGGGGGTTCGGTTTT
The DNA here is from genome assembly GCF_041146795.1 of Maylandia zebra. NCBI lineage: Eukaryota > Metazoa > Chordata > Actinopteri > Cichliformes > Cichlidae > Maylandia > Maylandia zebra. Next base: position 22,641,697 of record NC_135182.1, on the reverse strand, counting down.
CTGCTCCACTATGTGGGTGGCACATAAACCCAAAGGAAATCATTGACTCTAGGATAATCTTTAAACCTGTCAGCTGGACTTTGTTTTGATTTTACTTTGCTTTTGTTTACCTGCTGAATGAAGTTTCAGTTGCGTGGTTGTGGACTAATAAAGCAGCCGAACACTTTGTTTGGCATCAATGAAATGTTGAATGCCAGCTAGCAACTGTGTTAAGAGGAAAAGAAAATGTCCCTGGGAGTTTTGACATCAGCCTGGAGTCATTGTTTAGACTTGGCCATCCATAGTTATATTTGGTGTAATTCTTCCTGCAGGTGTATGATGATGGAGTCTTAAAAAGACCAGTCTGATCCTTTCATGTGGGTAACAGTCCATTGCCAGGACCAGTCCAAAATTCACACAAAAGAGCAACAGAGTTGCAGCTCTTTTGAGAAGTGCATTATGGTCAGGATCTGTCCAGGCTCCAAGGTGGCAGCTGCACTAGAAAGACATTCTGCTTGGTCTGTCAAAGTTCTGCATAAGAGTGGGTGTTTTGTTGTGACCTCTTAAGAATTAGTTAATGTTAATGATGTTGAGTTTTATCTAAAACTTCCAGCAAATTCATCAGTTATTAGTGTCATTATGACAAGGATACACTTTATCCTCTGGGATTGACACTTGCCAATCCTGGGCCTTGAGCTTAATTTTTGTCCTCAGTTGTGATGTGATGTAACACTTTGTCTCAAAAGTTAGCTTTAACATTCTTTTTCAGGCTTTTATTTTAGTACGTTTTTATTATTTTATTCTTTGTGAGACATAAGCTGCTTTTGAAATGGCCACAGTAAAAAAGGCAGGTTCTGTCGGGTAGCAACTTGCCAGAATTAACATCTGCGGAGCAGAATGGGAGGTGCTGTTGAATTTGAATGGACTCCATTAGACCTGAAGACAATGTGGCAGTCTGCTGTTTCAGGTTTTATTGGACAGAAGATTTGCCTTTTACTCTAGACTCTTTACAAGTAGCTACAGAGAAGCACCAGCCTATCCGGGGTTATGATTTGGATTCAGTACCAACTCAAGCGCTTCCAGTAAATCTCAAAAACAGAGATAGGAAATTGGCAAGACATCAGTTTTGTTTCTTTCCTACAGTAGAAGCTTCAGATTGCTTTTTCGTTAAAAAAAAACACGTTACCAACAAATGGTAAATAATTTTATGCACCTATAAAATAAATCTATAATATATAATAATAGATTGAATCCTTCAAATTCAGGTGAGCAGGCAATTTTCCTCTCCTATGAAAATCTTGTATTAAGATGCTCACCATGGGACAGTTGAACAGGTTTGAATAATACCTGTGATCACTGACGCTGGTGTTCAGATGTTTCAGCTTTGAACAGTTTGATCCACACTGTTAAGTCTGCAGGCACCGTGTCCGTGTGCTCGACAGGGATGCCACTTGCAGCCCTTTTTTTATACCATAAAAGCAGCTCTGTGCTCAGTAATCATGTGGTTTCAAGCTCCCATGCAAAAGTGTACTTTTGTGGCGGGCACCTGCTGTTCAGAGTGCCTCTATCGTCTCGTTAGAAAAAGTGAGTGTACGGCTCTTTGGCGTTTGAGGGATGCCGGTTTAGACAGGGTGGGATTGGAGGGTCAAAATTTACAGGTGTGTTTGGGGTTTTTTTTGTGGGGGAGGTAATCATGATTCTGTCAGAAATGTTTGCACGCCTTCCAGAAGTGTCACAGAGCAGGAAAGTAATGTTTTAGCTGCAGTGCCACATAAAGGCGTTGAAACTGCAAACTAGGGGACAGTAATTCTTTCGAAGCAACGGTAAAGCTTCCTGGTTTTCCAGTGAAAATAAAGCGAAAGCACTCAGCTCTCAGGTTACGTCATGCCTGCCATCTGTGCGTGCGGGTGACATCATGGAAGCCATTTCAAAGGCTTTTTATTTTATCACTTTTTCTTGTGAAGTTTGTATGTAATCAGTTTCGTTATTGCATTTAACCTTTGAATTCCACTCTTGTGACTAATGAATAAGTGTGTATAACAGGATAAAAAACAACCCCCACCCACCCAAATGCACACATAAAACAGGATGCTGAATACTTTTACTTTATTACAGATCTAAATGCGACACAGTGACACAAATGTGGCCATCATTGTCACAGCTTACAGTTAGGCACTAAGCTGGTTGTATTTGTCAGGCTTGTGTTAATAAAGGACAAATTAAATGCTATTATTGAGCAGTAGTATTAAATCATCCGGCTTCTTTTTCATTTCATTGAAGATTTCCTGCCACAGGAGGAAGATTTAAAAGGTTCTTTTAAATATTATAATCCATGTAAACTAATTTTTCTCATCATTTTTAACTCAGCCGAGCCATTTTTTATTAACTGTTTTGAACAAACAACATTTCGGGTTCATATTCGCTCTGGAACGTGGACTCCACCTCAGTCCAGTCACTTTCGCAACCTCACAACATCTGGTCTGGCCAGAGCGCCTCTGTGTTCATGTATCACTTGTTTTATTTGGATAGCTTCCTGCTGTTCCACACCACCTCCATGATGTTTCCGGAATTTGGATAGCATCCAGCACTCAAGCCACAGTTTTTTTCCTTTCTTTTTAATCCACAACTTAAACATATTTTTGCAATATTTTGTGTATTTTACCCACAAAGTGTTATAGATTTTTTTTTCTGTGTCATGCTTTAAAATTGAACAAAGCTGTTGGGCTCCGATTTCAACATCGATCATTTGACTTCTTCTGCGTTTCGCTGCATTTGTGGCGAGGCTTGCTGAAGGCACTTTGATGGCATTGTGAGCAGCGTGGATAAAATGAGAATAGCGAGTACCCACTCTTGTTAGAGAGTGTGAAGCTGACAGATGGTCTGCTAAGTCCAGTATGTCATGTTATCGGTGAGCGCAGTGAGGTAAATGGATGAAATGTCGTTGGAATGTGTAAAACGAGAGGCAAAAACATTTGACTCACCGAGTGGTCAAGAGGCATTCTAGTGAACAGCTTCACAAACACAAACGCTACTGTCAGGTCAGGGGGGTCCTGGGGATTACAAAGCTAATCTGAGGACAGACAGGGGACACCTGTGCCCCCAAAGAACGCCAGGGATTACAGATCCACGCTGTGCTAATGAGTGGAGGACAGCTCGGTTTGGACAGCACACGCCTCGGGGCTGTGCAGCTCCTTTCTCCTTTAAGTAGGCTCTTATCTCTGACACTCCATTATGAATATGACAGATTTCGATTCTGCCTGAGCTGCGGGGCTCCTCCGCTCCCCTGAAGGTTAACGTGAAAAGCAAGAAGTGAAGTGAATCATTTATTATGCAGTTTTGCCGTCACATATTAATACTCATAGGGATGGTGTTTTACAACTCACACTAGCCTGAAGCGCAGCATTAACCTCAATATAAATTTGTAAATGCCTCAGAAACAAAACACCCCAGCATTTGATGAAGCAAGCATTGGGAGAGACCAGTACAGCATCCAGTCATTTCCGTAGCGTTGAGCAATTTGAGGATTATTGCTCTGACTAGTTTTTAATAACTGATGCAGTGTGAGGTTTTCTTGTTGTGGCACGCAGCGTGGCATCAGTCTGCTCATTTAAAAAGACAAGTGAGACGTTTTAGCGAAAAGCAATTGATTAGAGGTCGGAACGTGGCTTTGAATGATGCAAATTGGTTGTTTACAGCAGAAAGACGGGTCTTCTATTAAGGTCATTAGTTTCATTAATGCTGACAAAACAGTTATGCCGCATCTGTTGGTTTGAACACAGAGATTAAGTTCTTCTGGATTGTGGTGCGTTAGCAGGGAGAAGGTAGACGCAGAGGAAGAAAGAGGGGAGCGTGGGTTTGCTACCAACTCATGGCAACCCAAATCCTCAAGGAGAAACCAATCACTGCGCTGAAAGATATCTGAGAGGAGAGCTGGTGACAGTGAGGTGATGTACGGCACACTTTTGTCAGGTTCTGTCTCATGTTACTGTGTAGTAAACACAAGTAAACGCAGTGGAGCATGTTCTGAAAGTGGATGTTTTCTTTAATAGGTGGTCTACCAGGGTTTCTTGATTTTCCTAGTTGGATCGAGCTCTTTTGTTTGCATTCGCTCAAGCCAAAATTGCTTGGTATGTGAGATCACAGCAGGCAGCATGTGGAGTGATGATGTGAACATGTGGTTGTGGATTCTATCTGATGTAAAATTGGTGCTTTATCATTTTTTTTGTTGGCTGTCACAGAAAATTCAAGTGCTTCTCCTTAATCCCAGATCTATGTTTCAACTGCAGTTACCATCAAAGACGTTATGAAGTTTATAACTATTTTTATGTATACTTCACAGTATATGTTTTACTCCTAGTTTGTTCTGTGACACATTTGAAGACCTGCAGGGTGTTTTAAGAAAATGGAAATAAAAATGTGTGTTTTGTTTGTGTGTGTGTATGTTTGCACACCTAAAGGTGCAAAACACTACATTTTAGACACGTTCCAAAGCAAGTAGTTAGTTAGCCAGTTGTGTCAATATAGTTTAGATCTTGTAGCAGCATTACTGACTGAAGCAGGTCCTTCATGTGGGCTGTGTGTTTGCTTTTCTAGCCAGCTGTGCTGTGAAGGCTGTGCCTGAGCAGACCTCCTGGTAGGTAGTGGTGGTTGGTGGGCTTTGAGCCAGCAGTCTATTTTTACTTCTTTTATGACTTAAGCTGGATAATGATAGGATACGTGGGCTCTAATAAGTTCTGATGTGAGTTAAACATTGGCATAAAGTTATTAGTAGCAACTGTTAAAGTTGAGCTACACTAAAATTGGCCCCCTGTATCTGAGTAAATATGGCATAGTTTAGCACGACATACTGGCTCGTTGTCTCCACAGTACTGACAGTTATTAATGACCTGGATTCATGTTCAGGCTACAGCTTTGTTTCTAAAGGAACTCACTCAGTAACTGTACAGATGTGGGACAGCTGCTTTGGAGATGAAATGTGACTTTGGCAGCATGAAGGGAGGCTGGAGAGCATTGAAACCCCACATTTCACTGAGAGGGGATGGTCATCTAGCACAGTGAATTCCACTATTTTTTTTCTCCCTCTTGTCGTTTGCGTTTTGTTGCCGTCTGGAGGGAGTCTCCGATGCTTTGTCAGGGTCTCCCAACAGGATTGTCTTGTTGACTAAATCCCTTTCATTGTGCTTTTTTAGGATTTAAACTTCCTTGCAGCTGCACTGGTTGCACGCATCTGCTTTACCAATACTTAAAATGGCTTTGCCACCATTTTATATCAGATTATTATTAATTTTCAGCATGAATGAGTGCATCCTTTTAGCGTGTTTGTCTGTGTCTCAAATTTCTGTTATGCTTTACTGTTTTACTAACCAGTTAAATTTAGGTGCGTATTCGTCAGGGTGGTCTGCCATCAGGTGTTGGTTAAAAGCTGCCCAGCCCTCCTCAGCTGCACCCCATTAATAACACAGTTGCACAGATACCAGTGTGGTTGTAGACATGGGGTAACCCAGTGAGCTGAGTGCTTGTCACAGCTCATTAGCAGTGGGATGAAATGAAGGCTGGTAGAAGTGGTCTTTTGCTTTAGTTGGAGCCTCACCAAGCAGTTCAGTGCACCCACAGCGACTCAGCAAACCACCCAAGCCACACAAGCACCCAGGCCAAAGGTACTCTTAATTCCAAACAAAACAAGGTAGACGTTTAGAAGTAAAAGTCTACCCTCCTTCAGGTTTCTCTCTCCAAAATGTAAAAGCACTTCTGTGTGTAACATAGTAAACCCGCTGGTGGTTTTCTGTCACTTAATGTGACCGTCCGCTCAGGCGTCAGATTGTATTTTAATGTGTTTAGGGAAGACGAATGGATACAAAGCCTAGTCATCTGGTCAGCAGCCAGAATGAGTCAATAGAACCCTTATGACTCCCAATTCCCTGCAGTCAGCACAGCAGCGATCATTCGACTCAAAGCTTCGGCAGAATACTAATTCAATTTCCTTTAGTTAAATATCTACAGGCTACAACCTGAGTTTTTACCATATCCATTAGCCACCCCTATTTTTTTTACTATTTTGCCATGAAAATGAGAAAGGGGTGAACAATTTATATAAGAGTGTATAACAGTATATAAGAGAAAATAGTTTGTGCAATTCTAGCAAGTTTGAAAGTCAATATCTAGTATGACCACATTTATTCTTCAACACTGCCTGAACTATCTTACACAAGCTTTCTTGTAATTTATTTAAGTCATCTTCAGGAATAGTTCTCCAGGCTTCTTAAAAGACATTCAGAGCTTTGGATGTTGGCTGCCTTTGGTTCCATTTGTCACCAAGATGATTACAGGTTGTTTCAGTAATGTTGAGGTCCATGGTTTGGGGAGGCCAATCCACGGCTGATAGTGTTTGACTCCGTGTTTGTTCTATCCATGCGGGGTTTCACTGCACTGACACTGTTTGGGATCAATGTTAGGCTGAAAAATCAAAAGCTTTCCAGATGATGATACTTGGTGGATCAGACTCTGAGGATACTTTTCTATGTTCATATTTCCATCAGTTTTCAGAAGATCCCCAACACTGCTGGCTGAAGTCTGTCTTCTAGGAGGCAAAACAAAAAAAATAATAGGTGGTGCAAGTAGGGCTGTTGTTTCATTTTACGCTATTGTTTGTTTCGTGGTGTCGCAAAATAAACTCTTTACGGCAATGTTTTTTCATCGTTTTGATGGTCACTGTAGTGGCTATATTCATTTCTTAAAGTTCTCTCTTTCTCTTATATTTTATATAACCACACTACAGACGGACAAGCCCCTGTTTTTAAGCGTTGTGGTTAGCAACAACGACGGTAACACCATCGCGTGTTCCACATAAACCTTTCACAATAAAGCTCAAGATCCTGTTGAGACTTTTCAAAATAAACCGAATCACGTGAAAGAGCAGATTATTTACGGATGAGAAGTAAAAAAGAGCCGCCGGGTGCTAATAAATAAACCTTAGACTCAAACGTTAGAACAAGGAAAAGTAGAAGCTGAGTGCGGTACCCGCTCTGATAGATGATGCAGCCCAACCAGTGTGGATGGGAAAAACAACCTCAACTCTAATGGTTATGTTTTCTAATTTTTTCCCCTGCTCTTTGCTGAATGGCTCTCTCTCACACAGCTGTATTGTGCATCTGTATTATTGTGTATTCTCTATGACCGAAAGCTGCAGAAACACTCAGTTTAGCTATACACCTCTATGCTATTTTTGTGCTCTTAATGTGTTTCTGTTTTATTTCTATAAGAATAGCTGGTTAACCAGTATCCAGCTGGGTCGCACTTGTGTTTCCATGTTCTTTGCGCAGCATACTGGGAGCGCTAGATAATTGTTTGTAGCCTTTCTAAATCCACACGAGGGTGTGGTGAATAATGCTGGAAAGTGCAACATTTTGGACAGCTGCAGAGGTGTTCGTACATGAAGCAGATGTCGATAAAGTAAAACCGGATAAAGAGAAAGAGTTGTGCAAGAGTTGTGTTTTTTTGCACGATCTAAGCTTATTTTCAGTCTTAATGTGTTCGCCAACACATGGGTCACATTAGGTGTGACTGAACAACAGGCTCTTCACAGGAAATCACTTGCTTAACCTCATCAAAGAGGAACAGCTTTAAAAAAAAGTTTCAAAGCAAAATACTGAAAGATGTTCAGAGCATCCACCTTTACTTCAGACTCACTTCTGTACTTACGCCTTCGTTTCTTGCCCTGGGATAACTGGCTGAAGCTGGATTATCCCAAATGAACAGGAGGGAAGAGCACATGTAAACATTTTTGGCGACCTTTCCCTAATGATCCTCACTCACACTTTGGCTAATGTAACTCTTCTGTTGCCTGCTCATTGCTATGTTTAGCAACGAGAGAGCCCGTAACCAGCTGTTAGGTCAGAGGTCCATTAAGCTTGCAATCTCTTAATTACTCTCTTTGGGAGCCACGGACACCCTGATGTTGTTGGTGCAGAGTATAGTGTATAGATGCTTGCATCTTACCAATGATGACAGGTTTCTTAGTTTGATTTTATGTTTGGGATTAATGATGGTATTTATTCATTACATTGATCATCGTTTTGATTAACTGGGACCTTTCTCTCTCTTTCAGAACTCAATGAATCTTCCTCCAGACAAAGCGCGGCTCTTGCGACAGTATGACAATGAGAAGAAGTGGGAACTGATCTGTGATCAGGTGAGCATCAGCCACTCATCTAAATGATGTGATCCGATGTAGCTGCTGCATAAGTCACATTTAATTGATTGTAGCTGCTTAATTACTAAATCATTTTAAATGCTGAAAACATCTGGGTAAGGTTCACACAGAATGATGTTATATGTGCTGTCTGGACTGTCAGCTGAGCGTGTAATCTAGGAGAAGGTCCCACCCCACTGTGTGTCGTGACCGCAACACTCATGCTCCATTGCCCTGCCTTTATCCAGTAAGCCTTTTGCCATCTTTACACGCCACCCTGGCTTCCTTGGTCAAGTGGGTTAAGTGGCACAGCAGGGAGCGCACATCACTTAGCTAGTTGAAAAAACTCAGCCTCTTATTGGCGTCAGTGCTGCGTGTAGGAAATAACAGAGGGTGCACGTTGTGCAATGAGCTGTGGTCTGAGCGCTCTACTCAGTCCGCAACCTCTGTGCCAGAAAGTTTTTCTGCCTCCTTGAACAGAGGAGAAAAACAGAGACAAGATCAAGACCACCACCCACCAAAAACTGTATTGATAGTTACTGACCCTGAGAGGAACTGTAACAGAAACCACCAGACTGCTGACCAGCAGTCAGAGATCTTCATGGGGCTGACTGCAAACTGTCACAGTTGAAGTAAAAATAGTCGCTTTCATTGAAGCTAAACGTTGCCCGGTGATTTTTGCTGACAGTCTTGGCTTCTCGATGGTCACGCACAGAAGAAGGGAACATGCTCGCCACAGTTCATGTTCATAATAAACGTTTTATATTGTGAATTTAAAGTTTCTTATCCTTTCTGTGAGGATGGGAACCTTGAGACAGACCGCTTTGAGCTGGAAAACTATGGTGGAAATTTTTCCAGCCAGAAAATCGGTTCTGAAAGGAAACTAATTTTCAGCGCAGGAAAGTTACAGCAATGAATTTGTGTGGTACTGAAATTAGCAAGGAAAAAACCACAGTAAATTCATCTAAATATAGATTTACTATGGTAATGCTTTAATCCTGTCAGATATAACATCTAGTTATATAGTTCTCTCTTATGAGAAAGGTTACATTTGGAAAACCAAATTTAGAAGCTTAACCTGCTCAGACAATAAAGGTGGACATCAGTCATTTGAAAGTATGCTCCATCTCTTTCCTACACTTTGTTTGGTATTAGGTTGAAGTTATAGAATGAAATAATGCATTTTCCTCAGTTTTACTGTTGACATCAAAGAATATTGCTAACCCAGTTCTTCCAGTTCTTTATTCATTTTTTGTTTTCAAAATAAACCTATACCCATGACACTGCAGGCAGCTGTGGGACTAAGTTACTTTCTGTGTCATAGCTACAGTGAAGCCCTTAATGTAACCATGGCAACAGAGAGAAGCAGAGACGACAGGTACACACCCCCTCTGGAAAACAGCCCTTGCGGATGAAATATTAAACGTTTTCTTTCCAGCAATTATGAGGATTTATGAAATATTGATAAATTGTTGAGGTTGTTCTTGAGGTGAACGCAAGGTTAAAACATCCCGAGTACAAAGAGGGAGATCGGCACGATCAACTCTTCCCAGTCGAATGCTGTGGTTGTGATCTATTTCTAGCCATCGGAGCGTTGTACAGAGGCGTAGTTCATATAGATGAGTCGCTGTGAGAGTACAACAACTGGTTGGCAACTCTAATTTTAAAAGGTTTCTCAGATGTAGAGCAGGAAGTAAAGATCACTGCTCAAACTTAACTTAAACCTGCTATTCTGGACTCTTCATTGCCACGTAGCATGTTGAAACCCGCTTATATTCCTCTACATACCAAACATATTTGCTCACTGTGATTTCACCGGTCTTTATAAATTCACACTTTTATATTTGTGAGGTATTTACACACCTCACAGGTCTTTGCGCTCGTCATGATTTGCACCGTACCGTTCGCTCGTTATTTTGCAGACTCTCCAGCTCGAGCTTCCAAGCTTTAGAGCTGTCCGCCTGCGTGTTGCTGTCTGCTGAGAGCCGGCTCTTTTTCCTGACAGCTCTCTCGTCTTTCCTGTTTTTATGCGACAGACCCTGTGGCAGTGACAAATGTGATGTTGTCGATCCGTTCTCTGTATCTGTGTGCGGAGGGTGGACACCTTTCCAGGATGTGATTCATGACAAAAGCGGCACAGCAAATACTGCGCTGATGAAGCTGACAGTTTGAAGTTGTTTGCATAAAAGCATGTGATATGGATGGCTTTTGGTTACCAGTGAGGGAGGTTTGCAAGTGTATGTGTTCCAGTAATTCGCACACATGTACGGCCAACCTGTAACTGTCGCTGACCTTTAACGAGATCAGAATCACTGTATCCTGTTACATTTGTTTGAAGAGATATGGCTGTCCGTTAGAGGAAAGCCACTGGGAGATCAAGTTCTTGTCACTGCCTGCTAAATTCTCGCTCCTCTTTTTGGGGAATCTGACGCTGGACAGTAACTTTCTTTCTTTTTTCTTTTTAAATATTCTTGCTAGTAAGTGAAACGAGCCGCCGATCTATATCACCTCCCGATCTATAAATCTATACAAGATCAGAGCATTCAAAATTAGGAAGAACACTGGAGAAATGTGACCGCACTGCATGAAGAACACATTTTCCTTTCTGTGATATGGCCTGCAGTCTCAAACTGATGCAGTGTGGGCTACGATGCGGCACTCAGCCTGATCCAAACGGTCTTTCCTGCTCAACACAGTGATCCAAATCCAGCACTAATCTGCTGTATCGTATATATTTAGAGCATCGTATATAATGGTCTGGCGTCAAAAGTCTTGCTGGTTGAACTTGGGAGACTTAAACATTCATGTAGCCAGGTGTGGCCACAGTTCTCAGGCAGGCAGCTCTTTACAGCACGCTGAAATTAATGAAAAGATCATCAGTGAAATTTGTTTTGCATATAAAGGCTGGTTGCTGTTTACTAGCCATGAGTTCAGACTTGTGAGGCTGTGGTGTGTGTGTCTGTGTGTGTGCAGTCATCTGAATGAACAAAGTGGCTCTGTCAAACAAAACTGTGAAACTGTGAATATAACTTCCACTATTGTTACACGAGAACTGTCCAGATGTTTAGCTTCTGCCCTGTGCTCTTGTTCTCCTCTTCCTCTCGTCTTGTTTCCTCCCACCCCTGCTCATTTCAGTATTTTTGTTTTTTGTTCCTTTTTACAGGAGCGATTCCAAGTGAAAAACCCGCCTCACACGTACCTCCAAAAGCTGAGGAGTTATCTAGATCCAGCGGTCACAAGAAAGGTGAGTGGCCTTGCTAAAACATGCTTCCCTGTTCCACTGGCCGTTTCAGCGCTGTGGCTTTTCCTTCCCCTCTGACCCCTCTATCTCTTGTCCAGGATATCTCTACAACTGAGGAAAAATTGTGCACATGAGTTCTGGAGGAGACAACCTGGGAACTAGTTGCAAAACGGGCATCAGAGTGACTTAGATAGAAAGGAGACAGTTGTTTATCTGGAACCGCCCGGGTTTGAGAAAACCACTGGCCACTGCTGTTCTGTGGCTGAGGGCATGCTCTGCACTCACCATGCACTGCCAGAAAGAGCAATGGAGAAATAAAAGTTTGAAACAAGCTACTTGAATGCAGAGCGACGCAGTCACATGAAGCGCTGCACTCACATCACCTTGTAGCATAGCAGGGACTAACTGAAGAGATCAGGAGCGTCCCAGCAACATGATAAAGATGGTCTTATGTCATCTGAGCAGCCAGTTCTGGTTGTTTTCCTGGCAGCTTGGAAGGGAGAAGGGAGTAAAAGGAGGAGCTTCGTGAAGACAAGTATCAGCCAGCTCTTAGGGGTTTGCCAAAATGAAGTCTTTTTGGCCTTGCTGAGCGAGCTGTGGGGGGAAGGTTGGGAGACCAGCGTCTGTGATAAACAAATTAACCAGAAGACTCTGCCAGAATAACAACAAATCGCTGAATAATTCAATTTGGATTGACTGGAGTTAAGATGTTAAAGCACAACTGGTTAGCTAGAGCAGCACAAACAAAAGCTGTGATGACTAAGGTAAAAAGAGGAGCAGAAATGTTTTATTGGTGCAAGAAAATACCCCAGACAGCACATTCTCTGTGTGTAGCCAAAATCAGCGTTATTAATGGGTACAGTGAGGAGTGACTCCTAATGGTAAATTATGCAGCTTAGTCAGGAATGAAAGAGTAGCTTCAATAATCTTTAAAGAGAAAGAACATAAAATTAATGCGATAAAAGTTTTCTCTGCACATACTGCGTCTCCTAGTACACCTAAATTGTTGAAATGCTGACAGTTCAATAATACGAGGCTCTCACAGAATTTTAAGAGCATTTTGAATGCTAGTTTAATTTACAACCACTCAGGTTAAGACTGACTGGTGATGGTGGCTTAGGCTGCAAAATATATGCTTTTCAATGATAAGTTCAGCAGTTTGACTCCTAGTTCTCGGCCTTGCCAGGCTGGGACTTTGTTTACTTTTTGGCACAAAGAACTGCATTTGCAGCATGTTAGATGGTGACGATAAAGAGCTAACTAGGCTGATCTGGAGTATCGACCGTCACAGAGACTGCTTCACCTATCTGGCTAATGTAATGCCTGAGAGATTGCACTTATAGAAGATCTGATAAAGGCAGAAAGCACAAAGAAAGTGACGCATGTCAAAGGAGACATGATAGACAAAACACTGAAAGGCTGTGTCAGTGGTAGAGGTGCAGGTTTGTTGACAGCTAGTATAAATCTGCCTCGGTAACTGACACGGACTGTGAAACTATAGATGGAGAAGTACTCCTCTTCCCTTCCTTCACACATGCTGCTGAAGTTTTCACACATGAATGCCTAGTATGAGGTAGTTACTGGCTATCACTGTGTTTAATTTTCACATTTCTTATCTCATAAGAGAAGCGGAAGAATATTTTCAGGTGTGTAATAAATCTGTTTAGCTGTAGTTGCTAGGAAATGCATAAGCCTGGTTCTGGCTGAAGGTAACAAAATCCACCTACAAGCACTTTTTAAGCTCTCAAATTAACTTTTTTTTTATCCGCCTAAAGCTGAGGTGTCAAAAACAATGTTGTTGATTGAGCTTTAGTGGTGCTAGTAGGTGTAATTGTAAGCAAGGCTGAGCTGTCCACCTCCTGGTTGCAGCTTTAAATTTGGTGTCTCAACTTTCTCCTCCAAATCTCCCGTAAAATTTGACTAAGCAAATTTTCCACAGTGCCATACTTGAAGGAGTTGGTGTCTAAACACTCAGCACACTCGTTGTTGGTTCAAGTCGCATCCTCCTTCTTTTCTCTTTATCTTAAAGTCATCTGTGTCTACATGACTAACTGATCTATATTAAACCCCTTTAAATAAAACAAAGCTCTCTTTATTTATTTACCATCATATTTTTACCGATTAGTCTCATAGGCTGAGTGGGCCATGTGGGATTTTGGAAAGTCTTTGCCTGTTCTTTGCCCTGATCGGAAACCTCAAGTGGTCAGGCACAGGGGAATCAAATGAAAACAGAAAGTGAGTCGGGTAATGGCGAGGGAGGGAACAAGAAATAGTGAATAATAGAGCGGGTTAAAGGGGTAGGTTTGGGGGATTTGAAAGAGATGGACAGTGAATGAGAGAGTGAGAGACAAAAAAAGCATGAGAGAGTGTGGAGGAAAAGAAAGAGTTATGGGCTTCTTTCTACATTCCTGCACCATCCCCCTTTTCTTCAAGCTCAAACAATTGCCACTTTGTGCCACTGTGAGAGAGCTGGAGGTCATTGCCTCTGCTTTTCCATAGGCAGGCTCCGGTGCATTCCTCGAGGCAGCTCTCAACCAATAGGCAGCCAAGGAGGAAGAGCTGCAGTCCAACTAGTCCCCAAGAATGTATCAGCTATTGATTTGTTTCCAGGATGAGCCCTCCTGAGCTCACACTTCCCTAAAAACTCCCTTTTTTACCCTCCCTTCTCTACGGTTTCAGTGCTTTCCATGCGCTTGCTTTCCCCTTTCACTTCTCCCTCCGCGTCTCCTCCTTTTTCTCATTTCCCCTCGTGTCGTCTTCGCCCTCCCTCCCCACTGTCTGCTCCTCTCTCTTCCTGCTTTCTCCGTGTTGCAGCTGGTAGCACTTAAAGTGTGGAGTGCGGGGTGTTTGGTGGGGGCTCCGAGAGCCTGCGCAGTTCTCCCAAAATTTGCTCGGCTTTCCACACAAGCGCACAAACGACTCCTCCCTAATAAAAACACTCTGTTTCTCATCTCCTCATGTTCCAGACACACGCCGCCTAAGCCCAAAGACACAGGTCATAGCTATGGGAACAGCTCTTGTGAATGTTAATAATAGGTTAACGTGGGACTGAGCTTCGTTTCCCCCCCTGGTACAAACGCATCATGGAAAGTGACTAGGCCCTCCAACCCTCGATGGACTTCTCTTCTCTTCTCTTCTCTTCTCTTCTCTTCTCTTCTCTTCTCTTCTCTTCTCTTCTCTTCTCTTCTCTTTTCAACCACAGCTATCGGCCCAAGATGACCATATTAGGGATATCCACTCTCAGTGACATCATATGGAGAACAGCAGAAAAAACTGTATTTGCTTTAGTCTCATGAGGATTGCCTGCACTTCCGCTGACCTCGTTATTTGAAACAATGGCAATGTTTAGTATATTGTATATATACAGCAGGAAAAACAGGACAACACTAATGCAGAACTATCTTCTATTTAACTTGAATATAAAACAGCATGAAAAGTCTACAGTAGAATTTACAGTATCCTGTTTTGTCAGGAAAAAATACCTAAACGATTACACAGCTAACTATTAGCATGAATATACCTGAGTGTTATAAGACCGGGGGTTAAAGTGGGATTTGGCTGGTGTGGGTACCGTAATATCCAGTGTAGCAATGCAGAGTAAAATACGATCACTTAGAAATAAGACATATAAAAAACTGGCTTGTGAGCTGCACTGGGTTTGTTTTTTCTGCATACAGGATGTGATCAGCTGACCTGCGCAGCTGCTGTGTGCTCTTTGTGGATTTGACTGAATTCAACGACCCTCGATGTAACCAAACATCGGCCATAAACACCCCATTTTGCCCTATAACAGTCCAATACGCTGCATTAGTGCAAAATTCATCACAATACTGGAAACGAACTAGTTTAACATGCACTAAACTGCAGATCATGCTCATGCAATGTTTAAATAATACAAAAGTTATATACTTTAAAGTGTTTTTTTAAGTCATTCAACTTAAGTAAGTTCGATCCAATAACTGATTAAAAAAAGATATTTAAAGCAACATTTATAATCTACCCAAACTTGAATTTCCAGTATATCAAATTTTCCTTGCTGAGCAGTCCTTATTTTCTTATCTTCCTCTCCTGTCCTTTATTTTTTTAATATCTTTCTCCATCTCTTAGAGCAAATGCTAACATTTTCTCCTCCCTCTAAAACTTTAACTTGCAGTCACACGTTTGTGTTTGGTGATATTTCACGAGCTCTTTCCAACACTGGAAATTGCCTGAGTTCAAGCACCGCTCCGATTACACTCTTCTGAAGTTTTTATTAACAAGACGGCAACGGGATATGAGATGGTGTTTTCACCTTTTGACACACTGTGTTTCAAACTCCAGTGCCAGTGCTCTATTATACAATCAATTTTCTCCCCTCCTCTCCTCCTCACTCCTCTGATGTAACACTTTTACTCTCCCCCTCTCTGTCCCGCTCTCTGATCAGGGATCCTCCCCGCCCTCCTGTTGCACTGTGAGGCTGTTTGATCATCACTGGTCACTCACTTCTCTTGTTTTGTTCCTGTGATTGTATAACAGCCTGAAGGGCCTTTTTGTTTTTGGTTTTGCAGAACACCTCCCGTTAGAGGATGAAAGAAAAGAGGAACCCGCTCATCTTCTCTGTTCTCTCGTTTCTCTTTCCCTCACTAGTTAGTTCACAGCTTCCTGCGTGCTGTCTTCTGTCTGTAGCCACAGTAACAGGGTTGAGAATGTGTGTGTGTGTGTGTGTGTGTGTGTACAATTGTGTTTATGTAGCTGCTACTGCTCCTGGCCAGGCTTGAGAGGTAGCCAATTAGGTGACTTGATTTTATCATGCTGCTTCCAGGAGGGATTATTGCTATTTACAGAACCAACATGAGCAAACAGAAACAACATAAGTGGATAAAAAAAAAAAAAAAAAATCCAACTCATGCACTTTCACAGTTTCCAATGACTCAGCTGGCCTTCTTGTTTAGCCTCTTTATTGGTTACTGGCAAATAAAAGCATCATTTAGAAACCTATGGGAACAGCTCCATCTCCTCTTTCATTCTTTTATTTTGTAATCAGTGTGCAGGCTGCCTGCTTTTATATCTAAATGCCAATGTGGTTCCTTCTGTCTGTTTGTCTGACCTTTCTGTCAGAAACAAAGCTTTCTCCAGCCAAAATATCTCTGTGCTACCACATGTTGATTTACAGGAGTATGATGAAACTTTACCTCCCCCACTTTCTTTCCTCCTTCAGAAATTCAGACGACGAGTACAGGAGTCCACCCAGGTCCTGAGAGAACTGGAAATTTCGTTACGGACCAATCATATAGGGTGAGTCACTGCAGAAAGTGCGCGAGGCTTGTGTAGCGTTGCATGTCCGCGACCTGCCTATATTAGATTTAAGGGGAAAAGTCTGGCATTCCAGACACCCGGAGACGCAGACACTGACACTAACCACCACCATCCCCCATTCCTATCTGTGCTCTGACCTAATATTACATCGAAAGCCATGTGGCGACGAAGAAAAGATGAATCAATTGATTGTTTTGGGCAGCTGACACATGAACGGCGTCTGGAGGGGAAACACATTTCTCTTGCAATAGTTGCTCGCTAGTCTGCGATTCTGGAGACGTATTGATACGGTTGCTAAAGAGATACTGATGTTGTAACAGATAAAACAATGATGCATTCATCTGCATTTTCTGGTATTCCAGGGTAACAAGCCTCGACTGGCTGCAGCTGTTATTGATTCAGTGCTGTATGTTTAGCCTTGAGGAAAGATCAATATCTCGGTGAGAGTCATACAAGGTCTCAGTGTTTTGTCTTGCTGAAGATCACAGGGCTCGAGTCACTAACTAGAGACCCTGTATGAGGATAACGATGGCCTGCTCGACATTAATGAGTCCCACTGGATTCTGGGACATGTTGGATTCAGGAGACTTCTATTACTACTTAAATAAATGAAGATGGTGCAAACATTTAGAAAGAGACATAAAAAAATTTACAGTTTAATTTTCTTTTGCTTGTCAGCTAAGCAGAAAATATTCTTTGCTTGGTTAAAAGAATTAAGAGGTTATTACTGCAGTACTAGAGAAACAAATAGCAACCAAAACAAGGGTTAGAGACTCTTGTAATTAGGTATAATCATACAAATCCCCTTTGGGGTTGCACCAGGAAAGGCATCTGGTGTAAATCTGTCAACTCAAACATGCAGCGCTACCTGGTGTGGCGACCCCTTGTGGCAAGGAAGCAGCCGAAAGCAGCTATCCTTTGAAATGTTCATACTTTAAAGGGAGCGGTTCAAGAGCACTGCTTCCTCTTTGAAAATATTAGCATAAAGCGAGTGTAAATGATAGTTGGTTATTGCTGATGGCTTAAAGTTTGGAAGAGGACAAAATGTGTAAAAAATTCAAATATTTTATTGAACCTTATGACAATATTAATTTGCATATATGAGTTTTATTTGTATAATTTTACTACATCTGGCATTTTTTTTCCATTTATTGCTTAAAAAATACAATTTTTGTGCAAAGCTAGAGCGGACCCACTCTTCTGCACAATAGAACACACAGACCTGAATTTGAATGGAGCTCAAAGTTTTTCTTTTAAAGACACAGATTCCCAGTCGCTTTGCTTTCCTATTAAAAACGTTCACCTGTGGATTGTTTTTTGTGTCTGATTGAATTAGACTGCAGAGAAAATACAAGAATTTCACTCACAAACACAGGAGAGCAGACTTTTTGGATGGTTTGTTAGTACCATTACCTGCACAGCAAGCCATGCTATCTGTCAGATAATTACATAGTAAAAAGCATCAGCACAACAAACATGTTTGAAAGGTCCATTTTAAAAGAGTAGGCGACCACGTGCCGCGTGGCTGCAGTGCAGCGACCCGCGGTTTGAATATGCGCCTCGGTCATTTGCTATATGTCCCCTCCCTTCTCCGAACTTTACTGTCTTCTGCATTTCTGCAATAGTCAAAAATGACAACAAATCTTTAAGATAATAAAGAAAAAAAAGAGTACATTTCCTTGACTCCAGTTTGTTGAGGTGAGGCCTTGCAGTCAGCTTGCAGCACCTGCGCGTCACCCAAAAGTGGTATCTAAGTCTCTAATAATGCACTACTTTAAGCCTTAATAAAATTTAAATGGGTTACACTATAAATACACCACCATTTACATGTTATTACATAGTAAAATATGCGATAGAGACCAAAACTAGTATTGTGGGCTTCAATGGAGAATGATTCACGGCCGTGCTTAAGAGATGTGAATATTTTTAGTATAACCTTGTGGAAAACCTGTGCTGCTTGTGAATGAGGCACCTGGATTTACTGTACGAGTAATGAAAGTTAGCAACTCAAAGCAGAATGGTGGGTTGGATGGTCACAGAAGACATGGACACCCTGTCGAGGATTGGATGAAGCAACCCTGAGAACATCCGCTGCCCACAGGCTGTTGTAACAGCAACAATACTCTATATCCTAAACTACATCTCTCAGTCTCTCTGGTTTTCTCTTTTCCTGCCTCCCACACACATATTGTTTTAGTTCAGTGTGTCCATGTCAGCGACACTCACGTAAGTTATCTCATGTGTCTGACAACGCTGTCTCTCACACTCCTACACGCTGTTTACACAATAGTCAAATTCTGCTCTTCAAACCAAAAATACGTTCCAACCACAGCCAGAGACGATGTCCGCCTTCAGAGCTGAAGCTATGTTTGCAAGGATAAAGTTATTTTAGAAACCTTATTGTTGGTAACTAGATTACACAAATAGTCTCACTAATCTAGATTAAACAATGAGGCGGTACCATAATAGCAAAAGGACAGGGAAAGGGAGATTGGGAGGGTAGAAGCGACTGATGATGTTGGAACACAGTGTCAGAGGTTAACAGATATTAATTATGCAGGCTGTGTATAATAGACAGATTGTCCCTTTATAAGCACTGCTGATGTGAGCCTGCTTCTGACTTGGTCACCAACATGCAGTGAATGGAGGATTGTTAGTTAGGGTCCTTTGGTAATAATTACTATGAGACCACACCCCCGAGCCTACTTAAACCACCACCGACCCCACTAGGCACTAGTTCACTGGACAATCTTGTTAGTCTTTTTCAGTCCCATGTAGTTACACCACAGGGGAGCTAATAAAGAAGCAGCTAGTGGATTTTTAAAGCAGTTTAGCTTTCATCAGCGCACTACCACTCTGAAGCCTGCCTGTGTCATTATGTGTATGCCCTACAAATTTACTTAATCGCTGAGCAATCAGCCCCATCGAAGCAGTTGTGGGACCAATAAAACGAAACGGCACCTCCACAAGACGCGATTAAATAAAGATCCTCTGTGATTCAGCTAACAGTGCTTATAAATACGAAAGGAGAGCAGCACATACCAAAGGTGGTGGGAGCTTTCCTGTGAAAAGCTCAGCTTTTCTGTGCAGAATGAAAACTAGAAAGCAGGCAAAGCGCTGGATGGGTGGCCCACTGTAGTGGCTGTAAGGAAAGCGATAAAGGGCTTTTGATCATTCTTCAGCTTTGTCTTTATCAGTGTGTGTGAGCGATAGAGAAATAAATACATAAAAGATTAATAATGAGTTTCTATTTGCGTGTTTGTGAACACGTTTGTTTCTCTGAGCCAGGAAGCTTTGAAATGGTCAATGCAATTCTTCTCTGCAAAGGAGGAGAGACAGGGTGAATAATCTGAAAACATCTACCGAGGCCAGGTTACAGCCCGGGAAGAATGTTTAGAAAAAACTAATTGCACATAATGTGTTATACGTAATGTTCGGGACAAAGATTTGATTTCTAATATGAGGCACAAAGAGATGTTGTTGCAAATGAGTAAAGCCAAAATTAGGCAGAAAAACCCAAATAAATCTATCAGGGAGCAACACCAAAACACCTGAAAGACCACAGCTAAAATGCATGATGACAGAATTATTTCCATGGTTAAAAAAAGAACCTTTACAACATCTAACCAAGTCAAGGACACTCTCGAGGACGTAGGCGTATCATTGTCAAGGCCTGCAATCAAGAGACGCATTCATGAATGGAAATATAGTATATAGTTTGTGTTGTAAACCACTGATTATACTCCAGAGGAGGAAGGTCAGATTAGACTTTGCAAGGAAACATCTAAAAGAGCCTTCAGAGTTCAGAAAAATAATTATTCGGACAGATAAAACAAGGTTAACCAACAAGTTTGTATCAGAATGACAGCAAGAGAAAAGTGTGGAGGAAGAGAGAACAGATATCACATCTAATATGGTGGAGGCAGTGTTATGCAATTATGGGCGTGTATGGCTGCCAGTGGAACCAGGCCACTAGTGCTTCGTGATGATATGACTGCTGATAGAAGAAGCAGGATGAACTCTGAAGTGCACAGAACTAAACTCTGCTCAGATTCAGCCAAATGCTGCAAAACAGCTCAGACTTTTTTGTACCAGACAGATTATTTTTCAATGGTCAGTTGGCTGATCTCAACCGAACAGAGCATGCTTTTCCATTACTAAGTACTGAATGCAGAGAGACCCACAGACAAGCATCAACTGAAGGTGGCTTCAATTAAGGATCTCAAGGGAGGAAATGCAGAATTTGGTGGTGAATTCTAGACTTCAGACAGACACCCAGTGTCTGTCTGAAGTATTTATTTGGTACCCGGGTTGGGGTTTTTTTTTTGCATTTTTTAAACGATTACATAATCAGTGTGATATTTTTTTTCTCATACTGAAACCTGAAAGAATTGCACAAAAATTGTATTTTTTAAGCAATAAATGGAAAAAAAATGCCAGATGTAGTAAAATTATACAAATAAAACTCATATATGCAAATTAATATTGTCATAAGGTTCAATAAAATATTTGAATTTTCTGGCAATTATTTAATGGTTCAGGCTTTAAATGGTTAAAAAGAGTCTTCACATTTATGTTAGTCTTTCCCATTAATTTTAAACCTTTGAAAATTGGGTGAATGAAAATGGGTGTAATATTTGTAAGACCCCTTGAATTAAAGCCCAAAGTCTGCACTTCAATCACGTACTGATTCTTTGATTTACAACCCACTGTGTGCAGAGGCAAAACTACAAAAAATGTGTTTTTGTGCTAAACATTATGGAGAGCACTGGATAATAAACATTTTTAAAATACCGTGTACTCTTAAAAGCAATGTATTACTCTCCCTTTCCATCTTTCTATTTTACAGTTTAGGCTCACAACTGTCCTGCTTTAACTTGCCTAATTTGTAATTGTCAATTAATTTAACACATTTGAAGTGTTTTTGGTTTAATAGTTTACACTTCTCGTCAGGTGGGTACGAGAATTCCTAAATGAAGAGAACAAAGGCCTGGATGTGCTGGTGGACTATCTTTCTTTCGCACAGTATGCTGTCACGTAAGTCTCCAGCAGCTCTTTCTCCTTGCACCACAATGGTCTATATGCAGAACTCATAATCAACACAACGATGCTATTCTGCACAACCGCTGATGCATCTCCACACAGGGCCAGCACCACCGTCGCTGCTGCCCGGTTGTCAGAAACACTGAGTCACTCGACGCCCAGTGCTGACACATAGGCACTGTGTGTTATGCTAACCATATGCTTCTATTCATGGATTGACAGTGTGGTTATTAGTCACTCACAGAGTCGCTGTTCAGGCCCAGAGTGCCACACAGTTAAATTTTTAATTCACCACTCCACTTCACCATATGTTATTATAGTCTGTCGAAATTATGAATGGTTAGCCGTAAAATTGTGTTTACACAGTACCACTGCAGCAGCAAATTAAAGTCAAAGGACCAGTCTAAAAACTGAAATAGATCATAAAAGGTATGATTTAACAAGCAGCTTTCCATAGTTTGTGCCAACTACAACAAAACATGAGCTTTTTTCTAATATACAGGATCATGTCTAACACGAAAACCCTTTAAAACATTTGTTACCTTTTTTTAAACATGGAGTTGAACACTTTTTTACTTTTAAAAGAATTAGCCTCATATATAATTATAATTAGCCCTAATATATAAGATAATAAGATTGCATATGTTATGTTTGGATATGTTATAGGCAGAAGCAGGGTTTGTGGTTTACTAATGGATTCCTCATCTGTTATCGGTTGGTCAGTGTGGCTTTTTTAAAAATCTGCTGGCTAGCCTAGCATCATTCGATTAGCTTAGCAAGAGTCTGGCTAATTATCAGCATTTTTCACTTCCTATTAATGCCACTGCTTCAAAACTTACTGCATGTTTTCCTTGCTGTAGTCCTCAGTGAATTTACACCCACATCTAGAAAAAAATATATTTTTGTTTTAGGAATGCTTATGACTACATGTACATTGCTCATAACATGATAGCAATATGCTAATTCATACACTTTGCAGAGCATAGTTCCAATGTGCCACTTCTGTGGCACTTTTGTGGCACTTTTGTTTAACCATGTAAGCATGGTTAAACAAATTTTAAAAAAAAAAAGTGTGTATCAGACACGATGTATTGATTTGGTTGTAGTAGTAGGAAATAACTACTTCATGCTACAGTCACACCAAGGAAATTTTTTTTTTCCTAAAACGGACTTTTTGACGTGAAAGCGCATATTGCTCCTCTCAATAAGCAGCGGGTGCTGCGGTGGGCACCTCGCCCGTGCCAAAGCGCTCACAGGCAGAGGATAGTCCTCCCCCAGCTGCTATCAGGGCAGGGCTCCCGCACTGACTGTAACGCAGTCAGTTCTTCTTTTACCGTTATGTTGTTTTGTGGACCACAACGTTTAAAACTACTTATGAACACACACAAAGTAACTCCACCAGAGTGCCTGTTTCGGGTCACTTTTGCCGGTCCAAGCCCGGATGAAGGAGCAGGGTTGGAATTGTGACATTAAAAAAACAATAATTGCTAAAATAAATTTAATTTGTAGTTCTAAATAAATTCTAAATGCATTTAAGACGTTTTTTTTTACTGACTTTATGTCTCTTCCACGATGTTATTTCTCTCTCCAACAGCGTAGGTTACAATTACATTAGCATGACCAATTATGCAAATTAGGCGATGACATCATTCAGCGACTTCTAGCGACTTTTAGGACAACCAATAGCGATTTTCCTTACTGAGGAGTTGGCAACACTGAAACTCACAAATCAGTTGCTGTCTACATGCAGAAAAATTCACATTAAAATTTACATTCAGAGTCCAGCCATAACCTTG
The DNA here is from genome assembly GCF_041146795.1 of Maylandia zebra. NCBI lineage: Eukaryota > Metazoa > Chordata > Actinopteri > Cichliformes > Cichlidae > Maylandia > Maylandia zebra. The sequence continues at coordinate 22,618,155 of NC_135182.1, read as the reverse complement.
TAATTTCGAAGCAAAAATTCCTCCCCAAATGACAGGATGGTGTTTAACTACAAAATGACACAGGAACAACCAGAATACAACTAGTTGGCAGCCAGTTAAGTTGAGTCATTATTGCTAACAGATGCTTTGCAGAGAACTTGCACTTATCGGCACAGACTGATTCAGATTGATTGCATTGCATTGGCATTGCAGTCTTATAAATTAGACGACCTGTTGTTCACAGCCTGTAAACAGCATCAGATGTAAAGCAATCCGAGTAAATGCAGATGTTCCTTGTTACAACAGTTTCGATGGCGAGTGCCTGGAGAACAACCCAGAGGCTGCGATGGATAAGTCTAAGCCCTGGAGCCGCTCTATAGAAGACCTCCATGGAGGAAGCACCCTACCATCTCCCATCACTGGGAACGGTATCACCCGAGTCGGGCGACATTCCACGTTACGGTACAGCACACACACGAACTGCCCTCTCTGGCTGACGAAATGACTAGCCAAGGGAATCGTGATTATTTTGAGAACTCACACATTTCATATGATGCCTCAGCCACGTCCTTTGTGTAGTCATGAGGTCTAAGTCTTTAAATGGCTTAAGATATGTGCAGGGGGGAAGTACCATTTGCCTGGATTTTTTGACTGTGATAATCTGTGATTACATGAGTAACAGTAATTTCTGTGACAGATCTTCTTATGGAACTAGGTTTTCGTCAGGTTTTATTGTTTAGGTTTTTATAAACACCAAACAGACCTTTTCACTCAAAATCCAGTGTGTAGAGGATTTCAGAGCAGTTTATTTATAAACCCATGCCAGCATAGGTGCATAAATCCTGTTCATTTGTGCATTATTTCTCTAATCTTTCCCATCATTCCATTAATGTTTTGGTACAGCACTCCTGCTGACTTCTGTGGCCTCTAATCCTTTAGTTTGAAGAGGTTAACTTGAACACACTGCACACAAAGAGCACTATTGATTCATGGAAGCACATGTCTTTTTAATATGAGATCCTTAAATGATAATCAAGTCAGCCACTTTTTGTTGTTTTTCCTGTTGTGTGGTGTCACAAAGTAGCGGTGTTTTCTTGATAAATATGTAAATAGATGCAATGGAAGAAATGCAGACCAGACAAACTGACTTGGTGTTTTGGCTTTTACACATTTTTCACCAGGAATTTAGATGCTAATTTGCTAAATGTGGAAGTTGTAGACAGACCACATGATGAGGTCTCGTTTTATTGTTACTTGCACATATTTCATCCATGCTTTACTGATATTTAAATGACTGTCAAATATCAATATTGTCCCATAAATAACTTCACCCTCCCATGCCATGTCACCTCACCTACACATCTGCTGGCCCCAGATGTGACATCACTGTTGGCTGACTGTCTTTTCTGTTTTGTCCTAATGCCCCCCCACCCTCCTATAGTCATCTGCTCTTTTGTCTGCCAGTCTTCGACAGCAGGCAGGTCTCAGTTTCGCTCTGCTGGCTCAGAGTGAGCTTTCTTCGGCTGTAACCCCAGCATCCCCGTCCCTTCTAGAGAAACAAACACACTTATAATGCTACGAGCAGAGACACACATGGATGTCCACGCACGATCCCCGGCCTCATTGTACTTTATACCTCCCTGGTAGAGCTGCCCAGTTTATTTGTCCCGCTGTCTGTGTTGGGGATGTGAATTATTTGTACTGCTTGCCCACCCCCCCTGCACTTGTGACTGAATTCTCCTTTCCTTGGAGCAAATGGATTTTACTGCACTCATTGTTCCTGCCTGTGTGTCTGTGTGCTGCTTGTGTGGCTCCCTAAATGCCATTCTGTGCAGACGTTAGCCTAGTTTCTACAACAACCATTAAAAGCTCAGCACTAGGCTACAACCAGTATGAGTAGAATAAGTAGCTTCTAACAAGCTTCTGTATTTTGGTTGCTTTTTTCTGTTTTCTATATTTTTTTAAATGGCAAATGAATTATGAATCTTTTGCTTTGGCCTAAGTGGTTTTATAATTCCTAATAATATCGATTTTGTCCATTATACAGATTATTTTCCCTTATGCTTTTTAGACTGGCTTTGAAGTAGAATGATAAATACCGAGAAACTGTTAGATCCCACATTAAGTCTTATCCATATGTCTTCTTGAAACTGCCAACTTGAAGGACACCGAGTGCACTGAGCTGTCCAAAGTGTTCTCAATTAAGACGGTATGTGTGAAGCGTTAGCTAGTCACATGTAGCCGTGTTAGAGCTGTTATTGATAGCTTGTAAATAGAGTTGTAGTGATTGATGTTCTGTTATTTAAATTACATTTAGGATTTTTTGGTGTTACATTTGCTTCACTCTGTGTCTCCTTTTCCTTCTTCCCATTCTTCTGCTTTTTCTTGTTCTTCTACCTCTGCTTCATTTACTTCTTTGTTCTTCTTCTCCTCTATTTTTTGCTTCTTCTCATTCTTTGTCTCGTCTTTCTTCTCCCTTTCCCCTCCTTCTTCATCTTCTTTCTTGTTCCTTCACGTTCTCCTCCTTGATCGCCATACTCGTGTTCTTCTTCTTCCTCCTTGTTCTTCTCCTCCTCCGTCTTCTTCTGTTTCTTCTGTATCTCTTCTACCTTCTTTTCATTATCGTCCTACCTTCCTATTTTTCTATTTTTCTTTCCTTGTCTCCCTTCTTCTTTGTGCTTTTTCTCTCAAACTTCTCCTTCATGTTGTTGGTGTTACATAATAATGTATCTATTCACTGGTTTGAGATTAGAAAGCGCTGATTAGTCATTTCCTGGATGTTGCCTAATCAGGAGTGGAAAAACTCCTGGATGGAAGGTTATTTCTGCAGTTTGAAGCAGGTGCTCCTGTTCTGTCAGGAAAAGGCTTGTTTATCTACTTCATTTGTTTATTTATTTATTTTAATGCTGCACTTTACTTAATGCAATATGCAGTAATGCTCACATAGCAAATGTGGATACTTGTGTAAGCAGGAAAAAAATCTAGCTCATTTTACTGCTAATTTAGAGCCGTCTTCATCCTCAAACCGCTGCCTCTCCCTTGAAAGCTCCGTTCCTTTTCAGACAAACACACATGCACACTCACACACTGTGTTTTGACACACAGAGAAGTCACGCCTACAGGCATGGGTGATGACACGAATTGGCATGTCTGTCAGTAGCCCGAAGACACATTTTTCCCCAGAACTTGGGTTTGGTAATTGTACCTCGTGATAAAAGTCTGAAAATGAACTCCTTTTCTCCGACTCTTTTTGCATATTATTCAGTTAGACTGCTGCTCCAGCATTTCTGTTTTAGTGTGGGAGCTGCACCAGGAGCAGAGGCCTTGTTTTTGTCCAGATAAAGCTGCACAATCAATGTGCTGCATGCAAATGACTGGCTGCTGTGGTGTTAGCTGTAAGTGATATCTCCATGAAGGTCTGTTGAAACAATTGAAAGAAGGCATCCGGTGGCTCTGTGCTCGGTTGTAGATTTTATGGCCTTTGTGTGTGTTAATATAAGGTGCCCTGGCAGTTTAACAGCCTCATTATGTGCAGAAGATGGTGTGCAATGAGGGCTTGTTTACAAATGGCATCTGTTATCTTGTTTATTCAGTTCTTGTGAACTCTTTTGTTCAGTCACATAGGCTTAACATTTTATTCTGTAGTTTTATTCCCTTTAATACTGACTTCTGATCTTTATTTATTAGTTTCAACACATTGCCCAGCCGGAGAACGCTGAAAAACTCCAGACTGGTCTGCAAAAAAGATGATGTCCACGTCTGCATCATGTGCCTGCGTGCTATCATGAACTACCAGGTCAGCCCCCAAGGCCTCTACAGGGACCATCCAGTCCACACAGACTGCACGTCTCTCTGAGCTGAGCCACATTTTGTTAAGCTAAATTCAGTTTTCTAAGTTGTTTTTATTATTACAAGTCCCATCTTGCTTATTCTGTGTCTCATCTTCTCTGTTAATGAACTGCTTTGTCTCTGTCTTTCATCTTCCAGTATGGCTTCAACATGGTCATGTCACACCCTCATGCTGTGAATGAAATTGCACTAAGCCTCAACAACAAAAACCCGAGGTAAGTTCGACCAAAGGTTGAAAAACAAAAACAAAAAAGGAACCAAAAATGAAAAGGTAGGTAAATAAAGAACAAAATCTCAAGTTTCTTTTTTCAAATAAAGAAAGAGCTGCTGGATAAAAGATTCAATAAGATGGGTTTTATGTTTTACCAACTTGGACCCACATCCATAAAAGCACAAACGCTAGATTTTGTGCACCTGCACAGTCTGAGAGTGGGAGCCCTTGTTGCTCAGGGGCACATTCATCTTGACAGACGGGTCAAGGCACCGCTGGCACAGTCCACCACACTGGCAGCTGCTCACTGAGACGGCTACGAGGAGCACTCTGTGTGTGTGTGTGTGTGGTCGTGTTTTCACTTCATGCCCCAGGGTTTAAGGATTTTCTCAAAAGTGGATGTGGAACCACTTCGCATCACCTGTCACATTTCATCTCATCCAGACATAGAAATCCCGCGTGAATGAACTGGAGACGGGATGAGCCGGCACTTTCAGTGTCTATGCACTTTAATAAACTCACATGAATCAGGCCAAGAAGTATTCATTTTTTATACCTGGCCTTTAACCCCCCTTTAACTCTGGGCTTTTGACTCTCAAGAGGTTAAACCAATGAATACACAATGAAAATTTGTTTCGCTGTGACAGTGGTTGCTGTTTATGATCTGTCCTATGCAGACGTTTCAGTAGCGAGATGATCCTAAATTACACAGTTTTCCGCTTTGTTTCCTCTGCGATTATCTCCTGCTTTTCTGTTCATTCATTAATTATTCCTGACATCATTTTCTCCCTGTTTTTCAGAACCAAAGCTCTGGTCTTGGAGCTCCTGGCGGCGGTTTGCCTCGTGAGAGGAGGCCACGAAATTATTCTCTCTGCGTTCGACAACTTTAAGGAGGTACGAGCTGCAAAGATGGTTCGGAGGAGACGAATATGTCATTACATTTTGCTTCAAACAGTGACTCAGCCCTGGAGGAATGCTCGTCTGGCAGTTGTGAGGCCGGCGTATTCCTCATTGCTTCAAAGGGATAGCGTCTAGGAATTAATTCTGTTAGTCAACAGATTACAGACACCAGTTTAGCTGCGTCGCATAGGACGACACACACAGCCGCAAGTGATAACAGTTATATGCGTGTTAACTGGATTTGGCAGTTGCTTCAAAGCTCAGAAAAGCAGTGAGTTAGTTGTAACAGATAGCCCTGCCTGACCTCTGCCTGTCTGGATGAGGCATTCTGGCTTCTGGAGAAAGAAGTGGGAGGTTTGTGATGGAGAGAGCGCTAACAGCAGCCCCATTTTATAGCATACGGCCCGCAAACATGGGCTGACTGCAGTTAATGTAATATTTACACTCCCGGAATGAAATATTGAGCGTTGCTCTCAGCGGCACTGGCATTAATGGGAGATTAAGGCATAGAGAGAATGTTGCCCGTCTAATGAGACGAAGTTTGAGAAAGCATTTGGATAATGTGAGTGCAGGAAGCACGGCAGCATGTTTTTCTATTCTGGTGGAGGCAGGGTTTAGTTGTTCTTTTCTTTTTTTTCCTTTTAGATGAAAAGTGACACTGTCGACCATAATGCGAGATCTATTTTTCTGAGTAACTTAGATATGTTGCTGAATGATGGGGGCTGCAGGCTAAAGCTCACAGCATTGCATCCCTCTTTTTTTCCTTCTTCCCTTCCTTCTCAATTCTTTATCATCCTCTGTCTGCCTCATTGACATCCACATGAACTCCCTGAACTGCACAGCATCTCTCTACTCCCTCTTTTTTATCTCCCAAATTCCACTCTAAACACGCTTTAACATACTGCGAGTAACATTGAAAACAGGTGCACGGTGCAAACTGTAGCTGAAATAAAATAAAAGAATGATCCTGCAGCACTTCATAAAAACGTATCTTATTAATTATCGCTTTGAAAACAGCTCTCTCTGAGATCATAGGAAGCTGTAAAGTATTTTGCAGCTTACATCAGTAGTTTTTACCACATATTGACACATGATTAATAAGTCTATGAGGTGCAATTCCTGGCTAAATCCCTGGCTTTGTTTCTCCAGCTGGTCTAAAACAAATGAAGTAAATTAATGTGTGGTTTTCTTTGCAGGTGTGTACGGAGGAGCAGCGATTCGAGAAGCTAATGGAGTACTTCAAGAATGAGGACAACAACATTGACTTCATGGTCAGCCTACGCACAGTTGTGATGACTGTTAATTGTGCTGCAATCCCCGAAAACCCTTTCTGTGAAGCCGAATGATTTTTCAGTGTCAAAAGTTCAGAGAAAATGATGTGAACTGTAATGTGTGGGCAGAAGAGGTTAGAAACAGGTCCTCATATACCTGTCTAAACCCCAATCGAACTTAAATGGTAAACATACTTGTACCTAAATGAGCTCTTTATACAACTGTTTTCTACGTCCGATTCTTTTCTTTTTAGCATTCACACACACATTCGCACTCAGAGAACACATCGAGAGCAGCTCAGTGTCTGGTATCTTCCTCAAGATTACTTTGACATGCAGACTGGGGCAGCCAGAAATTAAACGACCAACCTTTCGAATGGTAGATGACCTGCCCTGCCTCTACCAGGAGGTAGAGCAGGAGTTCAGTGTCAAAAATTAACAAACTGTTCCTCCAGTTTTGTGATATGCAGTACTATCAGTTTCTGTGCAAGGTCACTGCATAAGCTACAGATGTGTGTTGCAGTGGATCAAACCTGAGGATCCCTAAGCAAAGACCTTCTGTTTTTTCAAGGCTCAGCAGTGTTAATTAATCTGACAGAAAAGACTTAAGAACATCAATGGACATGCCACCTTATGCTTGATTTTATACGTCACACCTCTGTGAATCCATTCTAATTAATCTGAGTGAAAACCAACAGAGGCTGTGCTTGAATAGTGCTTCACTTTGAACAAGTTTCCCTTGCAGTCCTCCCGATAGGCAGTCGTCACCTGACAGCAGCTCTGAAGTGAACAGACTTTGCCAAAAGCTGCTTTCTCACACTGGGGCAGCTGAGCTTGTTGTAGGATGTTCATGAAGCCCATTTTAGCGTTGGGAAGCGCGCGTGTGTGCATTAGAAACTGTGAGTAGATCCCCCTTGATCTGTTTATGCAAGCTCCCATAGTAGTGTTGAACTGGCAGCTTTTGTTCATTTGTTTTTTCAGATCCTTTTAATCTGCCAGATAAGCTACCCTGCCAGCTAAGCAAGCAAAATAATAAGGATTTATATACCCGAGACATAATAAAAGGCAACATATATTATATATGAGCATAAAAACCAAATCGTGGAAGTAGCAAACTGGTGTATAAAAACACAAACTTGTTGCACACTGATCTATAAAGGTGTTTTACAGTCCTATAAACAGTGTAATATAGAAAATGCATATGCAGTGAACTCTCTCTCTCGCTAACCTTTCCTACCTGCCATTCCCCAGGTGGCGTGCATGCAGTTCATCAACATCGTCGTGCACTCAGTGGAGGACATGAACTTCAGGGTTCATCTACAGTACGACTTCACCAAGCTGTGTTTGGACGACTACTTAGATGTGAGTTGAGACATAGTGCTGCAGGAAAATGGCTAGACAGACATTCTTCTGAACACTCACAGTCCAGAGGATAGGCTGTCATTACAGTGCCCCTGAGACAGCAACCACTGTCAATAATGGCTTTTCCATTACTTCAGAAACAGTGGTCAGCTTTGTAGTTCTTTGTCTCCTGACTTTCTGCAGAAAGATCGATGTTATCCCAATGCTGTGAGCTGAAATCAAACTACAGCTCCTCTTCCCTAACTTGTTGTATCTGCTCTGCAGAAACTAAAGCACACAGAGAGTGATAAGCTGCAGGTCCAGATCCAGGCTTACTTGGATAATGTGTTTGATGTGGGAGCGCTGCTGGAGGATGCGGAGACCAAAAATGCTGCCCTGGAGCGGGTGGAGGAGCTGGAGGAGAACATATCACATGTGAGAACCCTCTAGTGTTGGTTGAGGCGAAGTTGCCGTTTTGATCTTATTTCTCTTGCAGCAGTCTGAATATTAACAATAGGAAGTTGATGGAATAGCAACTTGATATGGTGCAAAGTTTTGTTTTGTTTTTTGAAAAATGCAGAACTTTTAGGCCCTGACAGATCATTTTTAATCCAGATACATGAAAATATGAAACCCTCGTAGTGCCTCAGTATATTTCTGTGCTAACATGTTGATTCGAATGGTGTCTCTTCAGTTAGTTCACATCACTCTGCAATCTTTTCTTCCTGATACTGTTCCCATAGATGACAGAGAAGCTGCAGGACATGGAGAATGAGGCCATGGCCAAAATTGTAGAGCTGGAGAAGCAGCTGATGCAAAGGAACAAGGAGCTGGAATCCATCAGGGTCAGAGCCGCTTTCTCTACCTTGACATCAGTTCTTCAACTTGGTGATAGCTAGTTAAGCTAACGGTAGAGAAAATGTAAAATATCGCCACACGTATTTTTCTGTTCTTCTCATATGTTCCTTTTTTCTGTTTCCCTGTACCACACAGGAAGTCTATAAAGATGCCAGCTCGCAGGTGCACTCGCTGCGACAGATGCTGAAGGAGAAGGACGAGGCCATCCAGCGACAAAGTAAACTCGAGAAGAAGATCCACGAGCTGGAGAAGCAGGGCACCATCAAGATCCACAAGAAAGGAGACGGAGACATCTCAATCCTAACGTCGCCGCCCTCCGCTACGGAGAGCTCGCCGGGCGCCGTGTTCAGCGGAAACGGTGTAGCCGTCAGTCCAAACCATGTTGCACTTACGGCGGGCACACCTGTTCCACCTCCACCGCCTCCTCCGCCCCCGCCGCTTCCAATGAACAGCACACGTAAGTTTAATATTAGCTCAGAATATTAAGCCGATAACAGCGGGTCAGCCTGAACTGTTTTTCTTACCCCTCTCCCAGTGTCAAACGGACCAACGTCAACAATTCCAGCAGCAGCTCCCCCGCCTCCGCCACCACCCCCTCCGCCTCCCCCGCCACCCCCAGGAATGCCTACAGAGACGTCAGCCCCTCTCCCTCCTCCGCCTCCTCCAGTGGCCCCCCCACTGCCCGGCTGTGGGACTCCCACCGTTATCATGAACTCTGGGTTAGCAGGTAAGGTCATCAAATCAACTGAGTCAATGTTCTTTAATGCATTGTGAAAATGTGTAGAATAGGGATTATGCACAATTTGTTCATATAGGATAATACAAGAGGTGATGTTTATGTGGCTCTGCTTTAGCACTGCTTTTGATTTGCTTTAGTACAGGTTTGCTGCTGTACACACAAACTTCTGGAATATTACATAACAGCGGCTAATGTACTCAGCTGCTTCTAGTTTACCTTGAGGCTATCTGATACATGTTGCCGCTGCTTCACAGTAAAGACCTTGTGTTCAGTGTTCACTTTCATACAGACTCAAACAAGCTAGCTTCAATTCATAGTTCACGGTTTGCAATCCTCTGCAACCTCTACTCGCCTTGCAGTGGCCGCGCAGGAGTCTCAGGGTGTCACTGCGGCTTAATTGCTAATTAATGGGTGAGGGAGTTTGGGTAAAGGCGAGCCTGAGGTTGGCTTTTGAGGCGACACCACTTCTTGCCTTCGTGCTTTCTGGGAGATAAGTAGTTAATCTTTTAGCTGAGATTATTAAGAATTTTTTAAAAATAAAACCAAGGTTTCGTCAAACTCTGGTGTCAGGCTTGACTCAGGTTGTGACATTAAAGTTTTGAGCTTTAGATTTAGCTCACTGTCCCCCCAAAAATCAGCTGGTTCATTTTTTCTTTTTTGTTTAATGAGCTGCTCTGAGCTACTTTTTAATCAAAACCTCCCCCTGCGATTCATAAAGTGCACAGAAATCACTGCATATGGAGTCATATGGCGATTACTTTAAAGACAAAGAAAAACCACAGCAAGTTTGAACAATTTAGCAAGTGGGAAAACTTTGGTTGCTTAAAGATGTATTTTAGCCCTAAAGGAACTTTTGCCTCTTACTTTGTGCCAGTTTTTTTAAAACATTTTTTTATTACCAGTCACTTACAAGTGTTTCCTAGGACTGGCTGAATTCTTCAGCTCCGTATGATCTTAACAATCCTGTTACCGATGTGTCTCCTTTGCATAAAAATGTGGGGGGTTTTGTACCGATTCTCCTGTAAAACTCCTTTTCTTAATAAGTATTACTTTCAGCAGTGTCACTCTTACATTGTGGTCAAGAGTTATGTCAGGAAGGGCATCTGGCGTAAGACTAAACACGCCAAATCGTCTGCTGTGGTGACCTCTTGGGAGATAAACAAGCAGCTGAAAGGACCATCTAACTCCAGAGATACTGCTGGGAGGCTTTTTACTGTAGAGCTGCTGCCAGTTTGTGATGTACTGAGTTAGACAGTAGCCACTGATTGGCCTCATTTTAGTTGGTGGGCTCAAACAGAATATTAAAAAACAGCAATCAGATAAATAGAAAGACAGGAACATATTTATTATATATTTTGTTTCCCATCTGTGTTGAGTAGAACACCACAATACACGTTCAGACTTATTTTACTAGGATTGCTCTGCTCAGTGGATTAGTATTGATAAGTGACCCTTGTGTGACTTGATGACTAAGTTCTGTCACTAATCAGCTCTTACTGTATGTAGATGGGGGTAAATATTTCCCCCTCGGAGAGCAGATTCTATACTGTACTGTGTGATTTGAGATGTGCATTAATTCTCACTAACCCTCCTTTTTATTTGTCTTATAATTGTTTCCTTTTTTTGCCGACCAGAGGGACCCATCAAACTCTTCTGTAGGTTATGCTTGTCATGTTTGCTGTTTTGTCCCCACCCCTCCCTCTAGTGTCCCACATTTCACTTCCCCAGTTAAAAACACAAACCTCTTTGCTGTATTCATGCTGTATTTTCACGTTTCTCAAACACTTTCTGTCTTCTTTCACCATTTTCATTAACGTGCGCTTGCCAACATGCTATATAAAGCAACACATCCCCAACTAGTTTTCCCTTGAAAAACACTGCAATCTCCACATTTCTGCAGTATTACTCCAGTGTTTGTTTAAGTGTTTATTTGAATGAAATCTGGCAACATCAGAAAGAGTTGAGTGCATGCTGAGGCACAGTGACCTGCTGTGGCATGCAGATGATTAAAGCGATAGGCGCCGTGCATACTGGAATGCTGTTTACCTTTCCCATGACGGCCTTATCTTATTTGTCCCTGCTGACACCTTGTCCGTGTGGGGAATCAGGGCACCATGTCAATGTTCAGCTTCAATGAAGCAGCAGTGGTGGCTACAAATAGCTATAATCTGTCCAATAAATAGTTTGTCATCAGGCTTACCGCATACACCGTTTACTTAACAGGTACACCGATCCCCTTTGGCCTTTACTGTCCAGCCAAAGGCTAAGAAGCTTTGCTCTATTTGGGGAAAAAATACATACAAGGCAGCGTAGTTTCTGTTTTATTTTGAAGGGCTTACAGAAAGCATTTAGTTCATGTAAATAACACAAAGTGGGACTTTGTTTTTAGAGATTAGACAGATATGGCATCTAGCTACCCAGAGAGTCATATCCATGTGTGTTACCAGTCCCAGGTACTTGTCTACCCTTTCACCTGCATGCTTATGTGAACTGTTGATTGTAGATAGACACCCTGTGCTAACTTGTCTGTATTCTGTTTAAGCTGTTAAGATCAAGAAACCCATAAAGACCAAGTTCCGTATGCCCGTCTTCAACTGGGTGGCCCTGAAACCAAACCAGATCAACGGGACTGTTTTCAATGAGATTGATGATGAGAGGATACTGGAGGTAAAGTTCTCCGCTGATTCAGAGGTTACGCATCCGTTTCCTGCCTATATCCCAGGAAAATGAATCACGAATTGACTGCTGTTGCTTTTTAGGACCTGAATGTTGATGAGTTCGAGGAGATGTTTAAGACGAAAGCCCAGGGCCCGCCCATCGACCTCACTGCAAGCAAGCAGAAGGTCATCCAGAAGGGACCCAACAAGGTGACTTTGCTGGACTCCAACAGGGCAAAGAACCTGGCCATCACGCTGAGGAAAGTGGGCAAGACACCCGAGGAGATCTGCAAAGCCATTCAACTGTAAGCCTTCAACTGGTGTTCCTGCATGCAGTCTGTTTTCCTAAACTCACATAGCTGTATGCCTGTTTTTCTTATAAAATAGACTAATGGTTCATAACACGTGTCCTTGTGTCTCCTCATCGTCCAGGTTTGATTTACGGACTCTGCCGGTGGACTTCGTGGAGTGTCTAATGCGCTTCCAGCCCACGGAGAACGAGATTAAAGTCCTGCGACAGTTCGAGAAGGAGCGCAAGCCTCTCGAAAGCTTGACGGATGAGGACCGCTTCATGATGCAGTTCAGTAAGATCGAGAGGCTCATGCAGAAGATGACCATCATGGCCTTCATCGGCAACTTCGCCGAAAGCGTGCAGATGCTTACACCGGTGAATAACGACGCTACGTTGTCATTCTTAATGTTTTTATGCTGCAACCTTAGAAAGCAACAGCGCTGTGCTGGATTTGATGTCTCATTCTCACCCACAGCAACTGCATGCAGTCATTGCAGCATCTGTGTCCATCAAGTCATCACAGAAACTGAAGAAGATTTTAGAGGTAACGGAACCATTTGCGTCCCTTATGACGCATCGTGTCAAATGCATGCGTGGTTTCCTTTTTCATTCTTGTTTGCTCCTGTCCTGCAGATTATCTTAGCTCTTGGAAACTACATGAACAGCAGCAAAAGAGGAGCGGTGTATGGATTCAAGCTGCAGAGTTTAGACTTGGTAAGTTGCATTTTGTTACCTTTTAGCAAAACTTTAAAGACTTTTAGAAAATGTTTCAACATGTCTGTGTTTTCTTTCTTTGCAGCTACTTGATACCAAGTCTACAGACCGGAAACAAACATTATTACACTACATAGCCAATGTGGTTAGAGAGAAATACACACAAGTTTCCCTTTTCTACAATGAGATGCACTATGTGGAGAAAGCTGCAGCAGGTGAGTCGTACAGTGAAGTTAAGTTGGGCGGAAGTGAACAGCGCATAATCTGACTGCGTCTGTCAGTGAGAAACAGACAGAATCTTATCATGTTTCTCTTGGAATAAACTCCAGAATTTAATTGTGTATTTCTTTCTCTAGCCGGCGGTGCAATTTATCCATCTAGAATCTAGATTATTGCAGTGTGAGTTGCCAACCTGTGCAGATGTGAGTTGTAGTCTGTTTTAGGGTGAAAGGCACCATGCATAGGTCAGCTGTCTATGATAGGGTGATTCACACATATGGACAATTTAGAATAGAGACAAGTGTAACAGGAGTAAAGGTAGTGAAGGTACATGAGTTTAAATATCTGGGGTCCACCATGTAAAGTAACAGACAGTGCACACGAGAGGTGAAGAAGGGTGCAGGCAGGGTGGAGCAGGTGGAAACGAGTGTCAGAAGGATGGCAGGATGAGTAAAAGGAGCGGTTTACAAGATGGTAGTGAGACCCGCTGTGATGTACGGTTTGGAGATGGTGGCACTGACAAAAGCAGAGCGCAAGATGTTAAGATTTTCAGTGGGAGCGACCACCAGGATGGATGAGATTAAAAATGAGTACGGAACAGGGCTGAGATGGTTTGGACATGTGTAGAGGAGGGAGACTGGATATAAAGTACAAACCATGTTGAATATGGAGCTACCAGGCAGGAGGGAACGCAGAGCAGATTCATAGATGTAGTGAAGGAGGGACATACAGAGGGTTAGTGTGATAGTGGAGGATGGGAGGATTAGGGTGAGATGGAGTCAGATGATCCACTGTGGCGACCGCTAAAGGGAGCAGTTGGAAGAAGAAGTTAATCTACTCCATGCATGTATCTGACTGTGAGAGTAAGGGAATAGAAAGAAAATGGCAGAAATGTAGAAAGCTAGACAACTCATGCCACAACAATCTAGATGCTCAAACTGCACTACAGCCCACAGGAGAACAATGTGATTTAGATCTAGAAGATGCTACACACTTTACATGTACAGGTTTGTGTCATGTAAGCTAAACTTCTCTGTGTTCACAGTGTCGCTGGAGAACGTCCTGCTGGATGTTAAGGAGCTGCAGAGAGGCATGGAGCTGACCAAAAGAGAATACAGCATGCATGGCCACAACACCATGCTCAAAGAGTTCATTGCACACAATGAGAGCAAGCTAAAGAAGCTGCAGGATGATGCCAAGATCGCACAGGTAAAAGGGTGATTCGTGGCTCGCTGTCAGACACTGGGGCATGTATTTGCATGCAAACGTGATTGGTCCACATACAGTGCAGGCAATGAGTCTGTGTTACTTCATTTGACAGATATCTGTGCCTTTTGCTCTTGTTTTTGTTTTTTTTTTAAGGATGCTTTTGATGAGGTGGTGAAATTCTTCGGCGAGAATGCCAAAACCACACCGCCATCAGTCTTCTTCCCTGTGTTTGTGCGATTTGTTAAGGCCTACAGGGTGAGTTGGATATTAGTCTCGCACATTGGACAGAAACAGACAAAACACACATGATAAATAGTAGTCTTCACTTCATTTAATTGAATTGAATTTGAACATGAATGTGAAATCTTCTCAGCAAGCGGAGGAGGACAATGAGCAAAGGAAAAGACAGGAGCAGATTATGCTGGAAAAACTTATGGAGCAAGAAGCCATGATGGAGGAAGACCAGAAGGTAAGCACCCCACCTCCCACCCTCCTTTCCCAGCTCTCCAACTACCCTTTTCTACTTATCCCCAACCCCCTACTTTCTAGGACAGGAGTCTACAGAGGATAACAATGACCAGAAGGTAAGACAGCTCCACTTCCTCCCCTTCCGCTTCATCCTAATTTCCTCCAGACTCTTGATCACAGGATTAGTTGAGTGCCGACTGCCTGCTGGGCGCGCTTGTATCTAGTTCTGCAGTCTTACGCCCTGCTGAGTCACATCGCATCAACTCAGAATCGGCGATTATACGACTTGAACGGTTCAATTAACTCACACACACGCCTGAATGAACCGAGGCATTTTTTGAGCTGAAACAAATTACAAGTGGGAGAATCCTTTGTCGAAGATATTTTACTTACTGGCCGTAACACTTTTATGTGCCTGTGTCTTCCTCAGTCTCCATCCCATAAGAGCAAGAGGCAGCAGCAAGAGTTGATCCAGGAGCTCAGAAGGAAACAGGTGAAAGACAGTCGCCACGTCTACGAAGGCAAAGACGGAGCGATCGAGGACATCATTACGGGTAACGTCCCCCGGATCACGTGGCTACAGTCTGTGGCTAAACTCATATTTACACACATCCACACTCACACAGACACACACACACACACTTGGTGCCCTGCATGAAGGTCCTTTTCTGCTATAAAAGCAGTCATTAACAGAAGGATTCAAAACTAACACAATGACTTTGGCTCTTTTAAGTTTCAACTGTCAGGTTCTTGAGAACCAAAGGTAATACCTGACTAGTCCAAACATGCACTGACGGCAATCTGTTCAACTCAAATGTGTCTCATCGTGGCTTATCTGCTTTGTCTTTGCTTTGTAACACCATCTGTACATAGGCAATCCCGGATATGACTATCTCCAGCAATAAAAACTTAGGGATGAAATTCACCCTTTGTTTACTGAGGGGAGATAAAACTTGAGTAAACTCGAGCAACTGAGTGTATTAACTCAGTTCAGTACCTAAGTAAGCTTCAGTGTATTTTTTAGGCACTCTAGCTTTTATTATAGTCTTTGTATAGCTTAAACTAGGCCTCATTGAATCTCTTCAGTTCAGTTTAACACCAACCTCCCTTTAAGCCATCTCTCTACTGATTGGCTGCCCCTGGCAAACAGAAGTTCTGAGAAGCAGCAATAAAAGATGAACTTTAAGTATTTAGTTTTATCTTTTATATTTAATTACATTTTAGAGAGAAATGTTAGATAGTTTCTACAGAACACAGGCTACTTTTATAAAAATACAAAACATCTAATGGATTGTAACAGTAACAACCCAGGCTTTAAAGATAAAGTGGTGACAGTTGGCTCATTATCAAAGAGCTATAACAGTAAAATGTTACTGATGTCTCCTTAACAGTATAACCTTGATATCATCTGTTTTTGGGAGAATTCGGCCGTAGAATTCGCTGTGACCTTCTTTAAAAAAAGACTTCGCCTTTGCATCGAGATGGTGTTGTTGGGTATTTTGCTTAGTGCTAACCAGTGCTAAACCCCTGTAGGAGTCTGCTTTTCTTACATTGTATTTGTCTTGTTTTGTCTTGGCTGTTGTCCCTGTCGTTTCCAATGCAGTGCTGAAGACCGTGCCCTTTACCGCCCGCACAGCCAAGCGTGGCTCTCGGTTCTTCTGCGAGTCCGCTCTCAATGAGGAGTACCATTACTAAGCTTGTAGAACTCTCTATCTTCTCAAAGGTTGCTGGAAACAAACAGTTCTCTTCTTGGTGTCCTTCTCTCCTTCCTCCTCTGCATGCCTTTCCCCCCCCCCCACGATTCTCCTTTAACAGTTACGCTCACCTCTCACACCTCGGACCTGTGCATGTGCACTGTGACAAGCCCTGGAGACACGCCCGAGTGCGGGTGTTGTGTTTCTTGTTTTTTTTTTTTTGTCTTTTTCAAAACAATTCTCCCTCACCCCACGTGTGTTCACATTTTCTCCCTCACTGACCATCATAAGGTGCTGGGGTAACAGTTTTCTTTCCACAAATGCATGGAGTGTGACACCCACATTGATCATCATTGTTTTATCAAATACAGCAAACCATAATGTCACAGAGAGAGCAGTTTCCAATCTGGACTTTAAGAGTGCTGAGAAGTAAAGAAACGCCGTTAAGCTGGCTGCTGCCATCTAGTGGCCAAGACTCAAAAACAATTACTGAGCTATGAACATACTTAAAAAGTTTTTCTCTTCTTAGCCTCTAATTGGGTCACTTTGACATTAACATGTCGCACTACATCTTGCAATATACAAGCTAAGGTCATCATCTTCACAGCAGGTATGATGTAGAAGTGTCTGTGGCATTATACCTTGCTTATTTTTGTGTGTGTTTTCAAAGAGTGTTTTCATTCAAAATTCATGTTTGTTCACTATCACATGTCATTATCACATGTTCATAGTTGTGTGCATGCTGATTGCTTCATCCCTGCTGCTTGCTCCTACTGCACCCCCTGCTCTCCCAGTTAGTCCATGTGCCACGCTCGCTTTGCCACTCTGGGTCACTTCTCGGTGACTCGGTGTGGTCTGTCAGGCTCGTTGCTATTCTGCATGGTGTGTGCATATAGATCATCTGGTGCATTTCAGGAGTTTGTGTGTGCTACTAACATGCAACCAGGTTGCTTCACTGAAGGTTTTGAGGTGTTTGAATCACTGGTTGTCAGTGTTTTTCCCTGGCTGCATGCATGCTTCAGTGTTTTGTTTTTTTGGTGGTGATGAATTGTGTTTGTTTCAGTTTACAGTTGTGCTGCACAGAAAGGTAGAAATGGGCTCTCTTCCATCTTGCTGGTAGCCACTTTGCAAAGCAGTCTGGGTCTAGTAACAAGGAGAAAGAAAAAGCTTTTATCCTTCTCTCCACTCCCTCCTCCCTCCTCTGCCAGTTGAAACAGTTAACAACCTCTAGCTCTGTCCTCTCTCGTGTCCTTACCCAGCTCTAGCTTTTCTACATCCAGCCTACTGCCACACCGCTTGGCTCTTGCAGCGCTCTTTTAGTAAAGCCAGTGTGAATTGTTTGGCTGACGTGCACCGGTCAGCCTCCTTCTCCATTTTTAACCTTCATTTTGTCTTCTCTTCATCTAGCCCTAAAGAAGAATAATATTACTAAATTTCCCAATGTCTACTCGAGGGTAAGGAACTCCTCCAGTAGCACCCCTGTAGTGGATGTGCCCCAAACCTGGCAAGCATCTCTTTATTACCTCAGTTTCTGTCATACTTCTTTCATTTCAAGTCCACTCATCATTGACCTACTTCTGTTCATCGATGTACTCATTAATGCTCCTTTGTAGCAGGAAGTTTCTGTGTGTAGTGATTAGCACATAACCTTACTCTCCTCACTTGTCGCTTTGGCTTTATTGTAGAGAAAAGATACATTTTCATGCATTCACAATATGCATGAGAGATTTCCTAGATTTCTGGCAGAGGTTTTTAAAAAAAATTCTGTGGACTGTCTCATGTTTAAAAACCAAAGACAGGTTGTTTGGCTGTTGTTTGTGTAGACATCACACTGCTTTGAAAGACAGGCTGCCAGCACTGTGAACATGTGAGCTCATCAAAACACCCCGATGAAGACGCCTGACACCATCTTTTTATCCATGCCCATCCCCGACCCTTCTTTTCTATCTCAGATTTGAGGAATCAGCCTTACAGGAGAGCGGACGCCGTACGGAGGAGTGTCAGGAGACGCTTTGATGATCAGAACCTGCGGCCGGTCAACAATGGCGACGTAGTCATGTGACGAGGGAATAGTGCATGTGCTAGGGCTGGGGATGGGGGGAAGGGAGAAAGGTATTGGGGGGGTAGAGAGAGAGAGAGAACGAGAGTAAGGAGTGACAAAAAGATCGAAGCAGAGTGAAGGATGACGCGTGAAAGTCAGGTGTTTGTAGCAACATGTGAGATGATTATGTATATATATTACATAAGAATACTCAATATTCCACATCTGTGCTATAGTATTAGCAGCATTTCACTATGAAGGACTGGGACACGTATGGGACTGAATTTAAAGTGTCTGAAAGGTTGATTTAAAAACCTTTGACAAGCCAAGTGCCTGAATTTTATTGTTGTTGTTTTTTTGTGGTTTCACGTCACGTTGCCGTGTTTGCCTAATGACTGTTCTTAATAATCCCACTCTGAGCAATACAACGTGACCTGGCTTTAATTTTTCAGATGTGTAAAACTGGACATGCGGTGGCCTTAAGAGCCACGTGAAATGGCGTTACGTGGGGAAAGATGTAGAATGTACAGGACGGGTTCTCTTTTTAGCTGTTACAAATATTATTGTTACGGCCTTTTAGTCCGCTCCTCTAACAACATGAACATGCTCAACCTGCACTTTTTAAAAAAATTTTTACATCTCATGAGGGTTTCTCAAATTATTAAAGGGCTGTTAATGTGGTATGAACTCTATATTTGTACTAAAGCAACTATAAAGGTAAATAAAGACCAGTTTAATGTGAATTCTGTTTATAGCAGGTATCTCCATACTGATTCTTCTGTCATGTCTTATTACGAGTGATCAGTAAGGGCTGAATTTGTAGCTTCTAATCCATTAAAAAACAACTTATTTTCAAGTTGTGCATATCTGTAGCTGCACAGCTGGTTTTGTGGAAGGAATTATGCAGAGCAAGAAAACCGAATACCTTTTCTGTTGGGGGTAGAAACTGCACGCAAGATGCGAAACTTTACTGGATGATCTTATTGTCAGAACTGGACATAACTAAACGTCGTGCTTCTGCGAGCGTTTTACAGGTTAACAACATTCCAGGTCACCGAGTCTACTCGCTTTACTGTAATTTTAATGTATAGTATTTAACCACTTAAAAGATTCATTTAAGCTTATGTCGTCATCTAATGTGTGTTTTAAAACGGGGCAAAACAAAAGTATACAACATAAAAAGTTTCCTAAATGTACAGATATTTTGCTACAAACTGTTTTTTTTTACCTAATTCACATCACCAGATGGTTAATATTGTACATATTGTTTAAACAGAAGTTTTCCCTGCCTTGTGCTATACAGCTTGAATGTTATTTTAACTTAGTTTTTCCCCCCATTTTTGTATATTTAATTAAGCCAAATTCAGCCAGAAATCTACAGTAGTGTGTTTGATCATCTTTTACTGTTATGCAGACGGCAGTGGGGTCACGCACTTTACCTGTTAGGGTGTCAGAGGTGCATAAAAACAAAGAAAGTCTGGAAAAGGTTCTGATGTGCAGATGTTTATACACGCCAACTTAATGGCTACACTAACAATCAAAAGTAGTTCTGTTCATTGTCTCCACTGAAGCATGTGACGCCATCGGCTCCTTTTCTTTGCACTTCACTGTCTGTGGCAGCGTAACTTCTCGAACTGGATATTACCAGCATGCTTTTCTCTTGGACGTTCACCAGAAATGTATTTTAGGCAGTTTGTGCTTATAACAAAGTAACAATTTTTAAATTAGGTGATGAGATTTTCAATATGTTCAAATAAACTATTTACATTAAATATAAAGTTCTTTACTCTCTGTGGTTTGTTGTCTGATTCTTGTCAAAACGATGAAAATATAAGTTCGTGAGTGCAGATGCATTCATGTAGCTTTTGTTTTTTTGCCAAGAGCAGAACCTCACATTAAAAAGCTAACCAGTGTTTCTCCATTTGTTCTATTTAAGCAATGTCAATTCAACCTTATATTATGTGTTTAAACTGTAAGTAGTTACAGTCCATACACAGTGTTTGTCTGACTTATTCATATTTAGGACAGTGACTGAATATTAACCAGTAGTAAAGTACACCATAACTGAACCACAATGCAAACTCTGTCCCTTAAAATAAGCAGAAAGATACATTAAGTGCATTTGTGTTAGTAAAGTGTTACCAATAACTAGCAATAGATGTAATTTTGTGTTTCCGCAACACAAGGAGTTAATATTCACCCACTTAATGTTTGCCGAATATCAATATTGGACCACTTGTTTCCCAGAATTAAAAAATACTACAAATCAACTGCAATGCAATGCAAACTATATCCCTGAAAATTATCAAAAGGTTAATGCAAAGACTGAGACAACATTAGACAGCATAGGTGTTCCTAATAAACCAACAATGGCATCACCCATTAGTCTTCTTTGTTGGCTATTTGTAAATCTGCAACAGCATGGCAACAATCCTATAATCTTGGAAGGTTTGGCAACAATTTATCGTCTAAGTAAGTCAAAGCAACACCTGCAGACAACTTCCAGTGAAACTGTTTTATTACATTTAACTAAAGTATCGATTTCAGCAAATCCTCCAATTAAAACCTTTCATTCATTCAAACCAGCTGCAGTTAAATTACTTCAAATCAGACGTAACCCCCAGTATTCCTGGACATGTGGACAAGTTTCTTGTATTTCTACACATTTGCAGTGTGTCATAAAGATATGCTTTTAAGTGAATATAAAAAAAATTGTCAATGGAAAACATGTATAACTACAGCCAACTGAAGAAAGGTAAGCTAACAAAAAAACAACTCAGTATTTAACAGCTGATCAGTTTCCTGATATGAAATTAGTCAAAGTCTATGTAAAAGCTCAGTATATGGCATTCCCATAAATACCACAAATCAGTCCATTATGGGCGTATGACCAGCACGGTCAGATGAGCTTGAAGGGGAATGCATGTTTGGAGAGGAGAGAGCAGCATGAATTATTATCAAGGTGCGTCCAGCTGTTCCAGCAAGTTTCTTCTCCTTTTCTCCAGCTCTCCTTCACTCAGCTCACTGCCCGACGTGTCCCAGCCACCCTTAAACGCACCATTAAAAAAATACAAAGATTCAGTCATAGTGAAAATTTGATCTTTTTAAATAACTAGTTAACCGCAAGACCTTTATCTCATGCTAGAAACTGTAAGCTAACATATACGCTCGAGACTTCTTTAAAACACTGACTTTGACCTGAGCCCCCCAGCTAATCTCACAATATAGGGGCAATTTTTTATAATAATAATAATAATAATAGTAATAGTAACATTCACCTCCTCTTTGGCTGCTTTCCTTTTGGGAGATTTCTGTTTGGACTCTGAGCGAGATTTCCCCCGAGACTTGTCGTTCTCTTTCTCCTTCTCTACCTCCTTTTCTCGCTTCCCATCACGGTCTCTTCCTTTCTTCTCGTTGTCAGAATCTGGAGACGCCTGTTTGTCATAATTACAGTTAGTGCACACACCAGTGTTGCCAGTACATTTGTATTTAAGACATCAAGCGCACACATTTGTTTCTTCCTGCACACTTACAGACTTGTGGCGTCTCTTCTTGCCCTTCTTCTTGTGCTTCTTGGATTTTTTATAGCTTCTCTCTGTTTTCAGGTAGAACATGTC
Source organism: Maylandia zebra (assembly GCF_041146795.1). Classification (NCBI taxonomy): domain Eukaryota; kingdom Metazoa; phylum Chordata; class Actinopteri; order Cichliformes; family Cichlidae; genus Maylandia; species Maylandia zebra. Next base: position 22,596,096 of record NC_135182.1, on the reverse strand, counting down.
AATGAACACACATTGTGGCACTTTTTCCCTTCCTAGATACACAAATCAACTGATCGGAGCTGTAAAAACACTCACCAGATTCTCCACTAGATGAACGTTCTGAGGGGGATTTGGACTGTGACCTCTTTTTCTTCTTGTGGTATTCCTCATCCTCAGACTCGGAGCCCTATTAAAACATTACAGATTAGCAGCGCATGATATGAGCAATGCTTTTTGTAAAGTGTGCTTTGCTACATCATTTTCCAGTAAATCTTTACATAAAATACAGAATGGAATGATGTGCATTCAGTTAAACCCTGTATTTGACTAAAACAGTGGGCAGAAAAGTATTTTTTTTTAAAAACATGTTTTTTTAAACATTTGATCTGTGATTTAAGTGTATAAAATGTTCATTTTCTTGTGGTGGTACTAACTGATCGAGAGCGGGAGCGCTTCCTGTGGTGCTTTTTGGACTTCTTTGAGTGTTTCTTGGTCCTCGAGTGGTGATGCTGGCACTCATGCTGTTAAATTAAATAAAAAGTAAATACCAGGTTAAACATCATTATAGTCGTCGTCAAGTTTAAAAACTTCATGCCCCGGCTAGCGTCATGACTCACCTCCAAGACATGCATGAAATCTTTGAATATTCTTTTCCTCTCCGACTCCAGAGTCACGTCTTCAAAGGCAGGCTCTTTTAGGAACCTCTCTCTGACCTGAAATGGTAAAATTTCAGTTATCAGGAAACATTAAACACAATCAAGACTGGAAAAAAGGGATGAGGATAAAAACAGAAAATAAACTGTGTTGCGAAAACACACGAATTTGATCCGCATTGAAAGTACATACTCCCTCCCACGTAGTCTCTGGCTCCAGTGGCGGTGTGGCCTGCTTCAGCATGTTCTTGAAAGCAGCTTCTTTCCTTTTCATCTTCCTGGCCTCCTCCTTCTCTCGCTCCCTCTCTCTGGCTTCAGCTTTCTCAAGCAACTAATTAGGAAAAAGGGTTTCTAAGTGAGTTAATCTTATAATGAAATACAACAAACAGCCATGGTTCAACGCACACATCTTTCATCCCAAGTGAAGTCTTTCAGATGGGACAGGGCACAGAGCAAAAGGTGGGGTACACCCAGGAAAGGTCACCATATCCACACTTACAGCCAATTCAAACCTGCATACATCCTCAAACAAGCAGGTCAAGGCCTGTGCTTATGTATACTCATTAAAATTTCATTGATTTGGGCCTGTTTATCCTGAAAGGTGTATTATTCTCCTTTTTCCATAATTTTATAATCTGTAATAACATTTTTTTGTTTATTTGGGGGCCGTAGAAACAAGTAGGCTCAGCATTGACACATCTTGTGATGGGGATAGGTGGATTACATGTAGATACAGAACTGATGAGATCACTTTTAACTGTGTGGAAAGATCTAACATGAGTTTTAAAATAATTATTAATTCAAATGGATATGATGAACGTATTTTAACACCTAACAACAGGATAAAACGTAAAGCTCTCTAAGCGAAGGAGAGGTGCTGGTTATTTAAACTGTGACCTGTTTTACATTTATTATGCTGATTTAATAGATTAAACCCAGCTGCTGTAGGGTCAGCTACTTAACAGTTCACCCTACTTTAATATCAATATTTGTGTCCATTAATGTTTACGAACAGGTGCCAACTCAAAGCATATGATGCAGAGCTGGAGTCTTACACTGTTGAAGGCTAGCTTTATATTTCCTGCATCCAGCGTGGTAGCTCTCTTATCCGAGCTGATGACTGATCCAAAGTCATCAAAGCTGGTGTTGACTTCAACCAGGAATCCTTTGTCCTGGGAAAGAACACATCAGATAATTATTAGATGTATAATTGGATCAACGCAAGGAAGGTGCACGAGTGCGAACTGTTCCTTAAAAATACCAAATATAAATAACATTTTATGAGGTTAGAGTAATACCTTAAGAATATCTTTGATTATTCTCTTTTCATCATGATAGCGTGCTTTCAAGTCTTCCACATAAAATTTGAAGAGGTCCAGGGGAGTGGAACCTGCGCAACAAACAACATTAAATTTAAAAATGTGTAAATATTGATCCTTGCAGCAAATAAACAAGGTTCAACAGCATCAATGGACCACAACAAGGGTGCAAAACAGTGAAGCCAAATAATTAAAGATTTAGAGACTAGTGTATTATCGGAATAAGTATGAAAATTAAAAAGGAAAAAATATGGAAATTAAAAGAAAATATAACCTCAAAAAGCTAAACTGTGATTCATAAATCGTTTATGTTGTCAGTTGTGAATGTTTTATTTCAGTGTTTATGCTATGATTCAAGTCCGACTGTCACATTCAGCTCATGCAGACATGTGTGCGTGTGGCCCGCTGTCCTACCCGGCTGGCCCAGCATGTTGGCAAAGCGGATGTCTGAGCTCAGTGTCGGGTACATCTCCATCCAAGCAGACATAGAGTGAAGTTGGCCGTGATCATGAAGCTCGTCCAGAAATTTCTGAGAAAACAACAAGAAGAGATGAGGATCGGGAAAGTACATGTGGCCTCTTCTTTTGGCTTATATTAAAACTGTTATTAACCAGATTAAATGTGAAAAATTACATGCAGCGCATTTTTTTTGTTTCTTTTTGAGACATCAATTCTTTGTTTTTGCTTCTCACCTGGAAGGCCTCTCTATTCTTGCGCTGCCGTCTTCTTTCCCTGAGAAGTGTCTTTTGCTTCTCTTCCTCCTCCTCCTTCTCCAGAGCCCGAATATGCTCCTCAAAACATATAAGGGCATCTTCTTTGTCCATATCTGTAAGCAGATAACGGCACTATCAGTAGGCTGAACATATACAAACACACATTCATGCAGAAGCACAATGACCTGATAAGAAATGTTTTTCTTCTAATTCTACTAAAACCATTGTATTATCTCATACTTTGCAGCTCCTCATCCTCTGCAAAGGTAGGGTTATCTAGCAGATACTGCTGGGCCTCAGACCAGGTGGTGCGGTATGTGACGTTTGCCATGTTGTCCAAAATGTTCTTCAAAGCTTCCCAGTTCCTTTTTCTCAGCTGCTTGGCTTGCTCCTAAAGTAGAGAATACAACCAGATGGTAATTGCACTAGACCATAAAGCTCCTACTCCTAAATAGGACACTGAAAGAGGACTTATACACAATAATTATGCCAAACATGCTAACTAAAAATAAAATCAAAGATTCCTAATGCACTTTGGAGCCCTTACCTTCTCTTTTTTAGCAAGGTAGAACAACACGTCTTCATAGATCTCTAGCCTGTCTCTCTCTGGCACGCAGCTCCACACTTCAAGCTCACCAAACATCTGTTCTGCTTTCCTGGATTGCAAGAGTACGCACACAGACACACACAGACACTTTAGAATATTTTTCCCACAAAGCCACATGAGGGCACCATTTCACTTGCCAAATTTAGCTTTAAGGCACCAGTTATGGTTTTTTGCGAGCCATCCCAGGCACAACACAGAAAAGTTATGTCTTTTAAGATGTGTGCTGAAAATATTCAATATATTTGACGTCTGTTGAAACCCTGTTGCTCAGAAGAGTCACTCGGTGTTACAGGCTAAAACAAGGTATTAAATGCAAGGACATACACCCACACAGCATCAGAAAGCCTTGCTCTCACCATCCAACTGCCTGTTGTGTGCCACCCCAGACTACAAACCCAGTGCCAGCAGAACACTGAAGCTGGCTTGTTGTCAAGGTCACCAGTTGATTACCCCTTTTCCTCTGCCCATCATCACGACTTTCATCCAAAAACTAAAGAGTGCCGATGAAAAAGACGTTCCAAGAATTTATTAAGAAGTTATATGATATTTTAAGTGTTTATGTGTTGTTCACTGAGATCGAGTAAGTTTCCAATAAGTGTGTTTGTTGGAAAGCTGTTGTAGACATTAGCAAACAAAATCAACAACAAAAAAAGCTAAGCGATTTTGAATTAGATATAACCTTTATGTCACATGCACCTTGACTTTGAATAGATTCATCAATCATTAACTTTCTAATGAACTCATTACACATGCGAAACTTTGACCTTGTAACAATTTGTTATTGTGTAAACAAATTCAGCAATATCAACGTGACTAGCACTAACAGGTCAAAGCAGCTTAAGTGGAAGTCAACAGTGCTGTAACTGCACGATGGTGTGCAAGCGCCACAGATGTCCTCTCACTCAACCAGTCTGCATAATCATATTGACAGTTCAGAGAACTGCAAATCAATGCAGGGGGGAAAAAAACAAAATACTTTATTGCCATATCACAGTAACACTTACTTGTATCTAGTGGTAGATGTCATCTTTTCATGGTTCTCCAAGAATCTCTGAAAAGTCTCTTTTGACTCTTTGTATTTAATTCTGGCCTCCTCCTTTTCTTCCTTCTCTGTCTGGACTTTGTATGCATTGAACGCCTGCTTCTTTTCGCTCAGCTTCGGAAGTGCACTTTGTTGACAAGAAAAGTAACAAATTGTAAGTCAGAGATGGTGACAGTTTAAACTTACTATTGTATGAAGGATAAACAGATCTCTGGAAAGCATTGTACCTGTAGCGAGGATCATTGATAATCAATTTCATGGCCTGTTCCCAAGAGGAGTTGGAGGATACACCCTGAAATACAAAGGATAAGAAATATTCATGGTGGTTTCAAATAAAATCTGCACTCAAGAAATATTTCAAAAATATTCACATGGATTGCCTTGTTGTCCTGTTAGAAAAAAGTACATCGACCTGGATACGAAAATGGAGCTTTTTGCTGCTTTGGTCTAGAACAGAACACATTTTCTTAATTACTAATAGATGGTGGGTTAAAAGGTGTGGAGTGGCAATAAATCAAGAAGTGCCACCAAGGACCTTTGTAAGTGCCCTTTCTGTCACTTGCCTCTCCCAAGGAGTGACTACTTCATCCATTATGACTGATTCCACTATGTGCCTCGGTCTTGTCAGTTGTCACAGTTATTCTAACTCACTCAGGCATGCCACTTTCTCTCGCTGTCTTAATCCCAGCCAGTCCTCGTGCCTTTGATCCAATAAAGCTAATCATAAAGACACAGCCATTAAGATCTTGCAGGAAATGGCAAGCAATCTCAGAGGAGAGCTTTGTGCACAAAATTAAAAAGCTCCTAAATATAGCAACATTCAAGGTGGGTGGTGCTAGGCCGCCGTGCAAGCCAAACACACAACACGTCCACAGCAACAGGACGTGAGGTTTAATAGGCCTCCCAGGGGCTCAAGAGCAGGGACAGGGATTAGATCCAGGTCTGAATGCAAATGATGTGATGATGAACACATCAGGCACTAGAGAACACTGAGGTGGCAAAAGTAGTCTTAAAAACAAATCAAGATTTGGATTCCAGTGCCAACAACAGAGCAACAGTCAATGGATACTTAAACACACACATTAAAAAAACAACCCTCAATGGAGACAGTTGAAAAGCTGTAGGATGACTTTTTGGGCACAAAAATGTAGCAAATTATCAGATATTTGCTTTCTGATTTAAAACACACTCTGCTTGATTAAAGAACCAAATTCGTGCAACATCATGAATCAAATTTTGCTGCACACTTGTTGACTGCCTAACATCTCACATAATTAATTTATACACTGAAACATAGAGAACATTTTAGAGTCAGAATCTGAAAACAAGAATTACTCCCCTGCAGTAAAGGCGTGCCTTCTCTCCTACAGCTTGTTAACAGCCTGACTCACCTTCTCCTTCAGCAGCTCTTTGAAGGCCTGCTTGGCTTCTTCTTTTGTATTCCATTTGTACGTTTTCTTCTGAAGTTCTGGCCTTTCTTCTTTTACAACCTCGACACTAAGAGCAAAGAAAATTATTGACACTGAGCACTTTTGTAGTTCTCTGCAATCAAAGATGCATTAAAAAACGGCTTTGTTACACCAATATTATAAGTAGAAAGTGCTCTGTGAACGCTAACCCAACAGAGCTGTGGTGGCCTGAGATGACCATAATGGGGATACCCTTTAAAGCTAGTTTTTGGTTACAAGCCCGACATGGAACCCGACGTATTAGCCAGAGGTCCCTTTACTACAGTTTGGAGCAGCGGACCTTTTTTATATGCACGGAATAATTTTCCACAAGATCGCTGCAAAAAGTGCAGCCTTACCTAATGTCCACACTACTGTTACTCATTTTATATTAATATTTAAAAACCGTGTTGGTATTGGTGGCGTAACAGTAATAGTAATAAATCACACAGCAATAGTACAGTCATGTAGTTGTAAAAAGCTTGATAACATATTAAGTAATCCTAAGTATTCAAAATACATTACTCTCATTGAGTAACGTAACGGAATACGTTACAGAATACATTTTGTGGCATGTATTCTGTAATCTGTAGTGGAATATATTTTAAAAGTGCACCCCAGGGTGGCTGTGGCTACAATGTAGCTTGCCATCACCAATCTGAGTGTGTGTGTGAATGGGTGGATGACTGGATGTGTAAAGCGCTTTGGGGTCCTTAGGGACTAATAAGGCGCTATACAAATACAGGCCATTTACCAATTAAAAGTAACCTTCCCAACACTGCTGACCTCATTGTTTGAAACTTTACCCACATTTAATAAGAGCACCGGTTTAACAATACGTGACAGGAAATGAGGAAAAGCATAACAGGTCCATTTAAAAATTTGCTTTGACCATCATGTTCAATTAAATGAGGAAGCGCAATCTAAGCTGTTGGTATTTTGATGGCAGATGTGTTACAAGCTTGCATTATATTAACTTCTCACAATCACATGGGTTTCTAGCACCACTATAGTGATTTTATGAAAACAAAAACAGCAAAATTTTTAAACAATTCTTAAACTAACTTTCAAAATGAATTACTTCAGAGGCTTCCATTCAATTACAACAAGTTTAAAATGTAAAACACTGTAACTGATACTTTGAGTATTTCATGTTAACATCTGCATAAAACTGTATGAAGACCTTTTCCTTCAATTCCTTACTCCCTGTAGCCACCAAAAGGCAGCAGGGTGTACAACAATCAATCAGAACCCTAGGATTTTATGAGTACTATGGTGGAATACACTGTCATAAACATAGTATCTACTGTGTTTAACTAATTGAGAGGAAGATGGTACAAAACTGAGGAAAATCTCTGGCTAAATCAGCAGATCATTGTGCATTACAGCCTACTTTCCAACTTCTTCTTAAGCCAAAGCCCATTCATTATTTATTTTCTGAAATGGATTATGATACAGCCGTTGAGTCATATCTTATGATATGACTGTTTAATAATAATAAAACTAGAATAGCTCAGACTGCTGTGGTTATATCAGTGTGAGAATTAATCAATTTTTATTATTTATTTACATCAATACTGTAAAAGTTAAATTAAAAAAAAAAATCCACCATCTGCATCTTGCTGCAGATTTGTGGAGCTATGTGGTCTCTCTCCACTGCTCTGAACCATTCTCACAATAATGTCATTTCCTGGAGAGGCCTCTTTTCATTTGCCGAGCTATTGTTGTCATGCATCACTCTGACCAGCACAGCTGTTCCAGATCGATGAGAGCAGCAATGTGGCTGGCTTTGAGTCCATTTATTAATCACTACACCTTCTGATTCATAATCCACTTCAACCACAACAGCAGGTATGCTTGGAGATAGCCACACAGGCAGACATGTCATTGCGCTTGCTCAGTTAAACCCTAGATTTATAATTGTTTACCTGGCTACAGCCTCGGTAGCTGCTGAAGTCTCAGAGGAAGCCACAGGTGCATCAGCCGTCTTCACCTCAGGTGTTTGAGTCACTGCTGCCTGGGATGGTTGTTCCTCTGAGACTACTACCGCAGTTTCCGCCTCCACTACAGTCGCTGCAGGAGCTACATTATCTGCTTGCACAGCAGGAGCTGCAGTGGTTCCAGGAGCCGCTGCCTCTGCAGTCCTAATGTAAGATCATGACAATAAAGCCATACGAGATTAATAATTGTTGATGACTGCTGTATTTGTTAACCTCAATACAAAATGAAGACATCCAGAGTAACAGCAAACTCTTACCCATTCTCCTCTGCTTTGATCATAGCTGGAATTGACAAAAGAGATAACAGTTAAGGCGCTTGCTTTCATTTTTAATCATGCAGCAGATCAAGAGACCTTTTCAAAGATAAATGTACTAAAGGAGCCAACAAGTGTCCTGTGTTTTGTAAGTCCTTTGTTTGCACATCAATCACACCACATCCCCTAATGTATGGAGTGATCTGTTGACAAAGTCAGCATTCTTCCAGTCATTGTGCCATTAAAGGCTTTTCTGTAGAAGGCAACATTTTTCAATATAAAAATCCCTGCCTTTCATACAACAGCTTTGATATAATCAGATACCGCGCTTTACCTTCCAGGTCCTCCAGCTCTTTGGGTTTTGTCCATCTTGACTCCTTTGTCTGAGAGTTGTAATAATAAGGCTTCCCTGTGTCTGACTTGTACTCCTTCCAGGGGCATTTTGACAGCATTTGCTAAAGAATTCAAAGAATGATGGGAAAGGTTTTTTTAATAGTTTAAATGAACAGCAAGGCCTTACCGGTAATTAGTGTGAGTCAATATCCATAGTCCAATAACAAATCAGTTTTTTTAAGTATAGATGACGCACATATTTTAAAAATAAAATTGTTTAATATATGCACACAAAGGATTTAAATAATTCCCCCAAAATGAGTGGGGCAAAATCCAATTTAGCTTAATCTGGTACATTTACCATTACTGTAATTTTAATACGTGAGCACTGCAATTGCTAAGTGCCAAATGAATTAAATGTATGTGAATATGCAAGTAATATAAATAGTTCAAATTAAAAGCTCTGTACCTCTGCAGGAGATTTGAGTTCATCCGGTTTCTCCCATGTGGATTGCTTAGTCTCTGTGTTATAATAATAGGTCTTTCCATCTAGTGATTTATGTTCAGTCCACACGGATTTCTGAAGCAAACAAACACGACAGATAAATCAGATAATTATTTTGGTTGCATTTTGAATGATTTTATAGTTCCTTGTTAATTGTGTCTAGTCTTTCAATGTTTCATGTGCACAAACCTTCTTTGGCTGTTCTTCCTGCGGGGATCCATTTGTGGTACTCTGCAGGGGGAACGGAAATAAAGGTTGTGAGACAGCAGGAAAAATACTGGAGCTAATGATGGTAGCTCAAAATTGTCAAAGCTCGTAGACTTCCAATTACTACATATCAAAAAAAAGTTATACTTACAGATGTTCCAGGAGCAGCAGCTGTGAAAATAAACAAGACAAAAAGTAGTCAGACTTTAAACTTCTAAATACGCCTAAACATTAATTTTACTGCATTAAGTAAAAAATCCTACCTGTGGAGTCAACACCAGGCTGTCGACAGGAAAAAAATAACAATGTTATTGGTGGATTATTTTTTTTCCCAGTCTTAAAGTGCACATCTACAGATTCATTATTAACAACAAAACAGTAAGAGACACAGCTTTACTAATCAGTACATTACTCCACAACCTCAAGATGTATAGCTAGTGTTTGGTTACATGTGTCTTATGATCACTAAACCCATCTGAACAATAATAGACACATTGCATGCAAGTGTAAAATTTTCATTAGCTAGTGTTTAATTAGGTTTTTTAGCTGTTTTGTTTCAACATGAAAATATATTTTTTATGGAAGGTTATAAATTTATAGCCATGTTCCATGGCTGTGCAAATGTTTCATTAGGCATTTCACAGACTGCAGTGTATTTTAAGAAGTGTGAAGCAGAGCACTCAAGAAACATAGTGAAAAGAGTTACCGGTCCCGTTGGCTGTACAGCCGCAGCTGGTATGCGAGGGGGCATCATCATTCCTGGCATCATAGGTGGCATCATGCCTGGCATCTAATAAAAGAGGCACCATGAAATATTCATCTGGTATTTCCATGCTACCTAATCCAGGCAGAGGTATTTAGACACAGTGTGAAACAGGTTGCTGGTGTGTAGAAGGCTGCTTCACTGATTATGCTGCGCTTACTGAAAGTGTGATGCCACAGCCTGACACCTGTGAAGCAGCAATATGCCAAACTACAGTGTTTCACCACCTCTTCAGACTTGCGTTTCTGGCACTCTGATCAAACACTCCTCCCCATGATCACGCCTATTTATGCATGACAGGATTACATGCATGATCCACTTTTTTTTAATCACTAGATAAAAAAAAAGAAAAAAAGACTACAGCTACATCATGCCTATTTATTCATTAACTGTCAGCTAATGAAAGAGATTTAAACTGACGAACTAGAGCAGGGCGATATGTCCAAAAATATTTATCACGATAAACATTTGAAAATTTGCGATAACGATATAACTGACGATATAATTGACACCAGACAAAATACTTTACAACTCCACAACTTTATTAGTGCAAAAAAACCCCAAAACAACAACATCAATGTATTTTCACTTAAACAAGCAGCTGTTTTATGTGCATTAAAGTTATATAAAAATTTAACAGTGCAAATTCCTTTCTGACAGTTTAACCAAAGGGCATTTCCAGTGGAAATTGGCCGACATATCCTCAGCATAACCATGTATAATATCCACAAAACTTAAAAAGAGGTATTACACACACAATACGGTAATATTATGTTGAAGCACAGTACGTATCACTCCGCGAGGCTCCTGACTATGGTAGTCGTAATGCTCCGACAATCCATCAAGCGGTGCGGGTTTGTAGCTTAGCAAAGTCGAGCGCCGTGTACCACATACAATCGTTTCGAGGTCAGTAAACACAACCCGAATTCATACATAAGGCCCACTGGATTATAAGGGGCACTGTCGATTTTCAGAAAAATCAAAGGATTGATTTTAAATGTGCCGTATTTTCCAAAAAACACAGCAACAACGACGGCCCGCTAGCTTGCGCTACCAAAAATAGTGCTTTGTTGTGTTTTTGACGGACGAAAGCTAAACCAGTTCCACACCCCTGAAGTTGCAGCATTTTTACAAACCAGTTCTGGTTCATCCGTTTCATTTAACGATCTGCTTTCGCCGCCATGCTTTTTCTGCCGTGTGCATATGAAAACAAAGGCACTGCGCATGCGCGTTTTACCCATATTCTATCGCGATATTTCATTTTTCTATCGTTGCCCAACATTATACTGGTATTACCGTAAACGGTATGATATGGCCCAGCCCTACGACGAACAACATTTTTTCTTCAGTTAATTAGCGCCCCTATCAAGCATTTGGAGCGCTACAAGATAAGAAAATATACCTGGTCTGTAAATGTTGATGGATGTGGCTAACATGAAAGTATAACCACTTGATACATGCAACAATGATCAGAACAATTCAAGCAAATAACTAGAAAAAAATGTTAATTCTTTCACTTTAAAACATTTTGAGATGTGTCTCATTTAAGGTTATGCTTCTCCCTAAATTATTAAAGTGGAGGGAGAAATAAATAGGCTGCCTAGTCCCTAGACTTTATAAGGCACAGAGGACAAAAAGAGGGAAAAAAACCCCCAATACAAACAAATCTATGAGGTTACTACAAAGCTCACCTGTCCCATTGGCGGTGCCCCCATTGGTGGCATTATACCCGGGGGAATTATACCAGGAGGCATTGGTGTCATGCTGGGAGGTCGCTGTCCCATAGGGGGCATTCCAATGGGAGGGAAATGAGGTGGTATTCCAGGTGGTCCCATCTTCATAGAAGAAGGAAGACAAAAACATTATATCGTAGTTAGAAGAAATACTTTCTTAACCCTCTGAAATTACCTGGATCTCTGCAGTGTTCCATATAATATGCAATCTAACATTATACTGAATCACAGTTAATTACACATAATGAGTAAGACCTAAAAGGGGGAAATGAAAGAAAGCAAGTGCAACTCTCTGCTCCTTCAAAGGCTAATTTAAGTTAGGTGTTCTAGCTGAGGAGATAAAATAGGGAGTGTGTGAACACTGGCTGCCACAGTGTGTGATGAACATGGCAGAGGAACTGTGCTTCAGTCACACTAACTTTCACAGGACCTTAGGAGAAGCACTACACATGCACTAAACTGGAAAGAGCAAAAAACTAAATCAAATCTACAGATGTGGAAGTTGACACGCGAAACAAACGCAAGTGAAGAATATATGATCAGGTTTGCAGGAGGATGATTAATATGAAAATCAAAAGAATTGTGCTTTATAGTAAAGTTATTGTTTTAAATATACAGATGTTAATAATTACTGTGTGAGAGAGGACGTTTGTACAGTTTTGTTGAGATTGGGTCACCTATAAATACATAAATACAAGTAAGACTGTCAGGGTTTCTCCTGCACAGAAAAAATGTTTGAGCATGAAAAAATCCCCTCAGTTTCTAAATGTACCTAGACACGAGCCCAATCAGCCCAATATGCAATATTGAAAACCTGCAGAAATGTGTGCAAAGATAAAATCAATGTCTGGAAAGGTCCTTTCTTTTTTTCCTTAAAACAAAAGAAGAGAAAAAAAGGGAGTTTGTATCATTACTTAAACAGCTACTGGAAACAGTTTTTGTAAGATGTTGCTGCTGCTATAGGAAGCAAGAGTTTACTGGTATTCTTGCCTAAGAAATTTATTCATATAACTGCCTATAATTCTAACTTTAACCCCCAGCAAATTTATAAGTAATCAATGCAGAAATCAAAGTAATTCAAATTATGTTCTTTTGGATCTGTAAACAAAACTGCATTTTGATGACTTACAAATGGGGGAGGTATCGCCGCGGGCGGTACACCTGGATAAGGTGGTGCTTGGCTCGGCCCATTATTAGCTTCCGACGAAGACTGTGAGGAGTAAGAAACACCACACAGAGTTAGTGAACTCCCAACAGCCAGTTGTGCAGTTAGCAGTGTGCTTCAATCAGGAAAACTACCATTTCTCCAGATATGTGTTTAAGGAATTGTGAAATTAAGTAGTTTACAGCTAATAAAGCACTCTAAATAAATTTGGCTGCTCCCAAATAAAAAATGCACATAAAAAGTAAAGTAATAGCTACATTGCCCATTTCAATTAGTGCAGTTACATGAAACCACAACGAGTGTGTGAATATTTGGTTTGAAAGTTTAAATGAGGTAGTACTAATTGGGGTGTCAGTAATCAAAACATTATATGAAATCAGTTTTAATTTGACATATATAAAGCTTATAATGTCTAAAGACAAAAGACTAGAAAAACTACACAATTCTCGTTTTGCGACAAATTATCAAGCATTTGGTTTATTTAAAAAAACGTATTAATTTAAAAAGTAATATCTGCATCATTAACTGAGGATGAAACGGTGCCTACCTTAATCTACACCTTTTAAACAAGTGCTTCCTTTTTCTTTTTACATAAAGAATATTTCAAAGACTTCCGGTTTATTCAGAATGAATAAGGGTCCTCTAATGCGGACACCAACATTACATATGGCACAGGCAAACACATGTACCCATAGCCTGGGTAACAACAAATTCATGCGTGAAGCTTTAACATTTTTTGTATCTGAATAACGAACCCTAAAGAAAGCCTTGTAGTTTAACCAGACAATATATTATCATGAAATAGCATAGTAATGATTGTTTTCGGTGATCATATGTCAAATATGGTCTATTTAAGTCCACTCATTTGGGTGCATGAGTGGGATATTCTATTTTACTACTACGAAATTACTACTTTTAACCGATAAAGTTCACTTAACTCCTGACTTAATCTGATCAGTAACGTTGGCTGTGCTAATGTAAATTATGTGGACTGGTAACAATCGTAAGAACCTGAGATAACTGCTGCTGTTTGTGATGAATGACTGCAGGCTCCGTCTAATCTCTGGAAATGAATCGTAAAAGGCTAACGCAAGAGTTCAACTGCTTAATTATTCAACTAACCAAATACACTTTCACCACCGTAATTTTACTTCACGAATACCGTAACACGTTTTGCTGATTTTACACATTAACAAATCAAAGGGCGTGCTATACCCAAAAAAGCTTCAGCTAAAGGAAACCGCTTATAACACGAAGGTAGGCACATACCGCTTTATTAGCCCACTGCTAACAAGAAATGCTAACCCGTGGTCTTTGATACACGGCATTGTAACGGTATAGTTTAGAGAAGAAGATGGCTGCTAACAAGGCCTTAAAAATTCATACACATAGTCTTAACAGTTTTCGTCTTTTTCGTTACCGCTATAAACTATTTTTTGAACGCCTGCACTCACCATGTTGAAGAGAACAACCTCCGAGAAATTTGAGCACTTCTCAACAACAAGCAAAACGATTGGTTGAGCTTCCGCCTAGCGCTCAGAGGTCAAAGGTAACAATTCTGTAGCGTCATTCTGCGTTGGAAATGCGCACCAATGCGCAACACCACCGTTTCCTCCAAAAGAAACTGGCGTGTTAACCAAGGAAGAAACAGCGATGGAAAAAAAAGTCCACTTTAAGTCAATACGCTATAGTCAAACTTAAACATAAAATTATATGTTTCTTGATGTTAAATAGCTTAAAGTAAAAAGCTGCATGAATGAATGAATGAATAAATAAATAAACAAATTCTATTTTCTATTATGAAATTTAATTTATGCCATACAATATATGCAAATATAGAGAAAGCCACATAGACTTGTCTCATTAATACGATATATGGTACTGTGCAACAGTCTTGATCCAATCCTCATTTCTTCATATTTTGCTAGGTAGAATGGGCAATAGGCGCAAGAATTTATTAAAATCTGCGTAAACGTACATGGAAATAAAAATATAAGCCAAAAACAGAGACTGAATCATTCTAACAAGCTTGAAAATCAATATTTTGTTTGACCATCTTTATTCCTCAACAGAGCCTGAAATCTCTTAGGCAAGCTATCTTGTAATTTCTTCAGGAAGGTAGTCTTCATGAACAGTTATCCAGGCTTCTTGAGGGACATTCAAAGTTCTTCTTTGAATGCTGGCTGCCTTTTGTTCTGTTATCTGTCAGGATGATTGCTTCAATTATGTTGAGGTCGAGGCTCCGGGGAGGCCCATCCATGATCGATAGTATTCAACAGCTTATCAAATCAGATAAGCAGCTTAATGCATATTACTAATCAATTAGTTTATTTTTCATTTGTTGCCTTAAATAATTAGGAACACCTGGTAAGAGGTAATTGTCATTATGGCACTAATTTACGAACTGTTAAATCCTTATTTTTAACTGTTTTAGTGTTCGTGAATAAATACCGATCAGGTTGCTCTTTACACCGTAACAGAGAGTGATTCCCTTTTTTATTTTTGCTGTTATAACAGGTACCTATTTCAGAAGCCGAGGTAGCTGGTGTTCAGACACAGCAAAATTACCTCAGTGTATTGGGGATCATTTGAAGGACCGGCTGTGATTTTCCAATTATTGGCTTCTGTGACACAGCTCTTAGACCTCTGTGGTGCTGCAAAGACTCCCCATGACAGCGGAAATTATAAAGCAGTCAGTCTACACAGTTTAGCTTTAAGTGCCTTTCACATGGCTGCAGCACTCACTTTTTCTCCTTTCCTTCTTGCTTCTGCATTCCAGTCATATATTTTCCACACAAAACAAGGTTAAGGAGTAGCTCACCCATTAAGGTGTTTATTCAAACAGAAAATTAGTTTGATGGCCTAATGAACATGTTTTCATTTATTGCTGTTCTTGCTCTGCAGATCGCCTGGACTCTATATTAAAGATTTTGAACAATCAGATCCGTGCGTGTGTGTTCAGATCTTTTCAAAATGAAAAATCGATTATACAGGTATACGCGATGTCCGGTTTATCTTTATGCTTGTCAGTGAAGTTGTTTACCGGAGTTGTCCCTGGGATTTAGAGTGCCACCGAGGTGTGAAGCATGCAACAAAGAGTTGGAAAACAGATGAGCCCTCACTTGAGGCAGACTGCAATAAACTCTGATGCATTTCCTGACAAGCGCAGGAGAATTCCCTATCGATTATCTTAACAAGCTAAAAAACAAAAAAAGGAAGTGACAGTGAGGGGCAGAGATAGATCAGGCTTCAGTCTAATGATGGGAGTCAGTCAACCACAGTGCATCAAACAAACAAAAAAACAGCCATGCGTCAGCATCGCTTGTACATAGCTGCTTTGACAAACTGATTTATTTTTTATGAATAAAGACATATTATATTTAAAATCCTTGAGAATGCTATGATGTTTCCAAACTAGTTTTCACTCTTCAGTCCTATACGCTGTATATTTATGCGCATTGGTGTTCCATAGTTTCACTGTTTGCCAGAACCTCATTCTTGTGTTTGTGTGTGTGTGTCTGTTTGTCTGTGATTGATTCACAATATTTGATGTGGTCAATGTTTGCTTCTGGCCATTTTACCCAGTGAGCTTTAAGCCCAGCCTGCTGCTGACCTGCCTTACAGGCACTCTTCTCTCATCTGACAATTGGCTTCCTGTCAACCACAGTCACATTAACTATCTACAAAACACAGTATTACAATTCCAGCTTGCTTTTCCATTTCCTCTCATAAAATAAAGGAGCAGAAGAAGCTTTGTTAAGATTAGTTTTTTCTTCTCTCAGCTGCACAGATTTTACAAAGAAAAAACAATTTTGGGTTGTAGACGCATATTAATGGATTTTTTTCATGATTTATTTTTAGCTCTTTTTAGTTAAGATTTTTTTTATGTTCACATTGCCTCCAGTTATTTCTTTGACAAGCAAAGGCACGCTGCTTAACCAAAGCTCTTGTGCTTTTTATGTTTCTTGAGAAAATATTTTTTTTCTTTCTAAAAGCCTTTTTAACCTGTGGGTGATTATTGAGCCACATAATCAATGAAATCATGACCTCTCAGCCCTGCTCTTAAAAAAAAAAGTCAAACATGACATATGGCGTCCTTGCTATATGCTGCCTGGTTTCTACTTGACTTTACATTGTACTGCTTCTAGGAATTCAAGAGATCGCAAATTAGGGATGTAATTTTTCTCACCCTGTGTTCTGCAGAGAAAATTTATTGCAGGAGTTGAAAAACTATTTTTGGCAAGATTCTTGGCTGGGGTGCAATTATCTCACACAACACAAATCTGTTGATTGCCGAGCACCAGCTAGTCACAGTCTCTGCTTCTGAAAGAGTTGCTGATTTCACAGATATCAGTCATTTTGGTCAAATGGTCTGTTTCTTTCCCTTTGCAATGCCACCCACACACATGCGTTCGTTGCTTTCTCAGACAGAAATGACAGAAAACCTATGACCACGGCACCAGGGCAAAGCGGAGTAAAGTAAGCAGGCATCTCATTGAATGTCACGGGAAATGTCAGACACTGTACTTGGTGTTATTTGTACACTTTTTAGACTTCACTTAGAAAATCTCTGAAAGATTAGTCTATAGAGTAAAGAGACAACTTGAAAAGGTTGACTTTCTGAGTTGCTGAAATATGACTATTTCTTGTCTGATAAGTAAGAGATGTTCAGCACTTGTAAGTTTCCACTGAATGTTTTGGTATACCAGATGAATTCAGAGACTCTAATTTAGTTTGAAAGCAAACGTGTGCATACAACACGTTCACACTGTCTCATCTGCAAGCCCCTGCATGGGTGATTTAATATGTTTACTAACACTGATATAGATATCATAAAAAATATGAATGAAGTTAAGTCTTGCTAAAACTACATCAGAATGGTATCTAGATGGTCAGACTTTCTGGACTTGAATTGCAATTTCCATGTAATTAAGTAATTAATACATATCAATTAACTTTAAGTATTGGGAATACTTTAGGTATTAAGTTACTACCAGAAGACCTAATGTTAGTTTGGTGTGTAGATATTTTGGGGGGCTGCTAAAGCAATTCGTGGTGACCATCTCCAGGGTTTCAAAAGAATGGTCCCAAAAAAGTATTCAGCTAGCAGCATTTCTCTTTGAGAATTGGGAGAGTTCATAAATTGCTTTGAGATTTCAGGAAGGCATCAAAATTTGACAAAAGAAAAAAAAATTGCCTACTCTAATGGATCTCATTTTCAGCTGAATATTACTCCTGAGCTGATCTTCTGATGGCTACTTCCAGCAGGCCAATCTGTCTGTCTATATTTGCATATTTGTGTGCATGTTTGACTGTTAGTATGACGTTTTTCTTAATGAAATGCTGTGTTAGTTTTACACTAGATCATCAGCTTTTTTCTTGCTTTTTCCCAAAAAACTTAGAGGAGATTATCAAGAAGTTGTTTTTTGGGGGGCAAATGTGAGATGAGCCATTGTGTTCTTTTTGGTCCATAGTAGTTTTCACATTGGAACTCTCCCATGGATATCATCAGTTTTCTCCATCTGTGGATAATGGATCTCACTGTGGTATACTGGAGTCTCAAAGGCTCAGAAATGGCTTTGTTGCTCTATCTATCTATCTATCTATCTATCTATCTATCTATCTATCTATCTATCTATCTATCTATCTATCTATCTATCTATCTATCTATCTATCTAGCTCTCTCTCTCTCTCTCTCTCTCTCTCTCTATATATATATATATATATATATATATATATATATATATATATATATATATATATATATATTAGGGGTGCAACGATATTCGTATCGATATTGAACCGTTCGATACAGTGCTTTCGGTTCGGTACGCATATGTATATTGACAGTGGCTTTGACGCATTTGTAATTTATTTTATCAACTTTCCTTCTGACGATGCTGTCTGTGTTGAGCGCTCAGTGAATCTGCGTTCGACTACTCCGCCTAGGCTGCACTGTCGAGCGCAGATCCACTGAGCGCTCAACACAGACAGCATAGTCAGAAGGAAGAGCGCAGGGCACCTCCCCCACCCTCATTCAGATCTGGCGTTTGGAATTATTTTGGTTTTCATGTGACGTATGACCCTGAAGGTAAGCGAGTCATGGACTAAAGTAAAACAGTATGTTGGATGTGCCATGCAATGCTCAATTACATTGGTGGGAACTAGTGTGTTAGCGCAGTTAGCTCGTTAACGTGTTGGCTGTCTAGCCCCATGCACGGGGCGATCGGCGGTAGCTCGTTAACGGAGATTTGCCGTGTTGTGGCGTTAAGGTCATTTCAACGAGATCAACCTGAAAGCACTAGTGGGAACACAACGAATATGACTGCACATTTACGCCGACATCATCCTAGTGCAAAGACAAAAACAACAAGCATGCATGCTACAAACTTTAGCCGAGTCATTTAGACAGCTGTTAGCACAGGATTCTCCTTATGGAGACCTGATATGTTTAATATGCTGCTGAGAATATAGCCCAGAAGAAGCGGATAGTATAGCTTTTATTTTGGAAAGAGCCATTTCTCTGTAATAAACTCTCTTTTCCAAAGATGCATGATTCCTCAATCAGATACAGGGCTTGCAATATCGCTAGCCTGACGTCCTGGGGCTAGCGATTTTTTCAGTCGGGCTACCAAAATCTATCTCTTCCCTGCCCGTCGGGCTATTGTAGGAAGGAAAAATATATGTCAATGCTTTTGCATTCTTTCAGAAATGTAGCTGGGTAATTATGTCATTGGGTGAGCCACTGTCAATATGTGACATATTGAAATCGCGTTTGAATTTGCGCTTGTTTTTTTGCTTTCACTTTGCAATCGTGCGAACTGTTTATAGAGAGCGACAGCACTGATCTGTGAGTGATGATAATTTGTGCACCAATTCCTCTGACATCGTCTTATTAATCGTTAGCTTACTATGCAAACATGACAAGTGAAATCTCCCGCAGCAAGCTTAAACATGTGAGAGGTTGATCGCGCAGAGAATCGCTGAGCTTATGTGAGTGCGTGTGTAAAAGCAGCAGGATTTATATTTGACTACGATGACCTGGATGACTGAGAACCTTCACAGACAGATATATATTTTAGTTCTGCTGAGCCAAATAAGACAGGTCAGGGTGAAGAAGTGACAGCCAAAGAAAAGCTTACCACAAAACGGAGAAGTTTTGACAAATCAGACTATAAGGCAAAAAGAAAGTGCAGCTTTATGGTTTCATGGACAAAAGAATTTCTGTGGCTGCAATATGACGAGCTAAATAACCAGGGCTGCACATAAGTGGTCCGCAGGTGCGCATTCGCTGTCAAAATAAAAAACGCGCACAAGGGTTAGGGTTAAATTTAAAAACTGTACTTTTGAGTTAAAATATATATTTATAATTTTAATAAATGACAAATTAAAAAGGCATGAACATTTTTTTTGTATCGAAAAAATATCGAACCGTGACACCAAAGTATCGAACCGAACCGAACCGTGAATTTTGTGTATCGTTGCACCCCTAATATATATATGTATATATATATATATATATATATATATATATATATATATATATATATATATACATACATATATATATATATATATATATATATATATATATATATATATATGTATATATATGTATATATGTGTATATATATATATATATATGTATATATATATATATATATGTATATATGTATATATATATGTATATATATATATATGTATGTATATATATATATACGTATATATATATATATATATGTATATATAAATGTGTATATATATGTATATATAAATGTGTATATATATGTATATATAAATGTGTATATATATGTATATATATATATATATATATGTGTATATATATGTGTATATATATGTGTATATATATGTATATATATGTGTATATATATATATATACACATATATATACACATATATATACACATATATATATATATATATATGTGTATATATATGTGTATATATATGTGTATATATATGTATATATAAATGTGTATATATATGTATATATAAATGTGTATATATATATATATATATATATATATATATATATATATATATATATATATATATATATATGTGTGTGTATATATATGTGTATATATATGTATATATATATATGTATATATGTATATGCATTCTCAATGAAACTTTTACATTAAATTATTTGAATTTCAGCTTTAGATACTGAAGATGTCATTCACTTTGTCTTCAGTCAATCCTTATAGCCAGTATTTTCTGCCTGTTTCCATTAAGACAGGGAGGATAAAATATAGATTCTCATTTGATTCATCTGAGGAAGGAATAAAGGTGGTGAGTTGTTTTCATTTGAGCACTGATGTCCAGCTGTTGCCAGTGGCACTCACTCGCCTCCGTGTCTGTGGCCTATAATGAGGGGAAATTGCTGGAAAAAATGGGGGGTGGGGGGAGCGTTGGAGGCGTAAAGAGGATGCCAGGGGATTTATGTGTAATAGAAGCCTTTGAAATGTCCCATATTTCAAATTTCATGCAGAATATTTTGCTACTGAGATGTGTTCTCATCATTGGAGGTGGTGGGGGGTTCATCAGGAATGAAGGGCTGCTGGAAAATCGCTTGTCTTATATGAAACCAGTAAATCTACGTGTGCACATACAGTAGTTTGCTGTTGTCTGTTTTGTGACGGCTTCTTTCCTGAGATTATTTTCTATGAACACTCGTTCTGATGAAGCTATGAGTTAAGTTGAAGAAAGGAAAAAAGTTCTTTATAGTAAAATTGAATTAAAGTGTGTTCATCAACTTTTGTTTGTAATTCAACTCACTGTGAAATCTAATCACAAATTAATATTTAATGAAAAATAAATTTTTTGCTTAAGAAAATGGCATCACAGACATGGTAGAAATTAACAGTGCATAGAGATGTGTCCACTGTAATTGCTTGTTTGACATATAAATGAGAAGATGATGATGAATAAAGCTCATAAGCTCATTCTTATTCTGTCTGTGCAGCAGTTTAAATCATTTCAACCCTCCCATTTTTTATGACGCATATTACTTAAATTTATGCCTTATGCAGCCACACATTACACATCTGTAAACTCCACAGCTTTAATTAACACATGAGATCTCCATGGAGTGCAGCATCACATACACTGTCACATACATAAGACTTATCCTCAAACCCAAGATGAATATATTTGCCACAGGATCTTCAGCTTATCTCTATGAAGAGGGAATGGGTTACAGTGTAATCTCTGGATCAGATATGGCTTTTACCAAAGTCTCCATACTGCTCTCACAAGATTACTTCAAATTTTAAGCTTCTTTCAACACCAAAGCCCATTTAAAGCCGTCCTATCTCAAAGGAACAGCACAGGTCTTTCTTTTCCAAAGGAAGGGGAAAATACACAGAATCGATAAGCACATTGACTTACACTGCTCAATGTAATTGCTAGTATAGTCCCTCCACTCTTCATGGAACATTGTGTTCAGGACACGAATGAGCGGTCAATTAGCTATTACAGTACTCATTTGTGTGTTATTAATACCCTTCCTGTCAATCAGACAGGAAGGGTATCTCCATGGAGATAATGATGCTCACTAAACTTTCTGAATTATACAATCAGAAGTAAAAGATTCCCATCTATAGGGCTGACGTGACATCTGTTTGTGAAACTAAGCATGGCTGCTTTAAAAAGAAGTGCTGAGATCAGGTGGGTAACTAACATCAGGTGTGTAAAGACACACAAATCCCAAAGGGGGCTGCTGTGAGTAGTCTACTGTAAAATGGGTCCGTCATGGCAGGTTCACCACACCTTGTTAAATCCCAGAGCACTTGACAAACTTGAGATAAATACCTCCCTAAAATGCTCATTCAGAGGAAACATTTGACATCTGTTATGCAACAGCACTAATTCTGTAACACACTGGAATGCTTCTAAACATCTGGCAATACCAATTAGACACGCAAGACTGACCACTGGGGCCACAAGAGAGCAGAACATTTTGTTTTGAAGTTTTGTTGTCAGATGTTAATCTAGTTTTTAAATATACATTTGTGCATTAAACTTAAACTGATATATGTAGAGAGATTTTTAATATAAAAAATATTGCACTTAGAGCATGTGTGAGTTATTACAGCAAAATGTGTGAGAAGAAGCAGAAAATTCAACTCGCCAAGACTTTATCATATCAGAAAAATCATTTTAGGCATAAAATCTTATTGCTGACCTCAGGAGTAGAATGTGTGACCAAATCATCTCACCTTACATTTCACACTTTCTTATATATAGCTATCTAAAAATAGAATGTCAGTGATTCTGAGAAACTGGTGATATTTCAGCCAGCCTTAAATGTATTTTGTATTTAATCAGGAAATAGCATGCTGACATGAGATTCTGAGCATACAGCCATGTAAAAAAAAACCCAGTCCTGTGAAAAATTAGCAGCCAGATGCTGTTAATCAAAAGCATTTGATTAATTGGTCATTAGCAAGTGTGAGCACCTCTATAAAAGCAGAGGTTTTGACAATTTGAAGTGCATGTTAACAAAATGGCACGCTCTTCCCAGCAATGGATGTTCTAGCAAATTCACACACAGAAATTGCAAAAAAAAAGAAAAAAAGAGGAAAAGCAAGAGCTCCAGGCCTCAGTTGGAATGTATGGCTTGTTTAACGGGTAGCCATTAGGACATCTTGATGCATGCTCAATCATCCAGGTAAGTAAATCCCCAAAAGTTGATTCTGTTCATCTGGACGTAGCGTATTCAGTGGGAGAAACGTTTTGTCACTCATCCAAGTGACTTCTTCAGTCTCAGCTGACTGCAGGTTTCCCCAATCTTATAAACAGTACATTTGCATAATGACTGAAACTAGCATGGGCTGGGTGGTCTGTTCCTTGATCATTAATATGCAGATTCTCATGACCATTGATCAACAACCACTGATCAAAGCCATGAGAAAGTATTTTCTCTCTAGAGAGAACATGGCTTTGCTTAGATTTGCAAAGGTTAGGTTTGCAAACCTCAAGACTTCTAGAACCTTGTCATTTGGTCAGACGGGACTAAAGTGGCCAAAAGTGTAGCATGTTTGGCAATATTACACACAGCATAATAGCACAAACATCTCAAATAAACAGCCAATGCATAGGTGGAGTGGTTGATTTGAGCTTGTTTTGCAGACACAGGACCTGGGAACCTTGGAGTCATTGAGTCAACCCTGAACTTCTCTGTGTACAAAAGTATTCTAGAGATAAATGTGCTCTGCAAAAGCTTTGCCCAAATTTGGTCAGGACAATAATTCAAAGCACAACACAAAACAGAACAGACTGAAAAAGAAGAATCGAGGTGCAATGTTGCAATGGGTCAGAAAAAATTCAGACCCCAACCTGGCTGAAAAACTGTGGCAGAACTTTAAGAGAGCTATATATAAACAAATAGCCACTAAACTCAATGAGCTGAAGCAATGTTTTATAGAAACGAGGGCCAAAATTCCTCGACAATTGCATGAGAGACTGAGAAATGCTTATTACTGAAGGTAGTTCTATAGACTACTGAATCAAGCAGTGCACTGTATCCAGTCCTGTGAAAACTTTCTCTTTCACACCACTGTAATTTGTTAGTACTCCCCAAGAAGCTATGCTGACAAATAGGCGACTGAGCTGATCATTAACACTGATAGTCAACAATGGTAATATTAATGCAACGTGCAATGCCACTTATATTTATGACTGCAGTTTTTAAATGTTGTTTATCTGCAGTTTTCAACCCTCCCTTCTGGGTTCTGTTTTCTGCCCTATATTAAAAACTCAATTTCTGAGTTTCCCAGGGACCCATGATACCCTCACAGAGTCAGACACTGCTATCTCATATGTTGTGACTGGCACAGCATTATGATATTGAGCGTGCTGAATGCACCTGCTCCGTATGTGCAATGTATATGTGCAGGCTTTGCTGCACATCAACCAAATACTAAAAACCTGATGGAAACTGTGAGCCCAGGTAAAATGACCGCATGTCTGACGCTCGTGTGGTGACTCAATTTAAAAATCCCTTTAGCTGAGTGACATATTTGATATTTCATTTAAGCGTTGCCTTAATCTGCAATGTGAGAAACTGCAGTTCTCTGTGGTACGCTCTCCTCAGAGGTTTGTTTTCATGATTATTCCAACCTACAAGGCAAATTCTCAAAACATGGTTTAACATTATTATTATTTTGTGAGCAATAAATAAAAAAATAATGGGGGCAATCATACATTTCCATATTATGGTATTAGAGGAGACTGGAAGTAAGATATTTAAAACAACATTTAAATTTGTAGCTAAAAAAGGTATACTAAATATGCTTAAACATTAGATGATGTACATGTTACTGCAAGGCTGTTAACTGCTGTCTCCTATCTTTTTTAGTCCATTATAAAATGTTGTTATTTATCAACAGGAAAACATCTAATTTGTTGGATAAGAGATGCTTAAATGACGCTATAATGGCACTCCTCCAATCACAGAGTATGGATAAAAGCTCTCAACTCTCTCTCTCAGGTTGATTGTGATCACTGATGTGAATTAGGGTGGAAACACATGGCAAAATTTGAATAGTATCTAAAAGATTCTTTCAACTTAAACAGATGAAAAGTAATAGATGTATAATTACGTGTACCAAGGGTTCAGTTGTTGTTCCATTAGGGTAAAATTTATTTATAGCCTTGACTCATGTTCCTGTTAAATCTTAGAGTTGGGATCTGCTGTCATTTATATTCGCTGAAACTTCTTTCATTCTCTAAGGGAAAAAAATTCTTTCTTCTTCTGTGATAAATCAAACCTGCTAACGATGTGGGGAAATTCGCAATTCCTCAGTGCCGCATTTCAGCCAAATTGGACACTTTTGAACGTGTCAGCATCTGGCAATCCCCGATTGTTAATTAGATATCATGTTAAACTGTCATTCCCTGTTTGCCTGACTTATTTAATTTGCTCCATCCCAAGTGCTCTGTTCCCCCTTATCTCCAGGAAACAGTTGGGCTGAAGCCATCTCTCCACTGGCTCTCGTTTAGGCTGCTGCAGTCCTGTTGACTTCACACATGGAGCAATCCTTTTGTGCCGTTTCTTAGAGGCTGTGATACCACAGGTCTGTCCTGTCAGACTTGAGACAGGCATTTAATTAAAAGACCACTTCTTAGTTGTTTTTCACTGTCTTGCATTGAGCCGTATCACTTTCCCTTCAATTGGTTAAGTGGTATTTAAGGAAAAAACGTCTGGTGTTTCATCTGTTTAAATACAGCTCCAGTTTCATTAATATTGATAAACCTTTCAGCCCATTCGGATCAGTTTTTGGACCGAATCTATGATTATCACATTCAAATGTAAATTGAGAGCATTACCATTATTAAACAGTGCTCTCAATTGTCTGTACTCTGTTGCAAAGTTGTGATACTTATCAACACGAAAATGTTTAATTGTTTAGATAACAGATGCCTAGATGTTGCCGTAATTGCACTTCTCCAATCACTGAGCGCAGATAAAAGCCCTCGACTCACTCTGAAGTTGTTTGTGATCACAGATTGAAAATAAGGCCATGAGATTTATAACACATTTAAGTGATTCTTGAAGTGAATGTAGTAGATTAAATGAGAGTGCCAGGAGAAACACTTATGCAGATTAATTTCTAGAACTGCACAAGCAGCCAATTAAGAACAACAATAAAATGCCTGCTGATACACCATTTTCCCCAGTGTTCAGTTGCTTGGATTGAAGTCATTGCATCGCTTACAAATGGCTGACGTATACGTTGAACAGAAGTTAAAATAGTCTTGAAACCTGAGAAAGGTTTTCAGCCTGTTCAGCATCATGATGTATGTACACTCATGGCCACTTTTTTTAGATATACTTGTTCTGCTAACAACTGCTAATTAATTTAAATAACCAACCAGCCGATCACGTGGTAGCAACTCGGTGGATTATTTACATATTTGGGATGTGATGGAGAGGATGATTTACATCAAGGATGTGCAGCTGAGAAACCTGCAGCATCTGTGATGCTGTCATGTCAATATCGACAAAAAATGTACCCAATTAAATGGCAGATGAGTGTATAAACCAATCTACACTCTATATAGTGTCCAGTGGCAGCATTGCTTTACTTCGTGGCCGAGTTGCTAGCATTCTTCATTGCTTTCAGTTTGTTATAATACCACTTTCAGTTGACTGTGGAATATTTAGCAAGGAAATTTCAGCTATCCTGGTTCCTCACTGAAATTTGCTGAGCTCCTGAGAGGGATCCATTCTTTCACAAATGTTCGTAGAAGCACTCTGCATGCATAGGTGCTTGACTTTATGCACCCGTGGCTGTGGAAGTCATTGGAACACCTGGCTTCAGTGATTTGGTTGGGTGGGTGAAAATGTTTGCCGATATTGTGTATGCTATCTGCCTTGATTTGACATCACTACTACAAAAGTAACAAATAATAACGAATCGAGTTAACGCATCTTTTCCCTAAAACTACAGAACCTAAAAAGATCTGCCTGTTTTTAAATGTTGCATTTTATTATTTTTAGACAATGTTGGAAGGATTCAGAAAGAATAAATAAATCTTCAGTGTTACACCAAGACAGACCCAACTAACACATGTCAACCACCTCTGTGCACACACAAAGCAGTAGATACCTTCACTAAGTATGGAAATAAGTAGGGATAAACTGTAGAAATCAATCAACACGAGCAACAGTTGTGTGATGCGTAAAATTAACTGGTTCACTGACTTCCTACATGTGATTATTTTCTTCTTTTTTGATTGATTAGTAATTTTAACAGCCTCATGAAAGGTTAATGTACTGTACTGCTGTGGTATTGGTGTTTGATCATGCTATCCTACTTCTTTAATATTCTTCTTCTTTTTATTTTATTTCATCTTGAGTCCGGGTATCATAAGAAACAATGAAACATACTCTAAAATTCACATTCGCCCATTTAAAAATAAATCCTAAGATTAGCTAAAAGGCAGTTGCGTACAATGCAGTTCAATTCAACATGAAATAATCTAGTGAGTGAAATTTACTGAAGATTGTGTTGTTATTGTTTGAGTGGCAGCTGCCCCTTATTAGAGTCACTTATTAATTCTGCTGGCCCACTCACACGCTCATTTCCATAACAGGAATCTTTGAAGGATGTGATGCCTATTATCTCTAGACCTAAACATGGAAGTAAAGGTCAGGAGCTGGCAACATTAATTCAGTTATGAAGGGCTTGAAAGGAAAGAAGTCCACCGATCCTCACCCTGTTCTGCACGTGATGCTGTGGAGGGACATAAACATGGTTTAAGAATCACACAGGCAACAGTCACATGTTTAACAGCCAGCTCTCAGATTACATTCCAGTGTCCTGGCTGCTCAAAACTGAATCTCAAAGTGTCAGTTGCCTTCTGTCAAACCTGTTCAACCTGCCAGTAATCAGTGCCTGCATTCAAAGGCTAACGCAACATGACAGTTGTCAAATCGATGCACCATGTCACCCACCGCATCTTTCCAGAAGACACAGCCTTACAGCTCACAGCTACATATCTGTGGCATCGCTGTAGAAATTGGATCTGTTCAGCGTTGTGCACAGACATAGGAAAAGAGGTTTCTGACCATGGTCTTGTGACCAGCTTTTAGAATGACTGATATTTTACGTAGAATTTTGGTTTAATGTACTGAAAATGCAAAAAAAATTGTACACTTTTTAATGGCATATATTTATATTAACATATTACAAGGACTTAAAAAAAAGTTTTAGTCATAGCCCTTTATGAAGAGGTGACAGACAAAGGAGTTGTAACCAAAGGCAAGCTTTTTATATTTTTAATGAAAAACCTCTAAATATCCCAGTTTAAATAATGACATGGATCTTACAGTTTTTTCATGTTATCTGTGGTTGATGGATAATTTTGATTTAAAGTTGTTACGTTTTGTGGGCTTTGTGTCAACACCTTATTTCTCTTATTAGTGGAGCATCACTGGTTGAATATAACACTCACACCCTGGAACTGTGGAAATTCACAACTGGCGTTTTCATGTAATCAACTCATCGCTTAAGGGTTGTAATCTGAAACACGTTGGAGCTTTTTAGGATAAATGTGACCACGCCATGAGAATAAAGACATTTTAAATTTTATTTGTAAAGAGTCTGCCTTTGGGTTTGTTGTAGTTTTAGCTCACATGCATCCCTCCCAAAATGATTTCGAATTATTTTACAAAAAAATAATTTGAATTTTCAAAGCATGCTGTGGTGGGGCGTGGTCTGTGGCACCGCTGACACACTGGAGCTGCATCAGCAATTATGCGTCACCTGCTTAGGAAGAATGAACTGGGTCCTGACGTTGTTGTTGGTGGTAGTGTGTGTGGCTGACAGCTGAAAAGCTGCAGCTGAGTGTAAGAGAACGACAACCGTAATAAAGTGTGCTGAAAAGTGCGAATATGGTGTCGGGTCTGCCTTAAGCCTTGATGTGTTTGAGGTGTGGTCCAGAGTCTGCTGGTAGAGTGAAGCGTTTTGTATTCCTGACATCCACATTTATTCAATCAGTCATAAATGTAAAAAATGTTATTACTACAAAAATAATGATTTGTGCAAACGTAGATTTATTTGT
This sequence comes from Maylandia zebra, assembly GCF_041146795.1. Taxonomy (NCBI): domain Eukaryota; kingdom Metazoa; phylum Chordata; class Actinopteri; order Cichliformes; family Cichlidae; genus Maylandia; species Maylandia zebra. Next base: position 22,566,779 of record NC_135182.1, on the reverse strand, counting down.
ACAAATGAGGGTAAATTCAAGGTTTTGCTTTATTAGTATGCAAACAGCTAGCTTTAGTGTGTACCCCAATGCCCCAAGCTATGTTTTTGCAGACCAACAACTGGCAGTTTCTAGATGCAGCCTCTTGATTTTTTAATACCACAGTTGTCCCCCCTCTCTTCTTAGAGATCTCCATCAGAGCATTGCCCACAGTGGCGTATTTCCAGAAGAGCCTCTGAAATTGGATGCTACAAAATCAAGTGGGGACTATGAGGCTAGCCAATACCGAGCCAGTCATTCGCAGTGTGTGCTTGTCTCATTCTTGACCAGACGCCAGAAGTAAGTATTTCAGTTCACCCACAATGAGAATGATTGATTAGAGACAGAAACCTTGCAGCTAAGATTGTTTTTTTCGAAAGCCAACAATGATAAGTGTCACAATTTCTCAGTTGCCTAGAAAAATGTGCCGCTTCTTAATGGCAGAGTTAATCCCAGTACATGTTTCGTGTAACACTTTCAGTCTTATACGTATGTACCCTATTTTGACACCTTGGATCTTGTGAATGTGCACATTGCTGTCTACAGCCCTATCATTCTTCAGCAAAAAACATTCTCCCATTTATAGGTATTATTAGAGTTCAATTTATGTTCCTTTCAGCTCAGCGCAGTCTGGCAGGCTCTGATTGGAAAAACAATGCATTTATTTTGCAGGATGAAGGAGCAGGTTTAATGTTGTGGTTTCAGGGAGAGATGTGGGTGTCTGTAGCCCCTGTGAGAGATTTGCATTTACAGAGCCAGAGCTGTGGAGCCTGGTGGCACTGAAACCTATGCTGAAACAGCTGATGTGTTTTGACACTAGTGTCACCAAAATGCAAGCTGAAAGCAAACAGGGTCCCACTGAGGACTTCAGAAAGAGTGACACAGCAGAGATGGGGGGGAGTAGAGAGAAGAGGACTGAAGACCATTAAAACAGGATGGATAAATGCACAGATAAACATCCACGGAAAGAGAGATATTTTATATCTGACAAAGTTTTCATAGTGTCGCCTAAAAACAAAAGAAGCTCCATTTCAGCACTGTCTACCTGAGAAATCTGGCAGCTGACCATGTTCTGTTATTACTTTTTCATCATGAAATGAACAGCTTTCCAAATGTCACCTGTAGTTTTCAGGGCTTTCATCCATCAGCAGCTGACCAGCTGAAATAGTCTGTGTAATGGAGACAGCTTCTCATGCACTCTCAGGTGTCTGTGTGCTGCTGGTATTGAAAGCTCTTAGAGTTCACTAACCCTTATATAGTGAATGCTTTAGGGCTCTGAGAACGACAGCTGTCACTTTCATCTTTGTCAGAGGGTATTAATCATAAAAACACAAATGCAGTGTCAAGTCTAAGAAGAACAGTGCATTTCTTCTAGCTTTCCACAGCCCCTGTTTTGTGCTGGTATCTTATCAGGTTAGAAAAAGATTAAAGGAGCTAGTGATATTATCGGATCATCTCCAGGCTTTTCCATCCATTTTGTGCCAGTATCACATCTGCTATGTAAAAATAACCTAACATGACAAGGCACCACCCGGACTGAGATATTTTTAGAGCAAACCTTTGAAAAGTAATTTACCTTTCCGATAATCTTTCAAACAACCAGACAAAGTAATGCCCGTGTCTGACATATGACAAAGAGGTCCCCCCTCACAGGCTGCCTGTTTTGAGGTGCTTTGATGTGCGTTGCGTGATAAAAGCTGGGGGCAGTAGAGCACTACTTTCCTCTCTGCCCTTGGGCAGCTTCAGCAAGGACCTGCTCAACCTTTACTGGCTGTCAGCTTGGGGATTTTGTGTTGAGCTGGTCTAACCCGGTGAGCGTACTGAGGTAATCCATATATGTCTTTGCCAGTGTAAGAGGAAGACTGGGATATTGGTGAAACTGTCACAGGATGGCTGTCGTTGTCTGCAGTGGAAAGTCCCATGGATTCATGCACATTGATTTTAATTCAGTCTTGTAAATGAGAACGAATGAACAGTAGGCGTGGCAGCAGCAGGGGATGTGGCTTTGTTCGGCAGAATATCTGAACTGAAATTGCAATCCAGAAAGCAGCATTCATTCTGAATTTTAGCTTTAATTATTATGTTCCTGCAAATTTATTTTATATTGAATTTATATGCTAAATAATGCAATCATTATGCAATAAAATGCCCATAAATTAGAATTTCATGCCGAATTAGAGCCTAACGTGTCCACAAGCTAACAAAAACATTAAAAAGAGCAAAGACAGGACATATTCTCTGCAAAAGGTACCAGAACAATTTGCATTCACAGGTAAAAGTGAGGCATTTTCAAGGGATGTGATCACTTTTGCAAATAGTGGAGCAGAGGGGGTCAGAGTTTGGCTTAGGGACACCAGCTGCAGTTTCTGACATTACTGCAGGGCACAGATTAATGGCAGCCATGACCCCTTTGCATCAGGCGACAGCAGCAGGAGAGTAGGAGGCTGATAGCACTCTAATGATCCCTCTTTTCACACTTTATGAATATGTCCCCAGCACAGCCCCTCCCTTTTACAGCCATTTAGTACACACAAGTTTTCTTTTTGTTCTCGCCCCAAAGCAGAGCCTCTTAAAAAAACTTGACACATCTGTCTTTGATTTAACTTTAGACACAGAAAACAAAGCTCTTGAAAATAGATAAAATATACTAATATTGTCTCACTGACACTTTGTGGAAATAATTTTAGAAGAAAACTTTTTGTTCAACACAACACACATGTTCCTCTTGCTCATACTTATCAATCCAATGAATGTTGCTATGCCACGTGAGCCGAACAGTCTGATGACAAGTAGTGTTTGTCTCTAAACATTCATTGTTATTACTTCGTCCTGAGTTCAGTTCACGAAAACAATTTTTTTGACTGTTTCTCGTGCTCTGAGCTTGATACGAGCCCAGCCCTCAATCTCAAAGAACGTCTGTAAAGACAACTGAAGACGGTGCTCGGCTGACAATTCAGAAAAGAGATGAGTTGTGTGAGTACATCCAGACAAGCCAAAAGTATCAATACTTGATCATAATAATTAAACTAAAATTAAAGATGAAAGATACAATTCTACATGGCAGGGAATAAGCAACTGAGGATGTACAGGTACAGGTATAATTTTCAAAATAAGGGTTTTATTATACACTTAAAAAAGGCAAAATAATATAAATAAATACATTATCATGAAAAAACTATTTTAAGAAATAAATGAGTCACCTAAAGTGAATTCCACTAAGAAATAATGCTTAAAAAATAATATCTGAACACATTGACCTGTCCAAATGGGAGACAGCTCAATCTATATATTATCTGTGTAACTATTGTACTTAAATTCCTCCAGATGTTGACATGACTAGCTTACATAACTTTAGTTCAAGTAGCGGGTCAGATTTACTGCATGAAGCACTCCTGCAGTGTTCTCACCTGGTAAAGAAGAGGAAGGTAATTAAGTTAATTTGGGCACCTGCACACGTTGGTATAAGAGGAAATGAAATGGCAGGTACTGGGGCCAAACAGGCACTTAAACAGGGAACGGTGGAGATGGCACTTAGTAAAATGGAAGCAAAAAGCATTGACAGCACTGACGATGAAAAAGAAGCTGCAGCACAGGTGAGACAACAGGTCAAAGTGAAGACACTTATGTAATATATAAGAAAAAGTGGGGCAAGTCATATTCTCTAGGTTTTGATTGGGTCATACAGGGTTCAATTCAACCATGCAGCTATTAGAAAAGCATTATACAGGACACTGAAAAATGATAAGAAAAGGAAAAGTGTAGCAGTGTTACTGAAGTGTAATGAACAGTGTTGGGTAAGTTACTTTAAATTAGTAACTTAGTTACATTACTAGTTACTTCTATCAAAAGTAACTCGGTTACTTCAAGTTACTCATTACTTTCAGAGTAACTAGTTACTAGGGAAAGTAACTTTGGTTTAACTCAGAATTCTCTTGTTAATGTGTTGCTTCCGTAACTGGATACCCAGCAAGAGTGCCAGTCTTCTAGCTTGCTTACTTGCCACAAGTGCACTGTGCCACCTACCAATAGAAAGGGAAAAAATAATGTGCACATTTCCACGAGAGAAATCCCACGCCTGATTCTATCCTAGCCATTCTATCCTCGCTTTTTACATCCAACACAAAAACTGCAGTCGTGGTGCTTTCGATTGTACTCAGAACGCAGAAATTCTGCCTTCTGAATAGGAAGATGTAGGTAACACCAGACTGCAGATGAGCTGCATACAGAGCTGGACTGGGACAAAAAAATCGTCCCGGGCATTTTGACTAGAGACCGGCCCACCATTATAGGAAAAATCATAAAGTCTTTGAATGAAAATAAACACTGTTGTGACTGTGATGTTCACTGTTCTGATGGTATATATGCATCAATCTATCAATTGTTTGTTGCAAGACTCAGATAATTATTTTTTTAAAAGTGAGACATTTTAAATGAGAATAAGAAAGTATTTCCTTGTGCCCCCCTTTCCCTTTTAATGCCCTACATGGACCCCTGGCAACACTTTGCTAGACCCGCCCCTGCACAGTTATCAGCTGTCAGCTACTTAGAAAAGGATCCTGGTGTTATTTGTCTCTCAGAAACAGTCCATAACTTCCCTTCAACTCATTCATGTCACCTAAAAGGTAAACCTGTTTCTCCATCACAGCTCTGATGATTCAGTAAGGACATCTCCTGGTTTCAGCTTCATGTTTCCCTCTCACCACATAACCAAACCGATATCATGACCAGCAGCTTTACAGCTGTGGCTCCAGCAAACATCAGCTGATACTAGAAATTAATATTAAATAAATTCTAACAACAGCTGATCAAGCTTAAACGTGCTGCTGTTGTTTAGCGCGACATCCGCTGGTTTCCTCTTCCTGGCGCAAAGTGGGCGATAAATAAACAAGAGAGAAAAGCCGATCAGCTGATCATTGATCAGTTTCATGATTGAAGCAGAAACAGGAGAGAAGAAGAGGCAGCTGTGCAGCAAACACACAGTAACTCCAGCTTTGTGTATTTTTCATTGTAGCTGAAGTCCGGGACAAACTGTGTTTCTTTTCACCTAAATACGAAATGCGTAATATTTTCTCTGAATACGAGACGATTCTGTTTTTTACGTGACGGTTGGCAACTCTAATAATTAACCTTATGAACAAAATAAAGTTCAACATCAGTAACATAGCACCACCCAGCTGTATAGAAACTCCGTCATGCTAGCTAGCATGCAGTACGAAAAAGTCAGAATAACGAAAATAAACTCCACCTAAACTTGGTTCATATCTGACCCAGAGAGACTGCAGGTCATAACTTCTTACCTGAAGTTCAGTTCAGCTGACACTCTCGGACCAGCGGCCGCTTCGGGTCTCTCCTCTTGCCTCCCATTTCCTTCATCCACCTGCTGGCTTCCACCACTTGCTAATTTTATTGAATCTGTAGAAGCTCTGCGATAGCCACCACACGAAGTAACGAATAACGAGCCTATCTAAATCCCAGTAACGAGTAACGCGTTCCCGGTTTTGGCATAATAACTAGTTACTATGCTCGTTACCACAATAATAACGTAGTTACTGTAACGCGTTACTTAATAACTCGTTAGTCCCAACACTGGTAATGAATATATAGAAGAGCTTTAGAAGTTCTCAAGGTGAAATAGAGAAATAAAGATAGATTTAATTTTGGGTATTTTGTTGCAAGAGGTTGTTAATGCTGGGACCTTCTGCACAAGAAGAAGAAGGAGCAGTAGCAGAAGAAGAAAAAAACCAGGAGCCTCCTCTTTTATTTAAACCAGGAAGGATTGGAGCAGCAGACGGATAACTGAAGAAAAGTGTAATGTAGTGTCATAATGTATTAAGACAAATTAACCATATTTATTAAACCAACTGTTTCCTGCATAACTTCAGTGAAAATAAACTAATGTAAAAGTGGAAGTGTAAAAACTTACTCTACATTACAACAACCTTTTTTGCGTACAGCATATTCCAAATGGCAACGCATTTCTAAGACCAAAGAAAATAATTTAAATAATTGTCTAGATTCATGCTTTTTTAAACACATCTTTTCCTCCAAGTTCATACTTTGCATTAGAGCAGGGCGATATAACCAAAAATATTTATCACGATATACATTTAAAAATTTGCGATAACGATATAACTGACGATATAATTGACACTGGACAAAATACTTCACAACTCCACAACTTTATTAGTGCAAAAAAAAAACCAACAACAACATTAATGTATTTTAACTTAAACAAGCAGCTGTTTTTTATGTGCATTAAAGTTATATAAAAATGTAACAGTGCAAATGCAAATTCCTTTCTGACAGTTTAACCAAAAGGCATTTCCAGTGGAAATTGGCCGACATATCCTCAGCATAACCAGAGATGGGTAACGCGTTACTGTAATCTGATTACTTTTTCAAGTAACGAGTAAAGTGAGGGATTACTATTGCAAAAACGGTAATTAGATTACCGTTACTTTCCCGTAGGAACACTGCGTTACTAAAACCGTGATTTTTTGCGAGAATGTCTCACGACAGTGACATAAGCGAGTGCGCCGTTAGTGACAACAGCTGTGTGCAGATCAACAATGGATCATATATCGAGTGCAGAGAGAGTATGAGCGTGCAGCGTTTAAAGCGTGGAAGTACTGACCTTACTTTGAGTTTGATTCCATAAAAAGTGACAAAAACATTAGCGTCCATCGTGCGTGGGAAGAAAACTTCTTTTTACAGCGAAAAAAACCCCTAAACTTCCAAGCAAACACCGAGTGCGCTACGACGTAATGGGAAATTCACAGAGAAACTTGCGGATTCTTCCATTGACCGCGGCACACCTGCACCAGGGTAAACCTCCGCCTACCGCAGTCCTGCTTTACAGGTGAAAATAGAGCAACAGGACCACTGAGTCTTTGACTTTATTTATTTTCTGCTGTGTTTTACTTGCATCTATTTGAAAGACTGAGTGTAAACACCAAAAATATTTTATTTTATGTGCTGGAATGTTTAGAAAATAGGTTTAAATGTTAAACTAATTTATTCAAGTCAGAGAATGTTGCTTATAGTTAAATTTTTGCTTGATGCATAAAGTTAAAAGAATAAAACTGATAAAACAAGTTAAAAAAAGAGACTTTTCCATTTGATTACATTTTGTATGATGGATTATGCAGAAAAAGTAGAATTGGGCTGAAAGATCTATCGCTTTATCACCTCTTCAGGTTGTAAATCGTGTTTTTTAAAAAGTAACTAAGTAACTAAGTAATTAATTACTTTTGAAAATAAGTAATCAGTAAAGTAATGGGATTACTTTTTTGGGGAAGTAATCAGTAATTAGTTACTGATTACTTTTTTCAGGTAACTTGACCAACACTGAGCATAACCATGTATAATATCCACAAAAGAGGTTATACACACACAATACAGTAATATTATGTTGAAGCACAGTATGTATCACTCCTCGAGGCTCCTGCCTACGATAGCCGTAATGCTCCGACAATCCATCAAGCGGTGCGGCTTCGTAGCTTAGCAAAGTCGTACTGAAACATTTGACAGATTTTCCAGCTCCGTGTACCACATAAAATCGTTTCGAGGTCAGTAAACACAACCAGAATTCATACATAAGGCACATGGTATTATTTTTCTGTTGATTTTCAGAAAAATCAAAGGATTGATTTTAAGTGTGCCGTATTTTCCAAGAAACACGGTAATAACGACGGCCTGCTAGCATGCTCTACCAAAAATAGTGCTTTGTTGTGTATCTGATGGACGAAAGCTAAACCAGTTCCACACCCCTGAAGTTGCAGCATTTTTACAAACCAATTCTGGTTCATCCGTTTCATTCAACGATCTGCTTTCGCCCTTCTCATTCTGCGTCACCGCCATGCTTTTTCCACGGTGTGTATGAAAAAAGGCATGCGTGTTTTACCCATATTCTATCGCGATATTTCATTTTTCATATCGTTGCCCAACATTATACCGGTCATACCGTGAACGGTATGATATGGCCCAGCCCTACTTTGCATACTTTCAAACAATCTTTGAATACAGTTTGAATGGACTTTAATGTGAGCTTTAAACATTTGTTTGTAGTGCAATGCAGAGATCAGATAATTCATACAGATTTAAGGAATGCACTTTATTGAATAGTTCATTCAAGTTCTTACAGCTTCTTTTCTGTTTCTGTCTGCTTTGTTCTATAAGTGTTCCTTCAAACCTCCACATAATAGGTAATGTGTGGAAATATTAGCAAACTGAACCCTGACTGTGCACAGACCTTTAGATTTTATGTAACAACTGACACCACCCAATCTCAAGGTGCTGGACAGGATCCTTAAAGCAAAAATCACCTACACTGCTGTTAAAATCAAATGTGTAAAGCCTTCTACTGAAAAGGAAGCTTCATCCATCTGGAATTAAATCTAGTGCAAAATGCGCAGGGGTCTGAGTACTTTCAGAATCTGCAGCCAGCGTCACAGTCTGTCTACTGCATGAGCCAAGATCACATCATCAGTTTCTTTTTATTCAATTTTCTAACACAGAGGAAGTAAGAGTACATGTGAAATACAGTGAAGTGTTTCACTACCTCCATATGCATAAAACGATTGCTTTAGCAGCTTCAGATAGATGTTATATTGCGGACATCTTCTTGCTGTCCTCTCCAAACAGTGACTCTGCACTGTAAAAACCACCCACAGACCCGGGAGTCTGTTCAGACACAAAGACGCCTCTCCTCCTCTTTCCTGTTTTTTTCTTTTTTTAATCGCTAATCAATTTCCCCTCAAAGGAACCAGAGAGCTGTTTAATGGTTACAAAAAAGCGGAAAACAAGCAGAGAAATAGATCAAAGCGTCTCTAACACTAGCCAGGTGCAAAGCTCTGGGATCAAACCTTTTATGTGTAGCTAATTCACAATATTATAGTCAGACTTTGTCTTTTAAATTGGTGGTTCTATGGCAATTAAAATGCAGCGACGTCACTCACCATAGCCATTTATAGGCTAATAATATCTGAGCATCTGAGGTGGCTGATTGGATGACTGGTGCTTTAGATAAGACGTTTATTGCACATTATATTTAATATCCAGCAAGAGCTTCTTAAACACTTCAAAGTATGTTTTGATAATTTTGAAGAAAAACTTCATTTCTTTATTAATTTTACCTGGAAGTTATACCGTTAATAGCCCACAAACACTTCTTTGTGGCACCGTACACCTGAGCTGATGCAAACCGACACAGTCAAACAGGTGGGCGCTTATTTGTCATATGATGGAGCTGACCTTTCATTGGTAAGAATAAGCAGCTCGGACAACAGAACAGCAGAGGTCTTTCAGAAAGCAGCTCCTGGAGTGTGGCAGGCTGGGCGCTGATCTTTTGCGACAGCTGTTGTGCGGTAAGGTGCGGCTCCGCTAGGCCGAGAAGTCATTTCGCACACGCGCTGCTGCAACACTTTGTGGTCGCAGCTGCACCTGCGATGCAGACCCTTATAGTGTATGAGCAGAGGAGAGAAAGGTGTCACACACATAAAGACGCACGCCACATGGTGGAGATAACACCGCGGCGACTGCAGCTCAAGCTGAAGAAAAGAGACCTGAAAGGAAGATGTTATCAGGACGGCTGTAGTCAAAATCAATTTGCCAGATTATTTACTTCTATTTTGGCAACACAACAACAACAGCTTCCCAGCGGCTGTTGCTCATGCACTTACTGTATGTGGGAGAAGCACTGTTATATGTTACAGTAGTGACATTTCTGAATGTCACACACGTTACTTGTGCGCTGGATAATTTTGACACTGAGTGATTGGCACTCTTCTTCTGCACTCAGATGAAAATCATTTGCACAGAAAGAGCACTTCGAGTTATCTGCTTTTCTGACTCATTTGCTTCAACTTCCATCTTTTTCTTATCTTTACTTTTTCTTCTTGCTCGCTCTCTCTATCGCCACGTCTCCTCGGCTATATGATAGATCTGTTCTGTCAACGCAACTTCTTATCTTTACTCACCAAGTCTGTCTTTTTCTTATAAAATATGATGCTTTTAATAGAAAAGTCATACATGGGAGTAATTATTGTCTTTCATAAGCCTTACTGTAGTATACTTTCATGTGTTCACCTTTAACACAAACTGAGCCATGTGGCATTATTATTTTTCCTGTGATAATTTAAAAGTTTTCTAAATTCAAATCAATCGCATGCACTGTGGAGTTAAGCTGCAGTATAACTTAAATAGAGGAAGTCAGGGATGTGACCGTAACCTGCAGACAGAGTCAGGCGATAATGGAGCCAGGCCTGGGGGAGGAAGAGCTTGCAACACTGTGAGAAGCAATTTGAGGTAGCTCAATAAGTCATGACCCTGTAGAGGTTTTATCATGCAGCATTCAGGCTTTCATGTGCTGTGACAGAATCAGAAGGTGCACCATTAGGCATGAATTCCCAAGGTACGGCATCAGATCGGAAAGAAAGGACACTTTGCCCAGCTGGCAAGTCACATTTGACCTATTGTTCATACTGGATGCATAGAATAGGTTACAAATGTAGTCATTCTGTTTTCAGATCTGTCCTGTAATAATATATTCGATCCATTTTAAAATATATTTGCTCATATAAAAGTGATATACAAGTGCTTAAAAGGGCTTGCCCCAGATTATCTAGTGGATTTCTTTTTACATTCCTATGCCCCATATTGCTCACTTAGAGTTGTGGATCATCATCCAGTATCTCTTGGTCTTAGTCTATTGTTACCTTCATTAGGTTTATAATTGTGATTCTGTTTATTGTATAGGTTTTTATTTTGCTGCACTAATGTAAGGTGACCTTAAGGCTCTTTAAAGGTGGTATAAATAAAATATATTATTATTATTATTATTATTATTATTATTATAATTATTATGAATTCCCAGTTGGCTTGTAAAGGTGACTGTGTATTCAGTCACAGTACCAACACTCTGGAATAGTCTCCCTCCTCAGATTAGGCCATCTACCTCGCTAAAATTCTTCAAATCCCATCTTAAGACATATTTCCTTTCAATAGCTTTTTGGGCTTCGTACTACTTTTGAACATGCTGCATTTCCCCTAGTGCTTTCTTGTTTACGTTTATTATTTTAATTGTTGTTTTTACTGTGATCATTTTAGATTTTTACATGTTTTTTTAAAATATTGAATTATTATTTTTATTCATTTTATTGCCCTTAAATCATTTACATTGTGTTTTGATGATTTTATTCATTGTGCAGCACTTCGGTCAGCATCTGTTGTATTTACATTTCCTATATAAATAAAATGACTTGACTCTATATCTGTATACTGCATGGGGCAAACTGTATAGCTGTATATAAAGTCTGTTGTGGCCAAAGCGTAGAAATTATGCAGTTTGGATGAAGATGATCAGGTTAAGAAATACTGTATGTTATAGTAAAGTATGGCTTGGCCAAAAGTAGTTCATTAATGGTACAGTGACTGAGTGCAGCTGACAGCTGGGGCATGGGAGTGCACTGCATAGGCAGATAGGACAGTGGTGCTTGGCAGGGAGGCCAAAACTGTCACGGCTCATTTCTACGGTCAGGAATGAAGAGTACACTTCTCATCAGTGTATCTTTGCTCAGCCAAAAGATTAGCTCTTCACATAAACGCTGCAGAAGACTTTGTACTTTTGAAAACAGAATAGTTATTAACTCTATTAATTAGAGGTTGTGTGACCTTATAATTGCTTGTTTTTATTGTACTGCACCATCACTGTTTCTCTCTATCCTTTCAAACGGTAAAGCACTCGAATGAGTACTCCTCTATGTCATTCAGGTCTCACGAGAGCTGAGGTGGTGGTGATGATGAAAGCCCACAGACGGGTGTGTGATGCCAGTGTGAGCCAGATGTCAAACTGAGGTCTTCAGCTGTTTTCCTGGCCACTGAAAGTGCACAAACAGCTTCACACACAATTGACTCAAAATAAAGACCGCTTGATTAAAAATACACTTTGGTCATGGTGACAGGTCAGGGAAAATGTGATGCAGCAAACTGTAAAAGCAGGAAGAGCGCAGAAGGTCTTTTGTTGTTCTGTTGAAACCATCTCATTAATAAATAAAAGAATCTGTCTGTGTGGGGCTGGTCTTAGCTTTTGTTGTGTACCATTCATCCAGTCTGCTTTACACTTGGTGGGTTTAGGCCTATTGCTGATAATGCAGAGCCAAGCTTGAAGTAGTTTGGATGAATGCTTCAGGTAGAGTAGAAATACAGACTAAAACTTGTCCAGCTCCTCATAGATTACCAAATGTTTTCAAATTCATGGGTTTTCTTGGAGAATCAAGCAGTTGTAAAAATGAAGACATTGCAGAAATGGCAAAAACTGTAGTTTCTCTCCTGCTCAGTCCATTGTGTTAAAGGTATATAATAGATGGATCCTACTGTGAGATCATCTACTGATTTGTGAGCTTTACAATGAGTGTTTTTGAAATCACCATCTTGATGTTTTGAAACCATAATCTAAAGTCATTTACTCATTCAGGTCAGGGCTGTGGACTGTTTTTCTTATGGATTCATACAGAACTGAGGGTCTTTTTGCAGCCACTGATATCCCTCGTGTGTGTCTTATCTATAAGACAATAAGTCAGGGGTGTGGCTGCTTTGATTGACAGGAGCTGTAGCTTATTCTGGTGATTTGAGTTAGTGAGCTCGACTTCTTGACTGTCGATGTGTGGAAAATAATCACAACATTTCACTTTTTCCACATTTTGTCACGTTACAGTATTACTTCTCGCTGTTGAAAACACTACATCCACATGAACAGATTACAGATTCAAATCATTACCCAGAAATATTACTACACTAAAACAGTTTGTATATCAGGAATGAAAGATAGCAAAGTCTTCTCATTCATCAAAAATCAGTTTGAAAGTGCAATTTAAGAAAAAAGCAAAAAAAAAACAACTCCCTCCCTTGATACTCTGTCAGAGTGGTCTCTTGAAAAGGTTATTACCTGGTGGTAATGGTGTATAGAGAAACTTCCCCCCGAAAGTCAAGTAATAATTCCCTTTCGGTGACAACACTGTTCTGATTGTAGCTGGCAGAGAGTGGCATGGTTAGAAGGTCAGTAAAGTCTGAAACGCACTCACGCAACAGCTGTAATGGATTGCAGGTTCAATAACACATCGACACCACTATTATTTTAAAGCAACAAAGACTCATTACATATTGTGCTGCACTGTGCTTGCATGACTGCAGTGAATGATGAGTTCCTGCTGTTGTCTGTCATGAATCTTGTCTTTAGCGTGAAAATTGTTTGGTTTAGCAAAATCTGATGTATCCTCTAATTACAAGCTGCCATAGCAAAGCTGGTATTGCTTTTACCTTGTGAGTCTATTTGTGACTGCGCTGTGTTGGGTACACCTACCACAGCCGCATCTATGACAAAGGTGGCTGTGCGTACTTTGGCAGGTGCATTTTTGTCTGTCTTCCGAGTGGGGGGTATAATTATTTGATCCCCTCCTGAATTTGTATGTTTACTGACTTACAAGGTAATGAAAAGTCTCTAGTTTTTATGGCAGTTTCATTTTAATGGTGAGAGACAGAATATTAAGCAAAAATTTCAGAAAAAAACATCACATTAAATAAAAGCTATGAACTGATTTGTATTTTACTGAGTGAAATTTGATCCCCTACAACTCATCCAGAGTCCTACATATCAGCTGTGTGCTGATTTTTTTGTGATTACAATCAATCAATCAATCAATCACAATAAATAAATAAAAAATGCTATGTATATAAAACACACCCGTCCACATAATCAGTTTCTTCCACTCCAAACTCTCCACAACCACCGGCAAGACCAAAGAGCTGTCAAAAGACATCAGGGACAAGAGTGCAGACCTGCACAAAGCTGGAATGGGCTGCAAAACCATCAGTGAGAAGCTTGGTGTGAAGGTGACAACTGTTAGTGCGATTATCCGGAAAAGGAAGAAATATAAAATGACCATCAATCGCCTTCAGCCTGTAGGTCCATGCAAGATGTTGCCTCATGGAGTGAGGATAATCAAGATTAAGGTGGTCGATCAGCCTAAAACTACAAGGGAGGAACGCTTATATTGTGTTTGGGTCACATTTGACTTGTTTTCAAGTTTAGATATGTGAAAAGCACTCTGCTTTTTTTTTTTTTTTGAAACAAGGGTTCATGTCAATCTTCAGAAGCAGGTTTTTTAACAGTGATGTAACAACAAAAATGTGTTTTCACTTTCACCATTTTAGTAAAGATCTTCAAAAAAAGGCCCATTTGTTGCGTTACAGGTCAAATATGAGCTGGCAGAGAGCACTGAGAGCATCCATAAATTTTGAGTAAGGGGACATTTTATTTTACAAAGGGACACTTCACATTTCTTCCCACATTGTTTTTAAATTTTGACTGTATTTGTAAGTTTATCAAATGTTTAAAGATTTATTTACATGATAATGTATCTTATGTCTTTCACTTATTGATGTTTTATTATGGCCGTTGTCACAAAAGAGGTTTTGAGTACGTTGACAGGTTCTTTTTATTATCACTGTGGATTTTCCCAACACGATAGCATCACAACCGGTGTAAGATCCTGTTACAAAACTTAACAAGTGTCTATTTAGAAAATAGAAATACCCGATTACTTCTTCAATACACACTAACACACATGCACACACACACCTTTATCCCAACTCTGTCCTTAAACTCATATTAACCTACTTTTTAAGGCACCAACTGACTGTCAGATTTCAGAAGTCTTATAAGTTTATTGCAGGCCACGCTGTCCAGCATGGATAACAAACCTGCATACACAACATCAAGTTTTATGTAAGTAGACTGAGAGATGATAATACTTATTAAATTGTAGGCTAGCATGCATGGATGCAGTTTCTCTATCCCTGTATTATCTCCTCCTTGATGCAGCCATGATAACAGCTGGAAGACACATTCTACGAACAAGGCGTCTGCTGGCCAAACTAAATGAGATTTTCTTTCTTGTTTAGCACATGCAGTGTATGAGCTTTTGGGTTTGGACTTGCTTTGTTTTTTCACACCAACATGAGTGTCAGGGTACCTCTCATGTGGTATTCCTGTTGGTTGATTAATAAATAGATTCTAGCATTTATATTATGAGATAGTAATCTTGTCAGTCTTGTCAGTCAGTTATTGTTTTGTCCAAGTTAGCGTTCTTAACAACCCGTCATTTGTTAAATTTCTGCAACAAATGTTTTAGAAATCTGTCAAAAACTTGTTTATAACTATAAATCATATTGTTATATATTAGTCAAAAAACAAAAACCTAACTGAATTCATGTTTTTATACCAACATTTGAGCAGGCACACTGGATTTCTATGAAATTAATCAAATTTCCTCCACTTCTTCCTGTTCAGGAGTGCAAGCAAATAGCTGTAATTTGGCACACAGAAACATAAAAAATTATTTCAATAATTAACAATGGTGTTAATTTCAGGCAGCTGTGCCATAAACCTTACATTGAGTGGTAAAATTGCTTGAACGGTAACTTAATCAGAGGTTTTTCACAAAAAACGGGAACCTGACATGAATGAACACAACAGCATTAAGCAGTTAAAGTCACTCCGTAAACTGAAAATGATGCTTCATGGAGCTGTGATGTTCAGCCAAGTTGGGATTTTGCATTACTCATTACCAGCTGCACTTCAAGAAACAAAAAGTGAACGAGTTGTTCAGCTTGAGAGTAATCTAAAAGTGAACAGACTTTTGCTCCTACTCTTTCAGTAATGTATGCACACACACGTTGGATTACACTAAAGTGTTAGTGGCAGGATTCCTCAGATGTTAAATCCCAGTGATGCTTCAGTGTGAAACAATCAACAGTACAACAGAGCCATGACTCATCCTGTAACTGCTGTTCGAGATGTGAAGTAATGCAATCAGTCTTCAGAACTAGTCCTCGTGGATTTATCACAACTTGTCTTCCACAATTATTGCTTTTGTTAGATTTTGGCATCTCATGACATCTGCACCAGCTGGTTCAGACCGAATACATTTTACTGTTGATGAAAATATCTGCATTTTATAGTCTGCATTCAGCTTTTTTCCAGCCATGTTTCCAAAGAAGCAAGAAGGCTGTGGTAAATGCTAAAAAAAAAAAAACCTATCCAAATGACTGGCAAATCCCTACATTGATTTAATAGCACAACAAAGATAAAATGAAAAATGTTTTTCAGTTGGAATTGGGTGCAAGACAAACATTGTAAAAAAACTGGAGTAGAGGTATGAAAATACTGCAAAAGAAACACCTGGTAGAACGTCTCACAATTAATGACGCTAATTAGGAAAATGACGGGATATAAAAAGAAAATCCCATAAATCCTGTGTTTTTCAGAAGTACAGATAAAGGGGGGTTCAGGTCTCTGTGAAAGTTGGTGTCGGTAAATGCTTTGAGATTTTAGAAAAATAAAAGATAAAATAAAATGTCTAAATGTCTAGATTTCAGTAGATTTCAGCTGTGGTATGTAAAATCTTTAAAAATCTGTCCACATACAAGTGATATGGGTGAAAACCAATACAGAAGGGTTGTAATCTTAAGGCCCTTGGATAACACTGCATTAAAATAATATCATATTCTGGGTGTAAACTGCATTATATACAGATTTAGGAGTGTCATATGGTACCCAGATGAGGCTTGCTTATTTCTGAACGACAATGTCAAACCAGATTCTGCACATGCTGCAGCAGCATGTATCTGTAATAAAAATATAGTACGAGTTAAATCTCTTGCCTGTGATGCTTATGCAAGGTTTTTCAAAGAAGAAGTGAATTGTAGATATAAACAAGCCCCTGTCCTAACTCTTTTGAAATGGGCACAAACACTATTTTGTTTTAAATACAATTAAATTAATCACATTCAGCAATAGAGAATTGGCTAAATTTGCTTATGTTTTTTTTCCTCTTTTTAAAATGTGTTTCACATTTTAATTTTCACTCTTATTTCAGTGTACCAACTCTTTAAAAATGGGAAAGTAATAAAGAATTACATTGAGCCTGAGTAGTTTTGAGAAGAAACATCTCACTGTTTAAAGACACAGCAGAGAAAAACTTCATCAAACCACAATTCAATGAGATAAACATAAGACGACATTAACAGATTTATTTCTCCCACATCACGGCTATAAAATAAACTGAATGGGAATAAAGCTGTGGGAGAATAGGAGTAAACCGAGGAGGTGGCTGTGGTGCCTTGCTGCTATTTGGAGCTTTTAGTCACTATCCAGTTCATCGACTGAATCTCTGCTTACCAGCCAATCATATGAGAGCGAGTCAGGACCCGAAGCCTCTTTTAGCCCACAATCAACACCCTGCAGATGCAGTCACAGTTGAACAAAGCTGGCATACAGTCCACATGGGATAAAGTGAGTTAATGCTGTTTTTACCTGTGCTGCGGTTGTGATATAAGTTACTCTAACCAGACTGCAAGTGTATTAACAAAATAAGAACATGTTTGTTTGTTTTTTTTAAAATCCCAAACACTTTGTGAATAAATGATGATTAACACAAAACCAGGTAACATCAAGTTATAAACTGAACCATGTTATGAAGCCCTAGCTTGGTGCTTTTGTTTTACACCGAGTAAAACTCTTAATGTGTGCCTAAATATATCGAGAGGACTTTAACATAAGCTTTGCGGGGAACTATCAGATTGCTGAGAGCAGGAAGGCTGGCGGTATAGATGACTGTTTGCTGTTAGAATCTCCTAAATCTCCCTCAGCATTGGTGTGTGACAGGTGTGTGTATTCTTTGAGATGGCCTCTAGTGGTAAATCCAAAGTAAAATCCTAAATAAGAAGAAAAATTATAGTATTTAAACTTGAATTTCCAACTTTAGATCTGCTTCTTTCAGGATCTCTAAAATGAGCCAGATTTCAGCCTATATAAATGTGTATGAAGCACTGCGGGATAAACTAACTACAGCTCAGCTGCAGACAGAAGATTGTTCTCTGCTGGATATTTAATATTTGAGAGCTATTCTCAGCACTACCTAACAGAAGCAATCACAGAAAAGAGAAACGCTTGGAGTCATATATACAAATACAATTATACCTGCTGCATTTTTACTGTTATTGTATCCCATATTCAGTTAGGCCAAAAAAATTTTTGTGTTTATGTTTTATGTTTACTTATATTAATAACACTTCATGCTGTTATTAACAGAGAAAGACATGTTTCTCTTTGCATCATTTGCTTTGTTAATGTGTTGCTCTAACTACAGAGAGTCATACCTGAGGTGAAAATGTGAAAAAATCTATTGCTCAGCTTGAAAAACTAAATGTGGCTTAATTATTCAGAGGTAAATTTATGGGGTGTGAATTTTACATGTAAAGAAGCCTATTAACTTGCTATGAATAACCTCCCAGGATTGTGTGCTTTTGCAGTTATTTCTTATTAGAAATTTGAAGAAGGCAAGACAAGAACAGAATATGAACCCTATAAACCCAGCTCAGCTGTATATTTAAGATTTCCAGCTCTGGGTTTCTGTGGAGGCTGACTCCGAGAGGTGTTGATTCAGTTGTTGCAATTTCTCAAGCTGTTGTTTTTGGTGGTTTTTCATTAAACTCCTCTCTTCTAAAGAATCTAGGCAATATTTGCCCCCCACTGTTGAAGACTATAAAATATAGCCGCAGTAAAGTCAACATCATAAGCTTCACAAATGCAGCATTTATTGCCACTCTACTGGATTGTGCCATATTTGATAGCAGTTGTTTTAATTTCATGTAACCCATGTGTAGGTCTTCCACCTATAAGAGTATAAAATCTAATTACTGCTTACTCATTTATTTTTCCTCAGCACGATTAGTAAAATAAGTGCTTGCTTGAATTCTTCAGATCCAGCATGAGGACAGCAAATGTGGCCTGAGACAGTTTCCACCTTGACAAACATTCATCAGACGAGTAAGGCCGTGTCAGACAAGATGCATAGATCAGAAAGGGTAAAACAGATGGAGTAACTGGGGTGAAGGGCATTTTAAATTAAGTTGATTCTATTTAACTGCGAGCGGAGCACAGGTGGGCAATCAGACAGCAGCGTATTGTCCGATAGCTTCATCCTCTCTGAACTGAGAAAGCAAGTCATTTTTAAGGCTCCAGGGGAGGTAGAATCCAGGTGAAGCAGGGGATGAGCATAACAGATGTTTTGGCAGAAGGAGGAAGGATGTAAAAAGCTGCATGGATCAAAATCTGACCCAGACAGGGCTCTCTTGGGAAGGCGGGAAGGCTTTTTTTTTTTCTTGGACTCTAGAGCATTTTTAAGGCATCCTTTTGGGTAAAATAATTCATATTTAGATGTTAAATCTAAATCTAATTTAAAAAATCAAAAGAGGGAAAAGCAGCTATTTCTTTGTTCCCTGTAACTGTACAACTCTTCATAGATATAGATAAAGCTTAAAAATATATATTCATCGGGATCAGTACCCTCTGTTGTATTTTAACATCATGTCATTATCACAGTATGAATCAAAGAGCTCTTTCTCCTGCTGTAATTTTAGCTTCTGAGATCTCAGTTACTTTGGCAGAGGGCGTGGTGGAGGAAATGACAGAAAAGCAGATCTTAAGAAGAAAACTTTAATTACAGAATGAATTTATTCAAATGAACATGATACACAGCATTACGGACTTTCACCGCTGCCGACAAAGACACGCAAACAACTGTCACCAGAAAATAGAGAGCTGCATGTTGCATGCAGAGGCATACAACATTCATGTATTTTGCCCTTGCATTTTCGATGCAAGGAGGTATTTCTAAGCAGCAAATACAAAGACTTTGCCACTATTTTGACAAAGGATGCTGCTTTACAAACAGGGAAACTATACTGAAATGACAACAGTGCGTGATTAAATAGCCTACAGTACTTAATACAACAATAGGCTTAAAACGCACTATACCTCTAGAAGATGAATGAGTCTTTCTTGGCTTTAAAGGCCAGCAGAAATAAGGTAGACCCACCCCGTGAGTATCAGCCACCAGCAGAGTTCAGTTACCTCTTGCAAGGTGACCGCTCCTCTGAGTTCTTGTTTCTTTTTCTAAGTACCATTATGAAAACGGGGCCCGGTTTTGGCGGCTGATCATCACACTGTCTCCGATCTGTGGCCATCTGATCAGAGTGTGATCACTGTATATGTCTTTATCAGTCAGTAGGCTCCAACAATAACTGCTTCCGCTTCTTTTGACGGTCTTCTGTCCGTTACCAAAAAGTTAATCATCCCCTCTGACTTTATGAGGAGGTTGCAGCCTAAGAAAAATATGCCAAACACCACCGTGAGGGATAAAACGCACATGACAGCTATCTGGACCACCCTCATGATGAAGAGGCTCCTCTCATCCGGAGCGGCTGCCACAAAGCCATTATCAGTCACCACGGATGAAAAGTTGCAGCAAAAAACCTCCTCTGTCTTGTTGAATAGGCCGCTCTCTGTTTGGTTGAAGCCGGTGTTATTCATGTCTACTTTCGCAAAACCAAACTTTCAGTGCGACAGATGCGGAAGGCGGAGAGAGAAAGACGCGCTGGGCACGATCCGGCAGAAATTGTCATCAAGTGAAAAGTGAAGATGAGGAGGCGGCGAGTTGAACAAGTTCCCTCAGATCAGACAGCGCTCTTCTTGAGTTTAACAAGCTGCTTTGGCATCGCATTACTGGGGATTTCATGTGGTGTGCTGCCAGTTTCAGAGCGGAATGAAGCCACCAGCCCCGCCGTTAAATAGCCAGACTGTCGCTGTTTTCCAGTGGCAGGAAGGCACAGCAAGAGCGCCACCATACGACCATACTAATGTGCATGTATGTAGGACATTACGTACTGTCTGTTACGTATGTTTGGGTGTTTGCGGTCATCTGTGTGTTGGTGTGTGTATGCATGCATGGTTTACTGAGTTGGTGGTTCATTCAAAACCTTGACAGGTCTTTGCTGACCCCGTGTCAGAGAGAGGCCAGAGCAGCTTGCATCGTGTTCCTGCAGCCATACTGAAGACCAGAACTGTTCAATATACGAATGCAAAGTGAGCTTCATAAGCTTTACAAATGCGTGTTGCAGCTGAAACGGCACGTCTCAGTTTTTCTACATGAAGTAAATGATGTAGTAAATGTAGTAAGATGTAGTTAATACATGCGTAAAATTACAGAAAAAGTCCTGATGAATTTGTCTGTGAATTGAAAAGCAAACAAAAAACGAAAGAGAGAGAGAAATTTCTGTAGTTTTAATTGTTATTGTTGATCTGTTACTTAATTCCTTTTTATGAATGGCAACGATGATTATCAGATTACCCGGAAAAGCTGAAACCTATGAATATAAGTTAAAAGTCCAAAATATATTCCCTCCTACACATGATCTAAAGCCGCCCAGACTGGATGCTTAGCTGGCTGATTTAAGCTCCCCGTGATAATAATAAGAACACAAGTGTTACAGATGTTTGTAACAATGGCTTTGTTCATGACAGTGAACCAACATGCACAATATGAGGACCCTGAAATGGCTTGGAGGCAAATTTAATAATATGAATCAGTGTTTTTTCCACTGCCACATGCAAAAGGCCTGCTTATAGCACAGTGTTTTCCTATCTTGCCTTTAGGAGGTTTATGCCTCACACCTCACAGCTTTGGCCTGTCATAAACAATAAAAGGAATCCTTTGTGAATTTTTTTGAAATAAAGTTTTGAGTTCAAAACTCAGGTTATTTCCACTGAGTTTTACTTTACATTTCCCTCACAATTACCCAGCCAGTAGAGCTCACTCTAAAACTTGAAAAAAACTTTATACTATACATCAGCTGTCGTAGAAAAACATACTCCCCAAAGCCATCTAGTTACTCAAAGTCTTAAAACTACTACTACTAATAATAATGATAATAGAAGTATTATTTTCAAATTTTTTTTTATTACTTTCTAACTCAAGGAGGGCGTGTAGTGACATCTAGTGGATAATTTGGGTCTGATCTGAAGCCAGTGTTCATCTGCATACACTGCAGATATGAACGGAAGTCAGATTTATTTCACAGAAAACAGATTGCAGTATTTATTGCAGCTTCTTTATTGTCGCTGAGGTAAATGAAATAGCAATAAAGGAGAGTTTGGAGTCTGTGGCTGCACATTGTTGACAGTACATCAGAGTTATTATGATTCCCTGAATGTTTATTAAATGCTTCGGTTAGATTTTATCTGGCTAATTGCCCAGGGGCAAAACCGAGTTTCTTATCAATAACAGTAGATGGCAGCATTGTTCAACACGATCCACCAAAAGTCTGCTTCAAAATAGCTGTGATGTACACAAGTGTCTGTGTCGTTTGGAAATTTTCAGTGAATTGACCTTTAGACCCTGACCGGGTGTAATCTGCCTTAGAGTGCATTTTAACCAGCTTTCTCCTTGTCCCTACTGGAAACATAAACAGGAAAACGCTCTAACAGTTGCTTATAAGCTTTATAAAGGCGAAACTACAAAACCACACGAGGAATCAGGCTTAGTTCAGAATATTAGGACAAAGTTAAAACCGAGAATGTCAATAAAAGATCATTTCACAAAGAGCATAGGTATTTGGGCGTTTCTTTTGATTGCTTTTATAGCTGTATTTCTTGCTGCAGGTAACCTATGCTAAATGAAAAGTATGGGAAATAACTGTCATCAAGTTGACCTCCTAATATATGTCTGAGAAGATTCCGTGAAAACGAATTTAAAACAAAATAAAAATTCAAGTATCTAAAATCAAATTAAGCGTATTTCGATAAATGTATGTTAATATATGATTTAAAAAAACAAACACTATATTTGGTGGCATGCACGCGCCTACATTTACCAGACGCCCGTGAAGCCCTACTTCAAAGGGATTTCGTGAGCGACGTCGCTGTGAGCCAATCAGAGAGGAGACTCGGTATATATGCAGGTCGGTCTGAGCTGAGGTTAGATTGTGCTGACTATTATCTCAGCCTGTCCTCTTAGCGTTACAATATTCACTCGGAAAACAGGTGCGCGGAGAGAGGCGTCTGTTGCAGTGACCGCATATCCATTTAAACGCAAAAGGGGAAAAATAATGGAGACTCTTCATATCCACCGGTTTAGTGCGGCTCAGCCGGAGACTTATCACATTAAGGAGTCCACACAGGTACCATGAGAAGGTTTACTGGACGGACTGGATTTTGGACTACTCTGCGCTGAGATGGACTGCAACTTAGGTGTCTTTTTACGAGATGTTATGCGCTCGCGCGGTAAATTTGGCCCCGTTTTTTTAAACCAGTAATTAGCATTAGATTTGGGTATGTCGTCCACGTTCAACACGTTGCCCGGGAGCGAGTCAGGAACAGGTCAATGGTTCACTCCATCCATAATTTAGGTAAGCAAAGAGTGTCCCCGTTTTCTGTTGCGTGCACACCTTGCATAGCAAGACTAAAATTTGGCTCCTATGGTTACACATCACACCATTAAACCGTGATCTTAATGTGGTCGAGAGCTTGGTTATAGTTTAGATTTAATCTATATTACCATAAAATGAGTGGTTTTGGTTGGCTGCTCTTACAGTATTTGTCGTCTTGTTCATGTGACATCTAACAATTAATAAACCAGTCTTTGAAGCCAAGGCCTAATGTACCTGAACATGAATGAAAGATTGACAGATTGAGGGTAATCAACACTTTTAAGACCACCACAGTGAGCTATATAGATGGAGTCTTTTCTTCCAGTAAGCCTATGATTTTCTGCTGCCACAATCTCTTGCATATGCATAGTGGGCAATCTAAGATCAGTGTATGTATTGTTATTTTTCAGTGCCACTGCCAGTGTGACTTCCAGTTTGTACCAATATGTTTAACCCAATTATTAATTGTTTGTATGCCAGTTTTTTTTCTTTTACCATACATAACAAATACAGTTTTCATTTAACACTTAAGAAAGTACTGCAGCTTTACATGATGCTTGTGACCTTTTAGATGCAGGTGCGTGATGGGAAAATATCAAAGTCAATTATTAGCTGGCCTGGTCTCTCTTACTCCTAAGAAAGCACCCAAACCTCAGTGGGTGCTTTGATGGTCAGCAGGGTTTGTACTGTAAATGTGGAGGAGAAAAAGATTCATGCAAAAATGTTATGTTTTTTTAATTTATTAAATTTTTAGTCTCCTGTTACTGTCACAGCTCCATTGTCAGATGCTGATGTGAGCCGTGTCCAATTATATTACTGTGAAACGCAGTTTGGCAGCTTAAGTATACAGCCTTTCATTTGCATACAGTAGAAGCACTCCTGTTGAATGGGCGAGGAATACATAATTTAACTTGTAGCACTGCACCAGACATTTCACAACAAAGAGTGTTGCTAACAACACAATTAAGTGTCACTTGAGAAGCAGTTAATAATGGCCAGTGGTTTACACTCCTATTGAAAAGATTGAAAGAAAAAAAAAATTGCTTCAAGTCGAGAATGTAGACATGTATTTTTAGAGCTGTGCACAGCAGACAGGAAATATTCATCTCTCCAGATGGTGGGACTAATTGAGTCAGACTTCTTCAGACCAGCAAACTCTTGGTGGTGTGGCTGGTGCAGTCATAGTCACCAAAATATGTTTGTAACACACATGCAGCAAAGCAGATGGTTAGAGATGCAAACAGACATCATAAAGGCAGAATCATCATTGATCTGTCTACAGTGTGAGTGGAGGTGATATGCTAGATGCAGACTTGTTTCGCTTTTAATGTCACAGTTTTGTTCATTACAATCATTAAGTGTAGACTGCATCCATCTACTTTATTGAGTAGTGTGCAGTTTCTGTCTGAGTGACTGAAATCATCCACTGCACTGTGATTTCAGTCTTGATGCAGCTGGGTAGAGGCTGCCTTGTTTTTGAATGAGATAAGAGTTAGCCTAAGGTAAGCGTGTCAGCCTCTGTGATGGACATTTAGACAGGGGGCACAGAGTTGGACTGAGAGATGCGTGTGTGTGTGTGTGTGTGTGTGTAGTGCAAAGTCTTTACCATGCTGCATGCGAAAGATAAGGAAATCTGTCCTTACTCCTCTGCAGGCGTTTTTCAGCTAGTTATGAAAGTAACTACTCAGGTAAGTTATATCTAAATGCATTGGCAATTAAATGCATAGTTATTTATGGAAACTATGTTTAATGTATTTTACATTTTGAGAATATCAAGAGGCTCGTGTGGCTTTAATACATGGGATGTACCACATCATCCTAGGCTGGAAACAATCTGTAGACCATCCAATCTTTTTGATCTGTTTTCCTACCCAGAGTAATGTAAAAGCACTGTGGTGTATTTTGTTACAGATGTTCAAAAAACTCCTGACCATTTCTGTGCTTGGTTTGTGTATTTGAATGTAAGCGTTATTCATGACTGTAATATCATCCAGATTGTACTTTCGTAAGTCTTTCAGTTAACAAAAACCTATAATTTCAGTCAAGTATCCTTTTAGACAGAAAATTATGTTGTCTTTCATCAGAAATATTGTGAGGCGCACTTTCCATGCCAATGAGATATTTAACCTCTGCAAATTGCCTCTGGTATTTAAGCATCCCAGATGGTCTTAGCAGCACTACTGATGAAGTGGGTGAAGACTGTACAAGGGAAATGAGCATTCACTCATCCTCTCAAATGGAAGAATGCGAAGGGACTGTGGTCAGTCCAATGTGGGAGACTGGATTTGACCTTCATTCCTCAGTTTTTAATTTTTATTTATTTATTATTCTTGTAAAAGCAATAAAGAATGGAAATAGAAAATGAGAACCGTGTATGAAGAAAATATACTATGTGTAGTGCTATTTGTCTCATATGTTGCTCATCATTATTAGTTATAATTAGAAAATGTTTGCAGTAAAGTTAAACACCTGTAGAGAAGCAAAGATTGCTTGAGAATTGACCGTGATTTATAGAAGCACAGAGTTTGAGTAATAAGCTATTTGGCTATTATTTTACTCACCTTTTTTACTCTCTATGTGTTTATACACGTTTCTGCATTTAATCATTAGTTATTATTAATCTAGGCTCTCTTCCACCATATGTCTTTGCCCTGTCTTCCTCTCCTCACCCCCAACAGGTCGCCCCTGTCTGGTTGTCTGGTTCTGCCAGAGGTTTCTTCCTGTTAAAAGGGAGTTTTTCCTTCCCACTGTCGCAAAAGTGCTTGCTCACAGGGCGCTGTCTGATTGTTGGGTTTTCTGTTTTCTCTCTATTATTATAGGGTCTTTTCCCTGACAATATTAAGCTTCTTTCGGCAACTGTTGTTGTGATTTGGCGCTATATAATTTAAAGTGAATTAGACTCAGCTGAACCTAGAGTCATGATAAAAGGAAAGTATGCCCTAAGGTTTTACACTCTATGGTTTTACATAGCATGTAAATGTTACCAGGTCATAAAGTTAAGTAAATACGACATCAGATGACCTATAAAACATGACAAATTGCAGTACGCTGTGTTATTATTTATTTAACAGAAAATGAACTGAAGTGCAGATCGGTGTGTGAAAAGCTACATACCCACATGATTTAGTGGCTTATAGAACAACTTTTAGCAACAATAACTGTATTATATGTTCACTTTCTCACATCACTGTGGAGGATTTCTGTCCCACTGTTTTTTCCAATGTTGCTTCAATTCATTTAGTTTTGCAGATATTTGTTCATGCACAGTTTTCTTAAGGTACAGCCTGTTTTCTTTTTCAGTCATTCTGTAGATTTGCTGCTGTGCTTGTGATGATTTTCCCGTTGCATGACCAAATTTTGGCTGAGCTTTAGCTGTCGGACAGATGGCCTCACATTTGACTCTAGAATATTTTGGCATACAGAGGAGTTTGTGGTTGACTCGATGACTGCAAAGTGCCCAGATCCTCTGACTGCAAAACAAACCCAAATCATCACCAATTTATCACCGTACTTGACAGCTGGCATGACATGTTTGTGCTGATTTGCTCTGTTTAGTTTTCACCAAACGTGGTTATGTGCAACCATCTCCACTTTGGTCTCATCTGTCCAAAGGAAATTGTTCCAGATTTTGCAAAGCTAGGCTGTGCTGACATGTTTTTGTTTTTGTTTTTTTGAGAGAAAAAGCCATTCCTTCTTGTTCAGTCTTTTTCTAAACATATTGTCTTAAACTTAAACATTTAACTGAGTCTGAGATGTAGCTCATGGGTTTCCTGCATAACATGTGGACAGTGGAAAAAATAGTGATAAAAAACGTGGAGTGTTCACTCACAGCCACACACTTACATGCTGTTAGCATGAAAGCTCTTCACTGTAAGCGAAGACCCAAAGTTCACCAAAACAAAGCGTAGGGGACCACTACGAAAATGTTCCTATCAAAAAACCTGATCAGACACTGAAGTCACACTCATGTAGCTGAACAAGAAAAAATAATCCAACAAAGGAATTTGTTGCATTGAAGAAGAGTATATTTTTGTCTGTATATGCTGTCAGTTATACTTCACCGGAAGAAAATATGATTTGCAAAAATCAGTACAGGGAGGTCATGCTTAGAAAAAATGAAAAATTAAGTGTGATATACAGTTGAATACAAAACAGGCTACTGTCAAGCAAGATCATTTTTCATGGGGTGTAGCCTGGTGGTCCTCTCAGCTGTTGCACTGTGTCACATGCAAGTGCATCCTTACTGCTCCACAGAAACTAACAGCTGGTTTTGGCAGATCTCACCATATGTTTATTATGTCCTGACATGAAAACCATTGAACTGAAAGAGCAGTGTACTTTTACAGTGACTCCATATAGCAGAGTGGAGTCCCAACAATGCTGGGACAGGATCCCCTGGAACCCAGATGCTGGTGACGGTGGAGAAGAAGTAATGAAAAGTTAAATGAAGATCTTTTAGTTAGGTGGAGGCAGGGAGGAGGCAGGTCGCACGAATGAGACTCTGAAAGGCAGAATGATAGAAGAGCGCTGAGATCAGAAGGACATGAAAAAGTGGGTCACTAGCTTGTAGAAAGTGGGAAAATGAATGGGCTAAAGTGATGAAGACAGACTCGAGTGTTTTAAGAATGGACTAGCAGGTCAAACACACAGATGAGTAAATAGAGAGCTTACTTCTTAAACTTATGCATGAACTTCATTGTTGTTTTGCCACAAACTGAACCACTACTAGTAAAAAAAGAAATCGCAGCTTGTATAAGACCCCCTGGATATTTTTAAACATTTCTAGGGCAATGACTCAAAGCAAAAAGTAGATCAATTACAAAATAAATTACAAAAGGAAATATTTGAGCTTCATAATGGTCCTCCTCCTAAAACAGTGAAGAAGCAGTGTCATTACTAGATTATAGCTGATCAATCAATATCTTAGAAAGATCATAGAAATTTTACTTAAGTTTAGCAGGTCATACTCATACTAATGTTTTTGCAGGTCTTTTAAGTAGCTACTGGAAACCTCTGACAGAGGATGCTAACAGAGCAATGGAACTGATAAAGTGAAGCCTGAGAAAGGTTAAAAGAGGTTAATATTGATCTACTTTAATGTAGTTCCTCCTTTGCATTTTATGTCATTTTACTGTAAGGATTGATATCAGTTGGATTCATAGCAGGAATACTTAAACTATTATGATGTCATTTCACATTAAATTTAGTATTCTGTTCTCTTTTTTATTTTTTCTTCTCCCATCTCCTGAAGGATGATGCCCCGCGGTCAAACCTGCTTGGTTTCGTCCCTGTTACTTCACCCTGTCATTGGACTTCAGATGTTTCACTGGCAGCCTGAGCGCTCCTAAGTGCTCGCTATCAACTTGCCTGGCTGTCATCCTAGAGAGGTGATGCGACGGTTTGTCTACTGCAAGGTGGTGTTGACCACCTCTTTAGTGTGGGTGCTGGTGGATGTGTTCTTGCTGTTGTACTTCAGCGAGTGTAACAAATGTGATGATAGGAAGGACCGCTCGCTGCTCCCTGCTCTTCGAGGTAAGTTGATGTTGCAGAATTTCCCTGTTATTTTGTATCAAACATGCATGAGAATGTAAGCTGGAGACAATAATACCTTCTAAAATTTCACTTGAGTGTAAAATATTCATCATCTGTGACAAATCCTATTAAAACAGTGTTCACTGAGGGGAAAGCTTTGCCTGAAAGAGCAGAAAAACACATAAAACATATGAAACAGTTAATAGTTGATGGTAATGTAAGAAAAGGTAGGAATTCTGGTTTTATAACTACAAAAACATTAATACATTTATAGGAATTAGACATTTCTGATGTAGTGTCTTTTTTGCTCAATGGACTATGAAACAAAACTGATGAAATTGAGTTTTTTGTTGTTGTTGTAAAACTGTGCTTTTCTGTATAAAGGTGTGCTGCTCAAATCACTTTAACACACTTCCTCTTGGAGAGTTAATTTCCTCACATGTCCTCAAGTAAGCAGGTTTCTAAGAAGCTTAGTAATCTGCTTTTAAGGTTAGAATGATGCTGAGCTCCAAGTTACTGTCTCATTACCATACAAAAGTCAGCAGTTACATTGGATGTTATTTTGCATTTAAGATCGCAGGATTTTCTGTGTATATGAACTATATCTTAGGATTGCTGTCAAACACTGGATTTTGCAATGTCTCTGCAGGTGTTTCAAGTTTTATCTTGTTTAGTGTACCCCTGTTTTATTTTGTTTTTTCAGCTGTCAAATGAAAATATAATTTTTAGTCTAGCACAAATTCACTGCTATATTTTGGGTTTAAAATAGTTCTTTGCTTGGATTCACATTAGTGAAAACAAGTCTTGCATGAAAAATTTGCTTTGTCAGTACTGCAAACCTGCTGAAAACACAATAAAGCACGTGTTAGTATGTTAAGTAGACAAAACAAGCTCTGAGGCTGAATAATGAAGCCCTTGGGGTTCCACGAATGACTGCTCGAGGCCGATTAAGTATTCCCTATAGAATATGATTTAAAAATGCTTAACTTCAGACAGAAAATTCATATCTCTTGCAGTTTAATATAAAAATAAGTTTTGTATATGTCTCCATAACAAATTTCTTCTTTCTAAAAAATATCTACAAGGCAGTTTTAGGTTATCAGGAGTATGGCTGCTTTGGTACACCAGTGCAACAGCTTGATAAACAAAATGTGTAATCAATGACACCAATCAAGTGGTAGCAACTCAGTGCATTTAGACATGGTCAAGATGACCCACTGAAGTGGATCATCAGAATGGGAGCAAAAAGGTGAACTAAGTGACTTTGAATTTGGTGGTGTTGTTGGTGGCAGATGGGGAGATTTCATAAACTTGGCTTTACAGAAAATGGTCCAAAAAAGAGAAAATCTCCAATGAGCTGCAGTTGTCTTTGTGAAAATACCTTGTTGATGTGAGAGGTCAGAGGAAAATGGCCACACTGGTTTAGGCTGGTAGAATCAGGGTGCGTTATTACATGTCAAACCATGAAGCAGAAGACCACACCGGGTGCCACTCTTGTCAAGTCAGCCTCAGTTGCCTGTTTTCCTATAATTCGCATGGTCTCACTTGATTGATCTCCATTCTGCATTGTTGCTGATCATATCTATTCCTTTATGTGCTCATCTTCAGATGGCATTTTCCAGCAGGACAATGCACCTTGTTACAAAGCTCGGATCATCTCAAGCTGTGAATGGTCTTCATTGTCACCAGATCTCAATACTATAGAGCAACGTTGGGATGTGGTGGAACTGAAAATTCTCTTCTTGGATGTGCAACAACTGTGTGATGTTGTCATATCAATATAGACCAAAATCTTCCTGGAATCTTTGTTACATCTATGCCAAGAATAATTAAGCCAGTTCTGTGTACTTACATTTCACAGATGGTACATTAATTCTAATTGGCTGGAATCTTTCTATGAACAAAGCCCCTTACCTGTCATGTACCACCAGAGAGAGTTACAGTTAAAGTACATATCAGAGACTTGTAGAAGCACTCTGTGTGATGTGTGTTCATGGTCTTCTGTGGTTATGTGTTCAAGAGGAGCTTCTCTGATCTTTAATGAAATGGCAGCTGTGCCAGGCAGGAAGCAGAGCAGAGCAGGAGAGGGAAGAAGAGGAGGTAATGTCTGGATGAAAAAGAATGGATTGAGCCTAAGGAGGAGACTCCAACTGTGTAACACTACACAGATCTTTTTCTACGTAAACGAGAATGAAAACAACAGGGGAACCTTAGGAGCCATGTGATGATGACTGCACAAAATCTGCACGCTCACGTGTGTGTTGGTCTCAGCTGTGGCTTCTTCTCTTACCTGGCATTGCCTAAATAGCATGTTGGCTACTGTTCTGATATTCCACTTTTACATCTTTCTCTCTTCCAGAACCTTTCTTTCTGATTTAGCTACCACAGCATTACAGAAGGTTGGAAATATTCTAGAAAACCAAGCAATTTAATTAGATTGCTAATTGCACTGGTCTGTTGAAGTGTTTCTTTAGGCCTCTAGGTTCTCTCTTTTGTTAAAATCCTGGGTTCAGACTGTTTCAACACTTATCCATGCGTACACTGACTCGGGCTCAGAACGTCATTAGGAAGTTGGGCCCTAATCAACTGATAAGGACTTGGAAACCAGGTCAAGAAGTGTCATTAGGGAGTATGATAATTCAGAGACTGATAAATTATCAGGCCCTTCAAATGTTATGGGCTCCTTTAAGAAAGTGACCGATGATGTGAAGTGAAGCTAATTGGTGCCTACAGAGTAGGGGAAGACTATTAAAAGATGTCCCTTCCAGCTTGCATTTTCCACTAGGACAAGCTTTATGACCATTGAAGGCTTTGGAAAAAAAATCACAATGCCAACACAAAGCTCACAACAAAGATGCACGGATGTGTTTAGTGCACATGGTTCGTAGCTAACAATCAAAACATGACAACTCTTACCTGTATAGTTTAAGTTGGGTCTTGAGAATTTACACATAATTACACATTTAACTCTCATTTTAGCACCTTTCGCTGCCTTTCATTTGCCCTTTTAACCCTATTTTCACATTAGCATATCTAATACTTTGTCAGCCGCTATAAATTAGGCAGTACAAATTAGCTTTCAGATAACACAAACCTGTACTGTACAGCTTCCAGCTTTTAGTCATTGCACTGCTGCTTGGCCGCCATCCATCTATCAAGCAATATTGCACAGTCTCAGCTTTGCAGCTGGCAATTTCACTACAATTTCTTTAGAAACCCAAACTACTATTGATGGTTTGCTTGGTGCTCTCTCTCTTTCAGCAGGACGTTTATCCACACACAAAGAATGATGGATTGGAGTATGGCTGGAGCAGGCTGAGAATGTTTTGATGCTCAGTCATGCAGCTCGAGAGCTGTGTCCATCAGATGTCAGCTGGTGTCCAAATGAAGAGTGTCAGCAGCATTATAAAGAAAACCCAGGATCAGTTTAGGTTATAATCCGACCGATCCCAGTCCATCTCCACAAAGGGGTCTTAGGAAATCCTCTTAGCAGGAGGCCATGCAGCTAATGTGAACTATGTGTCCCCCTTTCATGGAAATCACAGCCTCTGTTCTAAGAGATTATTAGAGAGAAAGAGAGTGAGAGAGAGCAGAGCCATAAATCAATGGGTGGTTACTTACCTTCGGTGAAAGAAGCTTGCGCTGTGCAGCACCAGTAGCAATTCTGATATTTTCCAGGCCTTTCATAGCAAAAACTGTAGCAATTGTTTTGCTGTCATGCTGCTTTTTTTTCACCTATTAATACATCGGCCTAAATCTCTGAATTCAAAACCTCCTAATAGATTAAATTTTTAAATTAAATATAGCTGGCAAAGTGTACAGTGCTTAATACCCTGTCAGCCTAAGCCAGAACCACCAGGAGAGGGCTTAAGCGGAGTGGATGCACTGTCGCTGTGTTAAAGGTTTTTCTCTGCTGAGCATGCACTGATGTTTGAAGAAACACATTTTTCCTTGCTTTTAATAACACAGGCTTTTAGAGGCTTTCACTTTTTTTTGTATATACAGTATTATAATAATGTAATAAATGTGAACATGATGTACTGTTCATATGTGAACACCAGCTGCCAGTACATTTATTTCTGTTATCAAACGCACATGCACATTGATCTGGAAAATTAGGTTTTCATGCTCTGGGTGCTATATGAGTTTAGAAAATTTACAAAGTGGACAGAAATAGAACACGCACGCTTTTCTGCACTCTCCTTGTTCCACAAGGTCCATTTTTTTATGCAGTAGGATTTGTTTTATGATGCAGTTTGATGTTAATTTTTTGCCTCATTGGTGAGAAAAAATATGTTTTCTTATCAAATATTTTTCTGTGGTGTCCTTGTTACGTTACAGCAGTGATATCACGGAGCCACGAGGGTCCAGGTGAGATGGGCAAAGCGGTAAACATCCCTAAGGATGACCAGGAGAAAATGAAGGAGCTCTTTAAGATTAACCAGTTCAATCTGATGGCCAGTGATATGATTGCACTCAACAGGAGTCTGCCAGATGTGAGGCTGGATGGGTGCGTAGGCTCGTGTGTCCTCACTAACAGCAGATCTTTGATATCCATCACATTTCATGGCACATAATGTTTTTACCGTCATTGCTAAGAGGCTTGTTTTGTTTTTGGTTTTTTTTGTCAGATTTTTACTAACATATAATTAACTCAGAGTTACTGAGAAAGCAACAGAGAATAATAGAACAAGACTGACTCACTCTACTCAAAGCAAACAGCCTGGTAAGAATACAGAGGTGACTTCCATGGTCGACACCATATCTGGCATTTTATTCTTGGAGGAATTTTTATAGTGATAAGCCGCTACACAAAAACCAGAGCCAAGTATGTGACGCACTTACAGTTTTGAGCAAGAGCTGAACGAAGCTGTACGGAGACTATTTGAGTGCGAAGGAGACTGCAGAGAGAGCTTAATGATATCTGAAAGTGAAATCAAGAAATTATGCTATCAAATTGATTGAAAGATGCTTATCTAGTCTCATAAGGACTGCAGAAACTAAGGAAATGTAAGAAAAGTTTTATGATAATTTAAATAGAATTTAAACAGTTGGGTCCATTACATGTTATTAGTAATAACAACTGTACCCACTGTGAAAGATATCTTTAATAATGACTATCATTTCCATGCAGGATCTATTAGGTCCCTCGCGTTTTGCATTAGGCTTGACATTTGAATGGGAGTAGGGTTTGTTTACTGTCATTCAAGAGCCTCTTGAACACCTAATGAAAATTCAAAATGCATCTTGTATGAAACATGGGCACATTCATTTAAGGCTGCTGATATGCACAGACGTTTGCCTAGTGCGGAGACAATATCCAAGTGATTCATGTTTAACTATTCCAGTTGAGTTCTTCACGGCACTTTTCATTAAGTGGTTATCAGAGTCTCTACCTGTCAAATGAGAAATAAGCCACAAAATTATCTTTCTAAACTCCTACATTCTTTTTGTTTTAGCTCCTGTTTTTGCCTGTTTCAAGAAGAAGACCACTCCAGATTGTCTGGGATGTGGAAAAACTGTATAAAATACAATACATAAAAATTTATACAGTGCAAAAGAAGATCTATATTAGAGAGAAAAAGTTGAACATTCAGATGATGTGAACTCTGTATTTCTGCCCAATATGGGTCCATATAAATAATACAGCATCTTTATTACAGCGCACAGCTGAGCTGTGCAAAATTTCACCAGCATTATGTCTTCAAGGCAGCCTCCTGGCCTAGTTATGTCAGTCAGTGCTGTCACATTGAATAGACAGGACAGAACTAGCAATGCTGCCTGCTCCGGTAACCCCCCCCCCCCCCCCCCCCCCCCCCTCCCCCACATCACCACCTCCTCTAGCCATACATGCTGCCTTCACTGTCCACATCCTCTTCTGTAATGTAGCTAATTCTTTATTCAACAGCACTGACTACAGCACCGTCCCACATTTACACCCTTTGGCTTTGACAGACGTCACATTAATCCAAGGACATGCTGACATAGCTGTCAACACTGGTTTAACTTTTTCTACTTTCTTTCTCAATATCTTTCAGTAAACCTATTGTGACAGTGTTTTTACACTGATGGCGAAACTGGATAACACTTGGGAACTTTATGTTCTCTGATACAAAATAATGGGCTGCATTTTGAAACTAACTCAGTAGTAGTACAGCAACAGATTAGATGCTCTGTGCAGTGGTTCAAACATATTGAGAAATTATGTTTGTCATTGTAAATGACCATTTTAGTTTTGGGATACATTTTCAAAGTATGAATCCTTTTAATAAACAGAATATCAAAGATTATAACAAATGATAATCAGATCATCAGCTATCGTAACATTACAGTTTTACCATATATTAACCTTTTAGAAACTTTAATTGTCACAGCTTGTAATTTTACAGGACTAAATTATTTGAGACTAAAAGTATAATTGTTTTTCTTTCAAAAAATGAAATAATATTTTTAAAATTTGTTATACAGTAATACATATTGTTACACAATAATCTGCAATCTCCAACAATTGTCAGTGTAAAAATCTAAACAGTCTAAGATTAATATATTGTAAAATGGTGATTACATATTAATAATTATCAGTATGAAAAACATCCAGTATAGTTAAAATATTTGTGAAATATTTGAACTATAAAAAAATAAAAATTTAATGTTATTTTATCAACAAAGGACAAAAACACTCTTTAAATTAACTGTCAGCAGATATGGATTTAAATTAATAGGGTTTATTAAAGCTCTGACTTTTCACCTAGTTTGTTGACTCTGCATATCTAAGGGAACTTTCCTCCGTAAAGTCTTATGTCACTGATTTGCCTTTCCCCCCCCCCCCTGTGTTACTCTGTCAGCTGTAAGACCAAAGTGTACTCAGATGACCTGCCCAACACCAGCATTGTCATCGTGTTTCACAACGAGGCATGGAGCACGCTGCTGCGAACTGTTCACAGCGTCATCAACCGCTCTCCTAAACACTTGCTGGTGGAAATTATCCTAGTTGATGATGCCAGCGAGCGAGGTTTGTAATCTGTGTACGTTAACAAAGTATACAGGATGTATGTGATGGAGTACTGTAGGATGATTATGATAAAAGGGACCCACGTTTCTGGCTGTGTAGCAAGATAAATTAAAGCTAATCTAGCTTTTTTTTTTTTTTTAAATTACAACATAAGGACTTTATGGTGTTAGTATTTATTTTTAGAACCTGATGAATAAATACACCAATTAACCTTCGATGTAAGGCTGTGAGTCCCATTTGTTCTTGTAATCTTCAAATAACCATTTAAGATCTTTTAGATTAATAAAAAAGCCAAATGGAACGTTTGTGGTTCAAATTTACATAATTTTGGGGTTTTTTACTCTGAGAACTCCTCACTAAACCCTGGAAAAAACAAATGAGGAGTGTGATGTTGAAGACTCAAGTAAAAACACATTGATAAGTACATTTTTGAGCATTATAGAAATAACGGTCGGGTTTCCAGATTTTGATTCAGCCATATCACAGTTTAAGGAATCGTGAAATATTGAAAGACATGTAAGTAAAGAATTTCTTCCTTTATTGGTTATGCTATTATTTTAGGTGGCACATCCACCTCTGATGAGTCAAGAAACAATATTTATGCGCTCAAGTAATTATGGTCTTACTATCTTTACCTTATTTTTTAATTTGCAGTTCTGTAACCCATAAATATGACATATAATCCCAATAGGTAGTAGCTAAAAACCTTGTTTTCAAATGTTATTATTTTATTTTGGAATCCATAAGATCTCAGCTGGACATAAGCTGACTAGCTCGAATTGATAATTTGATGACCTGATTGAAATCTCATCATCATATTGTCCATATTTAACTTGTTATGAATTTTCTTTTGCATAATTTCTTTCAGATTTCCTAAAGAAGAAACTGGAGAACTATGTGCGTACTCTGGAGGTGCCGGTGAGGATCCTGAGGATGGAGCAGCGTTCAGGTCTAATCAGAGCCAGGTTGAGGGGGGCAGCCGCCACCACCGGTCAGGTCATCACCTTTCTTGATGCTCACTGCGAGTGTACTGTTGGCTGGCTAGAGCCCCTGCTGGCTCGCATCAAAGAGGACAGGTAGGAGCTAAAATTGACATCACTAAGTATTTTGAATTTAATGCTGTTTTTTTGAAGGCACTGATAGGAAATCACACATATGTTTGACGTTTTTGCAGCAGTGCACCACACTACTGCAAAACCTCCTATTGTTTTGACAGTTTAGTGTTACTATTGAGCCCTAAAAACGCTTTATTACTGCAGTTGTTATCATATTTCGCCTTGGTTGCATCACTGGGTACTTGAGCCAAAACTATCTGAATACTGATGGGAAAGCAAACTTCCAGTTATTAATACGCTGCCTGGCACTGCTGATATGAGATAATAATTATGCTGCAACCTCAGAGGAAAAGATAGCTTCTGTCAATCTGCAGGTTATGCAAACTGTGTAGAGTGTAAGGTTGAGAACCCAAAAAACAGACACAGGAGGCAGCAGGGTTTAACAAAAGGTAAGCCGTTTAATTAGGCTGATGGCAGACGTCCACAGAGCAAAACACGAAGAGAAACAAAACCTAAGCCGCAAGAGCATGAAGACAAAACCACCCGGGTGATGATCACAGACAGGGACAGAGGGGAAGACAACAACACTTATATGACAGTATTTATAATTAAGGGAAAGCGGACACAGCCCTGTAACGAGACACAGGTGAAGATAATCAAAGACAGCGAGTCAGGTGGGGAAGTAAGACTAAATCCAAAACACCGGAGACGAATCATTACAGGGAAAAAAAGGGAAATGGCTAATAAATGCAGAGATTAGACACACACCTACACACAGCAGCTTTACACTAAGGCAAATACTGGGAAATTTCAGTAAAGTTATACAAGAAAGTCATTAAAGCAAAATAATCACAGCATCAAAAAAGAAACTGTAATAATAAACAAAACCACCAACAAATAAGAATCCTGGGACCATGACAATTAACACCGTCATCATGTCAACACTATATGACTTACGCAGTATCTGTATTAAGTGGGCAAAGGTTTGAGTTTGCTGCATCTGTAAAGCCATTAAACAAATAGCTTTGATTTAAAGTGATGAAGAATTCATTTAATTTATGCTGTTTATCAAAATATTAAGATACTACATAAGGCATTTGCCCATGCTCTGTAGACACATTTATGCCATCCACTGTTTCTGTGTGACAGTAATGAATGATGATGATCCTCTTGTGATTCTTACCTTATCTGAGGTCAGACACATTAATTTACCCTCAGGAGGAAATTGGTATCATATGACTCCGAATATTGTATTATGGAGCCATTACACTTTTACTGAATGCTGCTGCACATGTATTGATGTCTTTAAGTCTGAGTGCAGACTGTTGAGATGGTGCAGAAATTACACTGTATGTTCAAAGATTAAATTTCCAGACCTGCTCTTTTTGATAAAGAAATAATTTTGTCTGTGACTATCCTGAGAGGAAGTACATGCATTTATCTTACAAAATAATACCTGTGCAACCATACTTCCTACACATCTGCACCGCCCTTCAATAAAAACAACGCAGGGATTCCAAGAAACTGTATTTACATTGTCTTCCAACACACAGAACTGAGAATGTTTATCGTTGTTTGTCAGCTGCCCAAGAATTTCGGTGGTCCTGTGTTCGATTTTGTTCAATGTATAATATGTAAAATGTTTAAATAAAACCTCTTATTGTGGGGTAGCTACAGTCTTACTGTGCTGTTGTAATGCATGCAAGAAAATTGTCTCGATCAAATAAACATAGACATTGTCTGGATGGCAGCATATAAAACATAGAATATATCTTTTTAAAAATATATCCCATAAGATTTTAGCCTTTCAACTGCGCTGGTAATAAGTTGGGTGGTCCTTTTCCTCTTTATCCCATAGGATGTAGGATCTGTGATTTCCATCACACCACCTGACAGTTTGCCTACTTCCTCTCAATCCATCTTAAATGAGCTCGGGCTCCGTTTTTCTTTGCATGGTAAATTTTTAGCTGCGATAAAATTGCGTTCAGTTGCAATGATTTTCAGAGCCCGTGAAGTGATTTCCATTACAGAATTGTAGCTGTTGTTTTTTTTTTTTTGTTTGTTTTTTTTCTACTGCAGTGTTGCCTGAGGGCAAATTCAAAATATTCAAGCTTCAATATTGGTTTTCTCCGTGTCCCTTGTGTACCGAGATCTCCCCGGATTTTCTGAATATTGCTTGCATAATTTCAGAAATGAAATTATTGTGTTATTCCATGTGCCTGCTTTTCTAGGTGTTTTTGTTGTCACTGTTGATCTTTTCTTTGGTCACTTCCGCTTTCCCACTATTTTAAATTCCACTCATTCTTAATTTTGTCGTCATCCCCTCTGATCCCGTAATCTTCTTGACTCCTTCTCCAAAGCCAATCAGCCTCTCAGATCCCTGTCCTTTAAAACACAATGTCATTCTGCCCTTCAAACTGTTACACAATCCTCATTCCCCCAGCTCCACCTTAAAAATGTTGTTAGATATAAATTCAACATATTAAGCTATTATATATTCCACCTAATATTCAATATATTGTCTTTATTTTGTGTTTAGGGTTTAAATGACTTCTGTTTTGACTTCGTATTTCATAAGTTGAAACAGGGATTCATCTCTGTTTTTACAGAAATGTTGTTTATATTACAGCAGCTGAGTGGACAAAAGGAGAACAACACATTTGATGATTTAATTTTCATATTTTCTTGTAACTTTTTAAAGACTAACCAGTTAATTGATTAATCAAAACGTGAATGTTCAGCTGATTGCAGCGCTTTACGATTAATGATCATTTTCTTCAGAACATTTAATAATGTGAGTAATAGCTAGTTGCTGGCATGGTGTGCATAGAATTTGCAGTTACAACCCAGAACCTGATTTCTTCACAGTATGCGGTCGATTTTATGATGGTGGGATGTTGAGGCACGTTGAATATGATAATGAACCACATGCTTCATTTCAGTCAAGCCTGTTTCATCATACATGTGAACATTATGGCACTTTGTGTGTTTCAGGACTGCAGTGGTGTGCCCTATCATAGATGTCATCAGCGACGAGACATTTGAATACATGGCAGGCTCTGATATGACTTACGGTGGATTCAACTGGAAGCTGAATTTTCGATGGTATCCTGTTCCCCAGCGGGAGATGGATCGACGCAAAGGGGATAGAACACTCCCTGTCAGGTACATCTGTGTGTGGCTTTGCACTTGCATATCGTCTTGAAATAAGAGAGGCGAGATCAGATTAAACGCTGAAAAAGTTGGAAATATTTTGTAAGCTTAATTAAATGCAGCTTTTTTTCTGTACAGCAGGCTACAGAGGAAATGCTGAAAGTTAAATTTCTCTACAAAATATTATTTTATAAAAAGCTCCATTTTTATCTAGAGCTAGAAATAGATCATCTTTCCCTCTGTGTCCCACTGATGCCAGCTTCTGCCTAAATGGCATCCACAGAGTTGTGATGTTTCTCTTTGTAGTATAAGCATCCATGTATTTTGAAACAGGAAAATAGAAACTGCTTAGAGCTGCCTTTTTTGGCTTCACAAAACTCATCTGTATGCAAATCACTCCAAGCAGCAAACAATATCCTTTATTTAGGACTGACTTGAGTATAGAATGAATTAAAAGATAAAAGTAATTGCCCCTCTAAGGCTTTGTTTCAAATTGTCAAACAAATTGGCCTGTTATTATATCCTCAATGTTCCTCTTAGTTACAAAAAGATGCTAACGAATTCAGTATGAGGAAATGAAATATTACAAAAAGGTTTTGTGTTGTTGCCTTAATTTATGTTTTTTGCAGGACTCCCACCATGGCAGGAGGATTATTCTCTATAGACAAGACGTATTTTGAAGAAATTGGGAGTTACGATCCAGGGATGGATATCTGGGGAGGAGAAAACCTGGAAATGTCTTTTAGAGTGAGTGGTTTCTCTGTGTACCAGCACATGTTTCTGCCTTTTGATGTTCCCTTTTTATAGATATTTATAGATATTATAAAATTGGATGATCTTTCTAAATATAAAAAAAATAAAAAAATACACTGTTGCAAACATTTTTTGTTTCCTGCTGCAACCATGTGGTTGCTGCTGCTGATTTTTTTGTGAGAGTCTCTCTTTGTGCATCATCCTGGCAAATGTACTATTGTGCATTGATGGGTTTGAGCACTTTGGCAGACATCTGTGGACAGATTTTTGTCATTGTTGTAATGTCACAACTGTACAGGATGTACTCATGAAACCTTGCAGATGTGGAACTGACATCACATGAAAGCCTTAGATGTGTGTGCTCATATTACATGTTGGTGTGTACTTAGCTTTGAGCTTACACAAACATAAGGGAAAAATATTTAGTCTCTTTGCTTTATGTTTGTACAGTTTATTGTAAAAAGTATATGTTATTATTACCAGTTAGTGATAGTGTGGTTCGTACTTCACCTCATGAGTCTCTCTGAATTTGCTATCATTGAAAATTTAGTTCTGGGGACACTTACTGTACCAGAAACTATGACAAGGGCAGTTTATAGAAGGTGTTTTTGTCTTCCTGTCACAGCTTGTCGTTAGTAATCAGAAAACATGAAGTGCTGTTATAAGGCATGCCTGTGAGCTGCAGCATCTAGTCACAAACAGATCTACAGTAAGTGTGTGTGTGGTACGATGGTACGCTGTTAAAATTTAAGAGCAAATCTTTTTACTGGTAACAAACGTTATCATTTATGTAGGTCACCTAAGCATCAAGGGGGTAGAACAAAGGGAACAAGCATTCACTGACTGTTTCATCAGTTTTTATCCAGCCTATTTGTCTGCTTTCCTGTCACATACTACATAAATCTGCCTTGTCTCTACGCTTGCAGATTTGGCAATGCGGTGGCTCCTTGGAAATTGTAACATGTTCACATGTGGGCCATGTTTTCCGGAAGGCCACCCCATACAGTTTCCCTGGAGGAACGGGCCAAGTCATCAACAAGAACAACAGGCGCCTGGCCGAAGTCTGGATGGATGATTTCAAAGACTTCTTTTATATCATATCACCAGGTACAGAGCAATGAAACCGCCACCATGTCACTACTACTCTCAGCCACTAAAATGATGCAGAAAACTGAAAACCAAGAGTTTAAATCAGCTCTGCTGATTTTACATGTTATAAAAAAGGTTTCAGTGTGCACTGCTGGTCAAAGGAAGACGTGAACAAACCTCATTGCTGGACCCCTGTGTGGTTAATTTAGCAAATTGGTGTAAAAGGAAAGACATGTCACTTCCATTTTAGTCTTTCATTCTCTTGCAAGGTTTTTTTTTTTATTCTTATGCAAATGTACATTTTCTTTTACTTTTATATTTGAATTTAATGCAGCTTTGCCATCTTCAAAGTGGGATTAATTAATTCCTTCTCTCAGATACATTTTTTTTTTAGTGCTCTCTTGAACTTGGGTTCAGAAATTAGTCACGAACGGCCATCTTTCAAACAGAGCTCAAACACATATGGACAAACTAGAACAATACGACTGTGCAGATTGAGAGATGAGTACCCCTCCATCTGTCGACTTAGTAATGTGATTACCCTTTTGCAGGAAGCGGTATCCCAGAAATCTCGGGTTAACTGTTTTAGATGCCAGCCAACCTATAAGGGATCATCCCCAATCTTTCGATCTTACGGCACAAATTGTGACCTTCTCTTCCTCTCAGTCAGGCAGGATTCTCCACGGGCATGTGTGCAGACAGAGCCAGGGCTGTGATGGATGATTCTCTGTATATTGTGGCCCCGCGATGACTGTCTGTTCCTCCAGGACATTAGGGAGAATGATCTGGGTTGTGCTGCTGCCAGACCTCCCTTATTGGTGGAGAAGAGCACAGTAGGTTGCTCAGGCTGAATTTGGGAGTGGCATCTGGTGATCCTATTAAAAGTGTACCCCTTTCCTTGTCCTTCCTCTGCACTGGATCTAAGAGGCTATTCATCATGAGCTATAATATGTGATGCTTAGCCCCCGCAGATAGAAAAAAGAAAGGGAGAGAAAAGTAGCCTTCAGCTCACTGTTTTTATCTGCCAACTTGATATTTCTGTTTCCCACATTAAAGCCTGAGATGGTATTGGTAAGCTGTTTGCAATATCTTAGTTATGTGTGATAGATAGATAGATAGATAGATAGATAGATAGATACATACATACATACAGTGCTGTACGTCTTACATGTTGACTGGTTTTTGAAAGCTGTCCTCTATTTTCCCTCATTGCAATCATGCTCTTTCATATTAAATTACCACCTTGAGTCTATCTGCATTCAAGCTACGAGTCCTCAAGCGGCACTTTAGGAAGAAACCATCTGTCTAATGTGTTTGTAAGTGTCTGTGCCCAGTCGCTGTCTAATCCTTTCTTAGTCTTTAGTTTCATCAAGGCTGATACATCAGGCAGTTCACATTTGGCTAAAGTGACTTACATCATGGCCCACAGTTATTGCACAGCTTTTGCACTTGTGCGCTATTGAAGGAGATGCATCTTCCACATTACACTGTTTGTAAATGGGATTGCAGGCTAACATTATGATTGGGATATTTTCAGGTAAAGCGCTTTGTTTCCCTTCATAAAGGTTCCCTCTGGTGTCGGGTCTCGGTGGTGCACAGACACAACCATCCTATTTTTCAGAGCAGAAAATGTGTCTCTTAATGTGACGGATGATGTTCACTGATACATATGGCTGCATTTCCTGTCTTGACATTTCATTTGCAGGCGTGATGCGGGTGGAGTACGGAGACGTCTCCTCTCGCAAAACCCTCCGTGAAGCCTTAAAGTGCAAACCGTTTTCCTGGTATCTAGAGAACATCTACCCAGACTCCCAGATCCCAAGAAGATACTACTCTCTTGGTGAAGTATGAGCTCTCTTATACTCTAATCTTCTATAATGTATCGCATACACCGGCTCCTTCTGCGTTCAGTCAGATATATCCTTTTAGCGCCTGGCCTCATTTTTTTCATTTTCTTTCAGAAAGACAATATCTCTGTGAGATATAGCCTGAAAATATCAGGATCTAGGAAAGGCTTAAAAAAAGCTGAAAAACAAACAACCAAGTTTGTATTGAACGTGCATAATAAACAGACGTTTGGCTGTTCAAGGAGTCGGTATTGATCCCCCCCACATGTTGAGGCAGTGAGATAAAGCTCGTGTATGCATTCTAGATAGTTTTGTATTCTGCTCTTTAAAGAACAAAAAAAGACTGTTTCCGAGTACCTACCTTAGAAATCAGATTTTTCATAGGGTTGTTAATATGTAGAAATTGTAAGCATGTAGTATGGTTTGATAACTACTCATTTACAGTTTTGACACAGCTTATTTTACGAGAGATTTTTTTTAGTTATTTCCCTTCTGCTTTTTTAAAGTGACCACAATCAGCTTCTTGATGAACATAGCTTTGTGTGGGAAGCATTGAAGCGGGGGTCAACTCAGTGCTAACATGGGCCGTGCTATCTGGACATAGATGAAGGTCATGTAAAAGTAATGTCAGTCTAAGAACTGAGTGTGAAATGAGGTTGTAATCCTCTAACACTCATACAGCTGAGGATGAGGGGACTTTTCTCTGTCCTTTGCACTGCTCTCCTATACTGCAGTAAAAACTGGTTTTCTCTATCTCCCTTTAGCCACTGCAGCACCTTTTTTTTTTTTTTTTTCCATTTTCCTCTAAACCAGACTACTTCTGGCTGATTCTCATCCCCCATAACACACAGTCAGCCTTTCCTTAACAGCCGGAACCATTAGGTTTTATATCACTTAATTATTATGAATGCCATTCCGTTCCTGCATGATAGGCATGGTAATGGCTTAGGCAACATACATAGTCAGCTCCGCTTCAGCTCTGTGAATGTAGGAGTTCATTAGATAGCTGAGTTGACTGGAAGTCAGTAGGAGCTGTGATAATTGCTTATTGAGAAGTGTGCAGTCAACTTAGCTCAGTTTCATCTTTAAAAGTGGATATAATGAGCAGAGGTTGGACTAAATTAACTCAGTGACATGGTATATACATGATTTTAGCTATAGGATTTATGG
Organism: Maylandia zebra; assembly: GCF_041146795.1. Taxonomy (NCBI): domain Eukaryota; kingdom Metazoa; phylum Chordata; class Actinopteri; order Cichliformes; family Cichlidae; genus Maylandia; species Maylandia zebra. The sequence continues at coordinate 22,521,825 of NC_135182.1, read as the reverse complement.
AAGATGGTGACAAACTTTTTCCAGTTTCCAAAAAGAAAGCATCATTAAATCTGTGACTTGCATTTAAAGTGGTTTCAGCATTAGTGATGCTGCAATATTTGCAAACCTGGGGTGGCAACTAACATTATTCTCTGTTATTTGCTTATATGATTATTTTATCAAATGCCAAGAAATAGGTTAATTTTTTAACCCTTTAAAGCCTGAACCATGAAATAATTGCCAGAAAATTAAAGATTTTGGAAATCGAGTGATTATTAAACCTTCTGACAAAGAATTAAAAACAAAACACTGATGTATGTTTCCAAAACTCATGGATCAAATATTTGGGTTTAAAAGGTTAATTAAAAAACTAATCAAACCCTAAAGATACTCAGTACAACTGAGTGAACTAAAATGCTGTTGCTAATTATATATTAACAGATTAATTTCTTTGGAAGACAATATTTAAGATGTAGTGATTGATAATCAATTTGCACAAGAGATCCTTGGATGAAGAATTCAAACAATAAGGGAGGACAAAAAACAAGGACTTAGAAAAGGAATTTTTTTTATATTGATGTATTAAATGGGACGTCATTATTCTGGTAATGTATGTTTTTTCCTGTTCCTGTAGCCTAGCTGTTGTCAAAAGAAACATAAATAAAATGCTATGATGTAACCCTTTAAGACTTTAGTGTTACAAAGTTAATAAACTTGTACTTCTTATTTGTAAATCTGAACTTCCTGTCTATAGATCAGAAATGTTGAAACCAACCAGTGTATGGACAACATGGGGAGAAAGGAGAACGAGAAGGTTGGCTTTTTCAACTGCCATGGCATGGGTGGAAACCAGGTGAGGAGATAACAGGAAATACTGTATTGAGAGTATTATGCTTAATTGTGAAAAGAAATACTATTGTCTATATTATAATAGAATTTGCAAATGTAACTTTAAATCTGAATGAAACTAAGCACAGCCTTAAGCGTTCTACTTGGGTAGCAGCCAGGTGTTGCTAACTAAACATACTTGATTAATTGATCATTAGCAGGTGTGAGCACCTCTATAATTTGCTGATCTGGAGCATTTAGGTGTTAACACAATGTTCCCAGGAGTAGACATGCCAACAAATTTACTCCAAGGTCAGGGCATGTAATACTTAAAGATATTTAAAGCACAATCCCAAGAACTAGATCTCAGACCATCCAGGCTTCAATTAGCATGTTAAAGCCGAAGGACTGAAAAATAAAATGATCACGGTGTTGCAATGGTCCAGTCAAATCAGACCTCAACTTGACTGAAATGTTATGGCAGGAGCTTAAGAGAGCTGCGCAGAAACAAACTTCAATTTCTCCACAGTGATTCGAGAGAATAATGATTTCAAATTATTGCTCATCATTTCAAATTATTACTGCTAAAGATGGTTCTCCAAGCTACTAAATCATGGGGTGTACTTAATTTTAAAGTGCAGCCTCTAGCAGTACATTATCTTGCCCAAAAACTTGACTTCAGGTTGGAAGCAAGGAGTGTGTTAATCTCCAACTTCTAAGTCAATGTGCAGATTTTCAATACAATGCTTTCTCTCTCTCATTTCTGAAGCCCAGTGTTGATTAGACTCAAAGATTTCTAACCCAGAATTCACTTTGGTCCAATCAATATTCTTTATACTCGAATCTCATTATAGTTTTTTTTTCTGCAGCACACAAGACAGAATATCTGTCCAGTCTTGTATAAAAAATATCTGTAGAACATCCTGGAAATGCCCAATAAAGTACACAATAAATTTTTAAAAAGCTCTGGAGTGTAAATAAAAACAAAAAATAAAAAATAAAAAATAAATTAAGGTTTAAAAAATATTTACAGTTTAGTCATCTATCCCTAAAACCCCTTACAATACTGTTGTTTTATTTTTTGTGATGTTGATGTTACTGATATTTTTCAAGAGCTAAATAAAACCTCTTCCTGTAGGTGTTCTCGTACACTGCGGATAAAGAAATCAGAACAGATGACCTCTGCCTGGATGTCTCCCGCCTCAACGGGCCTGTTGTCATGCTCAAGTGTCACCACATGAAGGGCAATCAGATGTTTGAGTACGATGCTGAGGTAGGATCTGTGGCCCTTTTAGGATCCAAATAATTCAAAATAAGGGTTCTAAAGCAAGTGGCCATTCTTTTCCCCTGTTCCTCAATTTAACGTTTGTACCTTTACCTGTCAAAAGGTAATTTCATGAGCAATAGGACACTGAGGATCTTTGGTCGTGGGAAAACTAGAATGACTGTTTTCTGCCACAAGATGGTGCTGTGTGCTGTTGTTGTTGTTTTGTTTTTTTTAAAGCACCACGGAAGTTGAGTTGCTATTTCAACCCAGCAGCTGTTTCTCTTTTCTGGTCTCATTATGTAGTATGTTGGCAAGTGGGAATATGATTTTGAGGTAAGCTGTTCAATTTGTCCCTCCTGAAGTGCCACATTGTGATTTAGTATTGTGAGTATGAGTGTGTGGACGCTGAAGTGTTAGTGTTTAGTACGGTAGATCGTTTATATAAATATATTTTTTGGATGTGTACTGAAGTCTTTTTCTACATCGGTGACCTGGAATCACGCATTGCAATTTATCCTTTTATATTTTGTAGACAAATATATTGTATGTGCAGCAGAACAATCAAGTCACCAAATAATTTACATCGCAGAGAGAAACTGAAGTCTAACCTATAACCCCACCCCCCCCACCCCAAAAACAAGCAAACAAACCAAAACACAAGTATCACCTACAAATATCAAAGACAAATGATTGCATGCATTAGGTGCAAAATGGTGAGGTGAAAAAATAATAACCTTATGTCTTTTTTTTTTTTCTTTTCTTTTTTTTTTTTTTTAGCTGTGTTGCTCATTACAGGTATTTCTATATGTGTATATATGTATGTATCAAAGTCTTTTCCTTTTGCAATAGCACTGAATTAGAAAATATAATTGACAAAGCTAGACGCTGCATATTGAACACCAGGGTTTCACTTTACCTAATATTCCTGGGTATGCAAGCAGTAATAAGCTTGCATTTTTGATATTCAGTCAAATGAAGAAACAGATGTTGTGGGCAGGAAACAAAGACATTTTGAATCTCATAGGAAAACTAAATATTCTTCTCAAGCCTTGTTTCCTTAGAATACATCAAAATACATTATGGATTACACAACTCAAAAAGCATTTTTATATGAACAATTTATGCATTTTTAATCCTCTGGGAGATGGTTAGACAAGGCAGCGTCGCATGCAGAGTTGTCTATGAGTGATTGAGATGTCCTATCACTGACATGGCGGTATGACAAAGTGAGGAAGCTCAGAGGCCTTTCCATCGAGCATTGAACAAATCCATGGAGAAATCCTTTCATTACACTTTGCTCTCAGTGTGTTTTCCTTAAAATGGGGGAAAAAAAAGAGAATAAAATGAATAATTCATAACGAAGAGGACCGGTCTCTGTTGTAAACAGCTCTGGGGTTTCATCGCTGTCAGTAGCCGGTGTTATTTTTAGCCCAGGTGTGACTGACAGGGACTGAATCCTGGATGACTACAGTACCATTAACATTTCATCTGGTCATCAGTTTCACTTTCACAGAAATACCTGGCTTCTCCATATTCCTCCTGTATTCATTTACAGTTGTGACCGACATCCACTTTCCTGTTCACCTACTCTGCTGTTTCAGCCAGCAATAAGTTCTATTTGCTGTGCTTTCCCTCGCATGGATATCCCACTCAAACACATGATAGCCAAAATTTCTAAGTGCGCTGAAGTTTTCACCAATTTATCTGTACTTTTTAACTTTGCTGTGCTTGTCAAGTTGTGTTTTAGCTTTAGTAGAGTCTAATGTAGTTTTTAAACTTTTTTTTTTTTTTTCCAGCCAGTTTTCTGGCTAAAGAAACCCAGAATGTTCTTTATTTTTTTAAGACTTAAAATATTTGAGCTAATCGTTATTTAATTCACACTTGAACTATTGCAGCAAAATGCAAGTAATGAGTTTATTGGAGATAAAGAGTTTGAGGCATGGATTGGCATATTGATTGAATAGCTATTTACAAGTGAGGCACACTAAGCCACAGGCTGTATCAGGGAGTAAAATGGGAGAATCAAATAGATAAACTCAAATTCCTGCAGGTAAGGGGCATGACATGACCGCGTTTCACCACTGTTGGACATTCTCTTTATTACGCTTGAAGCTCACACAAGTCGGCTCAGCTTCCCAGCTGCCAGCCACATACCAACAACAACAGCAACACCACAACAGGACTCTATACCGATCTTAAGTTGGCGAGGCGTGATTGCGATCCTGTGCAGGCTGGGTCCGCTTTCCCTGCCGACCACGCCCTGCCACGAATTAGAACATAGATATTTAGTAAAAACATGTCATCTAACTTTTTTTTTTTTTTTTTTTTTTTTTTTTTTAAATTGTCCATCTCGTTTTATAAATTGCCCCCCAAAATTATTTGCATTGTGCTAATTTTGGCAAATATCGTCTGCCTCATTGTAAGGACATGTTCAAATTGTTGATGTGGTCATTTTCTCAGGGGTTTGAACTTTGAAACCAACCTCCTAGACTTTCAAGTGGTTGCTTTGGAGACAGCAACCAGGCCTGCAACTACTTGCAGTCAGTTGCTGACCCCAAAGCCACTTTGTGCATCAAGATGTCTATTAAAAATAAGTGGGTCTCCTATCAGACTGTCAACAGTCTGCCATTGAATGGGGTCAAGTTGGCAGTTACATGCAATCTGTGAGAACAGAGGGATTCACTGTGATAAATCAGCAGAATATGGCACCTTTATATTAAACATTAAACTGTGACGTAATTGCTGCAGGATGGCAGTTTAACTAAAGAATGACATAGGCACTCTGCTTGCTTTTATATAGGAATTTAACCAGGAGACTTTCAATGGGCAAGCGCTTATTGGTGCAAACACACTCAGATTCATAAATGCAGACAGATTTTAATGTGTTGCCAATCTGTCTGCATCAATGAGATCTGCCTACAAGTGATTGTTGCTACTGATTTGATGCAAGGAGGTTGCCATCCTGTTACCTTTTTTCGTGGGTGACTGAGCCAATAGTCACATGAATAATTTGAAACATGACCCATATCGCTTATGAAGATATGGTCCATCTAATAACTATATAAAACAAGAAATGGACCAAATAAGTCAGACATTTAGTCAGTGTCTGGGAAAGTTTACTGCGAAGAACAGACGCATCAGTTTAAGAATTACTTTATGACTCTGTGACTTACCTTGAAAACCATCTGTCCCTTTTCCCTCCTGGCTCACTGCAGAAGCACACCTTCCTCCACATCATCACCCAATCATGTCTGACCATCGGCCGTCTGGAGGACGGCACCTATGGCCCCACTGTGGAGTACTGTAACAACAGTCCAATACAGTCGTGGATCCTCCACAACTACACTCGTCTGGAGGTCGCTAGACACCTCTACTTCAGTCCCACGGATTATTTTCTCTAAACTCAAGTCTGCTCTCGGGGGCTACGGGGGGCGTGAGGTGAGCAGATTAGCACAAGTTAGGTGTAGAATTAGAGGTTGGTGGTCATCATAGTTGCTCTGTAGCAATGTAGTTTCACACTGTTAGAATTCACTAGACCTGTTTGGGCTGTAATAGGCAACTTTGGCTGTTTTGAGAGTATGTTTGATTTTCTGATTTTTGTCAGTGAGAGTAGACTTGTGGTTCTTCCAGGTGTACGCCTGAATGTGCATGTGTTTTAGGAAGCATTAACACTTTTTTGTTATTGGTGACCTTTCAAGGGGGGAGTGCACAGAGATGTGGGAAGAGCTTCATTACACAATGACAGATGTCCTGTCAAGATGCTTCTCTGTATAAGATGCTATCTGGAAGACCTTTAGCTAATCTTTTTGCTAAATTACATCTCAATTGACATTTATTTTCCAAAATAAATATTATATTTTGATGTGAAAATTCACTGGCTGTCCCCTGGACTGCCTGCACATGATGAATGATGGCCGAGATGGAGGACGTGCTTATTTTTAGCTGATTATCTGCATGCGGAGCTTATTCAAATGGGCTCGCCATTGTTTACAAGTTCTTTTGAAGTGATCCTTCATTGTGAACCTATCTTTCATGGCTGTAGTTGCTGAGGCCACTCTCTTATTGGCCAAAAGCAGCTGTGTACACAGTGTTCCATGTACATTGTAAAATGCCCATTATCAGTGTTTTTTCACCACTAAGCCTTCTTATTTACATACTTTTGTGAGGAATGTTCTTCAGCTCAGCATTTCTGTCCATTTCGGAGTTGTTATTTTCCTGCCTTTTCCAGGCTTTGTGTCTGTCAGTCATTCTCTCTGTAGCCAATTCTGTTCTGTTGAGTAATTTGGAGTGAACACCTCAGAATCCTGTACTGTTGTATCTCTCAAAACGCTAAAGAGCAATTTCACTGTAGCATGCCACAGTTTCTGTGTCCAAGCAGGGCAAATTGGGTAAGGAGCTCCCGGGACTGCTGGTGTGTGTCAGAGTTGTGGCAGTATAGTGACCTGCTGTTAGATGGCCTGATTTGCTGTTCACTCTCAGACGTCCTCCTAGCATAGCAAGCAGAGAGGAGCACGTACACAAGAGAAGGGCTCCATTAAAGCAAATGACACTGTTGCTGAATCTGCCCTGAGATACAAAAGTATCTGCTGTGTTTGTATCCCACAAAAAAGCCACTCCTCTATCTAGATCCCCAGCAGCAAGCACAGAAGATCACGTCAAAACAAGAACCTCTCTGCCTTTCAGCAAGTCCAGTGTGCTGTGTGGTGATAAAGAGGATGCTATTCCTCAACCTGGGTTATGGTTAGAAACGGTCATCATTTAATTAGCTGGTCTCAGCTGTGCACACACTCGGTTTCTTGCTCTGGAGACTGTGCTTGGTTTGCTGGGAGGAAGATGGGAGTTTTCTCTGCCCCAAAGCAAGCATGAAATAATTATGAGCAAAGGACAGGGCCTCCATATTTCGAGTAATTTCATTGAACATGGAACTTTTTTCTTTTTCAAATCATACTTTTCTTGTGCCACATGTTCCCCTGGAGTAAATTTAGATTTTGAATGAAAGGAAAAATAGTATCTTTATGATTTAAGGCTGTTTAGAAAGGCTTTGTAAATGATTATGCCCTGCGCATGGCTCAAAAATGTAGTATTCATTCAGTCTGGATTAGGAAAAAATTGTTGATCTTTGCTTCTTTTTTATTCTTCTTCTCAATAGTTTAGGGAGAACTTTGCTATGAAGTTACAACTACTATTAAAGAACTACTTTTTAAATTAAAGTATAGTGTAGCACAAGCTTACTGTTCTTTTCCTTTGTTTTTAGACAGGTGTGTGAGGTTGTGTGCCACCTGCTCTCTTTGTTCTCACTCTGTTTGAACAAGTGTGCCCTGTAGGGCAGTCTGCAATGTGTACTTCAGGAAAGGTGTGTGTGTGTGTGTGTGTGTGTGTGTGTGTGTGTGGCTGTGTTTGCATGCACTTCTTTGTATCCAGGCAGATAGTGTTGGGCCCTTGTGTTTTATAGCTTGAGATCAAACATGGCCTGAGCGTCTCCGTGAGCTCATTAGTCTGAATATCCTCTGTTAACTGTCAAAGCACAATCTTGTTTTAATGAAGAATTATGCCTCGATTGCAGAATTTAAAAACCCCCAAATCATGCTTAATGACCAGTTTTTATGCCATGATGTATTTTTAGGTTACTTGTTCACCTGCGTTTTATTTTTTATGCCAATATAACATTGTGTTAAGCTGCAAACTGCTAAACCTGAGGCTATCTCTGTTTTGGTTTTCATTTATACGCTTATACATTTTCATATATTACATGGCATCTTTGTAGCTCCTAACATAATTTTCCCAATTTCTCTCGTGGCATTGTTTTTCTCTGCAGAGGCTCTGCTTCTCTTTACAAACCAACTCTCAAGTCCCCTACTCCTCTGCATGTGATCATTAGGATGAGAAAAGCAACTCAAGTGAGGAATGAAATTGCGGAAGCATGTTACTACTGAGGGTTTAAACATAAATGGTTAATCAAGGCTATTGAGGGCTCTCTCACAGTTGTTAGTGGGGGGTGTTATCTCTGGTGACGTGTGGCAGATAGCCACAGATTCTCTCCTGTGGTACATACCACTTGTGTGGTGCTTGAGTTCGAGCTCATCACAACAGGTGTGTTATTTCCAGTCTGGTCCAGTTTGTCCTGTTTTCTAGCCTTTCTGGTTTCCACGAAAAAGCATCACATAGGACAGACACGAGCGATGGAGTGGAGCAGGAGAAGGAATACTGTAATTACATTAACGGGGACCCTGTTCTATTTAAGTGTCTTGATGAGCTGTGACAGTGAGCCAGTATGCACAGTACCAGATCCCTGAGAGTGTAAATGGTTTTCACTCATCATTATTTTACTAAAATGTCTTTCATGAAGAAAGCCAGTTAATCAGTCATTGTCACCTGAGCCCAGTTAGACAGAGCCCAATCCAACTTGTCCCACGGTCAATTTAGTTAGCAGATGATGGCATATTTGGCCTGTGATGTGTAATGAAGCCACTGTGAGAAATGTAAGGTTATTAAAATACTTCTATAATGATAAGCTTTGCAGTTACACACCTTCATTAGTTCTGTACAGGTGTTTTTACTGGTATACAATGCTGTGCAAGTCTAGAGCAACCTCTTATTTCTTTATATTTTGCTAGGAAAAAGGGAACTAAGTGCAGTGATTCTCAAAACGTGCAAACATACATAGAAATACAGTTTATAAGGCAACAACAAAGTTTGAGCAATTGCAATGAGCTTGAAAGTCAATATTTGGTGTTACTGACTTTATACTTTAAAAAATGACATGGAAGCTGCCTAAGACAGTTCACTCTGTGTTAAAGTAGTCTTTAGGAATAATTCTCAAGGCCTCTTGAAGGACAGTCAAAGCTCTTCTTTTGTTCCGTGCTTTTACTGCATTGCAGTGTGTTTGAGTCCACGCTGAAAACTGAAGCTGCTGCCAATCAGATGCCTTATAGTTGTTGGTGGGTCAGAGTCTGACTTTACTTCTCGGTGTCAATAATTCCATCTATTTTGACAAGGTCCCTAGCACCACTGGCTGAATTGAACCCCCAACCATGACCGATCCTCCGCCATGTTTAATACATAACTGTGGACACTCCCTGTTGTACCTTTCTCCTGAACTCCTCTGTTCATGATGATTTGAACCTAAATTTTCTAAACTGGATTTATCACTCTATAAATATAATTTGGCATGTCTTGGCCTTTTATCTTCTCTGCCTCAATTTCAAACAATTTCTTATGATGTGTCAGTGAACAAGAGATGGATCAGTTCAATGGCCAGATACATCTCTCTGGTTCTGTGTCAGGTCTTTGCTGGATTCCCCCCCCCCCCCCCCTATTTTATAAGGACACGACAAATACAGTGAATCTGCTGTAGCCACTTCTTTTGTCCTTCACTTGTCTAGTTTCCTCAAAAATTTTAAGGACACACTGCACACCCTGCTCAAATATGGCAGGTTTTCTGCTAATAACTCTTTACAAATCACCTTGTTGATAGGGATGGGTACCGGTGTCCGGTGCCATGATGGCACCGGTTCTGACATAAACGGTAGTAACCAGACCGAAAAGCAGCGCACATTTCGGTGCTTTATTACGGTGCTTTATTTCAGTGCTTTATTTCCTGAGCTGTGATACACTTTAGATTCTAGCCAATCATTTTACGTTTCCGAGGATAGTAGGCGGGTCCAGGTACCTACGTTCTTTTAGAGCAGAGCTACAGATTAAAAATGCCCAAGGCGAAGCGGTCAAAAGTCTGGCTGTACTTCACAGCAAAAGATGCAAACTCAGCAGCCTGCAACAAGTGCTTTAAGCTGATACTGTGATACTGTCAAAGGAGGTAACACCTCAAATCCGATGAAACACCTGGCGATGCAATTTAATGCTGTCAAACTGTGTTGTCTTTGAATCAGCTGAAAAATGGCAACAAATTGTTTTTTTTTTTTTTTTTTTTTTTTTTTTGTGACACACTGCTAATACATGGACTGGTTCTTATATAGGTTTTTTTTCAACTCTAACTGAGCACTTAAAGTGCTTTATACAACTTGCCTAATTCACCCATCCATACAAGCAACTTGGATTTACTATCTTGTCCAAGGATATTCGGCATGCAGACTGGAGGAGCCAGATATCGAACCACCAGCCTTCTGATTAGTAGATGATCTGCTCTACCTCCTGAGCTACAGCAACCATAGTAACAAATTTGCAACTGAGAGGCGGTCATTGTGGTGTACTGATTAAGACACACACAATCATTAGGGTAGAGATATTTGTTGCAACTAATGTCACATTGTAACCTTTTTCTTCTCCTCGTGATACCTGGTTACTTATGTGTTCTGAAAAAAGATGCTGCTATAATGTGTCGCATTAACAATAAAAACACAGTTTATCCCAAGCATGGTGTTGAATAAATAATCGTGATGTGGTCAGTGCTAACAAGCACCAGCAGTATTACTGCTGGTGCTAATGGTGCCTATTATACTGTAGCACTTTGATCAAAAAGTAAATATAATGAGCTGCAGTGTTAACAATAAACTCTTTTTCCTAGGTTATTTTAATAATTGGAATAAATAAATATTTAAAACTGTTTATTATTGTTCCTGAGAATGGACCAGATCACCACATGTATGTGATAAGGGTCACTCAGAGGAACAAACATTATTATCACCTCACATCGCTATCATTTCAGCTCTTTGGTTTGATTTTCTGGCCTGCAGTGAATGGTTGGTGAAAATTAGGAGCTACAGGACCGGATCTTTTCCTTTGTTGATGGCACAGACCAAAACAGAGATAAAAACGGAGTATAAACAGACCCTACATTAATTTTTAAAGCTGCTTTGTAATTTCGGGATGTGTAAAGAATGTGTTATTTACATTCGTAATCAGAATATAATCACTTTTTTAATGGTCCAAAAATCAGCTTTAAAGACTAGAAAACGCCTCAGTAGACCTCCTTGTTAAGGTCAAATGTATGCACAGGTCTACGTTTACTTTGTATGCGATCCACTTGTTCATGATGTGTCTTCACCTGCTATTCAATGAACATACAGGAGTTTGCAAACCTAAACATAGTGATAAAACTGAAAACACTGTAGCGAGTTTGTTGCAGTGGTTTTAACATTAAAACAACTCCTTTTCCCATTACCACTGAATGTGGGGGGGAGTTGGCTCTAGAGAGGTTGATGCTTTTGAAGCTCAGTCAATCACAGAAACATCCTTTTGTTAAAGTGCCAATGACAAGTTTCTCCCCCGACAGGAGCCTCGATTTCCACAGCGTTTCACAGTGAGAGATGTATTGTATGAGGGGTAACCCTTTTTTATGTTCCTTATTTTGTCATTCTGTTTTTATTGTTTTAATAAATGGTGCAGGCACAGACTTAAGTTTATTTACTGGGTCAATGGTACAACAATTTGGGAAATTGGTAGTTAAAATGAATCTGAGGGTTGGTTTGAGTGATGCGCATAGATTCAGCTTTTCTTCAGACCACAGTTGAAGCAGTGAGGCACTGGCAGCTGACACTGATGCCCTCAGTGATGACCTGCATCTTTGAGAGTACATGACTGTAAAACACAGGGGAGGTTGGTCTTCAACTTGTAATTGTTTAATGTCATGCGTATATATTTACATCAGTTGTAACTGCCTGTTGTTTTGTTTTTTCATCTTTTCTCTCCAGCGACTTACTCTGCTGCATGTGAATAGCAACCAGTGCTTGGACATGCCCTCTGAGGACGACAAGATGGTCCCCACATTGAGAGACTGCAATGGCAGCCGTTCCCAGCAGTGGCTGCTCCGTAACATGACCCTTAGCGTCTGACTCTTCACCTCAGTCCTCTGTCGTTCTCCACCCAACCAGTCCTGGCTTTCCTTACCCTCACCAGATGGCTCTTACCACACATCATGCACCTCTTGCTTTTACATCCTGGCCAAGAAATGCAGAGAACTGGGCAGCAGCGGCTTTTCTTCCATTTGATCGTATTACAGTTCAACACAGGTTTGAGGATAAACTGCACTGGCACCTGCATTTCTAAAAATATGATGAGCTGTAGCTTTGGGAACTTTTACAGATCTGAACTAGGATAATGACGTATCGGGTCGTGCATGGAAAACACTCACATCAAAGGAGTCACACTGTGATGGACACCTGCTAGCTGTGAATCTGCTGCACTGACTGCTGATTAGCTTCTGGAAAAACATAAACAGGAGACCATTTGTCATTTTCTGAGACGTATCTTTGCAATGGTTGAGATTCTATAACCACCACTGTATCCAGACAGGCATTGATGTATCTACTATAGGTACAGTTGTAAAAGAAAACAGCTGGTTTGCTGCTCATTCTCTTTTCGTGTCGGTGTCTACTGTGTCTATGCTTGAAGCAGAATGGTGGTCATTTTAACTGCAACTGTTGACTAACATATGGAGATCAGCACTGATAGGTGTTACCCTCTTAAGGTGATTTACTGAAGGGATAAAGTCGTAGCCCTGTATAACCTACAAATGCTTTTCCTTCTTCTATCAAGCCCACTGTAGCATTAGCTATTTAGGACGTGTCTTTTTATCACATTTCATGAGACCGTGTGGTAATAAATCTGCTCGAGAGAAAACGGAAGCCCAACCTTAACAAACTGAACAATCAAATTTCAGTTGAAGCCCTGACACCCATATCAGTTGTTACAGTTTAACTTAAGAGGAGTGCCATTTTTATGAAGATCCCTTAAACTTGGTTAAAGAGTTGTACTAATCTCTTTAAAGTTTCTAGTACTGTGCAGAAAGTCTTGAGCCACCCTTAACTTCTTGATATTTGCAGTGCTTTATTGAAGTATGCAAACATACATGGAGATGCAGTATAAGACAAAACAGTTTGTATAATTCTAGGGAGCTTTAAAAAAAATCAGTTTTTAGTATTCTTCAACACAGCCTGAACTCTCTTAGGCAGCTTTCTTGTAACTTCCATAAGTAAGTCTTCAGGAATAGTTCTCCAGGCTTTTTAAAAGACATTCAAAGGTCGTCTTTGGATGTTGGCTGCCTTTCTTTCCATTCTGTCAAGTTGATCCCACACTGCTTTATTAATGTTGAGATCCGGGCTCTGGGGACGCCAGTCCATGATTGACAGTGTTTCACTGTGTGCTTTTCTATCCAGGTATGTTTTTGCTACATTGGCGGTGTGTTTGGGGATGGTGGCTCTAAATCTGATCAATTTTGATGAGTTTTGAAGATCCCCCAGTAATAGTGGCTGAATTGCAGTCACAACCATGACAGAGCCGCCACCTTGTTTTACAGATGGCTATAGAGACTCACTATTGAACCTCTCTCCTGAATGCCTTTGTTCATAGTCTTGGTTTAAAGAAATTGTGGGGAAAATGTTTTTGCAACAGAATGCTAATAACAAAGCGCCTAAAGATACCCCCCCCCCCCCCCCCCCCCCCCCCAAAGAAAATGCAAAATCCCCCCAAAACATGAGTCTGAAAATGGTCAGGTGCAAGAACTTGTCTGAAATTAAAAACAACAACAAAAAAAGCAGTCAATGTCCAAAGACAAAATTTTAAAGATTCAAATGATAATTATTGCTCAAGACCACTTTAAAAATTGCATGAAACGCTAACCACTTTGGAAGCAAAGCAAAAGGAAATGAGGGGCAACTCGAGACTTTTGCACAGCACTATACCTGAAACATATCTTTGAAATTCCAGGTCGGTTGTTAACTGACGCAGCTGTTGATGTTCCGTATTACTCCAACAGGAATTACATCATGGAAGTTAATCTATTACAGGTGATGAGAAATATGATGTTGGTTTTGGACTAGAAATACAAGTGATACATTTTGAATGAATGTAGATTTTAACAGGTACTTTTGAGAAAATCACACTGTAATATTATAGCTATCAAAACATCATTACATCAAAAAGATTATTTTTAAGTCTGTTTCCATATGATTTCAAATTCTTTCCATAGGAGATATCATGACATATCCGGGTGCAAATCTTTCCTTATAAAAGTTGTTACATGTTTGGTTTTTAGTGATTTTGGATGGTTGAGGCGTTTTATGTTTGAAAAGGATGGTTTGAGATAAAATATTGCAGCTTATTGATATTAAATAATTACCATATCTCATAAATAAATGATACAAAGTCTTGATCATTGCATTAAGTGAATATGAAGTATATCAGTACTCATCGTTACCTTTACAGATATCTTTCACCACATTCGGCAAACAAATTGTATTGTACATAATGCTGTTCAGATGTATCTAGCACCATTGTTGTTATATATACAGAACCAATTATTTTTCTAAGATGCTGTAAAACTGGAATATTCTTGCAAAACATACTGAATGATGATTAAACGAAACCACGTGATAGATTTGGAAGTAATAAAAACAGTGCTGACTGTGGGTTTTGAAATTGTGCTGTGTTTTGGAAATCCTCATTGGTCCCACAAAAACCAATTCGGAGACTATCTGAAGGACTAAGTACATGAGGGGTGGGGTATACTGCCCATGCTGCTTGAATACTGAACTGATGCCAGGTGCCTGCTTGGCATTCAGATTGAAAACCAGTGACCTCTTTGATATTACGCACACACATTTATTGTTTTTCATTATCTTAAAGTGCATGGTGTTAGAACAGGAATGTAATGTTTCAATGTGTGGGTTGCACATTTGTCATCTGTTTGTACATTTCGCTTTTTTTTTTTTTTTTTTTTTTTTTTGTAGAAAAAATAAAACTTCTGAACATAAAATAATGATTAGCTTCACTGTTGAGCACCTGACAGCTTGTCGCACCAAAATATACGGTTGATTAATAAGCTTTTAAGGCCTCACGTACATCTCATTACCCGGGGTTACTCTGTCCTTTTTAAATGTAGCAAATTGTACCGTCTCTTTTATTATGAGCTAGAAAAAAACACCAATACAACAGGATACTATAAGAGTTACATTGTAATGAATGTTAGTTGTTGGTTTTTTGCTTTATGTGTAAAGGAGTTTGTCATTATTCTGTGTGCTTTTAATCACAGAAGGCTCGACCTTTCAGGTGACTATGAAAAAGTCTGAGACACAAAATTGTTCTTTTTGAGCAAAGCTTTGAAAAAATAAAGCTAGCAGAATACCCAGCAGACACTGGACGTCATGAATTATACAACTTTACTAATTATTATTTGGAATATTCATTCATTTTTCTAATTTTTGTTCAGTTGATTACTTAACGGCTTAGCCTTGAAGCCTTAAGTTGTTGAAAAGGACAGCATATATTTTTAATATTTGTTTTCTATACTCAAACCTCTTACAGGCAAAGTTGTCTGAACAGCAAGTCTGCACATTTCAGAAGCTGGAATCAGGAAAAAAAAAGGCTTGATGACTTACTCAATAAATGTCAGGCTTATTGATTGGAACCAGGATTTCCAAAGTGCTGCCCACAGTCCAGTGGCCACCATGATATAACACAAGGTAGCATTTCCAACTTCTTCTATTATAGCTATCAAATCAGGCTTCATAATAGACTTCATAGCAAATCATGTTAATACTTTCAAGAACAGCTGGTGTCAGTCTAGTCACCCAACTAAAAACTAGTAAAACGACTAAAAATGGCATAAAACACCTTCCTCACTGCAAATGTGTTTGAAATCGGCATTTTTATCCAGCACAATATTATCTGCTGCCACTCTTTGTTAGCACAGAGCGTAGGAATTAGAAAACGATTTGAACATGCTGACGAACATCCTTACACTCATCACTTTATACAGTAAGTTAGGCTTGACTAGTACCCACTTTTGCCTTGCGAACTAATTGAATTTGCTATTGCATAGATTTGTTTTCTGCACATCAATGATGCAACTGCCTCTTTCCACCACATGAGCTATATTAGATTGTAACCAGGTGCCTATGAAGGCCGTTTAAGTACAATGAACTGTCATGTTCCAGTTTGACATTGGACCAGAGAATTGCTGCTCACTTGGTGTTTTCTCTTTTTCGATCCATTCTCGCGAAACCCCAGAGATGGTTGTGTGGGAAAATTCCAGTACATAAGTAATTTCAGCCAACCCGGCGCCAACAACAACGCCATGTTCAGATGACATCTCTTCCCCTAGGTGATGCTCGATTTGAACTTCAGCCGATAATCCTGTCATTATCTGCATGCCTAAATTCACTGGCTGTGATTGGCTGATTAGATATGATGTTAGCAAGTATGTGAGTCTCAACACCTTTCTCACATCTACATGAAACAAAGAATCTTTGAAGCTAACTTTTTAACTTGTTGGGTATAGCATCATTAATCCAGCAAAAATATATATATATATTTTTAATATAGTGCCAAATCCCAACAATGGTCAATACAAGTCACTTAACACTGTAAGGTAAAGACCTAGTAATACAGACAAACACCAACAATCAGGCGACCCCCTATGAGCAAGCACTTTGGCAACAGTGGGAAAGAAAAACTCGCTTTTAACAGGAAGAAACCTCTGGCAGAACCAGGCTCAAGGAGGGGCTTTGAATAAAACCTGACAGCCTCATAGAGATGTGTTGGCTCGAAGTGCAATCCAGAACAAAGTCCATGCAAAAATATTTGTACAAAAAATATAAAAATAGACCAATAATGAATATTGACTGTGTTGGGTGTGCTGATGTTCCTTGTTTCTGCTCAGCTTTGCATTTAAAGTACAGTGAGGAGAGTGGTGTAAGTCTTCATTTTTTCATCAAATAAAAGAAAGAATAACCATTTAAGCATAAAATTAGAAACAAAAACTATTTGTGCCTAAAGTCTCATTAGACATAGTGGGTAAATAATAAACACTCATAGCAGATATACTGTGCATTTTCATTGTCCTCACTTATGGTAGCTTTTTGATCAGTATTTCTCAAAGCTCTCTAAGGTGCCCACTGCAGAGGTATTAACAGTTGTTGTTGTGGGGCTGACAAAACATCAGTGCCTCACAGCGCTCCCAGCAGCTGCCCTGAGGGGACTGACTGTGGTTTCAGACAGTTTCACACCTGTAGGAAGCGAAACCCAGGCTGGTTAACGGGCCCTGTGAGGATAAGATAGCGGGTTTGTGGGCACACCAGGAGGGTCCATTAAGGGGTGAGATGCTTTAAAATAATAGCCCTAATGGAAGCCTTATCTGTGGCTGTCTGCAGCTTTCTGTCGCTCCGGAAGGTAGAACATCCTCACGATGAAGACTCTGCAGTTCTCCGCTATTTAAAACATGGTCTTTTTTATGCTCAGGAAATACTGTATAAATAGGTGGTTTTATCTAGAGACCAAAGACCATATTACACCATGTCTAATTCCCCCATTTTACACAACAAAGTCCCTATTATTCCTGAGACTGTTTGTTTAGAAAACACAAGGGAATTATTTAATGTTTTATTCAAAAACGTGAATTCATTCAGAAGCCAAGCATGCACACTATAAAAGTACCTTTAGGTTTACAGTAGTATTTGTGTCACCAGCAAAATCAAATGAGTGCAAAGGAAATATTTAAGTTGCAGCACCGGTGTGTGAGACTTACTGCAGTGCATTCAGCTACATGTGGCAATAAAAGACGATAGTGTGTGATTTGTGTGCACTAAATTGTGTCTTGTGTGTTGCAGTTAGTTATAGTTAATACAAAAGTAACAGTATGAACAATAGAATAATTGTGTTGAAGTGCATAAATGTGTTTTAGTGGGTTATTATAAATAGTGCTATTAATAAGGTTGGTAAATGCCATCCTTTTAAAGGTAAATCCAAGCATTAACTTGAGTTTTTTCCCCCTTTAAATCATGACTACTGTTGCTTATAGAAAAGCTCATTTTTGTTTGTTGTTTTTTTTTCCTTGAGCCCATCCTGGTGGAATTTCCAAGGACGCAACAGGAGCAATTGAACCTCGTCTCCTTAAGTCTGATAGTCTCCCTAACCCGTTTCCATTAAACCATCATGACAAGAAACTCAACACTTTCGTGCCCTGACTTCAAATCCAAGGCTGGACATTTTGTGTCCTATCCCTCCAAGTATCTGCAGTTTGCTTGAGAGAGGGGATAATCAAACCTCTGAATGTGTCTTTTCGCCTCGCTTGAGACCAAAGGAGAAATCCTGCACTTAATTGTTGAGGGGACCTAAAGTTCCAGAGCGCCTACGTTGGAAAGCAGCTTTAATTAGACATAGTTTGAGGCTAATATCTCAGATGGGGTAACATCCACTGCCACAGGAGGCACCCACACACCCACACATACCGAGAATAATGTACAGTACCTGCCTGTAGATGTGCAGAGCCAGCCTAGGGATTCAACTGAGACATTTCTGATGTATGCTTGCCATCTCTTGAGTAATTTTTATTGATTTTCAGGGAGGAAGTGGCTCTAACAAGCTTCTCCTATGTGATAATCTCCTTTTTGCGACGAAAGCAGTGATTAGGAGGAAGGGCCCCGCTGCTTTCAGCAGTAATTGTGTGGTAATCAATCATCAATCTCCAGGAGCTGTTCGACAAAGCACTCCTGTTCAGATGCTATTTTTGACCCAGGCAACAACTAATAAGGTCTCGCTTCAGCTAGGGACAGAAAAACCAACAGACGCAGAATAATATTCCCATTTGCTGTTCAGTGTACCTACAATTTTTATCTCTTTTTAAATCTATGATTGCGTAGCTGTAAGAGGTATGATAGTTTGTTTTGCGGTTAAATGTTGCCATCTCTTTCAATCACTGACAAAAAGCTGTAATGTCATTTGATTACCACAAGATGCTGACAATTTCATATGTCCCTTGGAGGCACCACATTGTGACCCAATTGCTTTACTCCCATTTCTCCACCAAAGCAAGGGCTGAGGTGGGTCTGAGGTGAATGTCATGAAACTTGGTGCAGAGGTGTAGCAAAGGAAGAAGCCGTTCAGTTTATGTGTATGGTTTGTGTCTGCAATATATCCTTTTCTTTTAAATTGCAAAATAGGGCATTGCCCCATGGGCTCATTGAATGCACTCCCAGGGTGCCCTTTTGTTTAGAGATGCTGCTCTTCTTATCCACCACATGGTTTTACATTACATGCCAAGTATAGAGGAGAGTCTGATAATGCTTCAGCATCCAATCAGCATGCTTCAGATCATGTTAAAGCCTAATCTTTGCAGGGAGAAAAGACATAGCACACATCTTTTATAAGAAGAGGATTGCTTGTTCAAAATTCAAGAAATCAATACTGTAGCAGCTAAATAAGATTACAGAGAATTTTTAGTGAGGAAGTCGTAAATTTGTGGGGGGCGTAGAAGAACAAATCCATCAAAGCCAGCATCAAAGCTGAGGCGGTTTTCCCTGCACTGTCTTTGATTGTAGAGATTATAAAGGAAGATAGAAAATAAGAGAAGATTGCCTGACATGATGGCTGATCTTCCGAGAATAACCTCAAGTGCTATCCTAGCTGATTTAGGGAGGGGGACAAATGCATCTAGTGTCCTACATTGGTCTGATTAGATTAATAAATCAATCCCATCCTCACCCGCCCATCAGGTTTTGCCCAGGCTATTTTTAAGAAATGGGTTACAGAAGATCATCAAAGTATTTCTGATCACTGACTAACACATGACACTAGCTGTTGCATAACTAACATCTGCATGGAAAGCGCTAGTTATAGATGGCAAATGGAAGAAGTGCTTTTGGTGGAGAAAACCCCTTTTTCTTTGTTGAAGCAAAATGCACTACTTTTTTAAAATTCTCTCATTATTAGATGAGAACTTATCTGCATATATTCCAATTTAGTGCACAGAGTTACACATCAGCTGCCTCCTGGTGTGTGACAAGAACAAGCCCGGACTTTAACCTCTTTCTTGGATTTAGCTGTCACTGACAAGGCCTACCGTATGTGCTGAGCAGAATTAAGGAAGCGTGTCTGCAGGGTTGGGGATGCTTGAATGATGCTTCAATTAATGGTTTCTATAGACTCCCTTACAGTTGATAAGTTCTGCATGTTTGGATAAAAAACACTTACTAACACTGCATGATCTTTTTTCTTTGTAATTGTCTCTGTGGCTGCAAGTTAACCTGAAATCAATCCATGTGGAAATGGGAGCTTTTGTTGTGAATTACATGAAAGTAAAGGTACACAATGACAAACGGTTCCAGTAACCAGGACTGTGCAGTTTCAAAGGTTCCTGCATACCATCTCTGAATTGAGGAGGGAGCCTGAGGGTACATCTTTCACCTTCTCACAATGCTGTTAGTCAGTGGTGCTAGGTTTGGTCATTATGCAAATGTACTGTTTATAAGATTAGGGAAACCCGCAGTCAGCTGAGACTGAGGAAGTCACTTGGATGAGTGATGAAACATTTCTCTTCTCTACTTCCTAGAATTTGGCAGCATTTCAATGAAAATCATGGGCTAAACTCACATGCTCACACACACAAATAAAAAACAAAGCAAAATAAAGGCAAGAGGATTCATGATTTTTTAACCCAGGTTGATCTGAGTTACAGTTTGAGCTATGCAAGCAATTTTATGAAAGGAGGGGGCGAGCACATTTCACATTTCAGACAAACAGTTGATGAGGATTCAAATCTCCCTACTCTTACTCTCTGATTGGTGAATGCTTTTTTTTTATGTGTTCACAAAGTGTTCAAACCTTGTCTCTCTGTCAGGCAGCTGGTTGAATCTGATAACGAAGCCCTGCTTGAAATGGACTAACTTACATTTTCAAACTTTTAAAGCCAATTTCTATATCTGTCTGTCAGTATCACTGACTCTGCCACAGTTTCCACACATTTAGAATTTTGATTTTACTATGTAAGCATTAACAAGAGTCATTGTTAGTAAGCCACTGGGTGCATTGTGTGCAGGGTGCTGTGTTCAGCACACAGGCTTTTGGCTCTTTTATATTCATAAAAAAAAGTGTTTTTTTCTTACTTTACTTAGTGCCTATTTAATCAGGAACATTTAATTTTCTCTTGATTTGGAGGCCTCAGGGGATTTTTAAATCATGAACACTGAAGATAATCCAAAGGGACTTTGTCATTAAAAAAGCTCCACTGTATCCTGGAGTTAATTGCTCTTTTTCTGGAAGTACATGCAGGAGAGACACTTTGACAAAAGTAGTGTACAGACTTTTGTTTCAGTGAGCATATGTATGAAATACAGCAATTAAAATTTTCTAGCTCGTGGTGCTGGCTGGCTGGCTGATGGCCAATCCAAACTAATAGCCATATTTTTTGCTCTGCAAATATGTGAATAGCCTTTTCCTCTTAATGAGGGCCAGAATGCAGGAATTGGGTGACCTGTGTCCCCCTGCACTCATTATAAAAGCACAGAATTGTGCAGAAGCTGAAGCCAATGTTCACCTGGCAATTATGATGGCCTGGTGACTGATGGGGAAATCTTTTCCTGTGTGTTCTCCTCAAGAGGACTGAATCACAGTGCCTTGCAGACAGTGCTCAGAGGCATCTCAACTTTGCTCTGTGCTGCCATGCAATCATTCATTTGGAAACAGTTATGTCAGGCCTTAGTGCTGTTTTTAGAAGCTACCATTGGTACAGTAGGGCTTGCTGGGTTCTGACTGGACAAGGAATATCATGTGGTTAAGTACAGGGACATAAAAGATATTAGGGGAGGTAGATTTCGCCTGGAACCAGACTGACTTAGCAGAGACTTTGCATTGAGAAAGGGTTAAAGAAAAGGGAGCAACAGGCCATTATAGATATTTACACTACAAAATCAAGAGATACCGCATGAAATGGCAGTAAATACAAAACAAATGATTGATATTCACAGATGACTGTGTGTGATACTACACCGGATGCAACAAGATGTGTAGGTGACTGTCAGGCCTGATTCAGAAGGTGATTTATTCATTTGATCTATTTACTCTTTCTGGGGTGAAAATGAATACAGCCGAATCAATCCACATTGCTGTTGCGCTGATGATGCAGTGTGTATCCTGCTTTAATGCTTTAATATCTAAGAGGCACACATCATTGACTTCGATAGGGGTAATTGTGATTTTAGCAAGAAAAAAAGACATAATCACAAAAATAAAATAGAAAATAATAGAGATGGAGATACAATAGACAAGCTGTTTGTTTTAGGCTGCTCACCCTGCTTCATGTGTTTGAGAGAAAGCCTGGGTAACTATGGTGTGGGTGTATTCCCCCGTGGCCTTGATCTTGGTAATATGATGGGTGAATTCTGGTTTCAGCTTTTTTGTCCTCCTGAGATCTAAAAGAGTTTGCTGGGAGTGACAGCAACTACACCGCTGAAGGTGTTACTCTGTTAAGAGATCTAGTGTGTAGCATAGATCGGGTGCAGTCACCCATGGGATCGATGAATGTGGGGGTCAGCTGTGGCTGTCGGTACAGGTGACCCAGAAGAATAGCCACTAAACATTTCAAAATGTTCACTGGCATTGGGACGATTTTTCCTTAAACTGGTTACTTGCTTAAAAAGACTAATGAGCATTAGTTTGGCAACTTTTTATTTTATTTTATTTTTTGCAAAATAGAGATAAGCTGCAGGAGGAAAATGTAGCTTTTTAAAACACGCAAAAGGCATTTATAATATCCTTAATAACTGTTATTGGCAATCTATCTCTAAGCCAGGGGTTCATTCTTCCATTATTGGAGTCTAAAATGTTGCTTTCGGTGCAATTATTTGAAAGTCATCAAGACATCTCGACTGCAATTTCCCATATTTGATCACTTGAAAAAAAAACCCGAAAAAAAAACCTGTCAAATCAGGCGAATCCTCTTCCCTCCTCCTCCAAATTGTCTGTCTTTGTAGTACCACTAGGCAACAGTGAGTGCATCACTGAAATCGTGGAAGTGCGCAGGAGCCGAACAGGGAAATCGAAGGGAAAGAATGATTTAAGCAGCCAAAAGAGCATCTGGTGGATCTCTGCCGCTGAACTATGAGAATCCAGTCGATATTTCTCTAAGAGAGGAGAAAAGGTGCCCGAAAAGAACCAGGCAAACAGCGTCGATGCGCGCAGCAGCAAATGACGACAGTGGGACAGTGATTTTCTTCCTCCAGCTCGTCATTTTTTACAGTCATATACTTGGGCGCAATTTATCTTCTATGTGTAGAGATCGCAAAGGAAGGACTGGAAACCGAATTATCTCCAACACAGCCGCAAGTGCGCAAAGAGCGTTTTCATCTTGGAAACCGTTTCCACAGACTAATTACGCAGAGATAATTGTCTTTTATAGACCACTTAAGGATTTTGAACTTTCCAATGAAAACTTACTTCGTGAGTACAGTTTTGAACAAGTCGATATAGCCCCCCAACCTTCACTGGCGATGAGTAATCCACGACGCTGCAACTGATAAACCTCTAAAACCTGGACTGCGACTGGCGCGCTTGGATACCTTATCCTGTGCGTCGCTTATTTTATTTTATTTTTTTTCACATGGCTTCTATCTTTGGGGTTTGTAAGCTGGTCGTCCATTATTGATATTTCATGGCTGTAGAGTGTAGCAACAGTAGTGTGTGGCGAAAGAGGACGATGCAAGTCTAACTCGGGAGAAGACATCGCACTTTTATCGCCTTATTTCCCAAAAAGGAGACATTGCGCACGGGCACTAACGACTGCAGCAACTAAAAGCCAGACTTTAAAAAAAAAAAACAACAACATTGAATCATTTGTTATTTCTTTCGCTGCTGTCATCGTAGTATGTCTGCACTTCGAAAGAAATTTGGGGACGATTATCAGGTAGTGACCACCTCATCTAGCGGGTCTGGATTCAATCAGCCTCCCCCAGAGAAAAAGAAGAAGAGGCAGCGGTTCGTGGACAAGAACGGGCGATGTAACGTCCAGCATGGGAACCTGGGTGGTGAAACCAGCAGATATCTCTCAGACTTATTCACAACACTAGTAGATTTGAAATGGCGCTGGAATCTATTTATTTTCATCCTCACCTACACAGTCGCTTGGCTCTTCATGGCCTCTATGTGGTGGCTCATCGCGTACATCAGAGGAGACCTCAACAAAGCCCACAATGATAAGTACACTCCATGTGTGGCCAATGTCTATAACTTTCCCTCAGCCTTTCTCTTCTTCATAGAGACCGAGGCCACGATAGGATATGGTTACAGATACATTACAGACAAATGCCCCGAGGGGATCATTCTCTTCCTTTTCCAGTCGATCCTCGGATCGATCGTCGATGCATTTTTGATCGGCTGCATGTTTATCAAGATGTCTCAGCCCAAGAAAAGGGCCGAGACTTTGATGTTCAGTGAACATGCGGCGATTTCTATGCGAGATGGAAAACTAACTCTCATGTTCAGGGTCGGGAACCTGCGTAACAGCCATATGGTCTCTGCACAGATCCGCTGCAAATTGCTAAAAGTGAGTGATGATGCTTTTGGGTTTGTCCCCAGTGTTTCTCATAGTTCACCTCATTGTTTAGAAAACTGATACAGAAAGGCCTACACACTGACATTTAAGCCTACTCCTAACTGTTCATAGAGCCGCGAGGCATCTGTTGGACAAATCCTCATTTGTATTTCCAAATTTCATAGACTGCAGTGGATGCACGTTACACCACATTTGTGACATAACTCCAGGAAGATCATTACCTACCCTAAATCAAAACACAAAAGGCATATGGTTTCCAGGAATTGTAATACAATTACAAAAAGAACAATAACAGTAAAAAATAATTTGGCAACTTTTTCCAAGCGGCCTGCACCTTAGTAATAACATTGTGTGTCCATGAGTTCATTTCTCTACGCAAGAATATTCTTATTTGTCACTTCCCATGCCTTTTACTGCTTTGCTTCATAAACACTTTCCATAATGTAAATGTACATCCACTACCATAACAACAGACAAGAGTATGCTGACAATACAGCAGAAACATTGCAAAAAAACCCTGCAGCTTCTATCACATTAAAGACGTATACGCCACACTGCAACAACATCCATGTTAGTAAATGATGACAGTTGCTTTTTTGCTTTGCTTTGTTTGTTCGTTTTTCCATAGGGGCAAATAAGCCACGGCAGGTGAGTTTAATGCAGGTGAATCCACTTTGATCAAGTGGATCAAACTAAATCCAGTTTATTTAATTACACATGTAAAGAGTCAGTGACACCTCCAATCTATGCTAAAATGGATATTCTCAGAGCATGTGTCCTTCTTTTGCCTTAATTTAAGAAAATTGTAGTAATTTTCCTGATAGACTGGTTGGATCTGATTGCATATAAAATGTGAAAAGCTTACACAAAGGCTCTTGATAAGCTGTGGATAGCTGTCTTACCCCTTCCTTCTCTCTACTGAAGAGTTCTCTGTCACTTTCTGTATGCTTCTTTAGTCTCGCCAGACCCCCGAAGGCGAGTTTCTTCCGCTGGATCAGCTGGAGTTGGACGTGGGTTTCAGCACCGGAGCAGATCAGCTCTTTCTCGTCTCACCACTCACGATCTGCCATGTGATTGACACCAAAAGCCCCTTCTACGACCTCTCCCAGAGGTCCATGCAAACAGAGCAGTTTGAAATTGTGGTTATATTAGAAGGAATAGTGGAGACCACAGGTGAGTAAGAGCAAACATGCATTTTTGTTGGCTTGCTGTGGTGAAAATGACAGCTTGTAGCCTGTTTTACTTCAAGTCATAGCTGCAGTCTACATCTTCAGTATAGGAGCATGTTGGATTGTCTTTTTAATGGTGCTAAAGTACTTTGATGTGTTTCTGTAACAGAAATGGATAATATTGAGCTTCTTCATAGGTGTTAATGGTTGACATCCAAATGGACTTGGTATTGACCTCTTGATTGCAATTCATTGATTTTTATTTCTCTGGCAAACACACAGAGCTGCTAATAATGAAAGTGGTTGGCATTTATAAATCACTGATGATTAATTTTGTCTGCAGGCTTTAAATGAATTTTAACACCTTGTGTGCTTTGAGAAGTTAGGCAGAATTTTAAACCACACTTAAGTGCAGAACACTTGAAGCTCTAGCAGGTCACCGTTTTGGTTTTACACCTTTTCTTTTTGTCATCTGCAGTAAATTCCATTCCTCCGTCTTTGTGCCTGAACAGCTCTTACCTCTTGGCTGCTGTTCTCAGAGGGCATGATAATTTGCTTTCTAAGGTCCCTTTAGAATTAGGGGAATTCCATTTCCACAAGATGAGCAATGCCCCGAGTAAAATTCTCCACCGTGGTCATTTTAAATTCGACGATTTATTTGACACAGTTGCTATAGTAAGAGTGGGGCGAGCTCCCTCAGTGTTACAGAGTGAACACAGGAGCAGTTGTAATAGGCTGGTTCAGAGAAAACAGCATATGGAGATGTGACAGGGAAGCTTGCAGGCCAACACTGCAGACAGTAATTAGCATAGACATTCAATTCCTGATAGATAATCATGATAGCAATTTATTGCAGTTGTATCAAAGATTGAGCTCACTGTGACCCTCCAGCTCAGGGCATGCAGTATTTATGATTCGTCATTTCACTGGCATGTTGCATAGATGAAAGTGCGCTGCACATTATTGAGTTGTGTTAATATATTGCAGTTTGTATTACGTTTTAATATATTCCAGTACGCAGCATCTGTACAGACTTAATTCTGTGAAAGACAAATTGAGGATGTCTCATTATAAATTAAATAAATAATCACTAAACATCTGGTGTAAAATGATCTAAATCTTAATCTTTCATCTTGCTGTGATTGTACATCTTTTGTGACTGTCGCACATTTGGCTAGACAACTAAAACTCGCTGTTTTAAGCAAGTGCGGCAAATCTGCAGTGTAGCAATGCGATAAAAATCATCATTGTTATATTTGCAGATATTTATAGCGTTACGCTGTCGCTGAAGCATGTGTCATCGCATCATCCGTGTGTTTTTTGGGGGGGATTGTTGTGCTCACGTTTGTATTCCACAGAAGTGTCTGTATGGAGGAGCACTTGCGGTTACGTGAAGTTGGTGAGAAGGGTGATGTAGAAACAATCTATAGTTAAAAATTGATGTACAGTGAAAGTCTAAATCCTCAGACGCTTTCATTTCTGGCCAGTGTAACTCTGTTTCCATGGCAACCTCTCCTTAAGTATTCAGGATTGCAGCACTGCACCTAAACTTAGATATTTTTTATATTCTTATGGTATAGGAATCATATAATCATTTTGGTAATAAATTGGGTAAACATGTTTTTTAAACATGAATCTAATTTCCAGTTGTTGACACCACCTGGCATCAAGGAGACTCTCCTCTGAAATGTGAAAAGCACACAGAGGCGTTACTCTTCCATAAAGTGCTTTCCAGAACAGGTGATACAGCAGAGAAAGAATAAGATGAAATATTTATGAGGCTTGGTGTTTACTAGTGAAGAAGCTGCCCAACTCCCCACTATTTTCTTTTTTCTCTCTCTCTTGTTATGCGTGGAAAAACACTGTCTGGAACATGAGTTAAAATACTCTCCAGATTAAAGCCTCGCCATCACTGGGCTGTTGGGCTTCCCATTAGATAATAACAGACACAACACTGTACCCTTTTTGACACACTAACCTTTCGTTCCTCTAGATCACACGAAAATATTTTGTCAGTTCTTTTTCCGCACAAAAGAAGAAAAGAAGAGCGTGAAGGAACTCAGAATTGTTCTATTTTGCTGTAACCTCAGAAAACCCCTACATTGTGCAAAAAGGCACAAGCCTACCCTCTTCTCTTTTAAACAAGAGCCTAAGGTGTTTTTAATCACTGCCTCAATGTGATACAGCTTCCAGATGAGACGTGTAGGTTGTCTCGTGGCATCCTATCTTTTTTCTTTTCCGCAGTAATACCAGTTGTGCTCCAGAGGATAAATTGCAGTTAATGTACTGTGCATGCTGCCAGAAGAGCAGACTAGCTTTAGAAAAAAACAGCATAGGCTTGTAGTAACAAGTTTTAGATGAGTTAATGGCGCTAACAGGAATAATGTCAAACAATCAATAGAAGCAACACACACCAATTTACTTCCCAGCAAGAAATTTTAGCAGTGTGATGGGCTACAGAGCAGTACGCGTCAGGCTCTGTGTCTGTGTGTGCTTCATCCACCTATTACTTACTGGATCTCTGTAAAATAATACCCGGCTTAGTTATTTCAGCATTATTCGAGCACTGCAGGCCTGACAGGTGCTTGGATCAAAGAGGAGGAATTTATTGCAGCAGGAGTGGATAACAAGTAATGACTATAAACCAGCTAATATTTGATGTTTGCGACTCTGGTATAACTCCAATGCTTAATAAATACAAATGCATTTTGTCCTTTTAGAGTAATGATAACATTTTGTACATATGTGATTATACATTTGACATTAAATGCACAGTCTGTGATAGACTAAGACTGTAGGGCAGAAATATTTGCTCACTTTCAATAAGGTAGGGTCTGCAGGAAAAAGTGATTATTATATGCTTAAGCGTTTTCTGTGCATGCTGGACTCTGTTTAAACTGGATGTGAAGATGCATTTCGAACAGTCAGACTGAAGAGTAATTAGGTGTGAAAAGCGTGGCTCAGTCACCATAGACCTGTGTCATGTGTCGTTATGTGTCTCCAAGGTGTCTCGCTGACCAATCGTGCTCTGATTTTTTCTACATCACTTCCGCTAGAAGGTCAAATTTATTGTCTGTCGCCAGTGAAGCAAAAAATTTATTTAGCAAGGTTGAGCAAAAAAAAACCCTAAATGGCTCAAGATGTACGGGTTATTCCAGCTATTTAGGGTAGTGAGAAAAAGGACTACCATATCCTGCACTAATACATCCCGTGTATTGTTTTGTTTTGCCTTTTTTGAGGCTGTCTCAGAACACAATAGTATTTGCACAATTCATTTCAATTCAATTTTATTTATATAGCACCAAATCACAACAACAGTTTCCTCAAGGTGTGTTATATTTAAAGATAAAGACCCTGCAATAATACAGAGAAAGCAGAGAACACCCTTCAGAGGACGTAGGGTCTATTGAGTCCCAGATCAATCCTGGCAAGTGGTCTAGTGGCCGTTTACACTCGCTGTCCATTTGTGATTATTCAGAGTTTGTCTCATAGAAACTGTTAATACAGCAAGACTGCAACAAAGCCATCCTGCCTACAGTCTCAATTTATTTATCTGATAATACATATAAATATACATAAAGTTTTAGATTGTCGTTTTTTTGTATTTTTTCATAACCGAAGATATTAGTGGTCACGTTATTTTTTCTCTTTATTTACTACTAGAATTAGTTAGCAGTATACTATTTATAATGGAATCAACAAAAAAAGATTTTTCACAAAAAAATTTGAATATGCAAAATTAAAGTCCTTTTCAGTGAGTCTCAGATGAAGGCAGAGTAAGCAGATGAGTGACGAGACTTTGGATGAGGTGCTCTGGACAACCTCAAAGAGTTGGCGACAGGGACGAGGGGTGTCAGGACAGCTCGAAAGGGAGATTGACAGATCGCAAAGAATTAAAAGAACAGGGGCGGATTGATTTGGACAATGTGGGCAGATAAATCATTGGAAAAAAGTAGTAAGTCCACAATTTGGATGACAGTGTGTGAAAACAGAAGCGATGATGAAAACAGGGCAGCAAGAATAGCCCATATAACCACAATTGATTTTCCCCACTTGGTGACACACCTGCTGAGAAAAAAAAAAAAAAAAAAAAAAAAAAAAAAAAAAAATATATATATATATATATATATATATATATATATATATATATATATATATATATATATATATATATATATATATATTAGGGGTGCAACAATACTCGTATCGGTATTGAACCGTTTGATACAGTGCTTTCGGTTCGGTACGCATATGTATCGAACAATACAAAATTTTAAATTTATTTTATCAACTTTCCTTCTGACGATGCTGTCTGTGTTGAGAGCTCAGTGGATCTGCCTTCGACTACTCCGCCTAGGCTGCACTGATCTGCACAGATCTGCGCAGATCCACTGAGCGCAGCGCAAGCTGAAGCTAAGCTAGTTGCAACATGGCAGCTGCCTCAACGCTAGCCGAAATTGAACCTCTCACACCCTCATTCAGATCTGGCGTTTGGAACTATTTTGGTTTTCATGTGAAGTATGACCCTGATGGTAAGCGTGTCATGGACATTAGAAAGTAAAACAGTATGTTGGACGTGCCACGCCAGTGCGTTAGCGCAGTTAGCTTGTTAACGTGTTGACGCCGTCCAGCCCAATGCACGGGGCGATCCGCGGTTACTCGTTAAACGGAGATTTGCGGCGTTATGGCGTTAATGTCATTTTAACAAGATTAACGCTGACAGCACTAGTGGGAACACAATATATATGACTGCACATTTACACCGACATCATCCTAGTGCAAAGACAAGTGGAAGCAGACAAAAACAACAAGCATGCCTGCTACAAACTTTACCCGAGTCATTTAGACAGCCATTAGCACATGATTCTCCTTATGGGGACCTGATATGTTTAATATGCTGCTGAGAATATAGCCCAGAAGAAGCGTATAGTATAGCTTTTATTTTGGAAAGAGCCATTTGTCTGTAATAAACTCTTTTTTCCAAAGATGAGTGATTTCTCGATCAGATAGATTTTTTTTTTTTAATATTTTGTTGTTTCAGCAACATTACATTTAAAAACTGTACTTTTGAGTTAAAATATATATTTATAATTGTGTACGTGTACAGCTGCATGCTGTCCTTCAACCTCTGGCTGTCTAGATCATGTCCAGAAAATGATGTGAGCTTTATAGACACCTGACAAACTCTCTGGGGAAAACCTGGTCTTATTAGGAGAGATCCATCCCACTTTGGATGGTGCTGCTCCCATTTCTAGAAGAATGGCTGAATACGTAAAACTTCCCCAAAACCCGACATTCCAGAATTTGGACTGTAAAGCAGACTTGCAATCTTACGCTCCTCTCTGCAGCTTCCCTTCTATTGTTATCCCTCCAAAACCTCATCCTCACAGAGACTGTGACTGCTCCCAGATCAGCTACAATAGATCAACACAAAAAATGACATTAAAAATGACTTTTGAAACAGCACCAAAGAGCAAAACAATGAAATATGGTTTTATAATCATTAGATTTCTCTCTTCTAAATGCTTATGAGTAAATGATTTTATAATTGTTCAGTTGTGATTTATGTTGCTTTACAGAAACCTGGCAATGGCAGGAATAATACATTAGTTTAAATGAATCAAACCCCTCACATTATACTAACTGTTAAGTGTCTTGAAGCATAAGCCCAGGAGGAGGAGTGGCAGCAATCTTTCATGTTAGCTTACAAAGACCTAAAAGGAGTTATAATTCATTTGAATGTTTTACTCTTATATATCCAATCAAAAACAAACAAACACATAAAAAATGTTTTCTTTGTCATTTATCATCTACCTATGCCTGACTCAGGCCTTTTGTATGACCTATCTAACTGAATTTGAAATCATTCTCAATAACACCCCACCATAGAGCACTTTGCTCTCAGATTTCAGGCTTGTGGTTTTCAGACATTCTCAAAGTAGAATAGGAGGTAAGGCCTTCAGCTACAAAGTTCCTCTCATTTTCTGTGAAGAACTGGCTCAGTATGAATTTGGGAAATGGACAGCCTCTCTACTTTTAAGATTAGACTTAAAACTTTCCCTTTTATAGTTAGGGCTGGATCAGGTCACCCTAAATCATGGCTTAATTACACTGCAATAGGCTCTGTCGGGGACTTCCCATGATGCCCTGAACCTTCCTTCTTCTGTCACCATTTTTCACTCATGTGTTTCTACACCACCTTTGGACTTTTGCGTTTAATGTTGTCTTCTCTCTGCCGGCATTAATGTTTGACTCTGTATCTCTGTGCTCTCATTTTTGTTTCTTGAAGTAGATGGCTGCCCATCCCTGAGCCTGGTTCTATTAGAGGGTTTTTTTTATGTTAAAATGGAGTTCTTCCTTCCCACAGTTGCCAAGTGCTTGATCATACAGGCTCATCCCTTAGAGTTTAGCTCTAGTTGGGCAGGGACTTACCTTATGATATTAAACACCTTGACATGACTGTTATTGTGAAGCGGCAATATATGCATAAAACTCAATTAAAAGGAATTGCATAAGGAGGAAATGAAATGACAGAAAATATTCTACTTATGAACTTACCTCAAATATGAAATTAGTTAAAAATAAATAAACAAAGATACTCTGATTGTTTTCTATAAATGCATTTTAACATCAGCAAATTGTTAACTTGCAAGGCATGCTCCTGGTCTGCAGTACGGGCTGTATAGTTTGATGAACGTGCAACCACTCATTGGGATTAATTGAATGTGAGGAAAGATCGTGGTTTTGCTTTCATACAGAATAATTTTAAAGTGGCTTGAACAACAAGATATGCAGGATGCAAACTCTAGTGTCAAAGCCCTTCACTTTGAATCCTTCCACTCAACCATCCACTTAAATTACCTCCAAGATGAGGTGCAGAACTGAACCAGCCCTTTCTTGAAAAATCTGTTTATGTGTTTTAAAACGAGTGTCACATATAATCACAGGTCAGAAAGAACATATTTTTCAAGAAAATAATTCACGTTAGTTTTACATAAATGTAGTTTCTACAGGCTGGGACTGGGATGACTGTAGCTCAGGAGGTAGAGCAGGTCAACTACAACTCAGAAGGTTGGTGTTCAATCCCAGACTGCTCCAGTCTGCATGCTGAAGTATCCTTGGGCAAGATACTGAACTGAAGTTGCTCTCCAGTGCTTTCATTGAAGTGTGTGTGAATGCTAGATAGGAAAGTAGAGCAAGTGGAAACGTGCTATAAAAGAACCAGCTCATTTACTATTTGTGCTAAACAAGTATAGGCATCAGAATATAATACAGGCACCAGACAGAATATGAATGTACAGAGCTGCTTTTAAAAAAATCTGATAGCTAACCCTGTTATTTTTCTTTTTGACATGATTTCCAGTATGACTCCCGTTATCTTTTACCATATAATACCTTGCATCACCCATATTGACTGAAATCATACTCTTCATGGGCAACAGTTTATCTCATACCAGGCAGCCAGCATACACAATAGCAGGGCCCCAAACCCAGCCCACCTAAATACAATGCAGCCACACTTTTTTCCTGGTATGACATGCCGCACGTCTGCTGTTGTGCAGCACAGCAAATGACAAGTATTGTTCTAAATATATATAAAAAAGTTGATCTTGAATGTCAGAAAAATAGAAACAAATTGTGATATAATGACATATTAATAGCGCTGCAGGTCATTTTCACTGTTCTGCTGCAGCGCGGATGGTGACCTGAGTTTGACTTGCCAGATGAATCACAACTACTACATGCAGTCTTAAAATACATCAGAAGTTTAGATAAGTGTCCCATTAACACCAGTAATGCTGCTCAGCACTACGAAGGCTTAAATACCGAGCCAGAGGCAATCTGTTCGTTAGTGGAGGTGAATCTTGAGAGCTCAAAATAAACTGTAGCTGCCAGTAACAGACGTTTAGGTTGCTGTAGCCATGAAACTCATTAGTGTGTTGCGAATAAATGTATTTCATGATTTCCACAGCGCTCCTGTGCGAATGCTGTGTTTTTTTCTTTCCCACGGAGCTAATGTGCATCTATGTAATTTAAGACCATGCACTTTTCAGATTAGAGACGTAATAAATAACGATAAACAAGCTAATGATTTATTTCGTGGGGCCTCATTTTCATTACAGAAGTGAAAGTCAGCACATTAGTCTGTCCCTGAAATTTTGTATTATGTTTTCAGTCTAACATGGCGGCAAAACAGTGTTGAAATCTTCGCAAACCTCCGAAAAGTGTTTCTAAATTCACTCATCGGCTATGAAAAGCAGTGATTCATGAGCATAAAGTGTATCATCAGCATAAACTCTTTATCTTTTCAGAGAGATGTGACTTTCATGCAAATTTGTGGAGTGTGATCATTATACTTGTTGCGAAATTCATAGAGTGCTGCATATAGGTCATATTTAGAAATGTTTTTAAGCACAGTTGCCAAGGTTCTTCAGGATTTATACTTCATGATGAACTCGGTGCTCTTAGATGTCATTTAGTTGGTTGGATTACTTTTTTTCTTCTTCTCAGTTTTCACTCAGATTTTGCTTCATTCTTCTGGTGACGCATCACTTTTGTACCGCGGGCACAAACGCATTCAGCTTACTGCACTAACTAATGATCTCAGTGTTTCGAAATGATTTTCCTCTGTGTCGTACATGAAACACTGAATCACGCTTCATCTCTTGATTTGGTTCTGAGGCCGATAATGAAGGAAATTATGGGTAAAACATCAAAAGCACTCTCTTTTCATCGATTAAGTTGTGCATTGATTTGGATTGTTTGCAAAGGTTTCTTTCGGCCCCCTCTTTTTCATACTGCTACAAAGATTTGTCATGAATTACTGTTATGGAATAAAAAATAGAATAACCCAGCTATCTGCTCATTTTTTGTTAAATGAGTGTAGGTGGCAGGGGTGGTTGCTTATAGACTGGAGCAGCTACTAATGTTTATTCATGTGCTTTTGTATGCATAAATACTGTATAAATACTGACTGGAGAGATCAGCCCTGAATGATGAATCTTCTACCTTCAGTTTGTTGGAACAGCAGTGTGTCTGTTATAAATGAAGTTTGTGTTTGGGCATGCGTTAAAGTTTTAAAACACGATGCAGAAAATATTAGCATTTGGATTCGTCTACATAAACAGATGCTCGAGATTTATCATCAGATTGTGGAATCAGTAATAAAAAAGGAATTAAAAAGGCTTGGCACTCATTTTATGTAAATAAACAACAATGAATACTGATTTGTGTGGAGGAAAAACTATTAAGTTATATAATATCATCAATTAAGTTGTTGTGCAACAAATACACATACTTGGAAAATGAAATTAAGAGTAATAATCACTTTGATGTAGACTCTGTCTAGTGGTAAAGCCAGCCAGCATAATTAATTGGGAACATTCATTGCCACTGATTAACAGAGCAGCCAATGTCATGGCTTGATCTGTGCTTTATCATCAGCAGCAGCAGTAATTGAAATGAACACTGAGACCTTTCTTTTACGCCAGAGGCCTCACAGTTTCATTCATATGAGCAAGAGGCCATTGCCCCGGAGGTCTGGGGTCACCTGACGTCAGTTACAGACGCAAACCCCGTTTATGAGCCAGCTGTGAAAGATCAGAGGAGCTGACCATAATTCATTTTGAGTCATTGAAGCGAGAGCATGTCCTCTCATCTCAGTGTCATGCTCCCTGTCTCGGGCCTGCGGGTCAAAGGGTTAAAGTGGGTTCGGTGGAGAAGTTGAGAGTCGCAGCTCAGGTGAGAGCAAGGCTTTCCAATTAAATCTAACGTGCTCGGGGTGAGAGCTCCTGAGAGAGGTGTCTGTCCCCGCAGAGATCCACCTGTGCAGCTGAGGAGATAAACCACGTGTTGGATGCCTTTCAGCTTTAACTTTAAATATTTTCAATGAGACTTTCCTATATAAACTTTACCTACAGTATAGCTTCACTTTGCATTAATATTTAATGAATTCAGTTGTGTTTTCATTTATGTACTGTATTTCAAAAGCCACTTTACTGTAAACTGCTTTATTGTACCTGAGTAAAGAATCAGGTTTTGCATGTATTTCTCACTTGAAATGAATAACTTCAAAGATCTGTAGCTGTGACACATCCAGAAAGAAAAAAGAAATGACACAGAATCACAAAGTTCTATATAAATTTAATGCAATGCGTCACACTAGTCCCACAGTAAGAACTAACTTTATGAAGCAAACCGTTTCATTTTATGAGAATGTCAGAGAGGTGTTGGTTCAGCTAAAGTCTGAGTCTAG
This sequence comes from Maylandia zebra, assembly GCF_041146795.1. Taxonomy (NCBI): domain Eukaryota; kingdom Metazoa; phylum Chordata; class Actinopteri; order Cichliformes; family Cichlidae; genus Maylandia; species Maylandia zebra. The sequence goes on along the minus strand of NC_135182.1, from coordinate 22,486,051 downwards.
ATTATGCTGTAGTTGCACTGGATTGGGTAATTGGGTTTTATTTGCAATATATTTCACTCCATTACAACAACAAGAAAAACTGAAGCTTCATATTCATCATAGAAACAAGTCAGAGCGTCTCGTAGCCTAAGCTTTATAGGCATCAGACAGATTTATTTCAAAGCTGATTTGCTTATGTTATATTTAAAATGTGTTCAACGTATTTTGTCCAACACCTGTAGCAACTGCTGCTCTGCACAAATGCGTTTCCTTCATGTCGTATTGCGACATTAGCATTGCAAATTTTAGGTAAACAAGGATATTCTAGGAAGACGTGTAAGATTAACATCTTATGGCTATTGCACATACAATAATTGCTCTGGGGCTGAACCCCTCATAATGGACATTGCAACGAACTAGCTATGACATACCGGATTCATTATCCCTTTCAGATGCTGCCATCCCAAGGGGTGAGCACGGTAATTGTGTCTTTAGGGATTTGTCAAGTCTCTGTTGGATGGCAATAAATCACTGGTAGAAGAGGTGTGGTGGCAGACCTGGAATGAACCTGCGCGATAAAATAGCAGTACCTCAATATTTGCCTCTACTCCGAGTGCGAGAAATAACTGACTTGGTTTGAGTAGATGTTGTCTCTCAGAAGATGCGTGTGCCACTTTGTTGTGAGGACACTTCTTTTTTTTTTTTTTATTAATAACACAAACTGGAGACCTCAACATTGACATGACTCCAGCCATAATAGAGGACAGACACTCAGGGCAAGTGTTACGTTGTTATGCTTGTTTAAGAGGTTATCACCCCAAAGAAGGTTGTGATGCACTCGCAGCATTGATTTGCGGAGCTGTGACCGTCCCTGAAGTGCAGGTGAATCAATCCCGAGGCCTAAACACAGAGCCCCATGAACATGTTGTTCTGAAGGCTTGTCTTCTTGCAAGGCCCTCCTCTGGGATGTCTCTTTCTATTTTTGCCGCTCAGACATGGTTTAGTTTACTGGAATAATGCGCTCTCAAGCTCAAGTGACAAACTTGAAAAAAACAATAGAGATTCTTTACTCCTTTTAATACCATCCAAGCGAGATCTCTTAAGGCTTGAAAATCCCTCTTTTGTCTGCCCCCCTCTTAGCTGTAACTCCTTTTCATGACTTAAGAAGATTTAATAGTGGCGATCAATATGAGATTATAGCTTCTTTCACTCATTCAGTCTGTTTTAAGGAAAGAAATTGGCTTTCTGATCGTTTCTGAACTCAATATACTTTATAATGAGAAGCAAATCTTTCATATTCTCAGCTGGTGTGGACACCTACTCAGTGTGATTTCTCCTGTATGAACAATAAAGGTTTTTTGGCCTAAAGAAAATCCATTGATTGGCATTTTGCTCAACTGCGTCCCTTTACGACGGTATCAGCTTTGCCTTCATTTGGTAATATGCGCTCTTCTGGCTGTGTTAATGGCCCTCAGCCATATGTTCCTGTAGCCTGCCTGACACCCCACCTTGCGTGGAGATGCTTGGCAGCCCCGCTCCTATTCCTTTTCCTTCCTTCCCTTTCCAACAGCCTCCACACTCAAGCAATTGCCACAGCATCCAGTCTCTCCCCTCCCCCATAGCAGTGCACTTCCCCTGCCTTTTCCCTCCATCAGCTTCCTTCTTGTTCTCATTGCTGAGCCCCGCGCTGTGGGGCTGGAATAGAATCTGAGAGCTGCAAGCAACTTGAAGCCATCTTCACAAAGGGATTACGCACTAAAACAGTATTTAATGAAGGGAGGGGACTTATTTGCATCCTTGAAAAGTCCAACTGTGAAAAACAGGTCACTGAATGCTTCTGGATTTCTCTACAGTTTACCAGTTGATTGTGGTCACCATAGAAACAGCTGATCAGGACTTGTGGCCGCAATAGCACTATCACTATCAAATAAGAAATTTTATTGTGTTGCAGGAAAAATTTAATACTAGAGTCAAATTTTACAAAAAAAATAGCTGTGACAAACTAAAAACATGTTATTCAGACCTATGAGCTGCACTTCTCTTTCTTCAGCAAGCAGATATGGCATCCATCATCATCATCCTCTGATATTCTTCAGTTTTTCATGACCTAATACAGACAGGGGAATGCTCCTCCCTGATTTAATTGAAGAACAGAGCAGTTATTATGAATTAATTGTTATACCTCGCAATCGCGCGTTGCAGACAAAGACGTGATGCGGATAGCCTCGGCTGCAGCAAATGTTTGACAGGAGTGGCGCACAGATAAAAGGCTGAATCTTGAATAATGTTGTGTGACCGTGTGTGTGCAATGTCCAGATTCTCATGCTTGTTTTTGCTAGCGTTTTTCTCATACATAACACTTGAGCTGTTTCCACAGCCGTGATAGACTGTCAGGGGACTTTGCTGACAGCACTGCGCTGGTGTTTGTGTGTGTGTGTGTAGAACCATTTGAGTGACTGAGCGAAAGGGAGAGCCAGACAGAGAGTGAGCGAGGAATAAGGAGGTTATTTGTGATTTTGTCACTAAATATGAGGTTGCGAAGAACTCTTTGACACCCACCTTCCCTTTTTTTTTCTTCTTCTGACTAGCACTCAGATGAGAAGTCATTTGAATAAACCTTCATTTTCACATAGCCGTCAATTTTGAGTGTCGTTTGCCGGGTGGCTGTGGGTTGTTTAATCATACAATAGCTCTGATTTATTTATTTGAAAATCTAGATCGAGACTCTGCCTAGATAATTTGACAGAGCTGAAATTAATAGGCCTCTGCTCTCACGTCTGCCCCTTGACTCTACTCTGTCCTCAGTGTGTCAAGTGCAGATTTGCAGCGGTGATTTTTACGGAGCCGAGTACCAATCGGATATGATCCTGCAGCTTTTCCAGCCTGGATAAGCTTCTTTTAGACCGTCGTGTCTGTGAATACCACTTGTCTTGTTTTTTTTCAGCTACTATCAAGAAACACTGGCAGGCTGCCTCTGAGTTTACAGTGCTTTTCTGTTCCAGTCACCAAAGAACCCATTTTATCTTTGCTGTCAATCCGCTTCACTTTGTTAGCCCAGAGAAGAAGCTAGCTCTGTCTTATCACAAAAGTGCATTTATTTAGAGTCTCAAGCTGAGGTGGCTTTCTGGGCGCCTAAATCTCAAAGCTTATTCTTGACGCGATTTCCTGTTCTTCTTTTTTTCATTCCATTGTGGAGTCAGTCGGTGAAATATTTTAAATATGGTGCAGATAGGGCACAGGCAGCCTCTACATCTCACTGCTCTCTACTAATTTCCTCAGGGTTTAGCAAAATACCTGTGAGTTGATTTTCAAACATGGTTGTTGCTGAGATGACAAAAGAAGATCTGCATGCTCGTTCTGTTTTCCATGTTCTCTCCTCTCTGAAATCTACTTTTAATGAGCTGCATTTTTATATCTGTGCAACATTCCTGAGTTCAGCAGAGGATTATTCAAATGTTATTCATGCTGTTACATGAATATTACATATCATGTGAGTCCTGTTCTGAAGGGGGGGCGGTTCTGATGGGGTTTCAATTTAGGCCCCAAAATACCATATATCACACAGACTGTGCAATGTAGGGATACTTTTATGAATAGAGAGATCCTTAAAATGTTTTTTAAAAAGTTCACAGGTAATAATACTGGTTTAAATGTTGCAATGATTTGGGAATGTATAATCTTTCTTAAAAAGCTGTGCAATAAAAGTCAGCACTAAGTAATATCTGTGACTTTCACTTTTTTTTCAACAACCAATATACTGGCATGTTGAGGTAAAACGGGAAATGATTCTTATCTGAAAGACTGTCAATCAAAACTGAAGAGAGATGCAGTTTTTACCCCTGTTTCAGCGATACATAATAAAGTAAGAATTAAAGCATGTAACAGATGGACTCATTATGTTACCAACAATGACATCAGTTCACAGCTGTGGAGATGGAAAATCTAAATCATCTTTAGCTCTGTTTACTATGTTCAGCAGTCAGACGTTAACTTTGTCTGCGTTTTGATGCTCGGTGTTCAATGTGGGACTTCTGCTTCTACTGTTGTATTTGTCTTTAGTCGAACGGCTACTTTTACTAAAGGACTTTGCACTTCTTGTACCACTCGCTTAGGTTAATTGAGGGACTGAAAGCAGATAATAATTTGATCCGAGTCTACCCTCTTCCCCCATATGTTGCCTGCCAGCATAAGTGCCTTTGAGGTGGTTCAGTAATTTGCAACAGCATTATCGACACACACACACACACACACACACACGCACACACACACACACACACACACACACACACACACACACACACACACACACACACACACACACACACACACACACCAAAAAAATCAGACAAAAGGAGAGATACATTTTTTTAAGATGTTGTAAGTCGATAACAGAGAGGTCTTCCTCTGTGAAACTTGTGTATTGTTGATAAAACAGCCAAAAGACCCTGATTTGTCTTCCAGAGAATCTGTAAGAGGGGTGTTCAGAATCTCTTATTGCGGAGCACTTTATAGAGAAGAGCCACTCCACAGAGGATTTGAAATATACTGGTATTGCCTTATACAGAGTCACAGAAGGGAACAGATAACGATTTACTGAAATTAGAAGTGTAATGGATCCACACAGTTACAAATTTCTCTCCTAATGGGCTGAATGAGGAATTGCCTCTTTACTGATTCCAGTGATGTTTTTTCCCCCACTTAGTTTCTTCTGGCTTCTCTTTTCTTTAACAGAGTTGGTGAAACCTGACGGTTTTCTGTTTACATGAACTGAAGAATGAATGAAACTGACCACAGGTTGATTTATTATTATGATTATTAGTGTAATTAATAAATCTGTCAGTCATTGTGTCTCCTCAAAGGACAGTTAAAAAATTCTACATTCAAATTACTTTTTTTTAATCATAAAAATCATAAAAAGAAAGAAAAATCTAAATACTGGAAAAGCTGGAAAGCGCTGTTTTAGTGATTTTTGGATTAAAAATTTCAAACATTATGTTGATTTTCTGTTTTTTCTGTCATGACTCATAGAGGTAGGTTAAATTATTGTTACAGCACATCGTTTTTATGCCTCGATGCTAACGACATTTCACAAAACAACTTTTGGGCTGTAAATGCGAAACTGAAATAATTACACATAAATGTTTGATCGGATGAAATAGTGAAGTGAATAAGTGAATTTTATCAACTTCATTGTGGCGCGATGATCTTTTCTCACCATTATTAAATGCTATAACTCAGAAACAGAAGGGGAGATTGTGACAATTTATTTTTACATTTTCACAGATGCTGAAATAGTGGCTTTAATATTTCATATCCACCTATAAATTTCTCTCACAATGTACATATTTTAATAAGAAAAGATAATATTTTAATCAGGACAGCCATGGATGTTAACTGCAACTTGTTCTTTTTGAAGTGATGGGGTGAATAAAAAGAATTTGAATTTCCCAGAAGTGGTTAAAAATCCATGTAGCGTAGTTCCAGTGGTACCAACTCAGTATAACTGGGAAGCCTATACTATATCAAGCATACAGTATAAAAACTGTGACTACAAAATTATTTTAGCTTTCACTTTTTTGACATAGAGGTGTTGGTAACATCAATAAACCTAAGTTTCAGTGACAACACTGTACACCACATATCAGAGGTGTTTTTTCTCCCCCTCTCTGCTGTGACGTCCTGCTGTTGTTCCCAGCAGCACAGAGCACAACAGATATGTTTATTTTTGTGCGTTTGCTTGTTGTGTTCTTCTTCTTTTTTTTTTTTTTACCCCTGCTTCGCGTGCATTTATGACCCGTTCGTGTGATACAGAACGTGCGTGCCGCAAAGATCATCCGAGGGAAACAGTGCAATATTCCGCCCGAGTGATGGATGAAAGGGGATGAGAAAATTGCTCTGCGCTTTATTAAAAATGACATTTGTATTATGAGTTTTGGGCTTCGCTGATGAGATGTCACCAGAATATATGTTTTCCCCACTTCACCAAAAGGCAGACACTTTTGAGCTGTGTGGTTTTGTGTTGTAAAAGGTCACATTTCAGTGACAATAAAACTATTTTGGTCTGGCTCGGGAGCCATATTGAGGATCTGAGCCTGTCCTCAGTGGAAAATCCATTCTGAGCAGTTGGGTTGTGCATTTTTTTTTCAGCTGTTGAGAGACTTTTGTGTTGTGTCACTGTTACTTTTGACCAAACTAAGCAGAGAAAAAGCTTTATGGCTGTCACATGCACACATTTCTACAGTTTTGTTTCCATAGAAACGCTGAGTTCTGGGCAGGCGTGTGTTTAAGAGTTACATAAGGCTTTACCAGTAATACATTGTACAATCCAATATGGGCATTCTCATTTGAGTAGATTTCTATTTTTAGCAATGATACATAGTAACTGTAAAAAAAATATCTAAATGAGGTTTTATGGTTTCTTGCTGCTGCTATTTTAGGCTGTGTAACTGCACTCTGTTACTCGATCTAGGGCTGCCTCTCTAACTGATACGAAACTTCGATATACACAGCATAATGTTTAAATTTCCATACAAATTTGCAGTGTCTTGGCCTTACTGAAAGTCGAGGTGCACAGTTCATTATCACTGCTGTGTCTGTTATGGTGTGGCCATATGAATGTGGGCGTTGCAGAACAGCAGGTCTTTAGCAACACAATTGTACATATCTGATGCAACAGTGTCTACAATTATGCAATGGCTCAAGTATCTGTTCTTGAATAATGTATGGAATTGAAATCTATATTAATGATCTTGATTAAGCCTGGTGCTATTGTTAGTTCTTGAAGGATGATACAGCGGATTAGATCATTGACATCAGAGAGGTTTCTGCCGTAGTGGGCTGAGTGGGTTGAGAGGAAGGGGAACAGGTTGAGCAGGGATTCGGCCCCAGGCCTGCAGGGTTCATGGGTTTCCAGAGACAGAGGTCTTACAGTAACTCCTACACTATCTGCAGGGCCGATAGTGTTATTAATAGATGTAAGATGAAGCTATTTGGATTTTGTTTTTACTGTAGCAACCCCTTTCACTCCTTTGATTTAAAAAATAATAACTAAAGAGTGTTGTAGTCTTTTAGATATAGTATCAATGTCCAATTAGCACTGAGCGACATGTTTGATTAAGAAGGTGCAGCTCATTTGTGGTGGTGATTAAGTAGCTGTCAAAAGCTATAATCTGAAAGCATTTTCCACCAGAATTTTCTCACAATCGGTGTTTGCACGCCTGTTGATGGCGACTGTGTTTTGGCTGGCGGAAATTTAACAGGTTCACTATGCAATAAGATTTCCATTCAGGCTTAACTCTATCGCTCTGGCCCTACAGTTCTCATTAGCTTTGCCCACTTTATTCACTGCAGCACATTTGTATATGCCCAAAAGGCTCGGGGACTTTGAGGCAATAGTGCAGAAGTAATACACTGAATACCCTAAACGCACTTGATGTTCACATCTGTGATTGTGTACAGAGCTGTTATCAGTGAATTATTTTATGACCTTGGGAATCAGGCGGAATCGCAGATGCTGCTAGTTTCGATGATGACATCCTCGCAATCAGCAGCAGTGTCTCACTGTGAATAAGCGCTTCTCTTAGTTTGGACCCAAATGTCGCTGCTAGAACAATATTAGTTTGGTAATTAAAATGTGTGATAATTATGAACCGCAGTTGCTGATTTCCTGATGGATTTCAACAAGTTTTAACATGAATGTCCCAGCCATTCAGCTGTGTGATATAACCAATTTAGTATTTTGTTCAAGATGTAAACCTAATTATAGTTTTTCTGCACTCACTTTCAGCTAGAAATTAAAATTGTTTATTCAGTGGAATGTTAACTATGCTGGGATAGAAAAGGCTTTCCTGTAAGCAGGGGAGTGTGACATAATGCACACATGGCTTTGATAGCTACTGCTGAATAATGACGATGAGTAATCACTTACAAGCATCCAATAACTTTGGATGAAAACAAATGTTTAATGCTGTTTAATTCAAACCTTGGGATTTTTCTAATTGCATTAATTTGTTTCTGAGGATGCGAGGGGAGTTTTAAAGCAGGATTTTAATTCCCCAGTGAGGGAACATTTATTCCAAATGTATAATAGTCTGCTATCATGTGCCAAATTTGCAAGGCATGGTTACAAGTACACACACAAGCCAGACACATGCTAATAAGGCTATTGTGGTTTAATTTGTAATCTCCAAAGGACAGAATTGAGCACTTTTACCCAAATTGTCACGCTGGTTTTGGCTTAACAATGTCATGAAAAAGGATAATGAACATTTTTTTGTCTGTATGTGTGTGTGTGTATGTGTGCTTTGCATAACATCTGATTCCCCTTTAATGTCTTAAAAAGAAATATTACTTCTATCTGTTGTAGTTGCTAAGGCGTGGACAGAGCTGTTAAGTAGAATAAGAGTGGATTTGAGGTCTTTTTTTCCTGTATTTTTGTACTGGACTGCCATAAGTGAAGACGATGCTAAACCAAAGAGTAAATGTAATATTAATATGCACTGTACTCTTTGAATACATGACAGGTGCAGTGGAAGTTCCTTACTAATCATAATTTTTAATTAAAATTGGACTTTTGTAATTATTATTTTTTCATTCTTATAAAACACGTGCAGCCAATTACTCAACTATACTTTTAATTAATGTTCATGTTAGCTTGGAAATTGCTCATAAACATCACATTTAGGAAGGGAAAATCAATTAAGCTTTTTATTTAGGCAGCTGGCTCTGTAATACAGTAAATGCTTAATCATTGAGGCAGTTTTGTTTGCAATATTGTTTGCTTTGTCATCTAAAAATAGCTCTGGTGAATAACATATTGGCTCTTATGGAAGAGTGCCAAGCACATAATTAAATCAGGGCTCTGCTGTATAATAGTGGAGTCTTGAAATATTTCATATTTAAATTTTTGGGGTTAACTGTACTGTTATAAGTCAGTGACACATAATTTGTGAAACTTAAAGGGTCTTCTGTCTTTTCGTCACAGGAATGACCTGCCAAGCGAGGACATCGTACACCGAGGACGAGGTTCTGTGGGGACATCGCTTTTTCCCGGTCATATCTTTGGAAGAAGGTTTCTTTAAAGTGGACTACTCTCAGTTTCATGCTACATTCGAGGTGCCCACCCCTCCTTACAGCGTGAAGGAACAGGAGGAGGCCCTGCTTCTCTCCTCGCCCCTCATGGCTCCATCCCTTTGCAACAGCGGGGAGAAGAACAGCTCTCTGGACTGCTTGGAGACCCTGGAGGACAATGACAGCACCACCAAGCTGCCTACCAAGCTCCAGAAGATCACAGGGCGGGACGGCCTGCCTAAGAAGCTACTAAGAATGAGCTCCACCACCTCAGAGATGACTTACAGCTTTGGCGACCTGCCCATGAAGTTGCAGCGAATCAGCTCTGTTCCTGGCGTTTCTGACGACAAGCAGGGTGGGAAGGCCTCCAAGATCAGCACAGAGCCCATCAGTAAGTCAGTGGCGGACCTACCTCCAAAGTTGCAGCGACTGGCTGGAGGAGGGGCGGGCAGGATGGACGGACACCTGCCGCCTAAACTTAGAAAGATGAATTCAGATCGCTTTACATAAAGCAGGCAACATATTTTAAATTATGCCATCCACTTTTATTTCCCTAACTGAAGTCCTTGTACTATTCCTAATTTATTAATGGACAATATTCTTATATTAAACGAAATGTAGAATATGTGCACAAAAACCTTATATAAAGTGTGGGGATGGAATTGAGCACATTTGTCTCTGGATGTAAGTGTACATGCTCTGATGAAAGACCTCTGATTTTTTTTGGGTTGTTTTTTTAAGGATGATGTACAATTAGCACAATCTGGCATGTAAGAAACAGCGCATGTAGAACAGAATCTAAATAATTTCTGGCATGACATTTATTGATATATTATTTTACAAAAAGAATTTCATTAATGAATTTGCAGACGGTGGAACAATTGCACAAAGCCATATGATTTACAACATGGAAAACCTACATTACATGGTTCTAATTTGTGGTGACGACAGGCACATACATTTGTTTTGAGTTGATTGCTTTTGTTGTTTAATGTAAAATCGTGGCAATGTTATGTTAACTGCATGCTTCTCTTATTGACTTAGCTATACAAAGGTAATAGACAAAGATGTTTAGCCTTAACTATATTACCTTGTTTCCATTTTCATGTTTGTTCACAGCCGTATTTTTGGCATTTCATATATAGACTATTTTACCATGTGCGATTTTATGAATTTATTAGATGATCAAATACAAAATATGTTGCTAAATGATGCATTTTACATTTACGTAGGAGTGCATTATCAGCCTCATATGACCTATCGGAACTGGGCACAATGAGTTTCACTTATTAAAGTAACACTTAAGTTGAAAGATTGAATATTTGTTCCTGATAAGCACAAAACAATCATTATATTATACCCTGTGATATTAAAACCTATTTATGGGCATTCTGTTTTAAATTGACTGCTTAGGGCAGTAGTCTAGTACTGTGCAATCACATTTTTCATTATATAACAGAATACAATCTATAGTAGGCCTGTGTGGTCATACAAGACACTCCTTTAGAATTTCAACTTAGGTGTTACTATTTAGATTTACCGGGCCTATAAGAAAATCATAACCTTTGTTTTAGGGGCCCATAATATTCCTCCTCTGTGATGAAAGCAATAATATTATAATGACTATAATCTTTATATAGCCACAGGGTCTACCACAGCCCCATATTCATTCTGTTGACTGAATCCATGCCATGAAATCTGGTTTTCTCTAAATGCATCAAAGACATTGTATGATACCCAATCTCTTCAGGAATAAAGATCTAAAGTAACTGTTGAGCATCTTGCTCCTTTGACTTGATATAATGCATACTTTACTGAGTTGGTGAAAAAATGTCACCGTGTTAAGGGCGGTCAAAACGATGGAAGACCAACACCATTGTTTCGTTACTGTTAATAGCTGACCTGTGTGGCTGCATCTACTGCCATGTGAATTACCCAAAGCTGTGTACACTCACTGGCCACTTCCAATCGCATGGCAGCAAAATGCACCCAAATGTTCTTCGAAATGATCAAAACAACGTGCTGAAATTTTAACTTTGCATCAGAATGCAGTGACTTCGAACTTTGACTAAACTTTGACAAGACTTTGAATGTGGCATGATGTTTGTACTTGGATTTTCCCACTCAGCTATCTCTAGGGTTATGGTCCCATAAAAGAGAAAATACTGAGTGGCAGTTTTCCAGGTGAAAATACCATGTTGATGCGAGAGGTCAAAGGAGAATGGCCAGACTGGTTAAAGCTCAAAGGAAAGCAACAGCAACTCAAATAACCACTCACTAAAACCAAAGTATGCAGAAAAGCATTTTCTGAATGCACAGTCCAACGAACCTTGAAGCAGATGGGCTACAGCAGCAGAAGACCACACCGAGTCTCACTCCTGTCAGCTAAGAACAGAAAACTGAGGTTATAATTCACAACAAAATTGGACAATAGAAAACTGATGTGATGATTGTCTGCGAAGGTTCTCAGTCATCCAGGTCATGGTAATCTAAGGAAAGAAAAGCGACTGGACTTCTTTAAGATTCAGTAGCAACACTCAGATGGTAGGGACATAATTTGATGTAAACAACATAAACGCATGGATCTATCCTTCATTTCAGCATTGGTTCAGATGTGATGATGTGGGAATATGTTCTTGCACACTTTAAGCTTCTTAGCACTGACTGTGCATCATTTTAAACAGACAACTTTAGCATTGCTAACCTGTCCATCCTTTTATGATCATAGTTTACCCATCTTCTGATGGCTGCTCTCAGCTGGATAACATGCCATGTCACAAAGTTTAAGTCAATTCACTGTAATCCAATAGAGGTCTTTTGAGATATGGGGGAGCAGGAGATTCACATCAATGGATGTGCTGTAACTGTGTGATGCTACCCTGCCATTATAGAACAAAATCTATGAGGAATGCTAAATCCATGCCAAAAAGAATTAAAGCATTTCTGAGCATGGAAAAGTGTACCTAATAAAGTGTCTGGGGAGTGTTCAGTTTGGCTATGCAACCTTTTCTTTTTAAATTTTGGAATGCTTTGACATTTGGGAAAATACGTTACTTTCCGAGTGTAAGATGAGACTATTGATATGACCCCCATTCTTTTTCCACTCCAAGATGAAAAAAGGTCCACTTGCCACAGCATGACAAGAAACATTTTTGACACATAACTTCTTGTATAAGCTCTCTATATTTCCATTTGTAATTTAACGTGAAGTGTAAAAACGTTCAAATACTGGTGTAAAATGTAGTATCATGCTTAGGGTTGCGATATCAAAATGCATGCAAATCTTTCCTGAAAAGCAAGGATGCCTCTGTATTCCAGGTAAATTCTACAGCAATTTCATTAACCAGTTGTTTTCTTTGTAAATGTCTCAGAGGGACATGTATTGTGTGTTTTTAATCAGCAGATTCAGAGAACGCTGTTAAAAATTACATACTTAAATGATCACTTCAGATTTCTGTGCAGGATTGATAATGACAATCGCCATAGGAGTTAACTGAGAACTGAGAGGACCTTTTTACAGTGAGTGGCACATTTTTCAGCCCTTTAAAAATCAGATACAATACTAACAGGAGATCAAGCATTGTGGTATTTTTGTACATTTGACTTTTGTTTGCCGAGGACACATTCGGGGCTGCAAAGTGATGCAATGTATTTCTAAATCGGGCCAAAAATTGAGTCAGATAAAGGATTCCACATCGACAGAGCCAGTGACACTGTGAGAAGTCTTTTCTTCAGCATCTTTCATTGTTTTGGTCATACTCTGTGTAATCATTGCTGCCGTTAGAATTTCACAGTACAGCCTTCGCTACCGTTAAATATGCTATGGGAAATAAGTCTTTTTTGAGAGGTACCTTAAAGGACTTGTGGAGATAAAGTCAGTGGTGTGACTGTAGGCATCACAGGAAGTTGGGTTAATGCTGTCCTTATCCTAAGATAACCTTTCCCCCCCAAAAAATGTCTTTAAGCCCATGGATGAATCAGTATATCAACATTGCAAAAGTCATTATCCTTAAACATCTTGGAAACAGGGTTCAAATCTTTTTAGGCCACCTCGAAACAGCCAAAACACACAATCGCCCTTTATCAGCATTAAGAGATCTTTGATCTAGATGTTGCCTTTCTTTTGAGTGGTGATGATGGTGGTGGGGTTTTCTTTTGCCAATGTTTCTCCACAACATAGTAATTAAATGCTAAAATAATTGACACGAGCAGATTCAGAAGATGTAGGAGGACTGTAGTAGGAAGCAGAAAAAGGGTTTCTCTGAAAATCTTGTTCGCATTCCAGAAAAAATAAAGTCTTGGAGAGATTTTTTTAAAATTATCATCAGAATCCTTGACCAATAAAAATCTGTCACAAACTCAACCTGTGGCAAAGAAAACAACATAAATGCAAGACAAACACAACTGTACATAATTTCTCAACTATTCCAAAATGAAGAAAAGAGAAACAAGACGCACGAGAAGAGAATGTCTTCAAACTTCAAGAAATGTGCAAATCTAACACTTTGTTGGTAAAAAATACAGTGACAGTGAAAGTTCATTGAACATTCAAAGTTAAATATGGTATGCTGACTAGCTGTTTGAACACTCACTCTGTGCCAGCATCAAGATGGGATGATATATGACACATCACACATGATGAGTGGTGCGACATAAGACTGAACTGTTGGTGGTTTTGCACTGCTTAAAATATTGCAACACAAATCTCCTCACAGTGTATCCCACCAATGCCAATTGTGTGGCCAAAAGAGTTTCAGCATCCAAATCACTCTGTTAAGCTAACAAAAATAATTCAATCATAGCATATTAAACATCATTTTAGTAAAAGTTATAATCTTTGCTATCTAATACTATATAATTATACTATATTATAAACATTCTTTTCTACTTTGCTGGTTCTATTCTAGCTCATTGTTTTTTTCAGCAAATTTCGATCCATCAACTTGTGACATGCATTTCAGACGCATGGCCAAAAAGCTATGGAAGCAAATGAAAACAAAAAGATTTATCCTAATTATCTCAGAAATTCAGAGATAATTTGAAACACAAAAATCTACTCTGTTTTTCTAAATTAACAATATAACTTAAAATCCCTAAAGAGTCTTTTTGGACTTGAAAGATTTCACATGCAATAATGGTCCCACTGCAGACATACTTGAAAAGATTGGGAGATACAGTTTTTTTCAGTAGTAAAGATGGCACTGAACCTGTATGGCTCCAGGATACAAGATGACACATCTAAAATTCAATTTGGCTTCTCTGTGGTGACTCAAGACACAAAGACGCTTGTATATCTCAATGTTGCAAAGCTAAACCAAAAGAAAGGTGTATTAAACTAATTGGAAGGGGAGGTCATTACTGCTCATTAAATCAAGCTTTGAAGTCAACAGAGGCTCTTTCAGGATTTTAAGTTCTTTTGTAAATTCAGAAAAACAAGTTTTCTCTGAATTTCTGAGATAATTAGAAGAACTTGTCAAACTTCTTTTTTCTGTATTGATTAAATCCAAGGTAACCAATCTGGGTTAACTTGAATTAAACAGGCTTATCTTACTTTTTTCCTTGTCATATTAATAACAGGTGTCTCAGATGTTGACGTCTTGCCTGCGACATGCAACAATCTATGTATCGCAGTGCTTAACAAATGTATCAGACCACCTGTAACAGAAACAAGGAGCAAATATTTTAGAGTTCTTTCAGAAACTTGTTTGAAACTAAAAATTATACTTTTATTTACGAGAGCAATCCCAAAAGTAAGGTATCCAAAGCTGTGGGGACGTAGAGAAACTGTTCGTACGGCTGTTGGCCACACTGTTGCGATTGGTGCTTTCTCCACCCCCAAATGAGCATGCACGGTTTCGCTGGGATGCTCAATCTTGGCTTGGCAGCCCTTGAAAATGGAGCTCCCTTTGAACGCTACCGCCAAATATGAAGTTCGCGCAGTTATTCAATTTTTGAACTCAAAAGGCATTAAACTGGTTGAAATTCAGCACCAAGTGGTGTAGAAAGTTTACCGCCATAAGAAGAGGTGAAAGATGAGGTTCAATGCTTCCTGAAAGACATGACGGCAAGCTGGTATATCATCAGCATTCTAAAATTGCCACAGTGTCAACAAAAATGCATTAAAAAGAAATGATTCTTCAATGATAAATGATGTAAATATTATAGAAAATAAACAGCTGTTTATATTTGTGAAATAGGAGACCTTACTTTTGGGATTGACCTCGTATTAACCAGTACAGAAACATGAAAGAAAGAATTTTGGTAATCACCAATACTGTTGATTTAGGGCAGCTGTAGCATAAACCTTACAGTGGGTGATGATTTGTTAAATTCGTTAAGCAGTGAAAACTAAAAAAGCCACACTTGTTGTTTTGGTTTTATGTGTAAAAACTGAGTTGTGAATTCAAAACACTTTCACACCTACACACTCTGGGCCACTGCACGAAGTGCCTGTCAGTTTCAGAAGATTGGTGGTGGAAGTAGCTGCTGGTTTCCATGCTGGAAAGTTGCATGCATAAAGGGTGAAGTCATTCACTATTTAAAAAGCACTCTAGTCAAATACAGTATCCCTTTGTCTCAGTCTTTTATGGACTGTCTACACTAAGAGAATATTTAAATTATATTAGCAGTTACGTGTTTACATCTGCTGCTTGAGAAGTACATTTTAGCCTAAAGTCTTGATTTCTTACAGCTAACAATATCTGCATGTTATGTACGGTTGCCATTTTTGCTGACAAAAATCAAAGGTTGAAGGCTGTCTTTATCTCTCTGAAACCACAGAGCCATTGGAGCAAAAATTAGTGCTTTCTGGCTCACAGTCATAGCATAATGGGACACTTGATGGAACTGAGCCATCACAAACCAAATTAGTCTCACCTGTGCTATTTTTGCTCTGGCAAGTCAAAATGTCTGCTATCGAAAAGCTCCAAGTGGTAAATCTACCCTGCTTGTTGTCATGCATAGGTAACTGCACACAGTATATGCTGAAGTAGAGAAAAAGAGGCTTAGTGAGCTGATGAAGTGTCTGTTATTTATTTTTTTACTCACTTTATCTAACATGCAAGCAAATGTAGGTGAGTGTTTCCTTTTACAAAGCTCTGCTTCCTAAAGCAAAAGTTTCTTGTGTTTAAACACATTAAAAAATCCAGCATGACCGTAGGATTCAGTTTTGTCACTATGAGCCTAGCTGCAGCGGGTAAATGTAAACTTGTTGGCTTGACAATCAGACTTTGGAATGCCAAGCGTTTTTGCACTGCTCCTCCTCCAAATTGTCAGATTACTTTTAAACCCTTCTGGCCAGAGTAAATCAACTTTTCAAGGCCTTCGTAGTGATTTCCAATTCATCTTTATTGCCGTAGCTCCTGACTCATGAGCTCTGGGTGTGATTTTCTGAGGTGCCGGTTGGATTAGGGAGCTTAGTGCTTACGCCAGCTGAAGGTGATCATGATATCTGCTTCATGAAACAAATACGAGGGTGGCATTTCTGTCCGTTGTTCCAAGACCATGAATCCAAGACAGACTACTGAAGAACCCCACTGCTTCTGGGAGTGATGTGAATTTTGAGTCAATATTTTACTAATATATAAATATTTTTTCTTCATAGTTAGCGAATCAATACCCTAAGACTGTATATACGTGCAAATTATGATTTTATGACTTTTTTACAATATCTTTTATATTTGAAAAAAACATTTTTGTGACTTTTGTGACATTTTCCTCCTTGTAGTCCATTACAGATCATCAAAGATCAGTACCTTCCTATGAGGCTTCGACAGAGCAAAGTGAACAAAAGACAAAACTGACAGGAAAATGAGAGAAGTGTATTACAGACAACAGAGGAGAGCCGAATTGGTGTGTGGGATGAATAATACATTTGTCTCAATCCTTCCAATCCTGTAAGTTTTCAAAATGACAGTGATCAAAGTTGAGTCTGGAAGGGATGGTATTAAGGGGGAGATTAAAATGGTTGAGAGAGTGTAAAAGAGAACACCAGAGGGGGATAGAGAATATTTCTGTCTCTTGTCAGATTCTGTCATGACTTGTTTTACATTTACACTTTGCCTCTTTATCCCTCAGCTCCTCTCCTGGCAATACAAATAGGTTTGATAATTCGGTGTGGAAACAGCTGCCACAGCCTAATGCAAGTTCTGTCGAGGCAGCATACTGCGGTGCATTTATAAAAGGTCCATAACCCACCATTTCTTTTTCTTTTTTTTTCTGAAGTGCATTGTAAAAAAAACAAACAAAAAAAAATGGGAAAAAAAAGAACAAGTGATGCTAAAAAAAATCGGTATCATCTGTCTTCCATCATTTTAAACAAGCTCATGCTCACGGACATGAAAACACATCTCTCCGTACTTACTCTGAAACACACGCACACATGCACACAAAAAGCCACAACAGATGCCTCGTCTCTGGTGTATTGTATTTGTACGATAACGGGCTGGTGTGGGCGTCTGCAAAACAGCTCAGTTTGCACCTGAGTCAAAATCCATCTTTGCTGTAGTCGCCAACAGCACAGGGGAAAAGGAGCTGAGTAGGACACATCACACCAAGCCCACTCTCTCTGTAGAATAGTGAGCCTGTTCGCCTGATGCTCGCTTTATCTGCTCCCTTCCATTTCATGTTTGGTTTAAGATCAGTAAGTGACTGTTGCCCTCCTTTGCCAAAACTATTGCTTTTAGAGGATGGGCAGTGAAGAATTATTATTTTTATTTTTTTTTAGTTATGAGAAGCCAAATGTGATTCACAGCTGAAATTTGGGACTAAAGAATCATTTGAAATGCTAATGCTCTGAGTATGCCTTTTGTTTTGGGTTTTTTTCTTTTCTTTTTGGGCCTTTAAGCAAGAAAACTAGAATAAATAGATTTTAATGTGGGAACCGCTTAAGTCAGTATCGAACACATTACCCCGCATTTAACTTGTTAAAGAAAAGGAAAGAAAAAAGGACACTATCCAAGAAACTAGCCACGAGGAATGCTTTTGAAAGCTGCAGTGAACAGCTCTTATAGAGGATAGCAGAATTCATAAAACCTGCCACCTTTTGTCCATCCCTGTGTTGGATGTACGCTTGAGGAAAATGACTGCATACTCGAAGGGCACCAAATAATTGTGGTGCTTCAGGCACAGCCAGTAGGACTGAAATAAAACAAGTGCTCTCTCACAATCCATGCTTGCTAAAAATAATCCTGTTCAGACGAGGGTGGCAGATTCTCGGCTGCATCCTCTGCTCTGTGGCTGTGGAGGCAACTGTTTGATAAGTGTAGAGCTATGAGAAAGAGATTGTACATAACGGTGTGCCTCTGTTCCACTGCACGCACATAAAGGTTTTTGATCCAGCACACAATCCGGTCATTTGTCCTGAATATGACTTAAACTCACAAAGGCAATTTGCGAGCAATGCTTGGATTATTTCAAACAAGTATGCAAGGCGCGTGAACCACAATCCACACAAGCAATCGCTCTGTACTGCACTAGTTTTGAAGGTTAACGTTCAAATACTTCTATCTGCACATTGGCAATTAATGACGCATTTTAAACACTTCATAATGAGGGTTTCCCCGTGAAACACTTGTTACCTAGCAACTGCAACCGGAATACATTACATCTGCATGTTCCCACAACTTAACATGTTTTAATGTAAACCTAGATTCATTTTGCACACCGCGTGATTTCTATAGGAAAGACGTGCTGACTGATGATGATTTCTCTCCATTTTGAGCAGCAGGAGTAAAAACCAGGAGAAGACTGAAGGGTGGTTTCACTTGACTGAGCAAAGTCTCTGCCCTGCTGTTGGTCATTCACTTCATCATTGTCTTTTCTTTGCCATTGCAGTGTCTGCTGTGGCTCTGGGATGAATATTTCAGGAGACTACACTATGTTCCATTTGTTACTTTGGTTGTAAACAGTGTTGGACTCCTCCCCAGGTAGCATGGTGTTTACATGCTGCCAAAAAACTCTGTTCACTTTACACAAACACTAGGCTGTTTGCTAATATGCTATTACCGTACGATTTATGCATCTGAACTGAGTTGGTTCACCTATTTTCCACTCTAAAATGTGTTCATTTTAAATAAACATGCAGGAATAAAATCACTGTTAAAGAAATCTAGCCTGCATTGTAAAGAAACTAAGCACTTATATAACAATAAATGTTAGATTCGTGTCTCTTCAGGGTAATTTTAAAGCAGACTCTCCTTTAAAAATACATTATTAATCCATGCCAGATGTTTGAATCTGATGAAAACGCCAGTTATGAGACGTTGAACAGCCATGTGTTTATTGGCTATATAAATTTGTTAGACATAGCCCTGCATGTAATTCATAATGCACTTTACTCCCATGCATTTTTGATGCTATAGAAAAATGGAGCAGGCTTACAGCCTCCACTTTCTTTCACCACAGGAGCCGAACCACCCGTCGGCTTTCAGCCTCAGGAAGCTGATTGGACTAAATGTTGCAGAATGAAGAACTATTTTCTCTCCCCCCCCCCTCTGTCTTCCTTTTTGTCAGGGTCATGTAAGCACACAAGAGCTTAATTTTCTTGCCCAATTGTTATTTTGAAGGACCGGTAAGATCAATAGGTGACAAGAGGAAGGACAATAAAGATTAACATGAGCTGAGGAAGGTAAGGCCACTTTAAGTGATGCGTGAGGGCCATGAAAAGGAAAACATGCCTTTCAGCTTGACTTCAGATAAATTAACTAATGACTTATGGAGTAAGAGGAATAGAAAGCTCACAGTAGATATAGAAGAGGACAAGATGTTTTCATCTCTTTACATCCCGACAAGTGATTGACTGACTTGCCTGTCAATTATAAACTAAATCTCCTGCGGGGGGTAATAGCTGTAGAAAAACAAATCCTAACTGATTTACTCAAACGTACATTTGACCTTTCTTTCGGTTTCCCTGCATTTCATTTTTAAAGTCATACTGAAAGTAATAGAATGGAGAAACAGTCTTAATTAGGGTATAATGGGGAGGACACTACCTGGAGGCAATGAAGCTGAAAGTTGGTGAATTTGATAGCTTTAACAAGATTGCATTTAAAAGTTACGTTCAGTTATGGGCTGCTTTTCAGACACAATAAATCATTCACCGACTGTAATGAACGATGGAGTCAAAAAATAATAAAAATAAAACAATAACAAAACTTTGCTGTGAAAAATAATCCTATGCTACAGAACTAATGACCATCATGGTTTGGTGGTACTGCCTTGCCATTTAAACTAATGATCACTAAGAAAAAAAGATAGAAGTAACCTGTGCAGAGAAAACATGACTGGGCCATTAGGTCTGAACTGTGATTTATGGACAGCAGTGAGCTAAAGCAAACTGTGGATAGCAAAAAGGTCAACAAAAATCAGGACTTCTAGTGAAAGAAGTCATAAATGCATAACAATTTGAAAACACACACCTCTCACTGCAGACAAAAGTCTGTTATTACTTTTTAAAAATGGTTTATAACCTCTGTACTTTGAGGAAATATACTGCAAAGTGCCCTGCCACCTCTTATTTAAACTGACAGGTAGGTCTGAGGGCAACTGTCCCCTCAAGGACAAACATCCGGCATCTGGACCTGGAAAGCTAAGCTGCTGTAAAAGGAGAATGTCACACACAGCAACAGCTTGTTTACAAAGGTAAACTAAAGATCATCATAGCGAGAGGAGGAATAAAACTAGAGGGAATTGGTTTGAGAATGAGCTTTTTGCTGTTACGATTTGTACACGGTGTTCTTTCATAGTTTTGCATTTTCAATCTGTTCAAAGCATCTCTTAAAAAAATCTGTTATTCCAAGGTTTTTGACATCCAAAAACAACAACAACAACAACAACAACAAATCACTCCAATATAGAAACTAAAACTTTTCCCACAACGATTTAGAAGTTTTCAAAGCTGTTGAGGCTTTGCTGTGTCATCAGTTGGGGGAATTATTCATTCTGGCTCAGCTCAAAATATGCTTACCATCTGTTCCATTTTATTCCAGTGCCTGGCTCATGGCTCATGTTTAATGTATCTGTGATAATAGCATCATCCATGTACAGCACAATGGCCTGCTCTACATCAGGAAATCAGTGAAAGCAATCAAAAGGGAGACCTTGGCTGCATGAATGCTTTCAAAACGACCTTTTATCTGAATAAACTGCTTCATTGCCGGTGAAACGGACAATGCCCATACATAATCGACCTTCTGAAATATACATTGCCTTGAAAAGTATGAAATACACAGAGTTATATATCAGTAAGATGACCACACTACAGCAGTATTAAGATCTATTTAAATCTTTAGCCTGCGAGGTTAAGTTTGATTGACGTTAATAAGATCATTCCCTTGAGTAATATATGGGGGACATATGGAAGTGGAATATCTAATGGCCCTTCCAGGCACATTTGCTTATACATATACTGTATAAGACATGCACATACACACAAACACCTACACACATGCTGCACTTTAAATATATGTACACATACACAATTAAGAACACAGAAGCGACTGAAATTACATGTGTAGGTTTCCCAAACACTAACATTCTACTGACCAACTCAGTGATTAGAAAATTAAATCCTTAAGGGATGTGCATATACGCTAAGATAAACCGTGCAACAGGAAAGACACGCATTTTCAACAAAGTTTGTGGCATTACAGTACTTGAATTTGCCTTGAATTGAACTGAATACAAATGTTACTGTACATACAAGAGGTCAAGCAGCACACCACTAAAGATCAGTGCCCTTGAGTCACGTTTTTCTTATGGTAATTTCCGTCTCTGCGCAACACACAGCAGACTGTTAGTTACACCCAGCATGTCGCAGTCATGCTGTAAGCCTAATACCCATGAATACTAACTTTGCTTATATTAGTGGCAGTATGGAAAAACAACATTTCATTAAAAAAAAAAGTTTTCAACAATATGACACCAGGCATTTTTTCTTTGCATTATAAGTATTGTAAACAAACAAACAAGAAAAAAAAGACAATAAAAAGGTCATTCTGAGTCTTCCAGCCAGAGTGGATACAATCTGCAAAACAAGGCAAAAAAGCAGCAAATCCTCACAGGCATTATCTGCCTGCGCTTTGTTTGTTTGCATACAGCTAATTAGTTCAGTTATGTTTTTGTTTCCTTGGACTATCGCTGTCACATTCTGTTTTAAATGTGCTCGCACATCCTTCACCTGCTGCCCTTCCTGTGTGATCTCTTGCCCCACCCTAATGTGCTGCACCTGTGTCCAACTGTCGTCTCGTTCCCACGCTATACAAGTTTCACGTGTTCCCTTTGTCCTCTGCCAGATACACTTTTTTTCACAGCAGACATTTTGACAGAAATTAGTAGGTAAACACAGGTGTTACTAATTACATTAATCAAGGCACTGCCCCTAAATAGACACCTAATCTTCATCATTGTCACTGGTAACACCTGTTTCTTTTTTTTCCATGCAGTAGCTGCTTTAAAAATGCCTTTCATCTTCATCCGTATGTCAGAGATTACATCTCAGTGTTTGTCACACTTCCACGTGCTGCTCTGGCTTCTTCTTTTGTTTGCCATACCTAACTATCTACCTGTGTAAAAAATCTTTTTTTAGCACTTTGAGCAAAGACTGAGGTTTTTAACTCTGTTACAAATTGACGTCCTCTGCTTCCACGTCTGATACATCACTATCTAGAGAGCTACGGTACTTTGTATATTTGCAAACATTTGGCTCTGGACACATACAATCTTCTGTGTTGCCAATTCCTCCACAGGAGGAATTTCAAATGCACTCTGTGATGTGCCAAGCCAATCTTTCAATTTATCGTCTAATGGCAGCCACTCTCATCAAAAACATATTTGAATATGTGTATCTTCATTTGTGATCTTCTGCCGAAGAACGTTGGCTCTAGGCAACTAGCCTGTGGGGGCCACATCAAATGACTTTGGCTTTGAGGAAGATGAGAGAGTAGCATCATCTTAATCTTTTGCTCCCAGACAGGGCTTTCACTACTACCTTTAATCACCTCACTGTGAATTCTCACTGCTGGCTCATGCTTCCTCATTCCATTTTATCCTTGCCCAAAGAGAACCACCTAGCCTTGCAAGTAACCACAGTGGACAGCTGAGGTGGCTCATTAACACCAGACGTGTCCAAGTCTAGGAAACGCGCTTCCTAATGGCTTAATTAAGACATAGTGTGGGGTTGCAGGTATTGTGCTGCAATATTTCGACCTGAAATTGTTTATATGAAAGAACCCGAACCTACTCTCAAAACATATCTTACTTTTAGAGCTGTCTGAATATTCGATGCAATATTTAGTTGGTGTGCTATGAAAATATAATAAAACTTTACTTAAGGAAAAGAATGTATGAATCTTACCGTGAGCTTATCCTAGTGGGGTCACATCAGTGACAGCTTTCCTCCCTGCTGTTGCTGAAAATAAAGAATGATTATAAGATAGAATAAAGCAGTTTCTATGTGGCTAGCATATTTATAGTAGTGGTTTGAAGATTATATACAATAATCGTGGGCATAAATGTCATGTCAATTTTTGGTTTTGAATGATTTACTTGAACTGTATAACTTTAAAAAAAAACAAGAGCTGGGAGCAGAAGTTTAAATTTATTTGGGTTTTCTTATGTTTAGAGGAGTAATGGTGAGCCTTTCAAACCTAAGAACACTGTACCCACTGTCAAGCATGGTGCCTGTAGCATCATGTTGAGGCGCTGCTTTGCTGCGAGTGGGAATGGTACATTGCACAAAGTAATGAAGGAGCAATTCTTACAAATTCCTCAACTTCAACTTTTGGAATGGATATAGTAAGGTAACATTAAGTTTATGGACATGTCTTTCTCAAATAACCTACTTCAACCCTATAGGAATGTTGTGGACTAAAACATCTGGGTCTACAGCAGGAAACCAACCAATTAAACCAATTCTACCAAGAGGATCGTTCAAATATTGAGCCAGAATCAAGCCAGAAGCTTGGCTACCAATTTAAACTTGTGCACGCAGATTTTGTGCACAAAAGGTATGCTGTACACTCATCCCACCCTGGAAAATGAACAGGGCAAAGAAATCATGAAAAGACCAAAATTACCATGACATTCATGCCCATGATAAGTGTATGAAACATTCTGACCAAAACTTTATATTACAAAAGATATAAAATGCCTTATTTACATAACTTCGGAAAATAATGTGCTTTGTTTTACCTGTGTTAGAATACTTAAGGCTATGTTCTTTAATCCAAGTTTTGCAATTCTGGCCTTTCTTATATTAAAAGAAATTTACCTGTGTTATTTCTGTAGAGCTTCTGGCAGTGGGCACTAGGAGCAAGGAGTCACAAGAGAGCTGCAAGAGACTGTCAGTCTGCTGTGAAGTCAGCCAGATGGGAGACATCTTCACCGCAGGGAAAAGCAGTGAACAGAAACAGGTGAAGAGAGAAAGAAAGAATATAAAAGCAACTGAAGCAGAATTAGAGGAACTGTGTGTGCGCGACACAAGGATGTCGGATGTGGCAGCCAGGAAATCGCGGAAGTTCAGAGAAAGACATGAATAAAACAAAACAATGTGAAGGGGTGGACGAGCAGAGAAGTGAAAAGGAAGTAGGGAAAACAAAGGGTTCTTCCTGGTGCTGTGGATGCTAATATTCATATGTGTCCAGTTAATAAGACACAATAACAGCTGATTATTGTGTGTGTAACCCTGAATAAGCTGGCTGTGCATGAAGGGATGTGTCATAACAGTGGTAAGATACAAACGCATCACCCAGGATAAAGGTAAGAAGATAGAAGTGAGGGGGATGGAAAATAAAAATATAAAACAAAAGGGCATACGCACTTTAATTCCATGCCAAAACCAAAGCTTTGAGGTCTACGTATCAACCCACACGCAGACACATTCTCTGTGCGGTGATTTAGAGCAACTCAGTCACAATTTTACAAGGCAGCAAGACTCATGATCTCCTGTCCCGGAGCATATAAGCTGTCCATCAGCAAGAACTCAGGCAGCAACAATACATGTGATACCAGGATTCATGATAACCTTGCTGCTGCCCTCGGCTCCTGGCTGTCAGATGCACTCCTTTTTGCACTGATTTTGTGGAGTATCACAATTACTTGTTAGTTAAATTGTGCAGAATAAACTGAGGCCATTGCATGGTTAAGTTGTGTAACACCACAACATTTACATTCAGGGAGCTTCATCTTGACTGTGAGGTCTTTCAGTGAAATTAGCCTCAGTTATTAAAACTGTCTATCAGGCATGTGGTACAGTTAATAAAATTGCCCAGGTCAAAGCTGTTCTTCAGCAGAACAGCGTTATCATTAATGGCAATTCATTATGAGCAATCAGCATTTCCCCCCTCACTGTATGAGCTGAAGTCCTTGGATTCCTGCATCACGTTAATTCGCTTGCACGCATGGAAAAGCCCTGCTGTAAACGGCATTTTATCCTACGAATCAGCACCGTTTGCTGCACACACTCTGTGCGGACAGCGGCAAGAAAACCACACTTTCAAATGCTTCGTACAGTAAATCTTTTAACAAAGCTTACATGGAAATGGCAAAGCAGATTATTAAAGGCGCCCATGAGATGGGGAAGTACTGTACAGTACATTCAAGAGGCGTTGCTAGGAAACGCTACTGCTGGGTGAGTCAATGAGCAATCCACAGGCTCTCTCTAAGAGGAGCTACAATAGAACAGACAGCCTAGCAGCCACACAATAATCTCGGTCCACATGGTCATTGCAATTATGCTAATTAAAATCATCCTCACAGCCACTCCAGTGAAGAAGGCTGTGTTTTTCAGTCCACACCACCTTTTTAAATAATAAGACGAGGGATTAGGACAGGTAAAGGCAGAGTCACATGAAGGTTTAGTCATATTACAGGTGAGTTAAACACCTGCAAACATACAGAGGGAGAGCAAAGAGAAAGACAGACGCTGTCACACTTTGAGAGAACATACGAGGATAATTACCGAACATGCGGTGAAGGTCAGAGAATTGTTGTGTTTTGTGAAATGCTGACTTTAATGCTCACTGCTGTATTTTACCTTTATGAAACTTGCCTCCCCTTTTGTTGGTAACACAGTGTTTGTATTAAACACGATGCCTCCATAATTGCTATGTATACTCAAAAAGGGAAAATGCCATATCAAACGTGTGCATACACACACAAACTAATGCGCAGGGAAGAACACGCATACACACACAAGCAGCAAGGAGAGCAGATAATGAGTCACCTATAATGACACACTGCTCTCCTGTCAGACGAGCTCTGTCAGGTGTAGAAGATTTTCCGTTTTGATATGGAGCGCAGGCCACCTTGCTCTGCAGGGGTTGTGAAAAAGTGCTTCTCTCTTTCGTCCATAACACCTCATGCTGCTCGTACTGTACACCGGGGACTGGTTTTAAATTCATATCGAAACAATTCGAACTACAGATGCAAATAAATCTCGCAGTCTGAGATCCTGCCTTTCAACATCAGCACAAACAGCAGTTTATACGGCCGCTCTTAACGACATATATGCGTGTGTCATTTTGGATACATCATATACAGGCGTGCTCAGGATCAAAGGGCTTTGGATAAAAAAAACTTTACTTATTACATTAAGCACCATCTCTCTTTTCAGTGCAGGTTAATAGTTAAAAGTAAAGAAATCAACAGAGCCAAAAGGGGAAAAATGAATTTCTCTGTGATGATGTTTCCACTTGTGTGTCTATACTTATATTATTGCTTTATACTCCATATACTTTTTAGGTGTGGCAGTCTTTATAGTTTACCTACACAAAATTAAGACACTGTGTGCTTACCACTGATACCCTTCATAAAAGTGGGAAAAGCTATAAAGCATATATACATACACATATAGAGAATGCACGGTGATCCTTCAGTGCACCAAGAACACATTAAGGCAAAGCGGCTGCAGGATGTAAGCCTGTTAGTGCCATGGATCTTCATTTAAGATGACAACATTGGACTTGTGCGGGTACATGAAGCAAACAAATCAGCCTTTACAGAGTCAGGAAGTGTCACAAGAGAAGAGGCAAGTCAAATTATTTATCCACAAAAGGATCCAGCTATCTCTTGCATGGTTTGGCCGTGCAATTGAGCATAAGTACTGTCATACAGTTATACTTATATTCATGTTAGTCTTCTAAATAACCTTAAACTAATTTTTGGTGCATTATTTGTGATGTAGTTACTGATTCTTTTATCTGTTGACAATATTTATTCAGCTGTGAGGTTGTTATATAAGCCAACATCAATTCCTGCTCACATATAGTATTAATGATTATAGAAAAAAGTGGGCACACGTCAAAAGCTTGTCATGAAACATGCTTTAAATTAAAATAGAAACCCTATTCAGCCTAATGTTATCAATTTTGCAGAGTGCTCTAATCACTATTGGTGATTAAAAAATATGTGAATATGACTGTGGGTTGAAAATAACCACAATAAAAGGACAATGGCGCCATCTAATGCACTAAAAGAAAATGGGGAAAATATTTAAGAGTTTAAACTAAAACACATTGATACCTACTATTCTTTGAAGCTTCTTGTTGGAATCAGTAGTATTTATCTATGATCTCTATCTTAGGTCTTTTGGGGCTAGAGGGTTTTTCAGTCAAAGAAGAAGAAGAGTCTCCTTGAATCTCCCTGTCTATTTCCACTTTCACGTCAAAGTTGAAGCCGTCTTGTGTAATCTACTGAATGCAGTGTGTGTTGGCTTCAAATCACGTCGCTGTTAATCATTTGCCTCTCCATCATTCCAGACAGGTAGTACAGTAGTATGACTTGACAGCACTCTCCTGTGAGTGTGACAAGGTTGCCAAGTTCTTTCCTCAGTTGTTGTCATTCCCTTCCTTTCTTTATGTTATTAGCTGAATTTGGATATTATGTGGGCGTGGCAGCTTTTCTGCTGCTACCAAATCCCATTTCCCCCAACCATTTTAAAATTGACAAACTTTAATCTGGGACATATTTTTAGGAGATGCGACAGAGAGGAGACAAAA